>NC_077227.1:511189684-511795617 GCF_027887165.1 Monodelphis domestica | reverse complement strand
CTCCCTCCTCCCTCCTTCCTCCTTCCCTTCCTCCCTCCCTCCCTCCCTCCCTCCCTCCCTTCCTTCCTCCCTCCCTCCCTTCCTTCCTTCCTTCCTTCCTTCCTTCCTTCCTTCCTTCCTTCCTTCCTTCCTTCCCTCCTTCCCTCCTTCCTTCCTTCCTTCCTTCCTTCCTTCCTTCCTTCCTTCCTTCCTTCCTTCTTCCTTCCTTCCTTCCTTCCTTCCTTCCTTCCTTCCTTCCCTCCTTCCCTCCTTCCTTCCTTCCTTCCTTCCCTCCTTCCTTCCTCCTTCCCTCCTTCCCTCCTTCCTTCCTTCCCTCCTTCCCTCCTTCCCTCCTTCCCTCCCTCCCTCCCCTCCCTCCTTCCCTCCTTCCTTCCTTCCTTCCTTCCTTCCTTCCTTCCTTCCTTCCTTCCTTCCTTCCTTCCTTCTTTCCTTCCTTCCTTCCCTTCCTTCCTTCCTTCCTTCCTTTTTAATTCCTTCCTTCCTTCCCTCCTTCCTTCCTTCCCTCCCTCCTTCCTTCCCTCCCTTCCTCCCTCTTGCTGTCGTTGATTATTGGGAAGGACTGTCATTTGGAAGAGAGATTAGATTTATTTGACTTGACCTTTGAGGAAAGATTTGGGTATCATAACAGATGAAAGTTTGAGTGGTAGATATTTTACTTATATAAGAAAAAATTTACTAATAACTTCATTATTGAGTTGTCTTTAGTTGTGTTGACTCTTCATGACCTTGTTTAGAGTTTTCTTGACAGAGATACTGGAGTGGGTTGCCATTTTCTTCTCCAGCTCATTTGACATATGAGGAAACTGAGGCAAACAGGGTTAAGTGACTTTCCCAAGGTCACACAGCTAGGAAGTGTCTGAGGACAGATTTGAATTCAGGAAAACGAGTCTTCGTGAGTCCAGGCCTAGATTGAATGGCCTAGGTGCCCCTTTACTAAGAACTAGACCTTTTCAAAAATGGAATGAGCTGTCATGGTAGATGGTGAGTTCCCAAGAATCTGTGTCCACTTGTCAGGAATTACCTAGAAGGAATTTGTGTTCAGTTATAGGTTAGAGGAGGTCAGATCTTTTGACTTCGGGGGGTGATTCCAGCTCTGACATCTAATTCTATAAAATGTAGCCTCTTTATTTCCATCCATCAACCAAAAGGTGTCACTACAGAGTCAATTATGGCATTGAAAATAGCAAAATGGTACCTCTTTTTTTCTGTTAAAATTTTTTTCCTTTTTATCTTATAATTTCTTTTTTTTTAATTTGGAAATTTTTATTTAATTAAGTAACTTAGAATATTTTTCCATAGTTACAAGATTCATGTTCTTTCCCTCCCTTCCCCTCACTCCCTCCCGTAACTGCCGTGCAATTCCACTGGGTTTTACATGTGTCATTGATCTTATCTTATAATTTCTCATGAGGTCTTTGGCCAATTGCTTATTAAAGGACATGGAAATGTGCATGAAAGTGTGTTTTGACTCTGTCAGTGAATATTACAGAAAATAGTTCCCTTCAAATAGATCATGGTGCCATTTTTCTAGAAAAGAAAGTGAGCATTTCCCCCAGATTACTGTATCTTTCTGACACCCTGGGAATCTACCTGTGACATGTGGTCCCTTTTAGGTACACTACATGACCCTCCACTGTTTGAGGCTGGATTTCAATCCCTTCCTTCTCAGAAACTGAACTAGTTGGGTAACTCTGGGCAAGTAAGTCACTGAAATTTCCTGAGCCTCTGTTTTCCTCCTCTGTAAAATGAGAATAATATCTGTGACATTTGCCTCACAGAGTTGTTGTGAGGCTCAAATACGATCGTGTATGTCAAGTATTTATGAAACATTAAAGGGCAATGCAGTGGTTAGTTATTAGAGAAATTTTGCAGAACTTTTAATGACGCCAGCCTTCTTAAAACAAAGGCTCAGTTTTATTTTGTTTTGTTTTTTAGCAACAATATTTTTCAAGTGATACTATATAGTTGTGAGTCATGGAATAAATGCCAGTTTCCAAAGGATTAAAGCTGAGGTTCCGCTAAAGGGCAATAGAGAAATACACAGTGAATATGAGGATGCCACAATACATTATTGAAGAAGTATTACAAAAGAAAAGCTTTGTAAATTTTGTTATTGGAGATAGAAAACTTTAACAAGGATTGGGTAACAGCGGCTTTGCCTCAGGGCATTGAACTTTAGATAGTACTGACATCACTTATACAAAGGATCATAGATTCATTCACATAAAACCAGAATAGATTTTTTAGATAATATAGTTCATTACAGGAAATTGAAGTCAGGAGAAGGTAAGTGGCTTGTCTAAGGTCCCGTAAGTAGTAAATGTCAGGACAGGATTCGCCAGATACAGATCCATTTGTAATACACTCTTCCTCGTAATAGAAACAACTGGACTTCGTACTTAATTAGCAAGGCTCATTAATTAAAATAGTAATCTATCAGATTGGCATATCTCCTTTCACACCTGCACAGTGGATCCTCCAACAGCAACATCATAGTGTCTTACAATCTGTGCTTACAATAACAAATCTCTCCTTTGCTTGGATTTATTTTAAAAAGCTGAGCTGAGGATTTGGTTCATCTGTTATCCCCAGGCAGGGCCTGGGCTTGACTTGTGAAGTGTATCTTTCTCTTGCCAAAAGACCTAGTAATAACCCTAGATGTGGGACTAGAAAAGAAATTGGGCCAATGATGTGGCAATAGTAAGTGATAACAAATGGACATCCCATGTGTTCCATGTCTAGGGATCTAGGAAAGATCCTTTAGTAGGCTGAGGGAACCCCTCCTAGTGAAGATTTATGAGAGGACCTGGGCAAGAAGTCCACCAGATAAGAAAGAAAGGATAGGTTTGTATCTGCATGACTTGACAGAGAACCCACGTCAATCATCATAGATCCACCCAAGTATCCAAGTATTTGAAAGACTAATATGGCCGGTATTTAAGGACAGGCATTTCTTTGACTCTCAAGCATATGACGTAGGCTTAGAGTCAGTCTTATTCTTTCCCTGGAGCAGGAGTTCCTAACATTTTTTTTTTTGAGTCATGGACCCAGTGGAATGACTGGAAACTAATAAGCTTTTTCTTGGAATAATGTTTTAAATGCATAAAATCCATAGGATTATACCAAAAACCAATTATGTTGAAATGCATTAATCAAAATATATTTTTAAAACCCCATGTCTATAGCAGAACCTCTTGCCCTTTAGGGATTAGTTTCTGGAACATTTAGTTTCTTCAGAATTTAATCAAGTTATCTCTTCGCAATAGTTACGGTACAGTCTTTGTTCACCAGTCTCAAAACACCACCCATCAAAAAATGTTTAAAACCCAACATATCCACCCCTAAATGCCTTCCAGATGTTCAGTGTCTTCAGCTGGAAGCAGCTCTCACTTGAGTGTGACTTTCTGCTTGTTTATGAGAGTATTTCCATAGCTCTTCAGAATTGTTTGTAAAGTGCTTTAATTATTCCTGGCATTTCATCTTCTCCTTTTCCAACCAGGGAACCAAATCACAGACTCATAGAACTTTAGTGCTTGAAGAGACCTTACGCAATAATATGAATGATAATATTGATGATGGCCCAAAGGGCAATGGGTAAAGTTATGATAAGCATTAGTAGTTAATGGATCTTAACTACTGAATATTATTGGTATTGGTAGTGCTAATAGTTGGACAGGCTCTTAAGATTGACAGTTGAGGAAAATGGCTGCTCAAACAGCTGAAGGAAATTTCTGCTTAGACCAGTTATATAAAACTATTTATTATAACTAGAAATAATTGTGTAAAAAGGGAAAGTAAAAGAAGAATGAATATTGATAAGGGATTCCCTATTAACTTATCAATTCTATATAAGTTTCCCACAACCCAGCTTTCCCTCCCCATTAATTTTTTCTTTTCTAAGCCTTACCTTCCATCTTAGAATCAATACTATGTATTGGTTCCAAGGGAGAAGAGTGGTAAGGGCTAGGCAATGGAGGTTAAATGACTTGCCGGGACACACAGCTAGGAAGTGTCTGAGGCCAGATTTAAACCTGGGACTTCTAGACTCCAGGACTGATATCCTATTGCCTGAGCAAGCTGCCCCCATGTACTTTTTTTTTTTAAACCCTTTCCTTCCATCTTGGAATCAATGCTGTGTATTATTTCCAAGGCAGAAGAGAGATAAGGGCTAGGCAATGGGGATTAAGTGACTTGCCCAGAGTCACACAGCTGGGAAGTGTCTGAGGCCAGATCTGAACCCAGGAGAACCAGGACTAGGCCTGGCTCTCCATCCACTGAGCTACCCAGCTGACCCCCATCCCCCCCCATATACTTTTTTTGTTGAAGGGGGATTCTTTTTCAGGTATGTGTTAGACTACCCAGTCACTGAGATTCCTTCCAACTCTCAACAAAATTGTAAATAATTAGAACCAAAGGTTAGTGAAAAGTAAAATAGTATTTTTCCCATTCACTTTCAAGGACCCCTTGAAATCTAGTCATGGATCCTTTCATGAGGGTTGTCAATGGACTTCACTTTAAGAGCCTCTGATTTAGTTCAATCCCTTCATTTTATATCTGATGAAATTAAAGTTCTATGAGTTATAGTGACTTGCCCAAGATCATCTGTCCAGTTTGAGTCTTCCTTGTTTTGTACCATAGGAAGAGGGAGGGTGGAATTGAAAGAATTCATACAGGACATTTAGAAGGTAACAAAAGCTGCTTGAGATGGCTGGAAAGGTTGGAATGTTCATTATGATGTGAAATAAACATTATAAAGTACCTTCTATGTGGTGGGTCTAGGAAACTGACTTTTTAATATTTTGATAATTATACATTAGCATCATTGATTTGTTTTGTAGTCCCAGGTATTTTACTTTATGTATTTAACACTATTATTCTGAAAAGTTCATAGGCTTCACTAGACTGCCAAAGGGGTCTATGACATAAAAAAAGGTTAAGAACTCCCTTGGTCCAGAGAGAGCAGGATGGGATATAAGGATTGTTGGGTTTGGAGTAAAGAAGATTTGGATTTAAGTCCTGCTTCCTCTGGCACTTAAGAGCTGGCAAGTCATTTAGTCTCCATGAATTTGAGGTAGCTCCCAAGGGTTAATTTATTAAACCACAGGTGGATTGCTATCTGCATTGTTGGAGATATTCCCATATATACACTCAGTAGTGTACCAGTAGAAGTGGATGAAGTGATGGTGGTAATGAATGGGGAGAGGCTACCCAAGGTTGGAAATTATAGAGGAAAAACAGAGCAGAAGACAGAGGAGGTGAGGAATATTAGGATGCCAGCAAGATTATCATGGAAATGATTGCCTATGGAGTCCACGTAGAGATAGGGAGGAGGAAGGGGGTTGATGACATTAGATAATAAGCTGGGGGTTGAAGGCCTGGAGGTAGAAGGCATCAAGGGATGAATTTAGCCTTAATATAAGGAAAACTTTTCTAACAATTATGCTATTGCAAAGTAGAATGGGATGCCTGAGGAAGGTAATAGGTTCTTCTACCCATAAGTCTTCAAATAGAGACTGGATGACTATTTGTCAGGTTTGTAAAGATTCTTTTTCCAGCACAGATTGAACTAGATGGTCTCTGGGATCTTTCTCCCTCATGCCTGGAAGAGAACTACCTTCTCACCTCCACATCTTAGAATCCCTAGTAATCTTTCAAGACCCAACTTAAAAAAAACAATGTGTTCTATAGAATCTTCTTTTGGACTTGGAATGAACTCCCATCTCACTTTATCTTCTTAGAAAGCCTGATTTAAAACTTAGTCAAGCTGTAACTTAGGTAGCATAGTAGATAGAACTCCAGGCCTGGAGTCATGAGGACCTGGGTTCAAATCTGGCCTTGGACTTTTCCTCGCTATATTACTCTGGACAAGTCTCTTAACACCATTTCTGTATCCTTTGCCATTCTTCTGTCTGAGAATCGATACTAAAACATAAGGTAAGAGTTTAAAAAAACTTTTTAAAAAATGACTCAATCAGCATGTAATTACATGAGATTCTATGAACTCTCCTCTGGGATTAGGATGAATTCCTTTCTTGACCTCATCTCTGAGAATCCCTGGTAGCTGTTAAGACTGAATTTAAACAACACGTTCTATACTAGAAAATGTGTTATCTCCAGCTCTTGCAGCTATGAAGATCCTCCCCTTAAATTATTTTGAATTAATTTTGTACACACAGAATGTCTCCCAATAGGATGTAAGCTGCTTGAGGGCAGGGGCTGTTTTGCTTTGGTATTTGTCTCTCTAGCCCCTACCATAGTGCCTGGAACCTAGCAGGTACCTTATAAATGTTTGTCAAATGTTTTAATCTGACTCTGAGATTCTATGGTTCAGTGTTTTGAGGAGGAGGGTAAGGAGCATGTTTAGTATGAAGGAGAGAATGGAGAAATAAAGAAGGTTAATGTCAAACAGGACTCTTTTAGACCTTGAAATCTGAGAGTTGGATTGGTTTTGAGTGATTACAAAGTCTAGGGTATAGCTATGATGGTAGGTGACTAAAATGGAATGGAGTAGAGGTATAGATCATCCCAATTGGCATCAAGGAACCATGGAGTCACACAAGGAACTCTGAGTCATCAATTTGGATATCAAAGTCACTGAGAAAGAGGACAGAGAAGAGAGATGACAATTGTGTGATCAAGGAAGGAGCTGACATTAATTAAAAAGATGAAAAAGTGACCAGGAGATGACAAGAATCAGGACAATATCAGAAATGAATTGGATAATGGGAATAAAGGTGTAGATTTGGAATGAAAGTGGCAAAGAATACACTGACTCTTCTTCCACTTTCTGTGAATTGGGATGAAATGGGAACCTAGGTAGGTTCCATCACTGATCATTTCAAAGGAAGTGGTATCATTGAGGGAAAACCAGTCTTCTCATAGGTTGAGGAGGTAGGTAGAAGGAATGCTTGTGGAAAGGTTATAGGGAGGTTTATTTACAGAGCTCTTAATCCTGCAACCTTGCTCCCTGATTTGCCAACTTCCAGAGAACATTTACATGATTGTACATCTTTAGTGTCCATTGCTGATAAACCTCATATTGATTTACTGGACACCCCTTTGGACAATTTGGATTTAATATTATTTACACATGGTTCTATGAGGGATGGCATGCACTATGCAGGAGCTGCAGTAGTTACCAAGTTTGATACTCTGTGGTCAGCTTCCTTACCCTCAAATGTAAGTGCACAAGGTGCAGAACTCACACTCTGAAACATGCCTGTCTCATTGCAACATTTATGGTGTCAACTATGTATAAGTAACTATGTGGAAGTGTTATTAGAAAGAAGCAGGGCAGAGATAGAGGGGTTCTGCGGAAGTGAAAACTGGAGCTGAATAGGGATGAGAGTGCTGGAGAAGATTGGGGTTGAGTGCCCAAGGCAGCAATGTGGATAACAAGGATGAAGAAAGTAAGAGATCAGAAGGACATATTAATGAAAGGGGGAAATTTATAGGATGACAGTCTCAGACTTGGAAGAGACCCTCAGAATTCTAGTTTAATCCTCTCTACAACACATTTGGCAAATGGACATTCAGCCTTTACTTGAAGATGACCAATGAAGGAGAACCTACTACCTACAAGAGAAGCCTGGTCCATGAGGTGTTTTTTTTTTTAAACCCTTACCTTCTATCTTGGAAGCTATACTATGTACTAGTTCCAAGGTAGAATAGCATAAGAGCTAGGCAATTGGGATTAAGTGACTCACCCAGGGTCACACAGCTTGGAAGTATCTGAGACCATATTTGAACCCAGAAATGCCCATCTCTAGGCCTAGCTCTTAATCCACTGAGCCATTCAGCTGCCCCTAGTTCACGAGGTTATTAATATGACAATTATCAGGCAGCTACAAGATAGCCTAGTTTACTTTTGGGTGGACCAGATTATTAGGAAGTTTTTTCTTCACACCAAATCTAAATCTGCCTTTCTGCAACTTCTGTCCATTATCTCTAAGTCTGATCTCTGAGACAAAGCATAAATGTTGAATTCCCCCTCCATGAAATAATCATTCAGATATTTGAAGACACTGAACCTGCCCTCCTTATGGTTTCTCTTCTCCAGGCTAATCACACCTTTTTCTTTCAACCAACCCTGTATGGGAAAAATTTGAGGTAATTCATCATCTTGATTGTCCCTTGGACACTCTCCAGTTTCTTGGAGAAGAGTGAAATTCCAAATTTCATGATAATAATCATCTTAACCTTGTTTGATTGGGTATTTGAGAGGAGGAGGGGGAAGATATTTGGGCTAGGAAGCCTTGTGGTACAGTCCTTACCTCTAGCTCCAAACTGTCTTGGTCAAAAGTAGAAGAAATGTGCGTGCTTGGGGTGATGGACAAGAGGAATGGGGGAAGATCAGGGAGAGAGTAAACTTATGATAGAAATAGAAGTAATTCTTATATTTTCTTTCTTGGGCATGTGGTTTTTGTTCCTTGTTTTGCTTTTAAAGACACTGGCTTTGTAAAAAGCTTTAGTTAGAGAAGCTAGAGAGTAGGTATAGGCCATTAATTTTAGTTTTCCCCAAAACTCAAATGCCATTATACAAATCCAAGATCCCCCAGAGGAAGTAAGACCTTTTATTTGCTGATTACAAAGAGAATTCCCTTTGATGCCAGATTTCTGAATTTCTCCCTCTCTAGCTAGCAAATATTTCCTTGATTGTATATGCTAAAAACCTTCTGACCAACTGCTTCTATTTTGTTGCATTTTTCCCAACAGTTTTGGGTACATAATCTTGACTTTTTGGTAACATAAAAGCAAATTTCTCTTTCAGGGACACATTCATCTTCTAGATATTCCTGAAACTCAATAGACATAAATGGAGGCATGCTCAGTAACCTCTCAGGTGCCTTCGAGTCTTCTCCTCTGTATCAGGGATGTATTGATGACTAGATGGTAGTAGTGATTGCCAATCCCCTGAAGAATAATGCCGGTGCCATGTGTCATATTTCCCAATCTTATTGAAATCCTTCTGGGCCCAATTTATGATTTCTTTTAGGTCTAGCCTGAATTCCATCAATCCCTGGACTATGGACCCAGCATAACTTTTCAAGTTCTTTATAAGTGGATTTCCCCACCCCCTTTTTAAAGGTTCAAACACTTTTTGTTTTTGTCACTCATAAATTAGAACTGTGTTTGGACAAATGAAAACACTCATGAAAAAAGGCAGGTGGCTTGTATTTATGTAGGTCAACTTAGCTCTGGCAAGCTGACCCTTAGGATTTAATCTCATGACCACAGTATCTCTCTATCCTAACTCATAGTGTGAGCCAAGCAATGCAGTGAACTATATGCTAAGAAATATCATGTTTGCAAAAGGGCATGCGTGTGTATACAGCTTTGGGTTCTGGAAATTTGTAAATATCTGCGTGTTACAGAAACAAATCTGAAATCCCCCCATGGTGGGCTTACATCTTGGCAGTTCTCATGGTTCCTTCTCTTTCCTCCCCCAGATCCTCAGTACTGCCACCTATAAAAGGACTCATCTCCTTGCTAGGAAGAGGAGTGTATTCACACTGCAAAGTCTGTGTGTGAGAACTTTATACTAGGAATTCCAGGACATCTCACTTTTCTTATGTTACTTAGTTTCCAGTTCCATGCTGTCTAGCTGGGATTGTTGGTGGTGCCATCTTTCATCTCACTCTGGGATATAATATGGTATCTTCCCCATCTCCCTGTGTACCTGATCTTTTCTTTCTGAAGAATTCCCAGTCTTAGTGATTTTGAGATGCTAGTTTCCTTTTTGGGTAGCTAGGTGGCACCATGGATGGAGTGCAGGGCCTGGAGTCAGGAAGACTCATCTTCCTGAATTCAAATCTGGCCTCAGACACTTATTAGCTATGTGACCCTGAGCAGGTCATTTAACCCTGTTTGCCTCAGTTTCCTCATCTGTCAAAAATGAACTGGAGAAGGAAATGGCAAACCATTCCAGTATCTTTGCCAAGAAAACCCCAAATGGGGTCATGAAGAGTCATACATAACTGAAAAACAATTTAACAGTGAAAGTTCCCTTTCAGAACTGGACAACTTAAGAGCTGACAAACAAAGCTGAATTGGAGCACCACCAGGATAAGAGGTGAAGGTGAAGATGATTTTGCTTTTAAGATGTGGTTCCAATAGTACCAATGAACTGAACCATAGGAAGATTTCTCTGCTCCTGGCTTCTGTGATGGAAGGGGGCGGTCAGGTTAATGAACGATATTCAGTGTACTCAGCAGCACATTAGCAGGAAGGAAGAGAAGCAATAAGCAGCTTAAAAGCAGCTTTTCCCAATGCATTTGAGAACAAGGAGTACTAATTGCCAGAGACAAAGATTTTCCAGAACATATGGATTCTGATGAAACCAATGCAGCGACATGCATAATGCGTACTGGGCTTGTTTTCATGCCTGCTGTAATCATGATATCTGCTGGCAGGAGGGGAAGGTGACTTGCCATATAATTATGTCAGTGGGTGCAAAAAAAATCCTTTAGTAAGATCCAGGGTCCCTCTGTGGAGAAAACCTAAAAGAGTTTCTTCTATAGCTATTCCCAGTCTCTTTGACCAAGAAGTTGAAAAGGCTTGAAAGATCCCATTCCAGCTTAGAGAGAATGAATTATTCTTAGACAAGATGGAAACGATAATCCAAGCAAGAAACCGAGAACAAAAGATTTATGAAGGCATTAAAGGAAATGTATGAAATAGATGACAAAAAGAAAGAAAAACTTTTTGTATATTGAACTACACCTACTGCAAAGAGACTTTTCTCATGATGAAGGGTTCTGGACCCTCTGAAGAAGTTCCATCCTATCCTGTGTTCCATGCAACCCTAGTAGGGGGAAAGAATTGTTTAGGAGGAAGAACTGTGTTTGCAGAGGTTAGAGAATCCCTAATGTGAGGTATTGTGCTACAGATATGATGCTTCGGGGCATACATTGGGTATTTCTGGGGCACATATGTGTTCAAGGTGTGACTGATGATCTCTTTCTCTGAAACTGTAACCAAATCAACACTCCCAGAAGCATCTGGAAAGGAGGTTCATTAATGTACTGCTCTACTGTTCCATTCGCCATCTTTGTTGGGGGTTTTCCTGGACCAGAACATCTTCTTTAGTCCTTCCCCTTCTATCTCTGTTGTAATTCCTGTTAGAGTGTAAACTCCTTGAGGGCAGGGAGTGCCATGCTTTTTAAAATTTGTCTCCCCTGCATTTAACATATTTAGTTTTTGCCATGTAGTAAGTTTATTGAACAAATGCATTTAACTCATTCATGCATTCATTCAGATGACAGAGAGAAGGTAGAGCAATTCACTTTTCGTATTGGTGTCCCTCTCTTTAAGGCAAAAGAATAATGGGATGACTGGGCAATGGATATAACAGAAAGCTGGAAGGAACCCAACTGAATATCTAGTGGGGACCAAGGCAGACTCCAGATTCCATTCCCATTGATACCATCACCAGCACGTGGTATGCAAGTATAAAACTTCAATTAGGCTTGAGGATAGTTGAGCTAAATCAAATCAGTTTTTAGAAATTATATGAACCCTTACTTCTATATGTTCTAACCACTGTGCTCCCCATTCAAGACACAGAAGGGACTAGAGGATGCTGAGGAAATAGCAGTAGAGGCTGATTCATTTTAAGAGAAAGGAATGAGAACTAGAGTTTCTTAGAATCATGCCATTAAACAGATGGCATAAACTACATGCAAAGAATAAACCAAATAACATCTATTGCTGTAATCAAAGACCAGATCTTCCATGAGTGCCATATTGTAATAACTCAGCATTAGGGGGCAGGTAGGTGGCTCAGCAGATTGAGATTTAAGCCTAGAGACAGTAGGTCCTGGGTTCAAATCTGGCCTCAGATACTCCCTCGCAGTGTGATCCTGGACAAGTCACTTGACCCCCATTGCCTAGCCCTTACTACTCTTCTGCCTAGGAACCAATACACAGCATTGATTCTAAGATGGAAGGTAAGGGTTTAAAAAAATATTCCAGCATAAGCTGGAGTTCTCAAAGGCTATTCCAGTATAGCACAGGCTCTCACAAATGAACTCCATGTTGAAAGGCCAGGACTAGCCTAGTCCCCAAATTTGTCACCAGATTAGCCACAGAGTGATGAAGAGTCATGAAGACTGTCGCCCAAGTGGACAGGATGTGGCGGGATGGCAACCATGTCAGTGGAGGGGGGACCCGTACTGATGAAATATGGAGGTACTGGCCAGGGATCTTTTAGATAGCATTCATCCTAACCTCTGATGTCCCCCTGACACCAGGCAAGACTGTAATAACCCTATTAGTTGTAGCTAGCATGTGCCCCAATAGCAGCTGGATTGGTCTAGAGTGGCTTTGCTTTGGGAACAGGGCTGCCTCAACTGTATGGAACTATGTTGGCAAATCCATTGCATGGATGCGTGGGTGCTGGGGTGGTATGGGGAGGGCTGCCCTGTTCCCCCTCTGCTCAATGCCCAATGACATTTTTTGCATGCCCTGCCCCTTTGTCCAGCTGCTCATTGTGAGCATTTCCTCCATCTGGGGGAGGGTGGGGATGGGGGTGCTCACAGGAAGCTTTAGGTTGGGATCTTGAAAACATTCACTAATGCTGGTATAGAGTCCTAGGGGTTCTGAGATTGCTTTTTTTTTTTAAACCCTTACCTTCTGTCTTGGAATCAATACTGTGTATTGGTTCCAAGGTAGGCAATGGGGGTTAAGTGACTTGCCTAAGGTCACACAGCTAGGAAGTGTCTGGGATCAGATTTGAACCCAGGACCTCCCATCTCTGGGCTTAGTTCTCAGTCCACTGAGCTACCCAGCTGCCCCTTCTGAGATATTTTTTAAAGGATTCTCCTTCCTCATTCTCCTAGGCTCTTTTCTCTGGAGGCATGGAGATGGAATCAGAATTCTGGTTGAGAAACAGGGGACTTTCCAAGATCCTATAGTCTCTTCTCTCCCCTATCTCTACCCTTCAATTTGGCAGACAATATTCATTCAGACCCCACTGCCAAAAAGCCCACCAGGACTCCATTGTTTCTTCTGGAACAGAAGGTCACATCTAGTTCAGAGCTGTGAGTGAGGGACTAAACAATCACGACAAGGCATAGGCTGCTGGGCTTTCCCCTTGGTCTCCTCTTGGATTCCAAGTTTTGGTTATTTTGAGATGCTGATACTGTTGTTGGTCTCCATTTGAAATCGGCTACTACCCAGGAATCCTCTGGAGTAGACATGAACAAGGGCCCTGGACAGTTCGGCTCCGAGGTTCAGGCAGCTTTGCTTATCCATGCCCCATGGGACCCAAGACTTCATCTCTTTCTCGTCACATGTGCCCCTTTACTATTGTTTATTCTTGAAGTCAAGTGGTTTTTGAAGGACTTCTTGAGCTAAACAAAGAATTCTTTTGGGTTGGGTAAGGCAGATCTCATGGCCTCTAAAATTATAAATGAAGCATGGGTGTCAGTCCTTTCTAAATTATGATTATTTTTTAAAATAAAAATCCTTACCTTCCACCTTAGAATCAATACTGTATTCCAAGCCAGAAAAGCAGTAAGGGCTAGGCAGTGGGGGTTAAGTGACTTGCTCAGGGCCACACAGGTAGGCAGTGTCTGAGGCCAAATTTGAACCCAGGACCTCCTGTGTCTAGACTTGGCTCTCAATCCACTGAGCCACCCAGCTGCTCCTTCATTCCTAAACTCTTTTGAATTCCCAATTCTCCAAATGTTAGGGCACTCTCCCCCCAAATTACTTCACATGTGTGTATTTTTAATTTATTCATCTATATTCATGTTATTTTTCCTCTATAGAATGTCAGCTATTTGAATGAATAGCCTATTTCATTCTCATCTTTCTCTTCCTATGGCCTAATACGGTGCCTAATACATAGATAGGTTTTTAATGAATGCTTGTGGTCTTGAGTTGACTTGAACCATACAGCAGGCTGAATGAATCTGTGGAATGATGTGCCCATTTCTCCACTGTGGAGAAAAACTAAAGTGTAACCCAATTTCCAAAGCTCACTGTAACAGGGTTCTCTCTACATTAGTGGAGACTGTAAGGATAATTTAATTTTAATCTAAATTATTTTTGGTTGCCAGAGAATATCCCAAATAAAATGCCCAAATCAGTTTTTTAATTTATGGCCAATGCCCCACATGTGCAGGAGGGGTATGGCATAGTTGGTGAGAGGAGAGATTCACTCGCTTTGTGCTCCAGAGTTTCTTAAATCTCAAGTTCTTCAAGAGAGAAGATGGAAGGTGCCAGCTCCACTTCGGGTTGCTAAAGAAAAAGACTCTGGGAAGAACATGAGAGGAGCTGGCAATGGTCCCCATGTTTCTATCCCCAGCTTGCTCCATGAGAGGCTTCAGGGAACTCCCCCTTGGGTGAGATCTAGAACATCATCCATGGATGAGCCGCTTAGAGCTCCTTCCCTCCGTATTATCTGGTGTCTATTTTCCTGGCTATATATTTCTGATTTCCATTTTGTTATCGACTTGGATAATAGGCTTTCTTGGCTAAGTGCTGTCAGTAGTAGGAGGGCAAACTGTCACACGCTGGAGATGAAGTCATAGTGAAATAACAGTTCCAAGGCAGATTGCACCTGAAAGCCACATGCCCATAACGAATACAATTTAAGGGTCCCGGTAGATAGAATTCTAGCCAGGCACCTCCTCTCTCTGAAGAGAACAGAGTGGCCTCCAGCCTGAACCTCTTGCTTCCCCTCCTGGCTGCAATGAAAGTCTCCTTTGGAGAAGGCTGGGGAGGGGGGGGGGGGGAAGAAGAGGCTGCAGTATCTATTCTGTATTCCTTCAGACCATGCCATGATTCCCTCATGGAACACGTGAGGTACAACCTTTGCTACTTGAGTATAGGATAGAGCTTGTAAGGTGTAGGTTGGTAGTACCACAGACTTGTCAGTATCATGGGGCCAGTTGTGTGTCTTTCTCCTCCCCAGAGCTAGCCCAGCTACTATTCTCTGGTCATTGCATTCCCAGACCCTCCTGGCACTCATGATTACAACATGAATGCTTGTACAGGGGGCAGCTAGGTGGCTCAGTGGATGGAGAGCCAGACCCAGAGAGGGGAGGTCCTGGGTTCAAATCTGACCTCAGACACTTCTCAGCTGTGCGACCTTGGGCAAATCACTTAACCCCCCATTGCCTAGCCCTTACTCTTCTGCCTTGGAACCAATATATAGTATTGATTCTAAGATAGAAGGCACAGGGTAGTGGATTTTTTTTATTTTTATTGTTCATAGAGTATTAGGTAGATTGCTTGTTGATATACTAAGCAATACTAAGCAAAGACACTGTTTGATGTCAATACTCAGTCTTCAGAGACCCTTGGCAATAAGATCATGGAATTTAGAGCCAGAAAGGATTTGGGGGAGCATTCCTTCATTTTATAGATAGGGAAATTCAGGTTCAGGGATGCCTAAAATAGAAGTAGCTTCCCAAGGTCACATAGTAAGTGAAAAATAACGTTTAGGTTAGTACAAAGGATCTCACATGAAGATGGTCTTTTTTTTTTTTTAATCATTACTTTTTGTCTTAGAATAGATACTAAGAATTCGTTCCAAGGCAGAAGAGTGGTAAGGGCTAGGCAACTGAGATTCAGTGACTTGTCCAGGATCACAAAGCTAGAACCTATCTGAGGTCACATTTGAACCGAGGACCTTCTATCTCCAAGCCGGCTCTCTAGCCACTGAACCACCTAGCTGCCCCTCTGGTGCTCTTTCCATAGCACCAGGCTTTTGGAATTCATATCTTCTAGTGTCTAGGAAGCTACCCATAGGCCATCCCAGCACTGAGCCACATGGCCACAGTGTTCTTCTGGGCTGTGGCTATTTTGGTGCCTTCATTTTACAAATGAACACACGGGTCCAGAAAAAGAAAAGACCTTTTCCAAGATCAATGGCTCTTGCCTGAACCTGAGTTCTGGTTGCTTGACTCTGAGTCGAGGGTGCTATCTGAATATACCAGGCGGTTGCAGAGCAGGGAGTCAAGATCAGCTCAAATGCAGTTTGGGAACTTTCCGTAGTTTTAATTATCCATGCTAGCCCCACTCCCCATGGCCACAGATAACTGAGTTGCTTTTGACACATCCCCAGCATTTAACTGTTACTGACAGAATGAAAACAAGCACGATATGGGTTCTATGGAGCTACAAGGTCAGCAAATTGTCAATCCAGTTCATCCAGGAGGAAAAAGATTTGCATTTAATCCCAGAGGCACTGTTTTTAGCAGCTGTCTAACTAGAGTTATGTCGGCTCTTAGTGGGCAGTAGGCTTAGGGGTGCAGTGCAGGGCAGGGTGCTGGGGCTGAGCAGGAATGCGAGTCTGGGCTGCCTGGGTGCAAGGTCTCAGCTTCCCCAGTGACAGGAAATGGAGCTATATTGCCAAGGCACTCTGGGCAGCTGTCATCATCTGCCCCTTCTCAGTGTCTGTTGCACGTCACCCCTGCGTCCTCTGCATGGCCACAGTTGGTCTTCCCCCAGTTGGAGAAACTGCATTGGAGGATGCTGTCTTCTGTCCCCTTGCAAGCGACGTCATCTAGCCAAATCCGCCCTGTGCCTGTGGAAACATGTTAAAAAGGGTTTCTTAGGAGATTTGTGGGAAAACTCATTGACAATGCTATAAGTCTGGGGATAGAGTGATGAAAAAGTCATGGGGTTCAAAGGTCCATAAGATCACCACCTTAGAGGTGGAAGGGACTTTAAAGGTTATTAGATTCAACCTCCTCATTTTACAAATAAGGAAACTGAGTCACAGAGAACTGAAGTGACTTACACAGAACCATACAGCTAGCATCTGAGGTGGGATTTGAATGCAGGTCCCTCTTGACTTTGGGGTACCTAGGTGACACAGTGGATAGAGTGTTGGGTCTGACGTCAGGAAGACTGAGTTCATATCTGGTCTCAGATATTTACTAGCCATGTGACCCTAAGCAAATCACTTAACCTTGCTTGCCTTAGTTTCTTCATCTATTAAATGAGGAAAAGAAGGAAGTGGAAAACCACTCTAGTATCTTTGCTAAGAAAACCCCAAAAGGGTCACAAAGAGTCAGACATGACTGAAATGATTAAACAACGATAAACTTCCTGACTCCACAATTGGCATTCTTCATGCTATTCCACAGTGTCTCCCCAAAGTGCTGTGTTCGCCTATGCTAAATAAACACTCTTCCATTTGAGACATACCCCTCCCTACCCCCAGGGTTGCCTGACCAAAGTGTTTAGAGATATAGAAGTAGCACTATTGTCCCCTCCAGAATGACTCGCTTCCTCTGCCTTAACCACCTCCAAAAAGGTTACAGATGCTGAGGTTGACGAAGTTCATCTTCATCCAGGGGTCCTAAACAATCCGTAAAGCACTTAATACAGTGCCTGGCATATAGGAGGTGTTTAATAAATGCTTAAACCCTTTGACTGTTTGAGCAGTTAGGTAGAGGAGTATATAGAATGTAGGGCCAGGAGTCAGGAAGTCTCCAATTGCCTCAGTTTCCTCATTTGCAAAATGTGGATAATTATAGCACCTACCTTGCAGTGATATGGTGAGGATCACATGAGATAGCATTTCTAATGTGCTAAGCCCAGTGCCTGGCATTTAATAAATACTAGGCATCACTACTGGTGAAGCCTATGGACCTCTTCTCAAAATAATGTTTTAAATTCATAAAATAACATATGTAGTATTACAAAGGAAACCAATTACATCGAAATACACTTATCAAAATATTTTAGAAATCAAATATATAGATCTGTTGTGTGGGGCTTGAGCTGAACTCCTGGGGTTTGGGATGGATGCCCTATGTAAGACTCCAAAACTTAGCTTAAAAATAAGAAGAAACATTTATTAATTTAGAAGGTAATGCTGAATTTGACTGGGAGGACAGCATTGATGGAAAGCTGCCTCCCGAAGGGATCAATTCTGCGGTTTTTATACTCTTTACAGTAAATGATTTGTGTCTTGAGGAGGGTATGAACTTGGGCATGGTGGGGCGTGAGGGGGTGCTGGTCACCTGACCAGGGTCAGAGCAGTGGTCTTATGTCCTGAAGACATAGGGTATAGCTCAGGGGACAGGTAGATGTCCTAGATATCAATCTGATGATAATTGGGGCATGACCAGGATATGCGTATTGACGTCCATTTTGAAACCTAGGGGAGAATCCAAGGGGGATAATTGTCTCAAGGGTCTTTCTCTTGGGTGTCCAGGGTCTTATCAGGAGTCTTTGGTGTTTTAGGGTTAGTATTCACAAGAATGCAAGGAAGCAAAGGAATTTTCCAGCATATAGTTTGACCTGAAGCACTTCTATAATTTGGGGGTACAATTGGGGGGTACAGCCATGCTAGACCCAGGCTAAGAACCCATACCCTAAATCAAGGGCCAGCTCTCTTTCTCTTCCTTCCGGATACCAGATGAAGAGAACATGTATACTCCCTAAGCTTGGGGAAGTGGTGAGCTCCCTGCTCCCCTGCCTTGTCTTGAGGGCAGAGATAAAGAGAGCTGATGGGATGGATGGTAAGCCAGCTTCATTGGCCAGTGGACTAGCTGACTTCATGGCAATGATCTAGCGTCCCAAAATTATCTATTCTAGCAACCAGAAGCTGCCTTCAGGGCTGGGTGACATTCCTCATGACAAGATGCAACACATCTTCTAAGAAATTATTCATACATACTAAGACATCATCCAGGGCGGTCCAGGAACGGGACCTCAAAAGGAGGAAGTCCGATGAGAAGGACCCTTCAATTTAGAACTGAACTAGATTAAAATTAAATGATCATAGAAAGAGAGATGTCAGGGACTTGAGAGCTCATCTCATCTGATGCTTTCATTTTAAAGAGAGAGAGAGGCACACAGCAGTTAAGGAATTTGCCCAAGATCACAGATGTATTAAATGGCAGAGTCAGCATTTGAACCATTATCCTATGACTCCAAACTCAGCATTCTTTCCACTATTCCATACCGCCTTTGGGTCAACTGGACTGACCCCAAGTTTAAAAGGATTGGCCATTTCCAAGACTATCCTGGGGTTTCAGGTTCAAGCCTACACCATCTTTCCTTTGAAATGACTGGATTTCATAAATGTCAAATGGGGATGGGGTAGGGGGATGGCAAGACTGGGATACTTTACATTGACCACACACTAGATGGCATGGTGTGTCTTATGGGCAGATGACTGTGATTCCAGCATTGGCCAGAATGACTTACATGGAAACTATTGGACAAATCTGTAAGAATGTGATTGATCTCTCTGTAGGACAGGAACTCTTCAAAGCAGGAAATACTTTTCCTCTTTCTTCTTGTATCTTTAGCACCTGGCACAGAGCCTAGTACGTGGTAAATATTTATTCCCAGAGAACAATAGGATAGAGTGAGGCATTGTCTTTGGTAAGAAATACCTGAGTTTAAAACTCAATTCTGTTACTGTGTGACTATGGGCAGGTTATTTAATTTCTCTGAAATCTTGGTTTCCTCATTTGCAAAGATTATATGTATTTGTATGTTTATTTGAAGTATTTGAAGTAATGATAATCCCAAACTTTTATGTAGCACACTATGGCTACAAAGGGGACAGTTATACAGTAAATGTAATGGTGGGGTCCTGGAAATCAGGAAGACTTGAGTTCAAATGTGACTTCAGATACTTACTGTGTGAACCTAGGCAAATCATTTAATCCTTTTGCCTCAGTTTCCTTATCTGTAAAATGAGCTAGAAGAGGAAATGGCAAACCACTATAGCATCTTTGCTGAGAAAACTCCAAATGAGGTCACAAAAAGTAGAACACAATTGAACGACAGCTACAAAGCACTATTATATCCATGACATCAAGAGTTTAAGTGACTTGCTAAAGGTCATATAACCAATAAGTGGTAGAGATCAGGTCTTCCTAATCACTGAAGCCCAATTCTTCCTCTCTTCCTCTTCTCCTTTCTCTTCCCTTCTTCCCTCTCTTCCTCTCTCCTCTTCTAACCTTTTTGGTCTTCCCCTCCACTTTTCTCCTTTTTTCTCTTCTCTCCTTCCTTCCCCCCCCCAAATAAATGTATATACTACTCATCTTTTTAAAGAATCTCACAGACATTTTTGGAAATAACTCAATCCTTTTTATCACCTTTGAAAGAGAAATTCTCTTAAAACAAAGGAAAAAGCTGAACAAAAGCCCTCAGTATCATAATCATTTCTAACAGGGTATATAATATTGTTGCATTTATAGTCCCCTGCCTTTATGATAAGAAGAGGGGAAAATATATTTCATTATCATGTTTCATTCTCTTTTCAGGGGGAACATTATAAGTTTTTTACGTACTCAAAACTTTAGCTCTGTAATCTGAGGAGCTAGGTTTGAATGCCTATTGCCCATGTGACCTTAGGCAAGACACTCAATCTTCTTGGGCCTCAGTTTCCTTATATGTAAAATGAAGAGGTGTCATGATGAAAAATGCTCCCTACCTCGAAAGAGAAAACTAATGTCCTCTAAACACAGATTGAAGCATACTTTTAAAAGTTTTCCTATTTTTATTTCTTTATTTGCCTGTTTTCTTTTGCAACATGGCTAAAATGGAAATATATTTTACATGATTCCACAGGTATAATTAATATCAAATTGCTTATTTTCTCAAGGAAGGTGAAAGAATAGGTAGAAGGTAAAGAATTTGGGACACAAGATATTTAAAAAATTTACACATAATTGGGTAATATTTAACTAAAAAAATAGAAACATATTAAAAGTAAAATTGGGGATAGCTAGATGGGTCAGTGGGTTCAAATCTTATCTCAGAGCCTTCCTAGCTATGTGATACTGGGCAAGTCACTTAACCCCAATTGTCTAGACCTTGCCACTCTTCTTATTATTGATCTAAGAGAGAAGATAAGGGCTTTAAAATAAATAAAATTCAAATAAAATGAAGGGGTTGGATTGGATAATGGATTTTAGAAGTCTGGTCTAGGCCAATGAATGATCCTAGATGTTGTATCTGGTTTCCTTTTAGTGATCTTTTCATTTATATAGTTGTAGTAATTTTGTGCATTACTCCTTTAGTCCTACTTATCTCATTCTTCATGAATCCACATAACCATCTTAAGCTATGTGATTCTTACTTAATTTGTCTATGTCTGTCTTCTCTATCAATCCACGCACCCACCCACCTATCTATCTATCTATCTATCTATCTATCTATCTATCTATCTATCTATCTATCTATCTTCCCATGTTTCTCTGGATTCCTCATATTTGCTCTTCCATGTGCAGTGCTATTTCTATCATACTAAAATGATTCATGTAATAATAAATAATAGCATTTCTATAGTTTTGTTTTGTTTTCAAACCTTTACCTTCCATCTTAGAATCGAAACTAGGTTTCATTTTCAAGACAGAAGACTAGGAAGGGCTAGATAATTGGGGTTAAGTGACTTGCCCATGGTAACATAGCTAGGAAGTCTCTAAGATCAAATTTTAGTCTTGAACCTCCCATCTCCAGCCTTACTCTCAATTCACTGGGTTACTGCCCTTCTATAGTGTTTTAAGGGTTGCAAAGAGCTTTACAAAAATTATCTCCTGTAATCTTCACAACAACCCTGGGAGGTAGGTGCTGTTATTATCCTATTTTACAGTTAGGGAAACTGAGGCAAATGGAAATTAAATGATACAGGGTTACACAGCTAATAAGAGTCTGAGGCTGAATTTGAACTCATGTCTTTCTGACTCCAGGCATAGCTGGTCTCTCTATATATATACTATATATGTATGTGTGTGTATACATGTATATGTATGTATATGTTTATATACACTGTATACACACATGTATACTTCCCCATCTATAAAATGAAGAATTTGAACTAAAGGATCCATATGGTTCCTGCTAGCTCTAACATTCAGTGATTCTATCTGTAAAATAAAGTTCATGCTTTTTTTTTTGTTTTTGCTGGGACTTGTGATTCCATTGGAATAGGGAACTTCTGTAATGGAAACTCCCTCCACCAAAGCAGAGCAATGTCTTGTCTGTAACTTGATTCTCAAGCAGTAGGCTAGAGGCATTGAAAGGCTAAGTGATTGCCCACAGTTGCATGATTAGAATATCTCATAGGTAGGACACTTTTGACTCCAAGGCTGCCTCTATCCACTACTATATTTCACTATAGATTATTTTATGTCCGTTACATTTGTAAAGCACTTAGCCCAGTTCCTGGCACATAGCAGGCACTTAGTAAACATTTATTTCCTTCCTCCTTCCCTCTGTCCTTCACTCCTTCCTTCCCCACTGCTGCCTCAACTAGGAAAAGAATTTAAGTCATATGGCAGGAACTGTAATATCCTGCCCCAATAATCCAAATTGCCTTAAGATACTTGTGTTATCTTTGAAGCTTTCTCATAAATGTCTAAAAAGCTGGAGGAGTCTTGTGGAAGTGATTATATAAAAGTATTGGCCAACATCTTGAGCAGGTGGGAGAGAAACCCCTAGCCCTGGAGCCAGAGGACTGGGGGAGTCAAATCTGACTTGATGTTGCTCGTCTGACCTCGGGCAACCGATCTATCGGTTTTCCTTGGCAAATTTTCTCTTCTGTAGAAGGAAGAGAGTAAAGCAGCCCTCTCCAGAAGTCCTCTCTAGGTCTAGGATCCCTCTCTGGGAAGCAGGCTTGTCTGCTTGTTAGCTAGCGGGTTTGCAGTGGGCCATTGGTGCCTGCCAGATCTGAACAACTTGTCTAACTTAGATCTTCTGAACAAGTTCATGATTTCATTTCACAAATGGCTTTGTTGTCATTTGTTAGAAAACAGGTTGTGGTGGGGCTTCCAACAGTGTAGTGGGAGCTATTTCTGTTTCTTCCTCTTGTAAACAATGTGACATCTATGTCTTCTAAGGAAATCTGCTGAAAACAAATCCAAAGCTTGAAAAAGGAGAGAGCGAACTGTTCTCTCCTCTGGGCTGCATTCTTCAAAACTCAAAAATCCTTCTGAACTCCCCAGGTGGCTGTCAGTTTCTAGATTTTATTGGAAAGAGGGGCGAGGGAGGACACATCATGGGAAACCAGCTGGGTTTCTGCCAGATGTTCTCAATGAACTTTATAAGAGTTGTTTAAATAAATGCCACCTGGGGGGCAGCTGGGTAACAGTGAATTGAGAGCCAGGTCTAGGGATGGGAGGTCCTGGATTCCAATATGTCCTCAGACACTTCCCAGATGCGTGACCCTGGGCAAGTCACTTAACCCTTATTGCCTAGCCCTTACCACTTTTCTGTCTTGGAACTAATACTCAGTATTGATTCTAAGATGGAAGGTAAGGGTTTATTAAAAACAAATAAATTCTATGTACACCTAAGGGACTTGGCAATGGATAAAGGAGAGAGAAAAGAGTATAAAAGATAAAAGAATGAAAGAGTCCATTTTGGAAAATATTCCACTTGGTACAATGTCAGTTTTCATCTCTGGAAACCAGTTGTTGTTCAGTTGTTTTCAGTTGTATCCAACTCTGTTTGTGACCTCACTGGGGGTTTTCTTGGTAAAGATCCCAGAGTAGTTTGCCATTTCCTTCTCCAGCTCATTTTCCAGATGAAGAAACTAAGGCAAATAGGATTAAGTGACTTGCCCAGGATCACACAGTTAGTAAGTATCTGAAGCCAGATTTTAACTTGAGTTCCTGACTTTAAAATGGACTCCAGTTTTGGTACTCTATCTACTAGACCACCTTGCTAGAAACCAGGGGTTCACTAGATTTGGAGCTAGAAGAGATTTTAGATGTCATCTTGTCTGACACCCTCATTCTATAGTGGAAGAAAGTAAACAAGGGAGAATGACAGAATTGAGACAAAATAGAGTGGCAAGGGACATCAGTGGTCATTTAATCCAACCCCTTCCTGAACGTTAATCTTTACAGACAACATAGAGGGCAAGAGGCCATTCAGCTTTCTTCTGAATACCTCCAGGAGGGGGAGATGCTCTGAGTACAGGTATATATACAGAAGGCTTCCCCACTCCCAAATTTAGAAGTCTGGATCTCATTTTAAAAGTTTCTATTTTTAAGTAAATTTAAAAAAATTACCTTCCATCTTAGATTCAATATTAAGTATTGGTTCCAAATCAGAAAATCAATAAGGGGTTAAGTGATTTGACCAGTCACACAGCTAGGAAGTGGCCCCTGAACCACCTAGCTGCCCCTTTAAGTAAATGTTAATTGTTACTGTTCATTTAGGCTATGTTCATTTCTTTAGTATACTTAATGCATAAAAATGCCCCTTAAAATTAAATATCCAGTAATAATAAATGTTCACCTTGGAAAATAAAAAAAAACATGCCTTTGTGTTCATGCACTAATGAAAGAGCTGTTCACTCCTCTGGGTCCTGAAGCAGTCCTTTCCACTTTTGGACAGCTTTAGTTATTAGGAAGTTTTTCCTTAATGAGAGCCTAAATTTCTTTGATGCATCTTCACCCATCACTCCTGGTCTTACAGTCTGGTCTCAAAGAAGTAAAATGCCTCTCCCAAATGGCAACCCTTGAACTCCTTGAATATACAGAGATTGTCACTTGTTCATGATCACATAGATAACAAGGAGCAGAGCTGGGACTTGAACCCAAGTCTACTGAAACAAGACACCGAACCACAGGCTGTTAGAGGTGAAAGGGATCTTTGACATCATGGAGTCCATTCTTCTCATTTTCTAAATCAGAAGACTGGGGCCTCAAAGAGGTTTAGTGACAACTCCCAGATTGTGCATCTATGGTAAGTGTCAAGCCTGGGACCAGAATCCAGGTCTTGGGATTTCCTGGCAGGGCTCTTTGCCCTTCCCTGTACCACATTGAAGTCTTGAGACTTCACTGGGATTGGGTTCTACTTTTCTACCAGAGACTTTTCTTTTCCATCTCCATATCTTACCTTGCCCAAATCTAGCAGTCCTGTACACCTCCTCCACTCCTCGGAAGCCCAACATCCGGCACACCACATCTCCATCCTTCTTGTCCCAGCCGTCGTCACACACTGTCCCCCAGCGCCGGTCATGGTACACTTCCACACGTCCCTCATGGGGCCCAGAGCCATTTACCAGCCGGATTGTCAGACTATCAGAACTACCTGCTGGGAGAAAAGTCACACATTATAAGATCATGGATTTCAAATTGGTAAGGGAAAAATCTAGTCCAGGTCATCTTGTCCTGTTCCATCCAGGACACCCAGGTCCAAGGAAGCTAAATGATTTGTCAGTGATCACAGTTAGCAAGTTGTGAGTCTGGATTATTAGCAATAATAATAATAACTATCATTTAGATGGTCATTAAGGTTTGCAAAACACTCTATAAATATTATCTCAATTTTATCCTCACAACTATTCTGAGAGGTAGGTACTATCCCCCCTCCCTTTTTTTTTAACAGCTGAGGAGACCTGGGTGTATGGAGCTGAAGTGGCTTGTCCAGGGTCAACTTCTAGTAAGGATCAGAAACTAGATTTGACTTCCTTGAGTCTTCCTGTCTCCAGATTCAGTTCTGTTCAGCTCTCTCTGGTGTGCCCCCTAGTTGCCTCTAGGATCCAATCCTAGGTCCAACAACTCCAAACCTGGTACTCTCTGTCATAACACTAACCTTGATCTAAGGAGACAAAAGACCCCAGCCACAGAAGTCTTTCATGCTTAGTCCCAGTTACCTCTTTTCTCATTCCCTTCCCCCAAGGGATGCAACTTCACTTTGTTGGGGGCGTCTGCAAATTCTAAGAATTTATCTTAGAGTGACTATTGAAACTTTTATTTTAGAGGGAGGGATGACTTAGTTTATGCTTTTTCACCGTCCATCACCTCCTTTAAAATTCTACTCATGCCCTTTAGTTTTATGTCATAATCATTTCTGTTTTTTCAACCTTCTTCACTCCCTGACACCCTTCCCACAGGAATACCCTTGTAACATAGCACAACATCTAGACAAAGCAGGCAGTTTTCTGTTCTAGTGCCCTGCCCCACTGTCAAGAGGAGGAAGTTTAGTTTCATTAACTGTTTTTCAAGTCCCAGGATTAGTTTCCCATTTGCTCAGAGCTCTGCTTTCTTTCTTTTCCTTTTCACTGACCTTGTTGTAATCACTGAGGATAGTGATCTCTTGATTTTCTCATTTTGCTCAGCATCAGTTCATACAAGCCTTCTCCTGTTTCTCAGGACTCACCATCATTTCCATTGCATAATAATATTAATTACATGCATATGCCACAGTTTGTACAGCCATTCCCCTGGCCATGGGATCTCATTTTTGTCCCGAGTACTTTGCTACCACACACAAAAAGTTCTGCCATAATTTTTTCTTTGGGGAGGGGGCAGGGTAGTGCAAATGAACACCCACTCTGTAATTAGTACATTTAGAAAGCTGCTTAGGTCTCCGAGACTTTGGGACTTGCCCAGGAGCACCTTGAGGTGAGCTCTCCATTTCCTCCCACAGCAGTATTGTCTAGAATTGTTTCAGTCTATGTTTGGATTTTGGTTCTGCTTTTGAGTTCCTTGGAGTATATGTTGAATGGTGCGATCACTGAGTCAAAGGATAGGAACTGTTTAGTTCCTTTACTGGCCTAATTCCAAACTGTTATCCAGAAAAGTTGAATGGATTCAGTTTTACCATGCATTACTGTATATCTTTCCATCACCCTTCCAGCTTTGACTGTTTCTCTCTCTTTCTCTGGCTGTCTTTGCCAAATTGCAGGCTATATTGTGAAACCTCAGATTTGTTTTAATTTGTATTTCTTTAATCAAATCTTATTTCATATGGAAGCTTATAGCTTATAATTCTTTTGAAAACCATTCATATATTTTGATTACCTATTTTTTGGTGAACAGCCCATGCTCTTATATAGCAGTGGTTCCTAAACGATGATCTGGGGATGTCTCTTGATGCCTAAGACTCTTTTTTTGGGGGGTCCATGGGGTGAAAATTATTTGCATGATGATATTGAAACCTTTACATTTCTAATAAGGTAAATATTGATAGATCTATCCCATGCAAATAAAAGTTATTTGGGATTCTCACTAATTTTTAAGAATATAAAATGGTACTAAGACCCCAAAGCTAAAAAATGACTTATTTAGGGTAGGAACTAGATATGGAGTGAAGCTGAGATTTCATTGACATATGGAACTTCAGAGTGATGAGGCTCCCTCTACCAAATACAGGGAAGCACCTTCTCTGCAACTTATTAACTTAGAAAGTTTCTGAAAGTACTGAGTCTGGTCACACAGACAATATGCATATTGCATATATTTTATAGATGTCACCTGTTCTCCATCCACTAACTCTGCCTAGACCTAGGGTTCTCTCTCCTGGGACCAGCCTGTTGAGCATTTACCTCACCCTAACTGGCTACTTCCATGCCATTCCACCATGTGACCACCATCCACACTATACCCTTCCCTTCTCCCTCTAGCCCCCCAAATATCAATCAAATAAATGCTACCATTCCTGAAAAGAACATGTCAATCACCTGCTCTCTGGCTCCAGTCCCAATTCCCTCTGACTTCCCTGTCTAAAATAGTCCTGAAGGAATGGGCTGTTCAGAAAGATAGGTAATTGGACGGTAGAGATAGAGTAGTGACAGAGGTCCAGGACACAGGCTTTGTCCTGAGTGGAAACGCACTGTGGTAATCAGCGGGTAGCATGAGGTCACTGGATACCAGAGTGGGAAGAGTTTATGGAGGAAGAAAAGGACCCAGAAAGGGTAGGTGGTGGGTGGGTGGGGACCAACTTCAATTTACTCAGTTTTGTCTTCAGTTGGCCCTGAAGGTGAGGTTGGTGGTTATCCATGGATGCAATTAACAAGTTTCTGTCTCTCTCTGTCCCCATAATAGGTCGATTTCTCAGGAACAGAAGACCACATTTAACTAACCAGATGCCTGCTGCTAAGGACATTTGGTAAAGGAAACTGTTCCTCCCTAATGACGAAAGTAACTTAGGAGTTTCAAGTAATCAATGGCCCCTTCATTGTCTAGACAGCTATTCATGGAATTAACAGACCATATGGAGAATTTTCACACTCCCAATAACAACAATTTCCAATTACATGGCATTTTGAGGCTTACACAATATTTTCTTCATAACAACCCTGGGAGGTCAGGAGGGCAAGTATTATGGTCCCTATTTTACAGATGAGGGAACTGAGGCTCAGAAAAGCAAAGACTTTGATCAATGACATATGTAAAACCCAGTGGAATTGCATGTCAACTACAGGAGGGGGAGTTGGAGGAGTAGAGGGAAAGAATATGAATCTTGTAACCATGGAAAAGTATTCTAAATTAAATAAAATCCCCCGCCATAAATAAAACAACAAAAAAGTCAAATTTAAAAAAGAAAAGAAAAGACTTCCCTGAAGTCACACAAGAAGTAAATGACAGAGATGAGATTCAAACTCAGGTTTTATGATCTCAAAATCCAGAGTCTTTCTTTATCACTAAACCACACTATCCCCTAGAAATTTTATGTTATTATAAATGCTTTGCATGATTCTTCAATGCAATGCTTTCTGCCCAGCAATATACTCTTCAAAGCAGGGAGAAAAAATTGTCATTCAGTTTTCAGCCATGTTGAACTCTTTATGGCCCCATGTGGGGTTTTCTTGGCAAAGATACTTTGCCATGTCCTCCAGCCCATTTGACAGATGAGGAAACGGAGGCAAACAGGGTTAAGTGACTTGCCCAGAGTAACAGCTAGGAAGCAACTGAGGTCTTCCTGACTTTGGACCCAGAGCTCTCTCTGCCACACCACCCAGTGAACGCTAGGAAAGATAATGTTAGAAAGGAATAATGGAAAGCAGCATCAAATCAAATAGCTAGGAGAGAAAGGAAGTTTGATGGAAGAATTATAAAAATACTTCCTCAATGCCTTCTGAGATCCTGTGTGGGGCTAGATAGATTCTTATGTTGTGTTCTAGAGCACTTTTTGTACATGGGCATACAATGTATCAAGATGTATGCTCAAAGACAATTTTGTCACTTTTCCACCCAGCTAGGTGGCATGATGGCTAGAGTGCTAGTCCTTGGAGTCAGGAAGACCTGAGTTCAAATTTGCCCTCAAACACTTACTATGGGTGTGACCCAGAGCAAGTCTCTTAACCTGTTTGCCTCAGTTCCCTCTGAAGGAGGGAATAATGATGGCACCTCCCTCCCAGGAGTGTTGTGAAAACCAAATAATCACCCAGAAGCTTAGCACAGTGCCTGGCACATAGTAAATGCTATATAAATAAATGTTCGTTATCATCATTATTATTAAACTCATAAAGCTTTTCATCTAATGTGCATTTTACTTTTTTGTGGCCTTTTAGGACACCTAACTGGACTTTTCCACTTGAGAAATTACAGGATAGAACAAAGAGAGTTGTCAGTTTGGGGGGAAAGGGCCAAATTTTTAAGAAGCAGATCAGGAATTCTCTTTATGATGTTTGGACCATTAAGTAGTTTGTGAATTTTCAAGTGTTTTAAGCTCATAGGGATGTAATTATGGCAAGCTGCCACCAGGGGATAGTGATTTTTTTTTTTTTGGTTATGGTTTTGTAGTTTGAACAGTGGGGTGTGGATAAAAAACTGGGATTAAATATTGTAACATGTTTTCCCACTCAAATATGCTTTTTCATTAATGTGGACCTTGCTAAAATAGCCAAACAAAAACATTAACTGGTACCATCATAACAAATTAAAAGGATGCGCAATTTGAACAAGATTTAAAGAAATTCAAATACATATACATAATTCAGTACCCTTCTCATTAGTTTTTAACTATTCAAATTAATTGCTTAATTTAACTCTGTTTTTTTTTCCCTCCAGGCTCTTCTGACCTAGGAATATTTTTTAAAATCTTTACCTTCCATCTTAGAATCAATACTATATATTGGTTCCAAGGCAGAAGAGCAGAAAGGGCTAGGCAGTGGGGGTTAAGTGACTTGCCTGTTACAATGGGAGTTACAAAGCTGGGAAGTATCTGAGGCTTAATTTGAACCCAGGACTTCCTATTTCTAGGTCTGGTTCTTAATCTACTAAACCACTTAGTTGCCCCCATGTAGGAACTTTCTTAAGATTATATGCTTCAGTGAATATGATGATTTAGTCATCCTTATATCTTCTTACAACCTAAGACACAGAATATAAAGTACTCCTTGTGCTTTCTTTTAGCATATCCCAGTATTGCCTATGCCTTGACCCACTTCCTTAGTGTCTCCCTTGAACTCTGTTCTCTTTTTCCCCACTTTGAAACCACAACCTAAGAATATTTTCTCCGTGTAGATATTGAGCTATGAAAAGAAATGAAAAGAGATGTATATTTAAAGATTCCAATAGAGTAAGCTTAAAGTCTCCTGGGGGTACTGTTTTCTGGTTGATGGCATATGGAGGTACTCTGATTATAAAATTTCAATTTTACAGAGAGCTAATCAGTCCATTGATGTTCCATGTTTTATTCTTCACCCAGGAAAAGCAGCATACTCCTACTTATCTCTGGCAGATGGTTTTATTTTGAAAATTTTTAAAAATTTTCTTTTCAGTTCTCAATTCTCTCCTTCCCTCCATTTCCCTAGTGCATTGAGAAGGAAGGAAATACAATACTTATTATGCATAAGAAGCTATGCAAAATATATTTTCACATTAGCTATGAAACTTACTTTTTTCATTGTAGATTTATTTCACTCAGTTCAGATAATGAGTGAGTTGGATTTGAATTTCATGGAGTTGTTATTAGACAATTGTGGGGACTGGTGACAGTTTGAAGGAAATAGGCTAGTTATGTAAATGAAACCTGTACCTCATGGTAGGAACTTAATACATTTTAAAAAAATGCACAGAAGTGAAATCCAACCCCTTGGATGGGTTGTATTGCTAACTCAGAAAACATTTTGAGATCTTGCCCAAAGGTTTGGTTAACGAATTCCATTTGCCCATTTGTTTAGGGTTAGTAAATAACAAACAATTAGGTTTGAGTAGTCAAGAAGATCACAAAAGGGTTTTTAGAAGCATAATATGCTCCAGGGTCTGTGATCAAACAGAATGTCATTGGGGGTCTCAAGTCTCTTCCCTTTCCAATCCATTCTCCATAAAGTTGACAAGCACAGATCTGTTATTCCTCTAATACATTCTAGTGGATTTTTACTGATTTTAGAATAAAACATGGACTTTGCTGTTTGGTTTTTAAAACCCTTAACAACTTGGCCCCCTCCTATCTTTCCAGCATCATTACTAATTACTCCCTTTCTCATGCTCAAAGGTCCAGACCTAGCTAAACTGGACTTATTTCTGTTCCGTATACAACAAATTCCATCTCCTTTCTTGGGACGCTTGCTTTGGCTATCCCCCATATCCAGAATATACTCCTTACTCACTCTTCCACCTTATAGAATTCCTCTTGTCTTTCAATTACCCCATTTCCAATCCCCTGCTTGCTAGGGCTCTCCATGTGGATACATGTGTATGAGTATCTGTCTGTCTGTCTATCTATCTATCTATCTATCTATCTATCTATCTATCTATCTATCTATCCATCCATCTATCTATCTATCTATCTATCTATCTATCTATCTATCTATCTATCTATCTATCTATGTCTTCTCCCAAATAGAATATATTATTCTTGAGGGTATTGATTACTTCACTTTTTATGTATTTGTATTCCCATTAACGGCACACAGTAGATGCTGAATAAGTTCTTATTGGACTGGATACCGACATCAGATGTAATCAGGAATCCATCCAGCTAGGTTCACTTTGAGCCAGTGTAGTAGAGGTTTAGTTTGGGTATAATGGAGAAAGAATTGATGATAAATGCCCAGGAGGTAGGAGGGTGAGATGGATTCCTCCTTCAGTCTTCTTTAAATATGTCTCTCCACTAATCCTGTCTTTACTCCCCTCTAATAACTGATTTAATGGGTGAACCTCTTCCTTTGGGGAAAGAGAGAGAAATCAGCTCTCTCCCCCTTCAAAATGACAAGGAAGTCAATTTAGGATAACTGACAACTTTATTCTAACAAATGGTGGTTAGGGGTAAGATAAGAAAGATATCTGCAAGATAGGAAAGAAGGTAAAGGAAGTCCCTGTCTATCTAAAATAACTTTCCCCCCTCCCTCCAAAGTTTAGAGACTCAGCCTTGCCAGCCTGGTCTCTGAGAGGTTCAGGGTTTTGTGACCCCTGGTCTATCACAGAAGAGCCAGTGTCCAGACCTAGGGTGTCACAGGAGCTGTGTGAGATCTTCTGATGCTGTTCTTATTCTTCTCAGTTTCTGCCACAATTCTTGGTGTCTTGGAGGGGAGGAGGATGGTGGTTAGGTTCAATGAGGGATTTGAATAGCTCAGGAGAGAAATCTCTGATCAGCCTGTCACATTTGCTTTCTCAAGATAGAGATCAGCTTCCTCCTACCTAGAATCTCTCTTCCCTCAAGTTTCCAAACCTCTTCAACCATCCCCCACTGTGGATGTAAACCTTTGCATGTCTTCCAGGCTCTGTCCTTCAAAGTCTCTGGATCATTCCTCAATCACACCAGTCAGACTCCTGGGAGCTGTCCTTGGTCCCTGGATTGGGTGGGGCTAGGAACATCCTATGCTACCCTGCTTTGTCACTGGCTACCAAGATTAGTGTCAATCTCAGGTCACCCTTGATCAAAAAACTGAGGAGAGATGAGCCTAGAACCAAGCAAACAGAGTAGCCCAGGACCTGCAGTCAGACCTGGGTGTTTGAATCTTAGCCCAGATACTTATTAGCTATGAGCTTTGGGGAAATAATTTCTCTTCTCTGGGTTTCAGTTTTTCATCTGTAAAATGAGTGGGTCAAGTTAGATGAACTTTAAGGACCTTCTAAATTTATATTCCTATGAAAGCATTTATTAAACCTACTCTGTGCCAGGCACTGTGTGAGGGACTGGGGATCCATTTAAAAAAATTAAATTATATAGGTTTTGAACAATGATACATGTAAAACCTAGTGGAATTGCTCCCTGGCTACAGGAGTGGGGAGGAAGGAGGAGAAGGAAAGAATATAAAGTGTGTAACCATGGAAAAATACTCTAAATTAATTAAATAAAAATTTAAAACAATTAAATTATACAAGCCTTGCCCTCACATTCTACTGGGGAAAACAAGACAAATGCAGATAGATGTACACAAGTGCTCAGAATATGTACAGAATTAATACAAAGTAAGTTTTTAGGGAGATTAGGAAAGGCCTACTTTAAGATCTGATACCTGATTGTGCTTTGAGGGAAGGTTGGAATGATATGAGTTGGAGATAAGGAGGAAGTGCTCCAAGTAGGGGAAACAGTCTGTGCATAGAGAGGAGATGGAATGTTGTATGTGGGGAATAGTAAAGATTCTATGATATGGCATACAAGAGTCACAATGTAAATGCATGGGTTGTTAGTCATCATAGAAAAAGTGGTCATGCAGGTACCGGGGATCCAGACGGAGAAGTTAAGGTCAGACACTGGGGCATTAGGCAAAATGGTGGTGAAAGGACAGCTACTGTGACAGAATAGAGGAGATGAGGTGGGTGTCCAAAGGGCCTTAGCAGGCAGCAGAGCACAGGTAGAAGTTGTCTGGCCTAAGGGAATAGGAATATCTATTGGGATAGATATGAATGGTGTCTAGAGATCTGGTACAAGCCACATCTTAATAGCTAATATTTATTTATCTTTGTCTATTTTTAAAAACACCTTACTTTCTATCTTAGTAACGACTCTAAGACAGAAAGACAAAGGCTAGGCAAACAGGTGTTGAGTGACTTGTCCAGGGTCACATAGCTAGGAAATGTCTGAAGACATATTTGAATCCAGGTCCTCTGGACTTCAGACCACTGTCAATCCAGTTTCTACCCACTGTGTTACCTCACTGCCCCAGTAACTAATATTTATATAAGACCTACCATGTGCTACCACTGCCCTAAACAATTTAGAAATACACAAAACAATAAAACCAGGCCATCCTCTTCTAAATTAAGGAAAGCCTGTGTGATGGATCATAACACAGAATTATCACCTCTCAGAGTTGGAGGGGGACCTGAGAAGTCATCTAATCCAACCTCTAACTGAGCAAGAATCTTCCTAGAAATAAAGTGGTCATCTAGCCTCTGCTTCGACATCTCCAGTGGAAGGGAATCCGTTGCCTTCTGAGGGAGCTCACTCCACTTTTTGACAGCTCTAATTGTTAGGGAATTTTTCCTTACCTGGAACCAAGATCTAACTCTGTGTACCTCCCACCCATTATTCCCAGTAGCAGAACAAGTATAATCCCTTCTCTGTATGACATTGGGATGTCCACTCTATAATAGATACTATTGTGGGGGTATATTTGATACTTGATAACTAATGGATTATGCAGCTATCCTCTTTTTGCCTATCCTTCCTCCCATTCCTCCCTCTCTCCCAGCCTCCCTTGTCTTTAGCCTATTCAGCTTCCCTCCCCCTTTCTTCAGCCTCCTTCTAAGTCACTCAGGGTGAGCTATGATGTTTCAAATGACACAACCTTTATCTTCTTTTATCTCAAGTAAGGGGTTCATTTGGGGAAGACAGGAATGGGGGTAAGAGGGTTGGAGGTTCCCTATTATCTACAGTGAACCTTAGGTTGGAGAATATTGAGAGAAATGACAATTCAGTCACTACCAGAGCAAGTCAGAGAGAGAGATAAGGACTATTGTCCTTCCCCTCCTGCCTTCAAAGTTATCAGGCCACCTCCAGCCTGATTACCCCAAGTCCCAGAGATAAACCCAGCTTCTTCCTTCAAAGTCACCACCATCAGCCAAGAAGCCCAGAAATCTGTCAGCAGTTGACTCTTGCCTTCAACTGTTTCCCAGTAACATTCCAAAATGGAATCTTCCTTTGATTGACAGCTAATCAACCTCCAGCCATTGCTTCTTGTCTTGCTGCATGCTTTCCCTCTGGCTTTTGCATGCTTTCCCAATTCCTCTTTCACAACTCTGAACAGTGGCACCCAGAACAAGACCAGTGCCCTTACCTGTCCCCACCTACCAAGACCTGGGGCCATCTGCCACGATGACAATAAAGAAACTGAAGTCATTAGGTTGATTGTGCAACAACTGCCTACTTGTTCCTGGGGTCACTGGATAGAATCTATCTAGAATTCTGTAAAAGGCTTAGCTTTTCCTCTGAAGGAAAATAGTTCTAGTGGAGACAGATCCAACATGGCAGATATCACTGCTCTACATGCTGTGAAGCTGCTTTCTTTTTTTTCCCACCCCAGATCTCCTCTGCTGATGCTTCCCTTGGGCAAAATGTGGGTTTGCAATACAATCCTGTTTGTGACGCAGATTGCCCCTTCTAGGAGATTTGGGGCGTGCAGGCGGATGCCCAATATACAAGCTCCAGTGAAAAGGTCCAGGAAAAGGATGCAGGGACAGGCAGACTGGAAAGCTCTATTCCCAGGCTTCAGTTTACATGACTCCTCTTCTCTGCCTGGGCTAGATGCCTGATTGACACTATTATCCAGCAAGGGGCTTGGAACCTCTCCAGATGGACTCAGACAGTGGCTCCCTCTGTAGCCTGGGGTGGAGCCCGTGACTGGTTAGGAGGCTTGGGTTTCTGTGGCTGGAAGGTTTAAGTGATGGCTTTGTCTCAACAGCTCTTACCCTGGGGGTGAAGCTTCCCCACCATGCAACCAAGAGCATTTGGAAACTGTCTCACTCAATGCAATGTTTCCGGTTCTAACTAATCAAATCCAGTGCCATTGTAACTGTCCAAATCTGGATGGAGGCCCCTGGCTGGCCTGCTGTGACAAGCTGCTGTTTCAGAGTGTCCTTCCTATGTGAGATGTCTCACAAATGACCCCTTCACGCTCATCAAAACAGGCCGTCCAACTAGCTGGCAGTCAGGACCTTGGGGTCCTGATTTGGAAGAAACAAAGTGGTGTCATGGATAGAAAGCTGACCACAGAGTCAAGGAGACCTCAATTCAAGTTCCACTTTTTATTTTAAAGTCTTACCTTCCATCTTAGAATGAATACTTCTGGATTGAACAGAGTTTGGGCCTCCCATTCTTGGGTTGAGACCCTGCTACAAACTTGGGTGTGATTTTCCTACAGCAGCTTGGGGAAATCAAGACTGCAGGAATCTCACATTCTAAAGGCAATCTTGCAAATGAACCAAATGGAGTCCTATTTCCCACCAGCTGCCATCTCTATTGGAAAAAGTTTGGAGTTATTTCTATCAATGTTAGGAATTTGTCTGATGCTAGTGATCTGTTTTCCCATCCTTCTCACCTTCAGGTTCTAGCAGAATGGGAACGCAATCAGAATGCTCTCATAAGAACCTAAGGATCTCTTCTTGCGGTGTCTGAGGTTCTGTTCTCAATTATTCTTGGTGTTTTCCCCTCTAGGTCAGAGCCTTGGGCACTAACAGGAAGAAGTGTTCTATCTTTTTATGTCTGAGAGGCAGAGGAACATTATTTGGAAAGAAATAAAAATGGGAAAGTAGGAAAGCTACTATGATTATCTGTGGATGGCAGAAAGAAATTGGGAGGCAGGCCTGACCTAGTTAGGTAGTAAAAGGTCATACCCCTGATAGAAGTTACTTTAGGAGGCAGCTAGTTGGCTCAGTGGGGAGAGAGCTAGGCCTGGAGATGGGAGGTCCTGGGTTCAAATGTGACCTCAGACATTTCCTAACTGTGTGACTATGGGCAAGTCATTTAACCTTTATTGCCTACATCTTACCAATCTTCTGCCTTAGAACTAATACAAATTATTAACTCTAAGATAGAAGGTATGGGTTAAAAAAAGAAGTGGCTAAAGCAATTAGTTTGTGTGTGAGCATAGCTCTGAAGCTCCCCTTGCCCTCTCAATAATATCAGAAGATCTCTGGGCCCAGAGGAAAAGTTTAATCTTTGAAATACAAGTGCCATAAAGGGCAGAGTAGCACAGGAAGTTGGAACTGCTCTGAGACTCCTCTCAAACCAACATTAAAATAGCACCTCAAAACAAATACTGGAATCTCAGAACCAACTAGGAGTTAAGTAACTCTCCTACAGAAAACAACTTGAAAGGTAGGTAGAGGGTGAAGAAGGGAATTGGAAGTGGGCACAGAGGAGTATAAGTCACCCACCCCACCACCTGGTTCCAAATCTGGGCACAAGCCAACTTCAAAACCCAAGAACCTTGCCTAAGTCAATAGCAGAGCACCCCATACCTACCCCTTGAAGTCCCAAACTCTGGCACAAGCCTGTAGTGAGGCCCACAAGTCTGTGGCACTTGGCCCATTCAACCTGCCAAGAAACTCCTAGCCCCAGGGCAAAGTAGCTCACAGCTCTGAGCTTTGCAAGCCATCAGCAGTGCCTAAGAGAGTTTAAATCAGCAGCTTCCAGAACTCTTAACCCACAGACCATCTTACCACCTTGGAAGAAGTGAAAGTTGTAGAAAACCTTAACTAGAGCTGAGGGTAGCAGCAAGGAAAAACTGAAGTTTAAGACAGTGCACCTTCTACTCTGAAAACAAAGCACATCTTTAAGATAAAAGTAAAATGAAATACAAGTGCCACCCTCTACCCCACTGCCACCCAAGTAAAGAGAAAACATGTTTCGTGATTCCTTATTCCATGTTACAGCTGGACGCCACTCCCCACCAGGATTTTCTCACTCTCACTTACAAACTTTAGTCAGATCTCTTTTCAGTGTCTCTGGCTTTAGGGAATACATGCCATGCCCTGTTTTCCTATTTCTTCTCTCCCTGCTTCAACAATGGTGTAGAGTTCATGATGATCCCTGAACCTACTGCAGACTTAGACCACCATTGTTCTGCATCTGTGACAGGGCAAAGAAACAGAATTCCTAATTGGGAAGGGGGCAGGGTTTCTCCTGCTGCTCAGCAAAACCCTATTTACTGATTTTTTTCTATCAAAGCACTATAAACATCCTCAAACATACCAATAAAATGAGATTGTTTTGAGAACAGACACATATGCTTAGTGAAGGATTAATTATCTACTCTTCATCATATCAATGGGAGAGTCATATGGTCTACATGCCTGCCCAGTAAGTCACAGATGTCCCAGATCCCTGGATTCTCCCTGTGACTCTTGAGTTATTGAAAACATTCCCTTTTGGAGCCTCAATGCAAGGTAGCATTGGAATGACAATCCTGGGTAAAAAGAACCTTTTGGTTTATAGAGTTTTATCCCAAAGAAAGGGCAAACAACTTGGCATTTCCTTTGCTAGTTGGAAGAATGAGACAGCAGGGGGTGCTGTTATAAAGCACTATCACTGAGTCCTTTATGGATTACAAATGACTATAGTGACATTGGTTATCCCTTTTGCAGGCAGTGATGATAGCACATGTGGAATGTATACTAATATGTATAGGCTCAACTGCCAACATCCACACTGAGTGCATTAAAGATAATGATTTAGCTTGGCTTGTTCACCATTTCTTACTAATTTATTCTACAAAAGTACTATAAACATCCCCAAACATGTCAATTAAAAGAAACTGTTCAAGAACAGACGTATATACATGCTAAGTGAAAGAAGAATGATTTCCTCATCATATACTGAAGTACTGAATATATTTCAAAAGCTATTTTGAATCTTAGAAAATTAAGACTAGGAAGGACCTGAGATATCATCTAGTTCCATCCTTTTCATTTGATAGCTGAGGGAGCTAAGGCCCAGAGAGGATAAACAACACATCTAACGTGAATTCAGAGTAATTCATTGTGAGTTAATGGTAGACTCAATAGTAGAATTCATCTTTCTCAACTTCTCCCTAGACATCGACACACTGGGCTTCTATTCGAGGTAATGTTCAATTAATGAGATGCTTAACTTCTACCTACATCTCCTAAATTGGAAATTCTGATTAAATCACCTCAAAACACTGTTTTAAAATCTTGCTATGTTCTGATTTAGAAAAAAAAAAAAGCTATGTCTTAGTAAGCTTGGATTTGTGATTGGAAAGCAAACTGGCCCCTTTCAGAAAAGGTAGCTGTGAGGAAGAAGATATGTCTGAACCAAGTTTGTGAATAAGAGCTGAAAGGGGTATGGTTATAGGTCAATGTGTATTTAAATTAATTGGGCAACACATAATATCTGGCAATCTCTATTGGAAGGAAGAACCTTGTAATCATCCAGCCAAGAAGCTAAGTGATTATTATCCTTCCAGCCTAGGGAAAAGACTGGAGATAAGAGAATGAATTGTTTGCTTTTTATCTCTTTCACATGGATGGAGAAGCAGGAAAGCTAGAATCCGAGGAGCTAGAAGGGAAGGTAAAACAATTTCTTCAGTTAGCTTAGCTTAAGACAAATAGATGGCTTCTAGCTGTGCAAGAGTGAAGTCAATGGCAGACAAAAAAGTAAAATACTAGAACTTTTGATATTGATTTTGGGAAAAATTGGAATTAAATTAAACAATGGTTGATAATAGTTCAAACGTTTATTAACAGTTCGTGAACAAGATAACATACACCAATGGAAATACTCTTAGGTAAAATAGTCCTTGAAATATTCCTTTGTATGTCATCTTTTAAAAATAATCATTTTTTAAAAAAATAGTAACAATGGTTAGTTATGTTTAGGTATTTAAAGAGATACTTTTTTGGCATTAAAAAAAGATAACTGAGTGGATTGATATGTTAATCTTTCTTTCAAAATTTGTATTTACTTTTTCCTGACAGTGAAGAACTTCAAACAAAGTGCTTTCCCATTTACTCTAAGTTATGACTAAATGTAAAAGAATATAAATTCAGAGGAACATGAGAAGATTATGAACAAATACAATGAATTTTGAACAAAGTGGGTTCCCATTGATTAAGGAATGATTGAATGCAATGGGATATGAATGTAATGCAATATTATTAAGTAGAAAGAAATAACAAATGAATTCAGAGAAACATGAGAGGAGTTATACGAACTGATCCAATGAAGTTTATCTCCAGAGAGATAAGCAACATACAAAATAATTATGATAGTATAAATTTTAAAAAGACTAAAAGGAAGCTGAACTAAAATCTCATAACCAAATTTGGTCCTAGAGAAAAGTTATGGAAATATGTCTCTCTCCTTGATGTCTGAATATATTATATACACTGTTAGAAATGGCAACTTGCAATTGTTTTTGTATAGCTGTTTTTCTTTACTACAAGAATGAAGTTTAATTTTCTCCAGGGGAATGAGGCTATCCAAAAATGACAAGTTTTTTTTATGTAACCTATGATTTCACTGTTAGGGGTAACTCCCAATAAGAAGACTCCATCTACCAGTGCAAATTAGCAATTTCAATGAAACTTATAGTCTTAAAGAGTTGCCAATGGCACTGAGAGTTTAAATGACTTACCCAGATAGTATATATCAGAGATGAACTTGAACCCAAGTCTTTCTGACTCCAAGACCTCTATCCATTATACCATGTTACCTCTTGCAAGTCTGTGCCTACATAACATAAACTGCTCTTGCTTACATCTATTTGTTGTACACATAAATCACCACGAAGCAAGTTTGGTCCTTTCATTTTTTTACTTCTCTCCAGGAAAGGTGATTATAAATACTTTGGATCCACATAATAATTAAAGTATACCTGTGCTTGGCCATGAGGAGGGGAAGAGGTCAAAACTAGCCCTGGGAAACATTGGGAAGTAAGCAGAATTTGTTGCTGGTGTCCTTTCTGCAGAATTTTCAAGCTAATTCTAGTCCTGGGATTTTGCTGTGGTAGAAATTGAAGCTAAGTAACTTAGCCCCAGACCCTATAGCTTGTTAGTAACAAAACTGGAACCAGAATTGGCTTTCCTGTCAGAATTCTTGCCTAAAGAAATTTTAATAGCGATTTAACTAGTTTAATTATGATTAAACTAGAAGCCATGATTAGACAGCTTTGGTATCTGGTTAAGTTTGTCCAACTCTTCCTATGCCAGGAAAGTGATGGTGCTCTGTGACGACAACTAGTTGATATTCTCCAAGTCATGTGGGAGAAACCAGGGAGCATAATGGAGGGAAACAGGCTGTCTATTACTATGGATTAGCACTTGTTGATTTGGTGTGTAATAGCCATATCTGGGAGAATGGTCAACTCTCACTGTCTGACAGTACTAAGCTATGCCTACACATTGTTGCAATCAGGAGATAGCCAAATCCAATCTTCACAAGTCACAAATAGATATGTCTAACACTAATAGATATAAGCACAAAATAATTGGATATTTTAAAGAGTTCCCACAGGCAACTGGGCAGCACAGTGGCACAAAGTACTAGGCTTAGGGTCAGGAAGATTCACCTTCCTGAGTTCAAATCTGGCCTCAAATACTTCCTAGCTGTGTGATTCTGGGAAAGCCACTTAACCCTGGTGGCCTCAGTTTCCTCATCTATAAAATGAGATGGAGAAGGAAATGGCAAACCACTCCAGTATCTCTACCAAAAAAACCTAAACAAACCCTAAATGAGGTCATGAAGATTCAGATAGGAACAAAATGGCTGAACAACAACAAAAGAAACTCACATAACTACTGGAGGACCAGGAGAATTCAAAGCTTTCTATTTCTCTCACCTGTGACTAAAGGCTTAAGAGTCACCTTGGCTCAGGCTCTGTAACTTCAGAGAACAACAACCACCTTTAAGGCTAGTGCCAATCCCTACTCAGGGCATATCCTGGTTCCCCACCAGGTGCCGGTGCTCTCCCTGCCCATCCTTGATGAAATAACTTTTCTTTGTATCTATGTTGTATTTACTATGTACATTTACTAGTATTTACTATGTACCTCTCTTTGTATCTATGTTGTATTTACTATGTTCCTTCCTAGAATAGTTACTGAGCTCCTTGAGGGCAGGGACTCTTGTTATTGTTATAACTCCAAAGTCTTGCCTAGTGCCTGGCACAGTATAGTGGGTGTTTGACAAATGCTTGCTGAGCTCTGGATTTGATGGCACACTCTGTAGTCTCTGCTGCTAGGGGTGGCTGAAGCTTGAGTTTTGAGCTGAAGTAGGACTATAGCTGGTTGTTATTAAGTTGTTTTAGTTGTGTCTGATTCTTTGTGACCCCATTTTTAGGTGATTTTCTTGTAAAGATACTTGGATGGTTTGCCATTTCCTCCTCCTCTAGCTCATTTTTACAGTTGAGGAAATTGAGACAAATAGGTTGAGTGACTTGCCTAGGATCATACAGCTAGTTGTGAGTGTCCAAGGCTGGATTTGAACTTGAGTCCTCCAGATTGCAAGCCTACAATGCTATCAACTGTGCCATCTAGTGCTTCAAATCTGGCAACAATATGGTAGTCTCTAGGGAACAGAAGGCTACCAGGCTGTCTGAGGAGGGACAGTGGAGCAGTTCAAAGCTTCCAAGCTTTGGGGGAGTGGGACTGAGGAGTACTTCCAGCCTGGGCAAGGTAGGTAGGGAGAGATAGTCCCAAAGAATAAAAGTAAAAATAAATACTTATTGAAAGCTGTGAACCATTACAAGGCTGCCCAGCATCCCATCCCCCTTGTTTTCTGCCTCCCATCCTCCCCCCTCCTAGAAATTCCCCCATTCCCCGCTTCAACTCACAGCCAAAAACTAGATTATGTTTTTCCTTCTTTTGGGGGTGGGGCAGAAAAACTTTCCTCTATCTTTTTGGTGGAACCGGAGCTCTTCTTTCTAATAGGATTAGTTGACTAACTTCCTTGGCTTCCCCCAGAGTTTTGTTAGAACCTACTCCATCTATTGAGAAAGAGAAGGGGGCTGGGGGACTGGAGGGCAGAGGGACTGGCTCCTGCTGTCAGCAAGTTTCCAAGAACTAATATGAACTGGATGTTTCTATTTAAGCAAGCTGGGCCAGGAATGCAGCCATTGGGCCTCTACAACCCACTGTCTCTGAGACATTTGCAAAAGACCTTGTAAACCTTTAAGAGGCTGGGATTCCCCTCCCCAGAACTAAATGTTTTAATGGCCTCCCCAGCTTCTATTAAATGTGCTCCAGGGTAACAGTGGGAAGAGGATGGGGGTCCCAGCAAAGGAACTTGAGTTCTGTTCCCAGCTTTCCCTGCGACTCACCCCCTTGCTTATTTCATGACACCAGGTGAAGTTCACCCCCAAGCCTCAAATTTCATGGCTGTTTGTAATTAAAGAAAAAGATGCTGAATTTTTCATGATTTCTCTCACTCCGTTTTGGGGAGAAGGCTTTGATCCCTCCGCCCAATATGTAGTCCAGAGAGAGAACTCAGTGGTGATTCAGGTACCAACAACCAGGCAAGATTAAGGTTAGCAAAGGGTCCCTGATACTGGTCTGAGTCTGACCCAGCCATTTTCCAGAAAAGTTAAACCCAAAAGACCACAGCAAAGCCAGGAAGATGATGATAATTAATGGTGTCTACATGGCACTTTTTAAGAGGGGGCAAGATGTGTTGGGTAGAAGACCTGGATTCAGAGCTGCCTCTGACACTTAGATCCTTGTGATCTATGTGATGAAGAGTATTGCCACTCTATTCTCTTTGAACCCGAGACTTCTCTGCTGAGGAACAGATTGTTGACATCCTTTTTGGTGAATGCTTTGGGAAGGGGTTCCCACATGGACAAAGTCATAGATCCTTGACTTTTTTCCCCTTTGAACTCTTACCTGGACAGCCTGGAGCTCTATCCATAGTGCTGCCCAGCTGCCCCAGATCCTTGATTATTGAAAGTATTGTGCTTTAAGATTTATAAAGCACTTTCCCCACAACAACCATGTGAGATAGATGACCACAACAATAACAGGTAGTATTAAAGTTTGTGCTTTAAAGATGGCAAAATACTTTACCTACATTCTTTTGTTTTGAAACTCAAAACAACCCTGTGGAGAGGGCTGCTATTATCATCATCACCTTCATTTTGCAGCCTGGAGTCAGGAATATCCAAATTCAAATCCAGCCTCAGATACTTACTAGCTATGTGACCCTGAACAACTCACTTCACCCTGTTTGCCTTAGTTTCCTCATCTATGAAATGAGAAGGAAATGGCAAAAACTATTCCAGTATCTTTGCTAAGAAAACTAAATGAGATCACGAAGAGTTGGACACGACTAAACAAAAATAGCAGATTATCTCTCTTTAAAGATGAGGAAATTAAGATGAAGCATCTTGTCCACTAGTCACACAGCAGTAGGTTAGAGAGCAAGGATTCAAACCCAGGATTCCTGATTCCAAGGCCAGTGTTCTAATTGTCACACTATCCTGGCTCAAAAGAACGAATTCTGGGCTTGAACTCAGCTCTTTTAACACCAGGTAGAATAAAGGAGGGACTTCAGTTTCAAACTCCATAGTTCTGGCTTTTTAAAAAAACATTTTTCTAATATTTCCTAAGTATCTATTGTAGCTAAGGCACTAGGTTAGGTGCACCACCTTAAATAAGAGGCCAAGAAATTCCTTAATGGAAAAGGTATCTTCCCCCTTAATTCAGTCCAAAAAGCATTTACTGAATGCCTGCTCTGTGTCAGGGACTATGCTAGGCTCTGAAGACAAAAGGACAAAGATGAAATATTCCTTGAACTCATGGAACTTATATTTTATTGCAGGGAAACCTTGTGCATGAAGATAAGTGGGCACAAAATACACAAAATACATAACTGGGAGTAGCAAGCAAGCAGCTAGGTGGCTTGGATAAAGAATCAGACCTGGAGATCAGAGAACCTGGATTCAAATTTGACCTGATACTTTTTAGCTATGTGACCCTGGGCAAGTCTCCTTAACCTCCTTAACCTTAACCATTGCCTATCCCTTCCTGCTCTTCTGCCTTGGAACTGATACTTGGCATTGATTCTAAGATAAAAGGTAAGGGTTAAAAAATAATTAGAGGGAGATAGAGGAGAGCACCAATTATCTGAAAGGCCTCATGTAGCAGGGGCCTCCAGCCTGATTTTTAAAACTTCTGAGCTAGGCGGGGTATACTGATAAATGTTTGACAAATGTCTCTGAGGCGGAAAAAGTGTGCAGGACACACTTCTAAATTTAATCTGCATTATTAATATTTTCTGAAGTCTGGATAATCCATATAACAATAAATCATGCTTGGATTTATAGTGTTGACCCATTTCTTTCCAATGTACTGGGTCTCACAAGAGTTTATTCCAGCATGTCCCCAGAGCTAGGGCTTGAAGAACATGAATGGGTTTCTTCAGGACCTAAGAAGAGGAGAGGTTTCATGGGCAGATCTGCAAACTGCCTTGCCATACATGCAGACCCTAAGCTGGGGCTTCCTTATTGGCTTGTGTTGAATACAGGGATAGGCATCACAGCCTCAGTAGAGAAGTGGTGCCTGGTATCCTAGAGCCCTGGTGGACTGTTGGCTTTGGGAAGACCCTCTTGGTTCCTATCTTGTGTGTTGGAAACTTTTTTTCTATTGAGAAAAAAGGAAGAGAAAAAATAACAGCCTAACTCAGAGCTTTTTGAGTTTCTTAGTGTTTGTTTTTGCTGCCTCCCAAACCCCTCACCAAACCAAAACAAGGAGAAGAGAAAGAAGGTTGGAGGGAACAGAAATAAACACAAGGGCTGGGAAAACAGGCTCTGATTTTCTGCAGCTGCACAGAGCAGAGAGAGAGCCTGTGGGATAATTTGGACCATCTGCCCATTAAGGAAGTTGAACTTTTATTCTCTTGTAAAGGAAGAACTCCCAATGCCCCAGTAAGCCTGCAGTGAAGAGGCCTCTCTCTTGCTGAATGGCTGAGACCTCCTGTGTAGCTGGGGAGGAACAGAGCCCTGTCCCCTTCCTGACATGAAATTTCACTTTTCCTTGACATCTATGGGAGATATGAGCCATATGGAAAGGACAAGAGACTGACAGAGGGCCAGTAGGAGAATTTCTGTGGCAGAGACCTTACTTACTCAGTCTAGGGCTGTGGATATTTAGATTTGTGACTACTTGCCTGCAAATTACCTTGGCTTTTGCCTGATGATTAGGGAAGAAGTTGGGCTCCCATATCTTCTACCTAACCAGCCCTGAAATTAATGGTCTATATAGGGTGACCCATGCTATCACCAGTCCCCAGTGGTCTTCCCTCATGACCATGGCAGTCATGGGATTTGCTTAAATAACCATGGCTATCAGAGTCCAGGGATCAAAGCAGGTTTCCCAAGCTTTGAATCCTGGTTAGATGCCCTCTATTGATGCCACATTGGACCAGTTTCCCATATAAGCAATGGAATGTTGTTAGGCGAGTTGGCTGGAAGACTAGTGATGGAGCCTTTGGTCATGAGCAGAGTGAATTCACTGGTCTTCATGCAGGGTGAACCCATGACCTTGGCCTCATCATCACTGAATACTAACCCATTGCCTCCCAACAGCTATAGACAAACCCCCTGTTCTGAGGGATAAGACTGACTCACTCAACTATGAGATATCAACAAAGGCCTGTAAGAGCAGGTTCTGTTCTTAGACAGACATCTGAAAATGATTAAACCCACTTACAAGTGTGATCTTGACCGCCTGCCAATAAGGATGACCAGGGCTAGGAACTACAAACCCCTTTGGGACAAGTTCTATAACACTGGAGTTGGGGTGTGGTGTGGACAATTATTGTCAGATGTCTAAGACCTGATTTGATTCAACAACCTCTTTCTTCTTGTTTGGGAATAGGTCCTGTTCTCTTGGAAACTGTAGATCATCTCATGATCTTATTAGCCTTTGCTAGTCTGATCCTTCCCATTCTCTCATATTATCTAAGTAGAGCAACATCCAGTGTAGGAAAAGAGGCCTAAGCTCATTCATCCACTCAATGGGCAAACTCATTGGAAAGGCCCTTGGAGAGGTTACACAGTGCCAGCAGAGGAACCTAGAACACTATAGCTGGAAGGGACTTACGAGATCATCTGGTTCAACCTTCTCATTTTATAGACTAGGAAACTAAAGTCTAGAGAGTTTTGATGACTTACCCAAGGACACAGAGAGTAAGTGGAAGAGATGGACTTTGAACCCAGGTCCTCGGGTTCCAAATCCAGTTATTGCTCTTTATACTTTACCATGAGGGATTTTTGATGCCATTTAGTGCAACATTTTGCAGATATAGAGGCTGAGGCACCAACTTCCTTGAAGTTTCACAGTGAGTTGGTAGCAAAGAGGGATTAGGAGGTTAGGTGTCCTAACTCCAAGTTCAGTGATCTTTTCATAATACTCCACTACCAAGAGCAGCTCTTAATCATCCAGGCCATATTTTTCTTTTCTTTTTCCAATAAAGTAACTTTGTTTTAAATTATTTTTGCTTTATTGATGCATTTTGCTTTTTACATCAAATTAATTATTTTTCTTTTAAAAACTTATTTTTTGTTTTAGTTTCAGTTCTAAGACAGAAGAATAGTTAAGTGGCTAGTCAACTGAGGTTAAATGACTTGCTCAGGGTCACACAGCTAAGAAGTGTCAGAGGTCAGATTTAAACCTTAGTCCTCCTAACCTAAATGTTCTATCCATTGTGCTATCTAGCTGCTCTATCAAATTCCTTTTTAAAAAATATCCTCTCCCTTGTTCCCCTCACCTGGCAATCCTCATAGCAAAGATGAATCCTGCCAAAGTAAAAACAGTATAGCAAAATCAACATATATTAACCATGTCTGAAAGCATATGCAACATTTCACATCCATAGTCCCCCACCTCTGCAACAGCATTTTCTAAACTTTTATGTAGAATCCACATTGGTCATTATCTTTAAGTCTCCTTTCTATCAAGCTGCTTGAGGCTTCAGTGCGGTTTGGAGTAGCATATAGACAAAAGCTCACTCCACAGAACCTCAAGTATTATTTCATAAAGTATCAGATATGTCTCAAGTTCAACCATCCTTTACTCTCCACTGAACAGAGAGAGGAACTGAGGTATAGACTTAAAGCTATTTGCCCAGAATCTTTTTTTAAACCCTTGCCTTCTGCCTTGGAATCTAGATTGTATATTGGTTCCAAGGCATAGAGAGGTAAGGGCTAGGCAATGCGGGTTAAGTGACTTGCCCAGGGTCACACAGCTGGGAAGTGTTTGAAGCCAGATGGCCCAGTATCTCCTAACTCCAAACCTGGCCACCTAGTTGTCCCGAGTCTAGTTGTCTTTCCATTAAACAAAGGAGGATACATAGTGTGGCAGAGAAAGTAGTAGATTCATTGCCAAGAGCCAAGGGTTCTAGTTCTGGATATCCACTAGCTAGCTTTGTGATCATGTACAAGTTATTTCCTCTTCCTGGGTTCAAGCTTTCTCATCTGTAAAATAAGAGGATTGAACCTTTCTAATGTTACTAAGCACCCTTCAAGCTCCAAAAGGCTAGACGTCTATAGTCTTTCACCTTCTCTTTCTTTCATTAGGATTTTTTATGCTGCTTCACTAAAAGAAAGAAATCAAAGCTACAAGGGGAAAACAACTTACTAAGTAAGTGAGACTAAGTAGTTTTTGGTATTAGTTGTTCCTGACTCTTCATTTCCCCCATGGAATTGGCAAAGATATTGGAGTGGTTTGCTGTGTCCTTCTCTAGTGTGTTCCCTACTTCATGTTCATTTAACTATTTCTATGAAATCTCTGAGATCTTTGATCAATGAGGAATAGAAACACATTGACATGAATGTTCTCATGACAAATGAAGCCAGAAGTCAATATTCTATGACAGAGAGAACTTTCCTCACCTATCTGCTGAATATCAAAATCAACCCATTATCAGACAAGGAAATATATCCACCCAAGGTATTTTCCAGTGTCATGAAGAATGAAGGAGTAGATGACCACAAAGGTCCCTTTATAATTTTTTATAACTTTATAATTCAATAATTCTTCATCCTGTACAAAGTCTAGCTTTAAGAGGGAATGATGAAGAAGTGTTACAGTTTGTGTTGGCAGATCATATTGTAGTGAATTGATGGCACCCTGGGACACTACAGGACCTCCTCAGAGAAGTTCAGATTTATTCCAAAGACATCAACGCAGCCATCCATATTGGAAAAATGAAGTGGATGATGAGAGGTACATATTACCTGAATGTTAAGCAGCTGTATAGACAACTCAACGATTTATTCCATTAGTGCATGTATGTAGGTGGACAATTTTTTTCTGGGTTTGGAATGGAATAGGAGAAAATGAACAGACTGGGTCACTTTTAGGAGAATCTAAAATGCTCTATTAATGCTCTCAAATATATTTTTGATGCAAAATTTCTTAAAGTTAATATATTAAGAGTAGGGAATAATAAATAGACAATCCAAGTATTGCTCTGGTAGCCATGTTATGAGAAGCTAGGTGATGCAGTGAATAGAGCAGCAGGTCTGGAATTAGGAAGACCTGTGTTCAAGTCCAGCCTCAGACACTTAGTAGTTGTGTGACTCTGGGCAAGTCACTTAATGCTATTTGCCTCAATTTCCTCATCTGTAAAATGAGCTGGAGAAGGAAATGGCAAACCACTCCAGTATCTTTGCCAAGAAAACCTCAAATGAGGTCATGAAAAGTCAGACAGAACTGAAAAATGACTGAACAACCACAAAAATTCATATGTTAAAGAACCAGAGGAATGATCATAAGTTTAGATCTGGAGAAGACCTTAGATGCCATTCTCTAACCCTTTCATTTTCTAGAAAAAGAAATTGAAATATAGAGTGGTTAGGTGACATGCTGAAGGTGACATGGGTGATATTTAAACCCAGGCCTTCCCAGATCTGAGTCTAATACTCTATATGCTACTTCATGAAGCCCCTCTACCCACTGAATGTTCAGTGGGTAAAAAGATAGATTGCAGACTCGATTTCTTTTTTTTTTAGACCCTTAATTTCTGTCTTAGAATCAACACTATGTATTGGTTCCAAGGCAGAAGAGCAGTAAGGGCTAGGCAATGGAGGTTAAGTGACTTGCCCAAGGTCACATAGCTAGGAAGTATCTGAGGTCACATTTAATCCCAGGACTTCCTGTCTCTGGGTCTGGCTCTCAATCCACTGAGTCACCCAGCTGCCCCCTCTATTTCAACTTAAGTCAACAAATATTAATTTTCTACTATGTGCAAAGCACTATGCCAAGGAGAATTTATAAAAAGACAGCCTCAAATCACATAGGATGAGCAAGGGTTTTCAGTCTATAGTGGTGCAGTGAACACATGGACCCCAACAAATCATGAATCCACTGAAATATATAACATAAAATGCCTTCAACCTTAGATTTCCTTACCCATTCACACAGGACTCATCCCTTTCCTACTGACAAAGGGTCACCTCACTTCTTAAAGAAGTCATTCCTTAAGTCCTAAACATTTTCAAATTATCAAATGAAACTAAAACATGGGCTAAATGAACTTTTCTCATAATTAATCATTAAGGCTTTACTGAGGTGGGGCTTGAAGGAACTTTCAAGAAAATCTGTAGTACTTGAATTTGTTGGAGTATTAGTTTGATGAAGGCTTGTGGTGTGAGCCTTGAAAGGCTATTCCTCTAGAAAATTATGACTTTTCTCTCCTCTCTTGTGCCATTGTTGAAACAAATCTCCATATCCAGCCCTCGTCTTTTTCTTAAGTTTGAGTCCTTCATCTTTTTTTACTTGAAAATTTTTATTTAATCAATTAATGTGGAATATTTTTCCATGGTTACATGATTCATGTTCTTTCCCTCCCCTCCTCCCACCCCCTTCCGTAGTCAATGAGCAATTCCACTGGGCTTTACATGTGTTATTGATCAAGAACTATTTCTATATTATTAATATTTGCATTAGAATGATTTCTTAGAGTCTACATCCCCAATCCCCAATCATCCATAGCCCATCATCCCATGTGATCAAGCAGTTGTCTTTCTTCTGTGTTTCTACTCCCACAGTTCTTTCTCTGAAAGTAGATAGCATTCTTTCTTGTAAATCCCTCAGAATTGTCCTGGATCACTGCATTGCTGCTAGTAGTGAAGTCCATCACATTCCGTTGTACCACAGTGTATCAGTCTCTGTGTACAAAGTTCTCTTGGTTCTGCCCCTTTCACTCTGCATTTCAGATAGTTTTAAATAGATGTAGCATAGACATCTTAAACTAGAGATATTGAAAACAGAATTCTTTTTCTTTTCCCTCAAACCCACTTCTGTTCCACACATTCCTATTTCTGTCATCTGTATCCTTCCAGTAACCCAGTTTTATAACCTCAGTGTCATCTTCACTCCACAAATACAATGAGTTGCCATCTTTGCCTAACTGCATCTCTCAAATCAGTCCCATTCTGTTCACTGTCATAGCTACCAACCTAATTCAGGCCCTTGTTGCCTCTTTTTCCGCCTTGTTAAAATCTTACTTTGGATTTTTAGAATCAGTACTCTGTATTGGTTCCAAGGCAGAAGAGTGGTAAGGGCTGGACAATAGGGGTTAAGTGAATTGTCCAGGGTCACAGAGCTAGGAAGTGTCTGAGGTCAGAATTGAATCCAGGACCTCCTGTCTCTGGGCCTGACTCTTAATCCACTGAGTCATCCAGCTGCCCCCTTGCTGGTACTACTTTGATAGCCTCCTAATTGATTTTCCTGTCACAACACTCTCCACATTCCAATCCATCCACTGTCTAGCTGCCAGAGTGAATTTTCTACAGTGCCAGCGTCTGTGCCATTGTCTTACTCAATAAAGCCCAGCAAGCTCACTATTTCTTCTAGAATCAAAACCAAATTCCTCTCTTTGCCACTTATAGCTCTTTTCAGCCTTGTCCCTTCCTATTTTCCCAACCGTATTATCTATTACTCATCTTTATTACTCTAAATCTTCTTACCATTCCTCATGTAATGTAACAGATTCTCCATCACTTTTGTTGTTCCTCTGCCTTGTTTCTTTCAGCTCAAGTGCTATCTTACACCTGATGATCCCATCTGCCAGTGCCTTCCCCTCTTAAAATCACTATCTCCTTATATTTGTACACCCTAAATCAGAAACTCCTTGAGGATGGGGACAGTCTTGCTTTTGTCTTGGTATGTCACTAATGCCTAAGCATTGTGCCTGGTATCTAGCAGGCATGTAATGAGTGTTTTTTTGATTGATTGATTGCCAAGATCATAGCATTGGGATCAAGACATTTACTTCTAGGGCGATAGGTAGTAAGTACAGTCATTCCTGAAGCCAGGATGACCTGGGTTCAAATTTGATTTCAGGTACATCCTAGCTGTGTATCCCAGGGCTAGTCACTTAATCTTGATTGCCATTCCTTTGCCACCATGTCTTAGAATTGATACTAAGACAAAAGGTAAGCGTTTGTTTCTTGAAAAAAACTGAAGAGTAAAAGAGGCACTAGCAACTGGGTGGCTCAATGGATTGAGAGCCAGGCCCTGAGATGGGAGGGTTTGGGTTCAAATCTGACCTCAGACACAGCTGTATGACCCTGGGCAAGTCACTTAACACCCCCACCCCCATTGCCTAGCCCTTATTATTCTTCTGTATTGGAGACAATACATAGTATTGATTCTAAGAAGGAAGGTAAGGGTTTTTAAAAAATTAAATATTAAAAAAAAAAGACATTTACTTCATGCCTTTTGTTCCTTTATCAAGACTGTCCATTTATAATTAGCCAGAAGGGGTCACTAGAGAACTGCATGTGGCTCTTACCTATGAATTTTCATTGGAAAGACATGGTTGGTTTGGACATCATTCATTTAAAATATAACTTTTAATTAAGTTCTTAAGTTCACAGATTAAGAGCTGAAAAGGTTCTGAGAAGCCAGGTAGTCCAATTCCCTTATTTTACAAATGAGGAAACTGACAGTGAAAGGGGTCAAACAATTGCTGAAGTTCCCATGGGCTTAGGGCAAGGTGTGAGTACCAGGGCTGGTGTGACTTTGCAGAATGATGAGGTTCCTGGGGAGCATGATGGAGTAGGCCAAAGGAGGGTAACTGGCTTCCTTTGTAATTCAATGTATTTTATGTTATGCACTTAAGATATTGTTCTGAGAAGTCTATAGGATTCACCAGACCACCAAAGTAGGATCAGAAGCCCCAAGAGGAGTACAAGGACTAAGAGGAGAAAGACCTGCATAAAGTCTTTTAGGGCCCCATTGGAAGGAAATGACTTGGTAAATGGAGGCTGTCCAACAACTGGGAATGGCTAAGGAAATTGTGGTATATGGTTGTGATGGAATACGCTTGCACTATAAGAAATAATGAGGGGATGGTTTCAGAAAAACCTGGAAAGACCCATATGAACTGATGCAAAGTAAAGTGAGCAGAAGCAGAAGAGTGTATACAGTAAAGCAACATTGTAAGGATGATAAAAGGCTTAGCAACTCTGATCAACAAATAATGATCCAAGACAATTCTGAAGAACTCATGATAAAAAGTACTATCCATCTCCAGAGAGAAAACTGATGAATTGAAGGATACTTTTCTTCATTTTCTTACCTTTTTTTTTAACAACATGGCTAATTCAGAAATAAGTTTGTGTGTTTTCACATATATAATTGATAACATATTACTGGCTTTCTCAAAGGGTGAGGGAGGGAAAGAATCTGGAACTCAAAAATTTTTTAAAGTAAATTAATTAATTTTTAAAAAGGGAAATGGGGGCCTGTAGGATTATAAAGGAAACAGATTACATTCCTTTGGAGTACTCCATTATGCTCCAAGGAACTACATTGGGTTCTAATACTCATATGCTATCAGTAGTTCCTGCCCCTGGGAACTTGTGAATAGAGCACAGGTGGAGCAAAGAGCTCCTCCTGAAATCTCCATTTAGGGAGGGCATCCAAAAATCTCTTAATTTCCCTTCTGATTGTTCTCCTTTAGATTTCTCTATCATGTCTCCATACTAGGCACTTTCCCTATACCTTATAGACTGTTCATTTAGCTTCCTTTTGCATGTTATCTTTCCCCACTGGAGTGTTAGCTCCTTGGAGACAAGGACTGTCTTTATTTTTTCATATTTTTTTTTTTACCATTCATCACAGAGATAAGGCCATAAGCCTGGCATATAGCAGATGCTTAATAAATATTTATTGACTGACTGACATAGGATTAGATAGAAAGCCAATGACATTCAAATATGGTTATCAAAATATTTAATATATGTACTACTGAAGCAAGCACTATCAAAATATTTAGAAAATGAGTTCACAGACTCTGAGGTTGAAAATTTCTGGCATAGTATGATATATCTTTTTTTACAGATATTTTATTTTCCCAATTACATGTGATAAAAAAATTTCCATGTACATTTTCTGAAGTTCAAAGATCCAGATTATCTCCTTCCTCCCTTCCCCTCTCCCAGAAAGGTAAGCAATTTGATGTGGGTTATACATGTATCTTTGATGAAGCCATTCTGGCTCTATATGATCACTTTTCCTTTTCTTGGATTTCACTAACACATTTTAACTCACATAATGCATTTAAAATTTTTGCCAGGAATTCAATTAAACTCACTGTGATTGATTTAATGTTGTTTCCTTCATCAAAATATGAGCTCCTTGAGGGCAGGGACTGGCTGTCTTTTACCTTTGTTTTCCTAGTGCTTGGCAGAATACCTGGCATATTGTTGTTGGTTGTCTCTCGAACCGAGGATGACGATTGTCTTTGTGCATTTTTGTGCACAAAGACACCTGTGCATGAAGATTTAAGTGGAAAAGTCGATGCACAGAGACAGTCCCACTCTCTCGGCGTTGGAAGCCTGGGTCCAGTGGCATGAAAAATCATTACACCTGGAGACTTCCTCAGCTGCATTGGATGGCCGTGTTGTCTTTTGTGCTCCATCACGCCCTGAGCATTCCACAGTGCTTTGCTGCGTCGCCATCTCAGCCATTGAACCTTCTTGTTGGTTTCTTCCACCTGTTCCTCCGAAGCAGTCTTCACATGCTGGGTGAGCAAAGCCCTGGTTCACCAGGGGTCGACGTCGACCTGATGGCTACCCTCACAAGGTTTAGCCGGCAGTTGCCCGGGGTGTGGCCTCTGCCGCATGCTAGCAGCTACTAAGAGCCACAAGTGAGAGCTGGGTGTCAGGTGAGGGTCAGTGGCTGGAGAGCTGCCCTAGGAGGGCACGACAAGCCCTCCATACCAGAGATATTACCCCTCCCTGAGCACCCCATACACCATACACCTGGCATATAGTAGGTGCTTAATAAATATTTACTGACTGACCAGCTCTCTAGCCTATAGTTTGCATATTCTATGCTTGTTCCTTCTTTAAATCTGGGACATTTCTTCTTCTTTTCTTTAATCTTCCACAGATCACTGATGGGGGTTCAACAAACACACTTGCTAGATTAGCACCCAGGATGTAGCTCTTTTGGTCCAGGTGATTTGAACCCATCAAAGCAGCTAAGTACTCTCTTACTAACATGTTCTACTTCCTTAAACACAATCATCAACTTTCTTTTAGGCATTTTTTGTTGAGATCTTTGCGGTCTAAAGATCGTTTTCTTTGGCAGAGAACACAGAAGCAAAATTGGAACTGAGTATTTCTGTCTTTCCTCTATTCTCCTTTACCATAGGCCCATTTACCCTAATTAGTGATCCAGACTCTTCTTTTATCCTCTTCTTCCCCCCACCCCCAGGTTAAAAATTAAATTACCCACTTCATTATTGTGAGCCTTTAGCTTTCCTTATCAGGTTCAGCTCATTCTGAGCTTTAGCACTCTTGAAGCTCTTAAAACAGGATCACTAATGCCACTTTTTTATGCCTTGTCAATTCCCTTGCTTCCACCTTCAGCAACATCTTTAAAACCTAACTGATTGATGAGTGAGTGCATCCATTTGAATCTCTTAGACAACTCTTCTTTTCCATAGAGTCCTAGATGTGGAACTGGAGAAGACGTTAGAGACCATCTTCAAGTCCAACCTTTTTATAGAGAAGGAATGTAAGTGAATTTCCCAGAGTCACATGGAAGGGAAGTGCTTGACTTACTTTTAGACTCAGATCTTCCCAATTTCAAAACCTGTACTCTCTCCACTATATCACGTACTCTCTCCACTATATCACACTCTCTTGCATCTGAATTGTTCCCACTATGTCTTCCACTTTTCATCCTTGAAATATTCCCACTCTTCTGGGATGACTTCCCCTACAGAATTTTGGTCCATGGGTTCCTACTTATATTTCCCTTGAATCCTTTGAAATCTGCTACAAAACAAGGCAAGGGTTGGAGATTCTTGGCAGTCAGTCTCTGTGGATATACATAGACCTCTGCCATAGGCTTGATAAGTGGCAACTTAACAGCTGCAGCATGTTAAAACAATGCCCTGAAGTGACTATATACTGGGAGAAGATGGCATGAAATCTATGACTTAATATCACACAGAGACTGACAACCTTCTCTTAAACTCATGGGTTTTAGAGAACATGGGGGATGATATCCTGCCTTGCCCTAAAGAAACGGAATGATGGATATCTTTATCCCAAACTATTGAATTGGGAATCAGAGGACTTGGGTTCTAGCTTTTGGTTCTAGCTTTGCTATTTACTCTTATGGGTGATCTCCAGCTGTCAGTTTCCCCATCTATAAATTAAGATTGGATTAGATGATCACTAATGTCCTTTCTTATTTTAATATGTTATGACTCAAATAATGAAATTCATTTGGCAGAACAAAAGATCAAAAATATCAATAGAATTAATGGGAAAATGGGTAAAATGGGGAGGTGGAGGAAGGTCTAGCAGTACCAGATTTTAAATTGCATTCTAAAGCATTAATTATCAAAACTATTTGATATTGACTAAGAAATAGAAAGGTTGATCAGTTGGACAGTATAGACAGACAACAAACAGTAGTAAAAGATCATAGTAGCCTTGTATTTGACAAAAGCATAGATCCAGGTTTTGAGGATAAGAAATCACATGCACATGAGTGAAAGAAGCAGAACCAGGAGAACATTATACACAGAGACTGATACACTGTGGCACAATCGAATGTAATGGACTTTTCTACTAGTAGCAATGCAATGATCCAGAACTATTCTGAGGGACTTTTGAGAAAGGATGTTATCCATATCCAGAGGAAGAATTGTGGGAGTAGAAACACAGAAGAAAAACAACTGCTTGATCACATAGGTCGATGGGGTATGATTGGGGGTGTAGACTCTAAATGATCAGCCTAGTGCAAATATCAATAATATGGAAATAGGTCTTGATCAATGACACGTGTAAAACCCAGGGGAATTGTTCATTGGCTACGGGAGGGGAGTGGGAGAGGAGAGGGAAAGTACTTGATTCATGTAATGATGGAAAAATAATCTAAATTAAATAAATAAACTTAAATTCTTAAAAAAAGAAAAATCACATGCACACACACACACACAAATGCTAAGACTTTGTTTCAGACCAAGCCTTGTATTGTTTCAAAACCATATCTTTGCATATGGAGTTCTCTTGGCTGGGACAGCTCATATCTAGTTTTATTAATGTTCCATACGGTCCTTATTTTGAGTTTTAGGGAAGAAGGAAAAGGTAGCTAGAGTTTTATATAAATGGTATAATCTAAGGTAGGGATACCAGGTGGCACAGTGGATAGAGCACCAGGCTTGGAGTAGGAACACCTGAGTTTAAATCTGCCCTCAGATACTTGCTAGCTGTGTGATCCTGGACAAGTCACTTAATACTGTTTGCCTTAGTTTCCTGGTCTATAAAATGGTTAGAGAAGAAAATGGCAAACCATTCCAGTATCTTTGCCAAGAATACTCCAAATGGGATCATGAAGGATAGGACATAACTGAAATGACTGAATGACAACAAACAGTCCAAGGCATGGGCTGTTTGCAGCTTGGTCCAGATCCTGAGCAGAACTCTTTAGTACAGAGAGGATGTAAGGGAGGGAAAGAAAAGAGCGATGTCTCAAGAATGGCATGTCAGGCCTTGATGTAAGCAGTTTTGCCTGCCAGCAAAACAGATTCCACAGCCAAGCAAATGTGGACTCACCCTTTCCCCCAGTTTTGTAGCCCCACCCCATCCCCATGGGGGCCACTTCCAAGTTATAGCCTTGGGTTCCCATCTCTGTTGAGATTTACCACACATTATGTTCTGTGACTTGGGGCTTTCTGGTAAGGTAATGGCACATGCTCCTGACCTGGTTCCAACAAGTGAAATCTTTTCTCTGGGTCCCCAGTGAAATGGGGAAAGGGAGGGTGGGTGGAGAGTTTTTCTAGAGGAATCTTCTTTCTGTGGCCTTTTCAAAGATGACCCTCCCTAAAACCCCAATTCCTCAGCCCTGTCCTGCATTTGTCTTTTCATTCTCAGCTGATAGACTCAGGTGGATTGGATTTTGAGTGTTCACTCACACTCTCAATGACATCATAAGGTCATAGATTTAGGGGTAAAAGAATCCTTTCTAGCTCTAAAGCTATTATCCTGCAAAACTGAGGCCCAAGAGATTAAGTAATTTGCTTAGGGTTACAGAGTTAATAAAAGCATGGGGCAAGGCTTGAAACTATGTCTTTCTGACTGGAGTCCAGCACTCCATTCACAATAATTGCCTTAGCAGTATGTTTATTGTCTGATGGGCCTCAGTTTCCTCATATATAAGATATAGAAAGGATCTGTGATTTTGAACACATTATATTCCTCCCACAGATGGAGATCTAGACCTTTTGACACCTTAGAAGATGACCATCATGAAAAAAAGCAGTAAGTTGGGGGGGGATTTTCATAGAAAGGTTCTTGGATAGAGGTCTCATCTAAAATACATAGAGAACTTTCTCAAATTTATAAGAATATGAACCATTCATCAATTGACAAATGGTCAAAAGATGTGAATAAGAGAGTTTTTGGATGAAGAAATCAAAGCTATATATGTATACATATATAAATGTTCTGTCATTATTGACTAGAGAAATGCAAATCAAAATAACTCTGAGATATCATCTCACATATATCAAATTGACTAACATGATAGATAAATGGGAAAAATGACAAATGTTGGAGGGGATGTGGAAACACAGGGACACTAATACACTGTTGGTGGAATTGTGAACTGATCCAATTATTTTGTAGGACAATCTGGAATCATGTCCAAAGAGTTATAAAACTGTATATACCTTTTACCATTATTAGGTTTATTTCTGAAGATGACCAGGAAAAAAGGAAAATTACCTGTTCAAAAATATTTACATGTTCAAAAGTATTTACAGCAGTGTTTTTTTTTTGTAGTGGCAAAGAACTGGTAATTGAAGGGATGTCCATCAATTAGGGAATAGCTAAACCAGGGTTAAGTGACTTGCCCAGGGTCACCTGAGCAATGTCTGAGGCCAGATTTGAACACCAAAAGAGGAGTCTTCCTCTTCCCAACTCCAGACCTGGTACTCTATCTACTGGGTCACCAAGTCCCACTCCCACCCAACATTTAAAGCACTCTAATTAAGGACCTGCTGAAAATCTTATTTGAATACAACCATTAAATGCAAGGGTTCCTGAAGCCTACATCAATGGAACATGAGCTCCAGGAGGCCAAATAGTCTTCTACATAGCCTTTTGACAGACTAAGGAGTCCCTTATCTGAAGGCTGTTCTAACTAAACTCAAAGAGGTCCTAGGACCTTCCTCTTCTCATTTGTGATTCCCTCCCTGGGAAAGTTATTGTGAGAAAATTATTTGGACATGTGAAAAGTACTACATAAAGGAAAACTATTGTCTTTATCACCATAGAAAATTCTGCTTTCCATGGCACAGAGGGATATAAATTTGTGGCCAGTCAAATTATATGTAGAGTAGAAGCTTAAAGGCTCTGATGTATACCTAGGGTGGTGTATATGTGTGTGTTTATGTGTCTATGCATATGTGTGATTTTTTTAGACCCTTATCTTCTGACTTAGAATCAATACTTAGTATTGATTTGAAGCCAGGTCCCCATGTGTGTCATTTTCAGACTTTGTGCAGGGCACATAAATGCTTTGTCCTGAGCCTGCTATTTTGTATGAATAATATCTATATCTTTTTTTTAAACCCTTACCTTCCGTCTTATAATCAATAATGTTACTTGCCCGGGGTCAAACAGCTGAGAAGTGTCTGAGGCCAGATTTGAACCTAGGACCTCCCATTTCTAGGTCTGGCTCTCAATCCACTGACCTACCCAGCTGCCCCCATCTATATCTTCATTTTAAAGGTCTCTATGCTTCCTTTATCCCACATTTCTGCCCCAACACAACTTCTACCCCTACTTCCCAGGACTAAATGTCACTCCCCCCCAAGGTTACCTTGGCTATATTCCAGTGAAAGATATACCAAGAGATAAAATGTGAAGAAATAGGGTCACAAAAAACCCAGAATATAGTTTTCAACCAACATGGGTGTGACTTGGATTCCAAAGAGTGGTTACAAATAATCTCCAGAATCTATTTGTTCTCAAAAAATCTCTTTTTGTGTCTAAGGTAAGAGTCCAAACTGCCCTGTTTGTCAGGGTAACTCCCAATGAAGTCCCTGGTACCCTGAGAAAGAAAATTATATATGCATCAAGAAAACTGTGAAATACTTAGCTTTGTTTTGCAAATTTCAATGATTATGATCAGTTTTTGATTAGTTAGCTCACTCAAGTTGTGTGATATTTCCACAGTTTGAGGAGCATCCTAACCAATCAAGATTCAAGAAGAAGCAGAGACATCTCAAGGAAACTAGCTCCCAGTTATTGCTAAGAAAATGTATTTCCCACCCATTGACAGAAATTATGTCACCTGCCTATCATCAGGAAATTATATTTGTCAGAAAATGTATCATGATACAATGGTCAGTGTTAGGGTGTAAAAAAGAGGAAAACCCCTCATTCAATTGTCTTAAGTGGGAGAAAGCCTAATGACCCAGCTTTGCTGAGAGATACAGATCTTCAATAAACCTATTTCTGGCTTGGAGCTTTGCCTCTTGGTTTTCTTCCAAATTGGCTGAAAATTATTAGATAAATCCTAAGGACCCTTCCAGGTCTAATATTCTGTGACACTATATTTCTTTATTTCTTTTTTAAATTTTAAAACATTTTTCTATGGCTACATGATTCATTTTCTCTCCTTCTCCTGTTCCCTCTCCCACTCCCAAAACTGACAAGCAATTCCACTGGGTTGTACATGTTATCACTTGATATGTATTTCCATATTATTCATTTTTGTTATAGAGTAATCTTTGAAAAAACAAAACCCTAACTCATATACCCATATAAACAAGTGATAAATCATATGTCTTTCTTCTGTGTTTCTATTCCCACAGTTCTTTCTCTTGACGTGGATAGCTTCTTTCTCATAAATCCCTTGGGGTTGTCTTGGATCATTGCATTGCTATCAGTAGCAAAGACAATTCATTTGATCATTCCACAATGTTTCAGTTTCTGTGTACAATGTTCTCCTAGTTCTGCTCATTTCACTCCACTTGTGATGCAGTATTTCTAAGTCACTGAAAACATTCTATCCCTTATCAGAACACTTGAGGAATAAGGTTACTATAATTCCTGGCAGCAGAGGAGAGATAGTATTTCTTACATCCTCTTTAGCTTTCTAATTTTCAGATTACATAGTTGTTGTAGGAGTATCCACATAATTAAAATGTCAGTTCATCCACATACAATAAAATTAATACACTCCTTACCTGAGTCACCAGCTCTCTCTCCTTTTTCTCCTTTCTCTCCTCTAGGACCCCTTTCACCTAAAAGAAAAGAAAAACAGATTGGCAGGCTGAATAAAATTCTGCCCAAGAATTGAATGTTACTAACGAAGGACAGATTTCTGAGTCTGACGGGAAAACACCTCATGCTGAAATTAAGGTGGTATTGGATGGTATGGACATTTAAGAGGGAATAGAAGCATAGCTCCACCTGGGGGGCACAATGTATAGAGTGTTTGGATCCGAAACGGTCTGGGTTCAAATTTGACCTCAGACATATCCTCGCTGTGTGACTCTGGGCAAGTCATTTAATCCTGATTGCCTGGTCTTTGCTGCTCTTCTGTCTTAGAAATGATATTAAGACAGAAGGTAAGGGTGAAAAAGAAAGGAAGGAATGAAGAAGGGAGGATTGAAGGAAGAAGGGAGGAATAAAGAAGGAAAGGAAGACAAAGAGAAAATATGGTAGAAGTACTCAATATTCCTAAAAAAAGAAACCCAGGACAACACATGTAGGGAGTGCTAGGGTATTGTTACTTTTACTTTCTCCCTCTTGAGGCTAGAGGAAAAATAAAGCAGCATTGCCTCAAGTTATTCATAGGGATGGGTAGGACTGGCAACTGGAATAGTCTGAGGGGGTGGGAAGAAGAAAGGCAAGGATGTGGAAGAGAAGTGATCAGGAAGTTTTATTCTCATCTTACTTGAGGGAAATGGGACCGAAAGATGACACTTGTCTCTGCCTTTCCTGAGAATTTGGTGATCAGCTGTAAATGCTACAAAGCAGGAGCTTTGTGAGTACCAGCTGGAAATTGGCTCTCCAAGGCAGAAATGATAAAGAAAAAGATCTTTTTCAGAGGAGTTCTCAGACCTAGGACTGTGATTCTGGGGATCTATACACATTATTGGGACTAATGGTTGTGGTTCAAGATTTTCTATCTTGTTTTCCTGCTTTTGATTTTTTTTTTAGTACAATGCATAAATTTGCATAGGTTTCCTGGTTGGAAGTTCTGAGCCAAAAAAGAGAAAATCCATTGATGTGTCTCCAGGCCATTTGTGTGGTGACAATCTCTCACCAGAGGGTAAAAAGGGGCTTTAAAAATAAATAGAAGAGGGCTAAAAGAGGGGACAGACTGTTATATGTGAAGAAAAGGGAGAAATATGAAGAAGTATTGTTGGGCAAGTTTATCTGTAAAAAAGTGAAGAATATAAGCTCTTGAGAACAGAAACTTTCTCATTTATACTTTTGTCTCCAGTATCTTGCACAACTGAATCAATTCTTGTTCTAGTGGATTGGATAGGAAGAAGGGGGAAAAGGATATTATTGAATTTTAAGAATATGTAACTATTGGAGAAAGCCCAAGGTGTGGTTTCCCTCCCCAGCTTGGGAACAAGCTGTCAGTATTGCCCAGTGTGTGTGTGTGTGTGTGTGTGTGTGTGTGTGTGTGTGTGTGTGTGTGTGTGTGTGTTTGTGTGTGTGTGTGTGTGTTTGTGTGTGTGTTGGGGAATGGGTTCTTTCCAACCCTTTTCTAACAGGTCATGATCCTCTTACTGGGGGGGGGGTGGGGATTACTGAGGGACCTTTAGGGGCTTGGGCACAAGTAGAGACATTGGGGAACCATAATCTTTGGGAGAATTCATAGTACCTTTGAATCCACGCATTCCCATGGGTCCTGGGGCTCCCAGAGCCCCATCATCTCCTTTCAGGCCAGGCAGCCCAGGAGAACCTCTCTCACCTGTAAGACCTAGAGGAAGGAGAAGAGACATTTAAGTGTGTGTGTGTGTGTGGGGGGGTTGCCACAGCTTTAACATTGTTCTACATCAGTCCCTTTGGAAATTTTGCAAACTAAGAGACCTGAGGATATCCCCTACATCTTTTCCTGGGTACCTGCCAATAGTGCCTCCCACCTTTGGCTTTCTTTTGTGTGTTGTCTTCCCCCATTTAATTGTAGCTCCTTGACGTCAAGGATTCTCTTTCTTTTTTGTTTCTATCATCTTTGGTGTTTAGCACAGTTCCTGGCACACAGAAGGCACAAAATAAATGACTGACTAACACGAGGAATAATAATCATATATATCCCAACAGGTTGTTAAGAGAAATAAATGAGATAACATACAAAGAATTTTTCAAGCTTTAAAGTATCCTGTCAATGAAAACTATTATTATTATATAATAACTAGATGGACAGTGGATAGAATAGCAGGCCTGGAGTCCAGAAGACTCCTCTTCCTGATTTCAAATCTGGCCTCAGACATTCCCTTTCCATGTGACACTGGGCAAGTCATTTAACTCTATTGCCCTCAGTTTCCTCATCTATAAAATGATCTAGAGAAGGAAATGGCAAACCATTCTAGCATCTCTGCCCCAAATCTCCAAATGGGGTCACAAAGAATCAGACACAACTGAAACAACTGAAGAACAACAAAATTATTGTTATTGTCCCTTCAAAAATATTGAACCTTTGATTAAGACATTCTACTACCTGGTGAAAGGAGCTGCCTAAATAGAAAGTACAAACTTTGGTGATAGGCAAGCATGGTAAACTTAGAATAGAGATCAACATTTATTAAAAAGATACATATCATTTTTTTTCTAAAAGTGAATTTTTTCCATAACCAATCATCAGTTTTAATAATGTTGCACTTCAAGCCAGTTTCTAAAATTTTATTTATTTATGAAATAAAAACCCTTATTGTAGCCCTCAGTAGTAAGAGTAGGCCCCAGAAAAATCAAAGTCATAGTCTAGATAAAGCCAAATATGTAGCACTCCTCACATGAGCCCCCCCCCACCCCAAATCCCTCCTTTCCACCCCTCTCTGCTGTACTTGGCAACAACTGGCTGTCCTTGTTCTACCCACTGAAGCAAATATTTCCCTGAGAATCTGGACTAGATGGTTATATATTTACCTGTGATTTATTGTCCTATAGAAAACTCTGTCTAAGCTTCAGTGAGGTAAACTAAGTTTATTGTAAAAGAATGATAATTATCTATAGTCATTTAATACATGAAAAGCTTACCTAATCCCTTAGCCTACATCATTTTCTCTATAAAATACTAGCTGTGATCAATAAACTTTGTCACTGATCAACAAGAGGCCATGAGTCTGTCTGTAAGTCTGTCTGTGGTCCTCCTGGTCCCAATCTCTTTTCTCTTACCCTATTCTAGGACCTGCAAACTTGACAAATAGCGCCCATCTTAGAATCAGTACTGGGTATTGGTTCCAAAGCAAAGAGTGGTAAGGGCTAGGCAATGGGGGTTAAATGATTTTTCCCAGGGTCACACAGCTGGGAAGTGTCTGAGACCAGATTTGAAGTCAGGACCTCTGGTCATTAGGCCTGGCTCTCAATCCACTGAACTACCTACCTTCCCCCTCAAGCCAGTTTTTAAAGAGAAGTCCCAAGGTATATCTTGTGACCTTTCTCACTGATCTTTAACATAAATTACTAGGTAGTATAGTGGAAAGAAGGCTGGTCTTGAAGTCAAAAAGACCCAAGTTCATTAGAATTTTTAACCTCTTTTTCCAGTTGGTCAATTTTACTTTTAACAGCATTCTTTTCTTCATTGGATTTTTATGCTTCTTTCCCCACTTCACCAATTTTGCTTTTTAAGCTATTATTTTCTTTTTGTATTACTTTCATTTCCTTTTCCCATTTTTCTTCCACTTTCCTTTGAAGTTTTGCTCTAACTGTCCCATACTGAATTGGTGCCTTGCTCTTCACCTCCATAAAAATGTTCTTCGGTTAGGTGTTTCTTTTGCTGTTTACTAATTTTTCTAGCCTTTTTTGGCTCTGTACTGGGAGTTCTGAAAACTGCTGATTTTGTCTCCTCTGCTGATGGTTTGCAGGACTTAGAGAACTGTGGGCTAATTTGCCCTGGGGCTAGAAGCTTCATTGCAGTGCAGACTTGAAAGGGCCAAGCGCTACAGACTTTAGGATTCACTGCAAGCTTATGCCAGGGCTTCAAACTTCAAGGGCTGGGTGAGGGGTGCTCTGCTATTGGCTTAGGCATCATTCCGGGATCTCAAAACTGGCATTATGCCCAGGATTGGAACCTGGCACAAAAGGTGGGGTGGTGGGGATGGCTGGCACTCCTCTGTGTGCAGTTTTAATTCCAGTTCCCCCTTTTCCCAAGAAAATTGACTCTGCCTATCTTTCAGATTGTTTCCCACAGGCTAGCCCCCTCATTCTGTCCCCTTGTTGGTTCTATGACTTCAGTCATTTTGCGGTTCTATTTTAGTGTTGGTTTGAGAGGATCTCAGAGAGGTTCCAGCTTTTGCTGCTCTTAAGCCACCATCTTGGTGCTGCCATAAGAGGGCCTAAGTTCAAATCCTGCCCAGGGACACAACTAACAATGTGACCCTGGGCAAATCACAATTTCTCTGAGCCTTAGTTTCCCTATATGGAAAATGGAAATAGTAATCACACTTGCTGGATTGTTGTGAAGATCAAGTAAGTTAATATACATAAAAATGCTTTATATATTAATGTCTTATATAAAGACTAATTATTATTCATAATTCATTAATTCAAATTTGATTTCAGATCTCTTTTTGATTTTGAATTTGTATCTTTGAGCCATTGCCAGCATTGGTAATTTATCATATTTTTAACTGATATCTTTTATTCTTATATCATATGCCTTATTTTATATCATATCCATATTCTGGATGGCAGCTGGGTGATAAAATGGATGTGGCACTAGACCTAGAGTCAAAAAATCTGAGTTCAAATCCCTCAGACACTTACTAGCTGTGTGACCCTTGCCAAGTCACTTAACCTTTGTCTGCCTCAGCTTTCTTATCTTTAAAAGGGGAATAATAATAGTACCTCCCTCCTAAGGTTGAGATAAAGGGGAAGAAAGGAATAATATTTATAAAGCACTTTGCAAACCTTGAAGCTCTATATATTTATTAGCTATTATTCATTAGCTAGCTATTATTATGTCTTTTCCACATTGAAAAATAACATTTATTAAGTACTTACTCTGAGCCATAAACTTTCAGAAGCCCTGGAAATATAAATACTGATGTGTACATATACATATATACATGTACAATATATATGCAAGTTGTCTTTCCCATTAGAATATAAGCTCCTTGAGAGTAGATATTGTTTTGCTTTTGTTTTTTGTATCTTCAGTGCCTAGTTCATAGCTGATATTTAATAAATGCTAGTTGATTCATTGAAGGAGAGCACTGAAGCTGGGAAATACCTGATGTCATCTTCCTTCAGATTCCGAATGTTTTCCACAAAAAAAGCATTTACTTAAACCTACTTTTGGACATATGTCTTATCATCCCTTTAAGGGGTCAGGCAATTCTTGATCATGCTGGCGTCATGTCTTGGGAAGTCACATTAATTATGCCATTTAAAATAAAGCTAGAAAAATCAAAAATTGAGACATTATAGGGCTTTCCCGGGTGGTCATATAACTTCAGAAAACTCAAAAGGTCTGTAGTGCAGCAGCAGCAGCAGCAGCAGCAGCAGCAGCAGCAGCAGCAACAGCAGCATCTCCTTACTCACCTCTTGCTCCAGGTATACCAGGAGCACCAGGTGTTCCTCCTCTTCCTTCATTTCCTGGATCACCTTTAGGTCCCGGGGGCCCTGAAATGGATAAATTGTACCAGGGTAAGAGAGTTGCTTTCTAGATAGAGTCCAGTCTCCAGCAGACAAAGGAGAATTTGCTTCCCTAGTGGATCTTGAAAGGACAGGATGTCAGTATATTCTGGTCTACTTCCAGTCTCTTCAGGACAGCATCCCCTGATACAAGCAAGAAGTGAGCACACTGACAACACAAAGAACCCTTCTTTCTCACCAAAAGAAAGTCAAGGAGAAGGTCTGAGACCTTTTTCCCTTTAAAACAGAAAAAGATGGAATTGCACTGATTTTGGGAAGGGTGTGAGCCATATTGCAAAGCAAACTGTGAGAGGGAAAGGGCAGCTCTGCTCCTACTATATTAATTTAAGTGGTTGCGTTGTCCATTCCCAGAAAAGAGGGAGTGATCAGAGCAGAAGTGATCTGAGAGCTGGACAGCTTCCCAGCTTTCCTAAGTTGTGGGTCATCACAATATACCTTTGTTAACTTGTTTGAAGCACTGAAAATTCCAAGTGTGTTAGGCATATCCCTTTTCCAAATTAATTACCAAAACCATGTTTTGTCCTGTTTTCATTTTTAATCTATAACTTTGAGTTCACCACATCCGTACTGCCTTCTATTAGTGGGCAGCTGGTTGGTACTGTAGACAGTGTGCCAGGTCTAAGTCAGGAAAACTCCTCTTTCTGAGTTCAAATTTGGAAAATTACTTAACCCTATTTGCCTCAGCTTCCTCATCTGTAAAAATGATCTGGAGAAGGAAATGGCAAATCACTCCATGATCTTTGCCAAGAAAACACTGAATGGGGACACAAATAATCAGATATGACTGAACAACAACAAAAGGTGATTTAGTGAAAAGAATGCTGGGATATAAGGACATGGATTCAAGTCCTAGCTCAGATACTTACTAGCTATGTGACCCTGGGCAGGTTATTCCATCTATGTGGGCCTGCCTTTAATTATCTGGAAAATGATGGTAATAATAGCACCTAATTCACAGGGTTGTTGTAAGGATCAAATGAGTTTAAGTATTTTTCAAACCCTAAAGTCCTGTATGTAGGGCAGTTAAGTGGTTCAATGGACAGAGAGCCAGGCCTGGAGACAGGAGATCATGGATTCTAATCTGGCCTCAGATACTTCTGTTTAACCTGAATAACCTAGGGCAAATCACTTAACCCCCATTGCCTAGCCCTTATTTAGTAGGCATTCTAAACTGGAAGGTAAGGGGTTAAAAAAAGCCCTATGTATGTCAACTCTAAACAGAGAGTCTAAACATGGAACATCTTGATTTGAATCTTTCCTTAGAGATTTACTAGTTCTGTAAACTGGTCAAGTCACTTAACCTCAGCCTCAGTTTCCCCAATTATAAAATGGAGATAATAATAATCCCAAGGTTGCTGAGGATCCAATGAGACAATATTTATAAAGTGCTTAGCACAGTGCCAGGCACCTAGTAGATGCTTAACAAATATTCATTTATTTCCTTAACTACTTTCTAGATGTTTGTATATACCTAGATATATGTATGTTATCTCTTCTGTTGTGATTTCCTTGAGGGCAAGATCTGTTTCATTCTTGTCATTGTATCTCCAGTCTAGCACTTTCAGTCACTTTCAGTCTTGTTTGACTCTTCATGACCCCATATTGGAGTGTTCTTAGAAAAGATACTGGAGTGGGTTTGCTATTTCCTTCTTTAACTCATTTTACTGATGAGGAAACGGAGGCAAGCAGGATTAAGTGACTTCTCCAGGGTCACATAGCTAATAAGTGTTTGAGGGCAGAAAGATCTCACATTTTACCCACTTTGCCTGCTCCATGCTTAGAAAATAGTAGATGCTTAATAAATGATTGATACATTGAAAAATTAAAGGATTAAAAAAAATTTTAAAATACTCTTACCTTCTGTCTTAGTAACAATTCTAAGACAAAAAAGTAGCAAGAGCTAGACAATTAGGGTTAAGTGACTTGCCTACAGACACAGCTGGAAATGTTTGAAGTCATATTTGAATCCAGGATTTCCCATCTCTATCTACTGAGCCACCTAGCTGCCCCTCAGAGTTTAATTTAATAGATTTTTTTAAAAACTGTTTCTTGGGGGCAGCTGGGTAACTCAGTGGATTGAGAGCCAGGCCTAGAGATGGGAGGTCCTGAGTTCAATTCTAGCCTCAGACACTTCCTAGCTGTGTGACCCCAGGCAAGTCATTTAACCCCCATTGCCTAGTCCTTCCCACTCTTCTGCCTTGGAACCAATACACAGTATTGATTCCAGTACTGTGGAGGTATGGAGGCAGAAGGTAAGGGTTTAAAAAAAAAAACCATTGTTTCTGACAAGGAAGGAATATAGTAAAAAATAAAGGTGATATTAAAAAGCAAAAGACAGCAATAAAAAAGAAAAGGACAGAAAGAAAAGGAAAGAATAAAAGATTAAAAAATTCAAAGTAACTAAGTATCAAATGTAAAAAACAAACCACTGGAGTTGGGGAAAAGTCTGATACTGGCCTCTTTCTTGCCTGGGATCATCTCTTTATTGTGCCTTTGGGCTCTTGGGACTTGGATGAGAGAACATGGTCAACATCCATTAGTGTAATCCATTCCCATATCTAGAAAAATAACTCTAAGTGCTTATTCTACTAGTGTTGGAAAGTGGGGGTGGGGAAGATCAGGGGAGAGGGAATCCTAGCTTCATTTTTGGAACTAGACCAGATTGAGGGAACTATTACCTTCTCCTGACCTACTAAGGAAATAACAAGCTCATCATCTGAGAGAGAAATGGTTGGCTATAAACCGAGAATAAGGCAAGTAGAGTCAGACAGGGGCAACACAGATTTGTTCTTAGCTATGTTTCATTGTTACAAGGGAAGACTCCCTTTTGGAGGGAGAGGACTGGGAATCCATCAGAGAGTAATATCAAGTACGTCCCATGTACATAACAAATGCAAAAGTGATATACTGAGAAGTAACTGCATGCATGTATGTGTGTATATGTGTCCCCATGTGTGTATGGCTGCATGTGTGCATATACACACACAAGTGTACATGTATGTGTGTTTTGAAGGAGCATCAGTCTTTAAGCAGCTTAATTTTTTAAAAAACCTGCAAAGAACTAGACAAAATAATGAACAATGAGAAGAACATTATACACAGCCACAGAATTAATGCTGAAAGAATCAACTGCAAATGTTAATCTCCAGAAAGTGAACAAAAAGGTGAAATATGAAAGACTTCTTTTATAGGCATATGATGGCCACCCTGATGACATCTTCTGTGATGCAGGGAAGGTGGGGAGGAGCTGGGACATTTGTGGACTGAATTTATTGGGTAGATAGAAAGAAAAGTAAGCTAAACATATAAGAGATTTGTGATTTCATTTATATAAAATCTTTTTCTTGGTGTATGGAAATTCTTGTTTTTATAAAATTTGAAATTTAAGAAAAGGAAAAAGGAAATTAAAAACAAGAGTATCAGTATGTAAGAGGGGTGCCCCAGTGAGGTTCCAGCAAAAGCAAAAGGTATGCAAGGGTTAAAAGATAGGGACACTGAAATGTAAGGAATGTAAGGAGGGAGTGGGGAAGGCAATATTCTTTTATAAGGAAGAAAAAAATGTTTGTCTAGCTCAAATTGTATATCTCTTCGATACACCCCTCCTTGACCCTGGAGGATTTTCCCTTTCCTCAGACCCACCTCCTTCTTGCTAGGTTTCTTACAGCTCTTGGTTGAACTCCTTGGCCCCTGGGGTGGGAGGAGGGATGCTAGGCTCTGCCTATATGGATAGAAGCCCCAAGCACTTAAAGATTTGACAGGCTTTTCATCTTCCTCCCCATATGTTTTCTATTTGCCTGGTGAAGCACCATGACACAAGGGGAGATGCCCAGGCTGCAGACTCAGAGATCTGGGTTGGAACCCTGTTTCTGCTACTCACTAGCTGGGCAAGTCACTCAACCTATCTGGCAAATGGGGCTAATGCTACTTGCCCTTCCTACTTTACAAATTTGCTCTAAAGCTGAAAGGAAATGACGACTAGGGAAGGACTAGACAATGGAGGGATTATTTGTGGGACCAGGGTAGTTCCTATGGAACTGGACATGTATTCTGGCTGCAGTCACCTAAGCAAGTCTCAGACTGAACCTCAAGTCCCTGGATACCTCCTCCTGTGAGTTAGCATTCCTGGAACCATCCAGGGTTCTTAAGAATCATCCTAGCAAGGTTCAACAAGAAGCGGGAGCACCCATTGAAAGCTTCCCCAGGCTAGCCTCTCAGAGCTTCCTCTGACCCCTCCAAGAGGCACAAATAGAAAATTCCTATTCTGTCTGTCGCTAGGCACAGCTCACCAAACCCCAGACCATGTCAATAGAGTGTGTTTGTTTGGGAGTGCTCTCTGCAGCTGCATAGGAACCCAGACACCAGGCTGGGGAAGAAGAGATGACTGATCTACACCAGGTTCTCTAGTCTTGATCTATCAACCACTCAGTAAGAGTGCTATACAGAGCATCAGGAGAGCAAAGTGAGCTGGAAGGAATCTTAGTATCCAAATAGTCCATTTTCCTTTTACAGATAAGGAAATGGAAGTCCAGAGAAATGAGAGGAATTGCCCAGGGTCATTCAAATAGTGAATGGCAGACCCAAGTCCTGAATCTACATCCAGAGCTTTCTGTAGTATGCTGTTGCCCCTAGTATAGTGTTCAATAACTATTTTTCCCTAAAACCTTACCTTCCATCTTGGAATTGATACCAAGTGTTGGTTTCAAGACAAAAGAGCAATGAGGGCTAGGCAATGGGGGGGGGGGGGAGTGTTAAGTGACTTACCCAGGATCACGCAACTAGGAAGCATCTCTGTGAATTTAATATAAATTGTACTCATTCAGTTTGAAAACTGATTCTTGATACCAACTCCGCCTTTGGCCGTATAAGTGTATCTGTGTAGCATTCTGTCAAGGGGCAGGGTAAAGTTTGAGAGTGTTGTGTCTAGATGTTAGTACTCCAGGCCTGGAGACTTGGACTGAAGTTAAGCAAGTTCAATCAGAGTCTCTCTCTCTCTCTCTCTCTCTCTCTCTCTCTCTCTCTCTCTCTCTCTCTCTCTCTCTCTCTCTCTCTCTCTCTCTCTCTCTCTCTCTCTCTCTCTCTCTCTCTCCCTTTCTCTCTCCCTCTCTCTCTCTCTCTCTCTCTCTCTCTCTCTCTCTCTCTCTCTCTCTCTCTCCCTCTCTCTCTCCCTCTCTCTCTCTCTCTCTTCAACTTTTACTAATAAATAATTATAAATTAATGTACAGTCTCCAGAGATTTTTAATCATAACACACCTGAGGTCAGATTTGAACCTAGGCCTGGTCTCCAGACATTGAGTCATCTAGTTGTCCTGGTAACTTATTCCTCAAATGTTCTGATAAGGGACAGAATATTTTCAGTGACTTTGAAACAAAGCCCCATTCTGATGCCTGTAAAGAGAGTTCAGCAAAAATGGTGGATGTCTGCCCTCAAAGTCATTGCCAAGTCAACTTGGAAGATATTATATAGAGGGATCTAGTTGACCAATGTGGATAAACCCCTTCTCAGCAATTTAATCTTAGAAAATTGCAAGGGAGCCTGAAAGGTTAAATGACTTACCCAGGGTCATATATCCAGTGCCTGGCAGAAGCCTTGAACCCAGTTCTAACTCAGACTTAATATTGTAATATTAGAGGCAGTTAGATAGTTCAGTGGATAGGACATTGAACTCATCTTCCTGAGTTCAAATCCAACCTCAGACACTTTATAACTGTGTGACACTTTATAACTGTTTGACCCTGGGCAAGTCACTTAACCCTGTTTGCCTCAGTTTCTTTATCTGTAAAATGAGCCAGAGAAGGAAATGGTAAATCACTTCTGTATCTTTGCCAAGAAAACCCCAAAGGGATCATGAAGAGTCAGACATAACTACACACACACACAGTCTGTCTCCTGCTTCCATTCTCATATCATCAACTGTCCATTGGATATCTTTTTTTTAAACTTAGCAGTTTAGACTTTTGTTTTTCACAAAATTTCAGTTTTTATATAAATACATGTATGTATACATATACATACATACAAATGAATTCACTTAGTTTAATACAAGAAATCTTGTAAAGCTTATTAGCACAGTGTCTGGTATATAGTAGATGCTTAGTGTTTATTGAATTGAATTCTTTACATAGAGACATTATGATATCCTGGAAAGAGTATTGGACTGGGAGAACAAGGAACATGAGTTCTAATTTAACTCTGTCACTAAAATGCTATTGTATAGGAGTGTTCAGGGAGGACTAGCTTCTGGTGTGAGGACTTGCTAAGCCCTTTTGCCCATTGGATATCTTGAACTAGATACTTGTAGTCATCTCAAATACAACAATTTTTAAAAATGTTGCCCTCTAGAGAAGATGTGGTATTCCATAGGCAGAGTTGCAGGGAATCCAGAGGTGGGACAGGCGAACGTACCTTTCATAAGGGTGATGTTCCTCAGGGCCACTGAGTGCTCCCAGTCCTTGAGCCTCAGCTCCTCTGTCACATTATTGAGGATGGCCAGCTCCTGCTTGAGCTGCAGCTCCATGCTGAGATGGACTCTGCGCATGCGCCGAGCGTCCTCGCTGGCGTTGCTGACCAGCACCTGCAGGTCCCGGAGCTGAGTATGGTGGATGCTCACGTCGTAGGAGAGACTCTGGTTGATGCCACCCAGGGCCCCGGTCATTCCGGCCAGCTCCTCGCCCAGGCTGCTCACTCTGGCGGTCAGCTCCGACAGGAGCCGGGCATGGTGCTGGAGCAGCAGCTGACTGCTGTTACTCTCCACCTGGAGGTGATAGAGCTGCATCTGGACTGCCTCGTGCTGCTGGCTGCTACTGTCCCGAAGGAGGGAGATGGCCTGCTCCGTCTGGCCGGCCTGGGTCTGTAGGTTCCACACGTTCCCCTCCAGCCTCTGCAGGGAGCCCGTAAGCAGGCGCAGAGAGTCTGAGTGGTTCTGGAACAGGTCCTGCAGCTTCCAGATGTGCTCCATCGTGTCCCCCCGGAGTGGGAGCTGCAGGAGCCTTAGCTGTAAGTCCCGGAAACTCTCATTCAGCCGGTTCACATTCCAGGTGAGGGCTTTCAGGTCATCTGGAGAGCTCTGCGTCCGGGAGACTGCAAAGAGAAGGGGCAATGACTGTTAGCCCACCTGAAAGCTCAGGAAAGGAAAGGAGAAAGAATGAAAAGGCAAACTCCGCATAAGGGAGAAACACTGCTTTTCTGGGTATAACTAGCGTAGAACCATTGACTTTTTGTCTCAAGTTGCCGGTATCAGAAGGGAGCATTTCCTCCTTTGTGGAGATCCTGAAACCATGCCACCTATATATAATATGTGGCCTCAGGGTCCTATGGTCATGGGTGCTCTTGCCTGCCTCACCTCTCCCTGCCCCAAATTCAATGTTCTTTTCATTCACTTGTAGCCCCAAGATCAGTATTTTCTCCATTACATCTGTGGTTCCTGATCTTTTTGTGAGGCCTCTGGATTTGGAGTCAGAAAGACTTAAATTTAAATCCTACCTCAGTAGTTTACTAATCCTGGGGAAAGTCATGCAACATTTTTAGGTTTCAATTTCTTTAATCAGAAAATGGGATTAACAGCTATTATGCAGGTTGGCCAGGTCTCTAAGGAATAGACACCTCCTGTCCTCTCCTGGTATAGCTACACCAAGCATTATACACCTATACCTCTACTTCTCTCTGTCTCTGCCTCAGATAAAATGCCTAGTTTCAGCACCACTAATTTGTAAACCTCAAGGTTCCCTGAAGTACATAGCTTAAAAACATAGATTTAGAACTGGCTGGAACCCAAGAGATTGTCTTGTCTAATCCCTTATTTTACAGAGGAGGAATTATGTGATTTGTCCAAGGTCACAGATGGAATAAAATAGAAGCTTCAATCCAGGTTGCTTGTCTCTCAAGTTCAAAATTCTTTCCACCACGCTGATAGTTTCCATACTTTTCACCAGGCATCTAGATAGTAGATAATCTATATGAATTTGGAAAGACCTGAGCTTAAATCCTGACTTAGTCTGGCAATAGCCCTATGACCCTGAGTAATTCAATTAATCATTATGAGCTTCAGTTTCCAAATCTATAAAGTGGGGGTAACACTGGCACTGTCTCAGGTTCACTTGTGAGGTTAAAATGAAATAATATACACAAATCACTTTGCAAACCATAAACTGTTCCATTAATGTTAGTCATCATTTTTAAGTAGGGGAACACCCTTTTAAAATAAAAAAAATGCACAGACTCTCATTTTATGATGTGATACTAGGAAATGATAGTAGTTATGCCATTAGCTTCTGCAAACTGAGAAATATTCAACGAGATGATGCTCCCAAGAAGTCAGTAGTACTTTTAAATACAAAATTTCCCTTGAATAGAATAAAATCTCATTAAGGTACTTGTGTTCCCATTCCCAGTACCTTGTACACAGTGGGCGCTATAAATGCATGTCAAATTGTTCATACATTCACAGAATCCTTAGCTTTTTTCTAAGCATAGTTTGGGTACTACTTCCTACAAGAAGCCCTTACTGATGCTCCAGATCTACCCTCTATACTGTCTTCTTAAAATTTTCTTATAAATGCTTTATATTTTGTTTTCTTTACATGTTCTATTCCCCCCCAGTAGAAAGGAAGTTTCTTGAGGGAAAGGACTGGTCTAGCATAGTACTTTTCACAGAGTAGGTCCTTAATTGGTATTGGTTGAATTGAATTCTATTGAAATGGTATAGTATGTAATGCAGGAGACATTTAAATGATATTTATTTAATTTAATCAGGTACCACCTTTCTTCCTTTAGGCATCCTTTCTACCTGTTTCTATCTCCTCTCTCCAGTTTTTCCCATTTCCCAGACCATTCCTTCCTCTCCTAAGCACATATGATCTTTCCTCCATTCTTTTCTTTCCTCTCCAGGCATCTCTAATCTTTCTCTAACTCCTTCCTGATCTTTGAGGTCCCTTCTAATTCTAAAATTATCAACCTCTCTCCTTTGCTTTCACCTAGGGAACTGAGGAGTAAAATCTTATTGAATTGTTAATAACTTTAATGTGTTAGCCTTCCCAGTGTCTCTGTTGGGAAATCTCATTTTAACAGTTACATGCCATAGACAATGCCTTCACCCCAAAGCATCTTAAGGCATGAGGATAGATCACTAGGGAAATTATTTTTGGACAGGCATTTCCTTGGCTCTCAAAAGTTTAATGGAGTTTCCAGCCTTCCCCATCTAGGATTAGTTAGTTTCCTGAAAATTTACTCTCTGCAGATAATAATCTAGTTATCTCTTTGTAATAGTCACAGTACACAGTATGTTCTATTTCCACCTCTTCTACCTCACCCCCTCAAACCCACCCCCTCCAAAGAAACTCTTTCCAGATGTCTGGTGTCCTTAGCCGGGAACAACTGAGTGTGACTTTCTTAATTTTTACTTAAGAAAACATTCCACCCTCCTCTATTGTATTGCAAAATTGCTTGCCAAGCATTTTTAATAATTCTTGGCACTCTACCCTTCCATTTCACAATCAAAGAACTGAATTACAGAATTGTAGAGCTTTAGAGACTGAAAGGGATTTAGGTAACAACAACAATAATAATGTCTTTGGTTGACTTAAAGGGCAATAGGAAAATGAATAGGGGGAGTAAGTAGGTTGAAGCATATTACTGGTGATTCATGTTCCAGAGGAAGAGTAAAAGATGCCATGAAGGAAAAATGGAATCAGAAAAGGAGGTGAGTCAGGCATGTTGTTTGTACCTATGAGATATCAAGACCTAGAAGGAGATCACTGACATCATGGGGAATGGAATATTTATGTGAAAGCTTGGACAAGTCACACTAGAGAAAAAGGAGTAGACTGAGTGCAATGTACTCCTGTGGAAGAAATAGCCAAGCAATTAATTAGTCAGTAAATATTTATTAAGCATTTACTATGTGCCAGGCCCTGTGCTAAGCACTGAGGATGCAAAGAAGAGCAAAAAATGGACCCTGCCCTTGAAGTGTGTACATTCCAATGGGGGAAGACAACATGTAAATAACCAGGACATCCAAGATACCTATAGAGTGACTGAGAGGGAATCTGAAAGGGGAAGTCATTAGCAGATGTGGGGATAGGTAAAGGCATCCTGCAGAAGGTGAGCTTTGAGCTAAGTTGTGTAGGAAGTCAGGGAAACTAAAAGGTGGAGGTGAGAGGACAGAAGATTTTAGGCATGGGGAACAGATTCCAAAGAAACTAAGACCAGAAATAGAATGCTATGTATGAGGCCAGGGTCACTAGACCACAGGAGAGCTCAAGGAAAAAGAAGTCTAGAAAAGTAGGAAGGAGCCAGGTTATAAAGAACTTTAAATGACAAATAAAAAATTTTATAGTTGATTATTAGGGAGATATTGGAGTATACTAAAGGTAGGAGATAAATGGAGAAGTAGAGCATGACACCTACACTTTAGGGGGGAAATCCACATAGGTGAGACCCTGGCTCCACTGAAATACAATAAATCACATTTATATAGACTTTAAGATTTACAAAGCACTGGCTTGTCCTCTAATCCATTTGTCCCTTCTCTTCTTCCAAAAAGGAAATAAGTTGAAGTTAAAAGATAACTTGTCCAAGTTCATACAGTTTAGTTCAATTCAATTCAGTGAACACTTATTGATCTCTTACTATAGCTACCATGTTTTTTCACTTCCCATGTATCCAGCAACTGTTCTCTTCTTAAGGTTAAGCATTCTTTCTACAGCGAATTCTCATAAGGATGATCTCAATCAGGGCCCTTCACTGTCTTGATTAGCTTCCTTTGGATTCTCTCCAGATTATAAATTTCTTCATAAAATAAGGTGCTTAAAACTGAACATAATACTCTGGATGTGGTTTAGTCAGGGCAGAACACTTTGGGATTATCTTTCCAACTATATAAAATAGACTTAAAACTTCAGTGGACAGAGAATTTGGTATTTCTAAAGTATAGATCTGACCATGTCATTTCCCTCTTCAAAAAACTCTAGTGACTCCCTATGGGATCAAATATTCAGCAGTGAAATCTCTTCTGGACATGACTCCAATTTACCTTTCCAGCTTTAGTAAACATCAGACCCTCCATATAGTCTAAGGTCCTATCCAAATGGGCTGCTTACTGTTCCTCAGGTAAAATACTCCATCTCCCAATTTCCATGCTTTTGCATAGGCTCCCCTCCCATGAGTGGAAGATACTTCCTCCTCACCTCTTCCTTTAATTTCCTCTCTTCCTTTAAGATGCAGCTTAGAGGGGCAGCTAGATAGCACAGTGGATAAAGCACTAGGTTTAGAGTCTGGAGAACCTGGGTTCAAATTTGACTTCAGATACTTCCTAATTTGTGTGACCCTGGGCAGGTAACTTAACTTCAATTTTCTAACCATTGCAGTTCTTCTGACTTAGAACTGATACTAAGGCAGAAGTGAAAAAAAAAAAGAGGCAGCTCAGGCACCATCTTCTGTGTGAAGTCTTTTCTGATTTGCTCCTGTTCTGCCCCATACCACCTACTCTTTTTTGTGTGTGTCAAACCCTTACCTTTTGTCTTAGTATCAGTTCTAAGACTGAAGACTGTCTAGGGTTAGACAATTTGGGGTTAAGCGACTTGCCCCAGGTCACAGAAACTAAGAAGTGTCTGAGGTTGAATTTGAACTCAGGATCTCCCTTCTCCAGTCCTGGCTCTCAGTTCAATGAGTCATCTAGCCACCCCTCCAATTACCTTTTGTTTTTCTTTGTATCCTCAAGACTTAGCTTAGTCCCTGGCACAAAGTAGATATTTAAGACATTTATTGACTAGCTTATTGCTTGAGCCCTCCAAAGGTACACTGGAACCAACTCTACTTGCTTGGGAAAGATCATTAAATTTTCTGTGTGAACATGTACACTTGAGATGCCCCCAAACTCTTCAGATTAGGGCTTGATTTGTAACTATTTAATCTTAAGGAAGTGATAGAAAAAATGTTAATAATTCCAATTAAACTTTAAAGTGTGCCTCTGATCAGTTATTAAATATTTCCCAGCATTCTCCTGGGACCCCCTCTCCCAAACTACCCTGTAGTTAGTGATTTTTGTATTTATTCACTTTGGATTTAAGCTCTCTGTATATTTTTATATATACTTATTATTTCCCATATTAAAAGATATGCTCATTGTGAGCAGGGAGGGTTTCATTCTTTGTATTTGTGTTTTCAGCACCTGGGAGGATGGCTAGCACATAGTTGACCCTTTAAGAAATATTTGTTGAGAAATATTTGTTGATTGACTGCTTGCTCTTTTCTCTTTGTCCTCATACACAAACCCATACAAAAAAAGAAAAATAAAAGACACCTACCTTCTATCCCTCTTCACAATTAAAAAAATAATTTTTCATTATTTATATAAAGTATATATAGTACTTTATATTTCTTTTTATTTATGTAGACTGAGACAAATGTATTTAAATTTTTAAATTTTAAATTAAGAATTTTAAAATTATTTCTAAAAATTTCGCCCCCTTCCATTAATTTTAAAGCATATTTTGATTTTATTATATATTAGAGAAATGCTCATTAAAATATCTCACACCTATCAGATTGGCTAATATGACAGAAAAGGAAAATGATAAATGTTGGAAAGGATGTGGGAAAATTGGGACATATACACTGTTGATGGAATTGTGAACTGATGCAACCATCCTGGAGAGCAACTTGGAACTATGTCCAAAGGGCTATAAAACCATGCATACCCTTTGAATCAGCAATATTATTACTAGGTCTATATCCCAAAGAGATTTTTAAAAATGACCCCTTATTTTCCATCTTAGAATCAAAACTGTGTATTGGTTCCAAGATAGAAAAGCAGTAAGGGTTAAGCAAGGGGGGGAGGGGTATTAAATGCCTTGTCCAGGGTCACACAGCTAGAAAGTATCTGAGGCTAAATTTGAACCCAGGACCCCCTGTTTATAAGCCTGGTTCCCAATTCACGGAGCCATCTATACACAGTATTGTTTCTTAGACAGAAAGTAAGGTTTTTGTTTTTCTTTAAATCCATCTACAAGTAAGCAGGGCCTTCTTGAAAGATGACCAAGAGACCACCTAAGCAAACAGGAGACACTTCCTATCCTAACACAAATTTCCTAAATCTAAAAATATTTTCAAACACATAAAGGTAAACAACATGGAAAAATAAAACTTTGCTTCAAAAATAAACTTGAAAACAAACCATGTGTTTTGATATTAAAGAGGTTGAATAAAGAGTGTAATATTCTTCTAGTATCCAGATGTCCTTATAAAAATCTGACAGGCCCGTGATTAAATATTTAAGAATTAGCTTCTTTTTCAAACTTTATTTTTTATGAGATTGACAAGTTTCAACATTAATATATCCATATATAAAGAATAAGAAAAAGTGGTCTGAATATGAAACTGTGATCCTCTATCACATACAGTTTATTTTTTAAAAGTATGTATTGAATTTAACATGCTAAGAAGAACATTGCCCTGTTGTTGTTGTTTTTTTTTGGTAGCCCCTTCTGAGTTTTCTCTACTTTCTTCTGTATATTTTTAAATGTTACATTGAGATTGTTTTTTTTTTCTATTATGCTTCCTCCATTCTTCAACATAATATTCACCACCTCCCCTTCCCCATAAAATCTCTCCCTTATAATAAATATATTTTATATAGAAATAACACAAAACATTAAACAAATCACAAATTCACATTGGCTGTGTCTGAAAATGTATATCTGGACAAAATTAGTGTTTTGGATCCCTCAGTTCCTGGGTTCCCCACGGCAGCATGATGTTGCAGAAAGCTTAAGGGCTGAATGGCTTTAGACAACCTTCACCTACCTCATATGTAAAATGGGAATAATTATACTTCCATTACCCATCCCAGAGAGTTGTTTTAATAAAAGTACTTTATAAGATTACATAAATTTTAACCATCTTCATTACAAGAGATCAGTTAGGTTCAGGGGCTAGACTGTTTAATGTTCTGAAGTTATTCACCCCAAACACATAGCTTTGTACAAAATATTTGTCTTCTCCTTCATCTTAGAATATTATAGTAATACAATTTATGAAGCAGGAACAAGTCTCTGAGAAACACTGAAAGGAATAAATATGAAGAATTTCTTAGGATTACTCAAAATACTCAAAAGAGACCCAGGTAGGTGAAGGGATGTGACTTACATAAGGTAACATAAATGGAAAGCATCACAAGTAGAATTTGGTTCTATTTATAATTTCTATGGATTTTATTTTTTGTTTATAGTTCATTTCTCTGCTAATTTATAATGTCTATTTTGGGAGTTTATTTAAGTTTATTTGTTAGCTTTCTAATTTTTATGAATTATATTTAATCTATTACTAATTGACTTTTATATTTTATTAATTGTGTCTCTAGGGTTATGAATTTTCCCCTGAGGACTGCTTTAGTTATATCCCAGAAACTTTGGCATATTGTTTTTTTCATTATCATTTTCTTTCACATAATTATTGTTTTTATGATGTGTCCTCAGAATTTCATTGTTAGTCTCCATTTGGGTCTGTGACTTTTGTTGAACCAATGACTATTTTTTTTGTGCTTTGGTATATGCAGGATATATTTCTATTTTTTACTTTTCATATTTCTTTACTATAATTTTCAATTGTATGTTGGTCATTTTTTGGTAAAAGTTCCATGAGCTATTGAAAAATGTTTATATTCTTTTGTAGGCCCCTTTAGAAGACACCACAAATCTTTAAGCTCTAGTTTCTGTAGCAATTTTATAGTTCTATATTTTTCCTATTATCTTTCTGTTAGCCTTAAAAAAAAAATAAACCCTTACCTTCCATCTTGGAATATCAATACTGTGTATTGATTCTAAGGCAGAAGAGTGGTAAGGGCTAGGTAATGGGGGTTAAGTGACTTGCCCAGGGTCACATAGCTGGGGCATGTCTGAGGCCAGACTTGAACCTAGAACCTCCTATCTCTAGGCCTGGCTCTCAATCCATGAGCTACCCAGTTGCCCCCTCTGTTAGACTTTTTGAAAACTGAGAGGACACTGAAGTTTTCTATCATTGTTGTGTTACTATTTATGTATTCTTGCAGCTCAGTTAATTTTTCCTTTATTACTTTGGATGCCAAGGCATTTGAAGTATTTAATTTTTATAATACTATATTGTTTGGTGGTCTATGGTTCCTTTCAACATAATGTAGTATCCTTGTTTCTCTCTTTTTATTTTTTGAATGTTTGTTTTTGCTTTGTCAGGTGGCATGATCCCAACTCCTGCTGCTTTGTTTTCACTTGATGCATCACAAATTCATTTTCTATCCTTTCAATTTTACTCTGTGCTGCCTTTGTTTCTTAAGTTTATTTCTTGTAAGCAGCAGATTGTAGGGGTTTTCTTATTGAATCTGTTACTTTTTTTGTTTTATCAGGATTTTTATATATATTTATTCATTTAATTCCAGAGGTCTGATTTGAAACCAGGTCCTCTGCTTTAGTGCACTTGTATCATACTGGTTTCTTCAGATCAAAATACTATACTTATAAAGGCTCATATGGTGAAACCTGAAAAGTCGCTTGATTTCTGTCTGTCTCAGTTTCCTCATCTGTAAAATGGTGATACATACTTCCCAGAGTTGTTGTGAAGAACAAAGGAGATGATATTTGTAAAGTAATTTTAAAATCTTAATATGGAAAAAGCAGCTAGATGGCACACTGGATAGAGTACTAGGCTTGAAGTCACAAAGACCTAAGTTCAAATCCAGCCCCAGACACTTACTTGCAGTGAGACCCCATTTCTAGACAAGTCACTTAACCCTATATGCCTCAAAAAGGAAATTTTAATGCATTTTATAAATGCTTTTAGTTTATAGAGAACAGGTCTCAAAGTTTGGAAGACCTAGATTCAAGTCCCATCTCTGACATACTCTCAGTGCCCCAGCCAACTCTTTAAGACAATGTGTGAGTTGAAGAAAAGGAGTTACCAATCTTCAAAGGTGAATGATGTTACTAATAAGCTCCCTGTTTCATAAAACTACATATCTGGACCAAACTTCTCAGGTCCCTGTAGTCCTGTCTCTCTACTGGTGAAGGATACAGATCAGTTGTAGTTTCTCAGACTGTTCTTGTCCATATCCTTCCACATATCCTGCATGATTCTTTCAATATTTTGTAGGTGGGAGCCAAGATGACAGAGTAGAAGCAGGGAAACTTGAAACTACCATGAGAATCCTTTCCAACCAATCTTAAAATAATGTAACAAAATGAATACTAGAGTAATAGAACCAACAAGGAAACAGAGTGAAGCAACTTTCAAAAAGAGAACAGCCTGGAAGGTAGACAGAGAGCATCTGGGGCACTGGGGTGAGATGGAGTACAGCTAGATGGAGGCTACAGCAAAGAGTAAGGAGTAAGCCAACAAGCAAGCCCCCCAGCCCCACATCTACTGCTCCAGGTTCTGAACCTGGGCCCAAGCCAACATCCAGACTCTGAGACCAATAGAAGTCCAGCCCAATACACAGCCCTTCAAATTCCAAGCAAACCTGCAGTGAGACCTGGAATTCTAGCCCAGGGCAGTCTGTGCTACATAGCCTGATCTGTGTGAGCCCAGAGCAAGGCCAGGAGTCCCGGCCTGGGTATATGATAAAGATATAGATCTGAGTGTGGGAAAGTCAATAGACCTGGAGCTGATAGCTCAGTGGATTGAGAGTCAGGCCTAGAGATGGGAGGTCCTAGGTTCAAATCTGGCCTCAGACACTTCCCAGCTGTGTGACCCTGGGCAAGTCACTTAACCCCTATTGCCTAGCCCTTACCACTCTTCTGCCTTGGAACCAATACACAGTATTGATTCCAAGATGGAAGGTAAGGGTTTTTAAAAAATCAACTAAGAGAGGCAGAGTAAAAACAGGGAAGAGAAGTAAAAGCAATGCAAGAAGAAATGGACTAAATGAAAAAGGAGACTCAAAAACTGATGGAAAAAATCATTCTTTAAAAATTAGAATTGAGCAAATAGAAACTAATGACTTCACGAGGCATCAAAAAACAATAAAACAAAATCAAAAGGATGAAAAAGAAAACAGAAGAAAATGTGAAATATCTCATTGAAAAAACAACTGACCTGGAAAATAGATTCAGGAGAGACAATTTAAGAATTATTGGACAACCTGAAAGCCATGATAAAAAAAAAAAACCCTTGGACATCATAATACAAGAAATTGTCAAAGAAAACTGTCCAGATATTTTTAGACAAGAGAACAAAATAGAAATGGAAAGAATACACAGATCACTTCTAGAAAGTAACCCTCAAATGACAACTCATAGGAATATAATAACTAAATTCAAGACACCCTCCCTATCCCACAAACCAGGGAGAAAATACTGCAAATAGTCAGAAAGAAACAATTCGAATATCAAGGTGCTACAATCAAGATTGCACAGCATTAGCAGCTTCCACATTAAAGGATTAGAAGGGCATGGAATATCATATTTCAGAAAGCAAAAGATCTAGGTTTACAATCCTGAATCACCTATCCAGCAAAACTAAGTATATTCTTTCATGGGGGGAAATGGTCATTCAATAAAATAGAAGATTTCTAAGCATTCCTGATGAGAACAGAGCTGAACAAAAAATCTGAAGCCTAAACAAAAGATGCAAGAGAAGCCTAAAAAGGTAATAAGAAAGAGAAAATTTAAGAGACTCAATAAGATCAAATCATATGTATTCCTACATGTAAAGGGGATATTTGTAATTCTTAAAAACTATTATAAGTAGTAGAGCAGTTAGAAGGAGTATACTTAGAAGGTGGGAAGTAAGCTGATTATGATGATATGATATGCAAAAAAAAAAATCAAGGGGTCAATATTTTGTGGGCACCAGAACAACATACTCCTCATTTCCCTTTGTTCTTAGAATACAACTGGCCCATCTCCTTTTCCAGTCATCTCTCTCTGTTGAGGTTCATCACAGCATTCATGGTCAGCAAATGATCACTGAGAGCTGATTAGAACCACCCCTCTGTATTCATGTACCCCTTCACATCACCTACAATATTGCTTCTGCTTCATTCATGGTGTTGCATGGTTCCAACTAGGGAATACCATCCAGAAAATATTAGTGTTAAAGATGAGGCATCTAGATGGCATACTGGTTAAAAGATTGGGGCTTGGAGTTAGGCAAACAAGAGATCAAATTCTGCTTTGAACTTTTACTAGCTATGTGGGCATAGTATTTAACATTTCTCAGGCTGTTTCTTCAGTTGTGAAATGGGCATGATAACAGCACCTACCTTACAGAGTTGCTATAATACAAACTAAAATAGATGAAGCAGTTAACTATATAAATGCTGTTAGTTTGGGTCAGTAAGAGGCTTGCAATAATTATTCACAGCACTGCATTATTTCCAACCTGTGATCTAACCTGCCCTCCTACTATTTATTCTAGGTTCAGTTCATTATCCATTGCTAATACTTATCCAAGATGTGTATTAGTAAACTAACTCTTCTTTTAAAATTTTTATTATTTATTTTAAACAGTTTGTTTTCTAAATTCTCTCCCTTCCTTCCTTTCTTTCCCGACCTTCAGAGAAGGCAAGCAAAATGGTAGCATATTATTAAAAAAAAAAAAAGAAAATTATACTTCCATTTTCACGCAGAGTTCTTCTATTCTTACTCTGGAAGTGGATCACATTTTTTCACTATAATTCCTTTGGAATTGTCCAGGATCATCGTTTCGATCAGAGTTGCTAAGCCTTTCACAATTGATTGATAATCTTTACAATATTGCTCTAACTGTATACAATGATCTCCTGGTTCTTTTCTCTTCACTTGACATCAGTTCATTTAGATCTTGCCAGGTTTTTTCTGAAACTACCCCCTCATCATTTCTTATGGCATAACAGTACTCCATCACAAGCATCTGCTACAATTTATTGAACCATTCCCCAACTAACAAGCATCCCTTCTAATTTCCAATTCTTTGCCACCACAAAAAGAGCGCTAAAAATATTTTTGTACATATGGATCCTTTCCCTTTGAACTCTTTGGGAAACAGATCTAGTTGGAGTGTTGCTGAACCAAAGTGTAGGCACAGTTTTGTAGTCCTTTGAGCAGAGTTCCAAATTGTTGCCAGAATGGTTGGATCAATTCACAGTTTTAGTGGACAAACTCAATAGGTCATCTTTCCAACTCCTCTATATGGGAAGATATGAATTACTGATTTTTCTTGTGCTGAGCAGGTTGTTCTTATGTGGTTATGAATCTCATTGTTGAGGTCCTAGAATATTCCTCAACTTGATGATACAAGCAGGACAATATTACCCATAAACAGAAGCATCTGGAGGACCTCACCATCCACAGGGGATCTCTCTCCCATTTGGACTATGCAAAGGATATCCTCCATGCCACGAGTGAACAAACTTGGTGTCTCTTTTTTTATATCTTACTTGGCATTAATACTAAGAGGATGATTGAACAGAATCATCATTGTGGTTTCATCTGTCAAGGGATCTCATGTCTTAATGAACATATGGAAGACAGCTTGGTAGAGAAGAGTCTTTAAGACTGTATTTATCACTACGGAGTCAAATGATTTTTTTATAATCTGCAAACTAACACAGTAGGCTTTTGCATTCTTTACTCAACTATTTGACTTGAGCACCAGATGAAAGTCTTTTTATAAATTAGCCTTCTCTGGCTTCCTTCCTATCTTAGTTAAATCTCTTTTCTCAGTTCTCCTTAAACTTAGTGTCTTCCTTCTAAGATTTACCCAATACTTACATACATATGGATGTATGTAAATATCTATTTTGTTTGTATATTTTCTCCTCCATTAGACTGTGGGCTCCTTAAGAGCCAAGACTTTTTTTTTGCCTGTCTTTGCATTTAGCACAGTATCCAACCATAAAAGGCTCTTCAGTGCTAGTTAGCTGACCAACTCCTAGATCTCTAGCCCCAAGTCCTCTCCTTATTGCCCCCGAAAGCAAGCAGGTTTTCTAAGAATTTTCCACTTCTAGCAAGTCAATGAAAAATCAACAGGGAATAAAACACATGGAGAAAGCCCCCAAACATAGTTTAATGCCTTATAAAGTATAAATCTCTGAATCTTGAGTCTAATGCATATAGTTCACAGTCTAGTTGAGCTCTAATCTGAATTTTTTCTCAGCTTCCCTCCTACCCTGGCTTCTTCTTGAGCAGTTTTTTCATTCTTTGGGTTTCCTTCCCTCTTTGCAGGAATTATTATCCTCTCTCTCCCACATAGCACCAGGATTGAAAGTCTTCTGTCCGCTGATCTGTATTTTCTAGTACCTTTTCTCTAGGCATAACCTGGACACACTGGGTATTAAATCTGACACTTACCATTGGGGTTATTTATATTACACAAGCCAATCCAGACAACTGGCTCCCCTTGTTAATCATTCTTCTTTTTCCAAGCAGTGTCCAGGCTCATTGCAGGAACAGCATGGGTACAATTGGGTGAGAGGAGGAAGGTCCACCTCAGGACACTATTTCCTTCCCAGTCTTCCCCACCCCAGACTTGGCATGTGATAGACTATTATTTGCCAGTACTTTATGCTGCATCCCTTGACCTGCCCCCAGATCTAAGCTGCTGCTCTAACAACTTTCCCATTCCTGCCTCCTTCTCTGGATTTTTTTATCCAAGTAGACTCATTAGCTTGACTTCAGAATAGTATTATGGTTACCCTTTCCAAACACAACTCATGTCAGCATCCATCTTCCCTAGTCACATCCCCCTCAGTTTTTTCTCCCTTCAGATGTAAATTATCTTTAATCACTAGCAAAAATTGGCCCCCTCCCTAAAGGGAGAAACTACCCAATAGTTGGAAAATAGCTATAACTTATACTTGGACATTTATATTTCTTTAAACCTTGCTCTATGTTGTAACTAGACAGTGTAAATTAACACCCTCATTTCCTTCTACTAATTGTTACATTATATGATAGTTTTCTACATAACTGCTAGGGGATACTGTGGTTAGACTACTAGGCTTGGAATCAGTAAGATTCATCTTTCCAAGTTCAAATCCAGTCTTAGACACTATCTCTGTGACCCTGGACAAGTCACTTAACCCTGGTGGCCTGTTAACTTATTGGTCAAATGAACTGGAGAAGAAAATGGGCAAAGTACTCCAAGTATCTTTGCCAAGAAAATCCCAAATCGGGTTAGGAAAACCCAGACAAAGTTGAAATGACTGAACAACAATATTCCATTCTATTTTTATTTCTTTTATTAATTGTTTCTCAATGAAATTTTAATTTAGTTTGAGCTTCAGTTGGAAATGTTGCCTCCCTAAAGTTGCCCCTCTCAGCAACCATTGCCCTACATCCACCATACTGTTTCTCATACTATACAGGTATTAAAAAAAAACCCTCTTACTTTTCATCTTAGAATCAATATTATATATTAGTTCTAAGACAGAAGAGTGGTAAGGGCTAGGCAATGGGGGTTAAGTGACTTGCCCAGGGTCACACAGCTAGGAAGTGTCTGAGGCCAGATTTGAACCCAGGAACTCCCATCTCTAGGCTTGACTCTCAATCCACTGAGCCACCCAGGTGTCCCCAACATCATTATTTAAATAAAATATAGATAAGCAGCCCTGAAAACTGAAATGGGTGATGCTTTTACCTCAGAAAGCCTGGATTGAATGCCTTATCTATTTATTAATGGTGTTAATTTAATAACTTAACATTTATTAATAGTGTGAGTTTGATGAAGATTGTCATCTCCATTTTACAGATGAGAAAACTGAGTATCAGAGAAGCCGTGACATGCTCAAGCAAACACAGCTAGTAAATGGAAGTGCTCTTTTTTTTTTTTACTCCTTTGCAGTATCTCTAACCATTTCTCCAAGAATATCCCAGAAAATAAAATTGAGTTAGACAGAAAAATGATGAAAGACATTGAAAGTAGAAGGTATAAGCAGGGCTCAACTCCAAAGGGGCGCCTGCCATAAAAGACAAAGGTTTATTTATTGGAGGAGGGGGGAGGTAAAGAGTTATTTTTTAGCTACTCCCCATCCAAATCCACACTTTCAATTCTGCTGGATAAATATTTACAGTATGGAGATTGAATTCTCTAATGTGTTGCTAGCCCCATCCTCATATAAACAGGAGGTGGGAAGGAAGTTTGAGTTCCAGCTAAGGAGGGAGGATCTAACAGCAGGAGGCCCATTTTGGAAAAGAAAAAAGCCCAAGGAGAACCTTGCCTTCTCCATTCATACAGGCCAGCCATGCTTTTAAATGCAATCAGTTCCTAGAAGCCCCATTCTAAAAAGCACCATCTCCCCATTAGGCAAAGCCTCAACTGCATAAATCACTGCCACCTTCTCTGGCAAGGGGTGCTCAATGAAGAAAAGTTGGTCCTCACCAACTTTGGTCAGCCAATAATGGATCAGACCCAGGTTCTAGTTAGGACTCTGCCACTCTGCCCTTTTAGCCCTTGGTTTCTGTATATGTAAAATGTAAAATTATATGGGTTCCAAGTGTTATATACCCACTCAGACAACGTTTACTCCCGCTGGAATGTTCTCCAAAGTCTACTTCAACCTGGGCCACCCTAGGATGCTTTCTCCAAAAAGAGTCTGCTAGAAATGTAAAGTTCTGCCACTCAGACACAGAATCTGTTAGGGTTCTTTTTACCACCACCCCTGGAATTCTGGGATTGCTTTATATGGAGAATACTGGGACCCAAGGGATTCTCAGCCTTGATTGTTAAATATAGTATTGCAGAGGGGAAGAGAGGAGCTTATCTTCTTTTAAAATGAATTCTCAGTCTCTCCATGCTCCCTAAATTAAAGTTCATTCAAGCTATGAAATGAATCAGCACCCAGACTTACCTACAAGCTACCAGGGAGCCAGCCACACTTGAAATCCCAGGGGAAAAAAAAACCCTCCCTTACTCCTAGCTTCCACCCATCAAATTATTCTCTAATCACATGCTCACTCTTTGTCAACAGAGATTCACACTACTCTTCACTCTTACTAAGTTACTCTAGTATCATACTCCTGGTTTCCACTAGTAGCCAGTAATTATTCTATATTTCTTCCCTCCATTCTTTGTTTTCTTTCTTCTTCCTTCTCTCCCATTCTTCCTTCCTTCCTCCTTTCCTCTATCCTTTTCTTTCTTCCTTTCTTCTTCCCTCCCTTTCATTCTTCCTCCCTTCCTCTGTCTTTTCCTTCTTTCCTTTCTTTTTTCCTCTCTTCCATTCATCTTTTCTCTCTCCTTTTCTTTCCATCCTTCACATCCAAGAGACCTTGTTTCCTAGTAAGACCCATTCTTCTCATTATCAGCAGTCAAAAGAATATCTTGATGCTTTTTTTACAGCCTCTACAATAATGACCAATTGCAGGCAGCTATGAATTCCATTTGCTTCCACAGGCAATTGTCTGCCTTTCAAGTTGGACATCCCCAAAGTTTTAACCCAAGCTTCCTTCCAAATCTAAATCCTTGAATACTAAAGCTGAGAAGGTGTTATAATAGCCAAACTCTGCTCTGTGGGGTGTATCCTTCAATAAAGGTGATTGGGACTTAGGTACTGAATAGTATGCCCTGGGAAAACCTCCAAGGAGAAAAACACATTTGATATAGGTGAATATTTTAGGATCCTTGAAAGTATTCCCTATTTGTGTTCCAAGCAGATTGGGCCACAGAATCACAAAAATCTCAAAGGCAAAAAGAGTCATGGATGGAATTGGCATTGTGGATCCTTAGTCATACCTGAAAAAGAATTCCTTCTTGAACATACTGAACAAGTCATTATCCAACCTTTCCTTGATGATTTCAAGGGATGATAATCTCATCACCCCCTGAGATAGTAGATTCCACTTTTGCACAACTTTAGAAGTTTTTCCAGCAGCACACTGGGTGTAGAGTTAGGGATATGAATTAGAATCTGACCTCAAACCCTGAGCAAAGCACTTAACTACCGTCTGCCTCAGTTTTTTAAACTATAAAATGGCAATAATAGCACCTACCTCCCAGGGTTTTTGTGAGGATGAAATAAAATAATATTTTTAAGTTCTAAGATGGAGGATAAGGGTTAAAGAAAAGGGCTCATTTCAGATTATCTTTATATCAGTATTCTGTCTTGGGAACTAGTTCTGATTGGCAGTTTCTCTCTAGTATAAGAGACAGTAAATAATAGGAAGTTTCAGAATTTACAAAAAGGAAATGTAAAGAATTTCTAATAAGGAAGCTGACATTAATGACTTATTTTTATGGCAAAGAAGCTCTGAATTTACCTGAAGGCACCTGGAAAACTATGAATAAATGGTTTGTTTGTTTTTTTAACAGTCAAGTTAAATGAGGAAAAATGGAAGCTTTCTTCTTAAAGGAAAAAAAAGACAAGAGTAAGAATCATCAATAATAATTAATAACTGAGGTTTAGTGATAGAACATGTCCAATTTATGCTTAACGGTTTTATGTCTTTTAATCTTGCTCCAGGGAAAGAGCGACCACCTATTCAGCTACTCTGGGGGAAATGAGTGCCATTTGACTAACCCATTATCTGTCCATTCTTTTGTGACTTTTTGTGACCTCATGGTCAAATTGCTTGACACAAAACTGACTAGGCTCTTTCTCTCAGGGAGGATAGTAGCAAAAGGTCTCACCTCTGGGGTTCTCTTCATTCCCTGAAGGAAACTGGGACACCAGGTGCTTTCAGATACTAAAGTCATTTTTTTTCTACTTCAAAGAATAGAAAGAATGGGTATAAAACCAACCTGTCAAAGCAGAAAGTTGCCAGGGCTATTAGTCAGGGGTAGCAGAGGGGGGAAAGTAGAAGCAGTGGGTGCAAGCAAGATTTATGCTTAAGGTAAAGAACTTTCTAAGTGGCTTCTCCCTCACAGGAAGTCTCTAAGCAGAAGTGATATAATCATTTGTCAGCCATGGTTCAGATGGAATTCTTTTCTAGCTATCAGTTGGGTTAGGTGGTCTCTGAGTTGTGTTCCAAGTTCAGTTCTGCCTGTCATTCTATGATTTAGGGACCTTTGAGCAAGCGCAAGAATGTAAAAGAGAGGAAGAGCCTATCCTTCCGTACCTGATTGTGGTAGCCATCCTCCAAAAAAACTTAAACCTGATGTCTGAGGAGTCAAACTTCTGCTCATTGGAAAGGACGAGTTGTGGCAACACCATTCAAAGGAAAACAGAAATGGAAAGTAAGGCTTCTGTACCATAAACCACTTTCCTACTTCTGGAATGTGGATATTCAGATATCTTTTGACCTTTATGTTTATATATGTATATATAGACATATATGCACATACACATATACCTTTTACATATAATATACATATATGGGTATATGTATAGATATAAATAGATGATGGATAGACTAGATAGATTGATAAATAGACAGATAGACAGACAGACGGACGGATGGACAGACAGACAGACAGACAGATAGATAGATAGATAGATAGATAGATAGATAGATAGATAGATAGATAGATAGATGGATGGATAGATAGACAGACAGATACTTAGTTTCACTCAGGACAAACTATAATTGCAGGGTTTTGAGTGGGACTTGAGAAGAGTCCTCAGGTCAGGTTGAGGGTGCAGAATGTATTTCAGATAACTGAGCAACCATGGGTAAACCAAGGGGACCCATTACAATTTCCCTTTTTCTTCTTTGCATTTAGGGGATCAGGTGTGCTAGGAAAAGATGGGCATGGATAACAAGGGCAAACACCATGGAAACATCACAAGGGGGAGCATGACATGTAGAATCATCCAAGCCACCCCTCAGGTTAAAGATAAGGAAATTGAGGCCCAGAGAAACATAATATAGTGGAAAGCATATTGGACTTGAAAATCAGGAAAGCCTCAGACATTTACTAGCTATGTGATCCTGGAAAAGTCACTTGACTTCTTTTTGATTTTATGTCTTTTCTAGTCCTTTCTAGCTCTAAGACTCTCATGCTATAAGCCTATGGATTGACTTGCTTCAACTACAGAGTAGAAATTTGAACCTTAGGTCTTTTGACACTTTCAATCCAGTTGAGCAGTTTAACAATCTCTTGTTTTATTCACTCTTATTTTTATTTCTTTTTTTTCATTTTAAAATTTTAATTTAGAATATTTTCCATGGTTCCATGATTCATAATTCCCCCTTTCCCCTGCTCTCTTCTCCCCCCTCCCAAAGCTGACAAGCAGTTCCACTGGGTTATACATGTATCTTTGTTCAAAACCCATTTCTGTGTTGATTCATATTTGCAGTAGAGCATTCCTTTAATATCAAAATCCCAATTATATCCCTATCGCACTATGTGATCAAGCATATATTTTTCTAATGCATGGTTCTTTCTCTGGATGTGGATAGCTTCTTTCTTATAAGTCCCTCAGAATTGTCCTGGGTCATTGCATTGCTGCTAGTAGAATCCATTACATTCAATTGTACCACAGTGTATTAGTCTCTGTGTACAATGTTCTCCTGGTTCTGCTCCTCTCGCTCTGCATCACTTCCTGGAGGTTGTTCCAGTCTCCATGGAATTCCTCCACTTTATTATTCCTTTTAGCACAATAGTATTCCATCACCAACATATACCACAAGTTGTTCAGCCATTCCCCAATTGAAAGGCATCCCCTCATTTTCCAATTTTTGGCCACCAAAAAGAGTGCAGCTATGAATATTCTTGTACATGTCTTTTCCTTATTATCTCTTTGGGGTACAAACCCAGCTATGGCTGGATCAAAGGGCAGACAGTCTTTTATCGCCCTTTGGGCATAGTTCCAAATTGCCCTCCAGAATGGTTGGATCAGTTCACAACTCCACCAACAATGCATTAATGTCCCCACTTTGCCACATCCCCTCCAGCATTCATTACTTTCCTTTGCTATCATATTGACCAATCTGCTAGGTGGGAAGTGGTACCTCAGAATTGTTTTATTTTGCATGTCTTTAATCAGGAGTATTCACTCCTATTTTTAAATATGACCTCAGACACTTAATAGCTATGTGACTCTGGGCAAGTCACTTGATAACTGTTTATTTCTTTTTCCTCAACTGTAAAAACCTGGGCAGTTAGGTGATACAGTGGATAGTGTACCAGACCTGGAAGCAAGAAGACTCCTCTTCCCAAGTTCAAATCTGGCCTCAGATACTCTGGTCAAGTCACTTAACCCTGTTTGCCCCAATTTTCTTGTCTGTAAAATGAGCTGGAGAAAGAAATGGTGAACCACTCTAGTATCTCTGCCAAGAAAAGCCCAAATGTTGTCATAAAGAGTCAGACTTGACTGAAATGACTCAACAACAAAAACATGGGCACAAGACAAGACCCTCTGGTGTGCATCATCAAAGAGATGCCTCCTCCCCAACAGTGAGAGTTGCTTATGAAGCTACTGCTGGCTAAATTTACCTTTGCTTTTATGTCATTGACCACAAAATAGTAGTGACACTTGTTTGTAATGCTACCTTTCAAGGAGGGAAAACTCTGAATCCAACAGTTCCAGAAAAAATGGGAATCTAGAGTTAAAATGGAGACATCAATAGCTACGTGTCTACCCAAGCAAGCCCAGACCATCACACAGCCAAATAACCTAGTAATATCTTGGAGGTATTAAGCTGGGTGCTAAAAAGAAAAGGGGAATCAATGAAGTATCCTACTTGGCTACATAGCCCTTAATGTTGAGAGGGAATGCATATTGTTCTCTGTCCTTTATATTCTCTTTCTGCTTTCTGCCTACCCCCTTAAACTACCTGACCAAGAACTCACCAGTCCTTTATATACTATGTCTATATGGTGACCAGATTCTTTAGATCCTAAATTAGACAATGTTGGACTGACAAAGGAGATTTCTTTTGCAAAGCCTTGTCAGAAACATTTTCTCTATCGAAATAGAGTCTATCCTTGAAAATCTTGGCATAAGGTTCCTGGGTAACAGATTATAAGGTTCTCTAGTGCCAGAGAGCCAGGTTTCCTGGGAACAGAATGTATGCCCTGACCCTGAGGAATGTGGCTTGGAGAGAACCAAGCACATTCTGATCCTAAAGTTGCTGCTTTATAGCAGAAGACAAGAAATCTGGTTACTGTATTACCCTGGCCAAAGTCAGAAGTTACCAAGGACAACTCTCCTGGGATCAGGAGAGGAAGACTTTGGGGAGCATGAGAAGAAAAGGCCCTATATAAAAGTCTAGACTGAACCAGTTAAGGAAGAATCAAAATCACTTGGACAAACCTGTGTTCAAATTAAGATAGATTACTTCAGGGGGAAAAACTTCCATGTTTGACGAGAAAACTGAAAAGTAGTTGGGCTAAAATTAAGTTAGGACCAACATCTTATACCATATACTCCCATGTGCTCAAAATGAGTACACAACCTTAATACTAAAGATCATAGCATGAAATTAGAAGAGAATCAGATCTTAATGGGGCAGCTCAGTGGTTGTTTGACAATCAGGCCTGGAAATGGGAGGTCCAGGGTTCAAGTCTCATTTCAGATACTTCCTAGCTATGTGGCCCTGGGAAATCCATTTAACCCCCATTGCCTTGCTCTTATAACTCATCTGCCTTGGAACCAATACTTAGTATTGATTCCAAGATGGAAGGTAAAGGTTTTAAAAAAAAGAGCGAATGAGATCAAGTACATTTTATGAATATTATTAGAGAACTCTTAATCATACAAGGGATAGAAGGAATAACAAAAATTAAAACATTATTTGATCACATAAAATTTAAAACTTTAGTAGTAACAAAATAAACACAACTGGAAAAAGAAGGAAATTATCAGTTGGGGGAAAAAATCTTTGCATCATATTTCTAAGTGTCCAAAATCCTAGATATGTAAGGAATGAATGAAAAGCATTTGTTGAGTGTTTATATTGTTCTGAGCATTAGGATGCAAGCACAAAAGTCAAGAGAAACCCTTACATCTTAGCAAGAGAGGGAGTACACATAGGAGAATTATAACTGAAATTAGGAGAGTAGATAAATTTTTGAAGGAAGAGAACAGAAAAAAAAGAGAAAAAAGGGATGAAGATTGACTCGTAAGAAAAATTCTCAATCAAGGAGAATGCAGAGGCAATGGAGATTCTTCAGAATCAGAAAAGGAGGACTAGGACTGTGTTTTAAGGAAGGGCCAGTAAACAATTTCAAATGCTGCCAAGTTCAAGAGGAATGAAGATGTGATCTGACCATTGGAATTAACAATAAGGCAATGTTCACTTCTCACTTCTCTTCTAGAGAGTAATTTTAGGAGAGTGATAAGGATGGAAACAAGGCTTTCAGGGAATTAAGAAATAAACTAGAGGCAGTATAGAGAATTAATATGAAAAATTATGAAGTATATGAAAAGTTTGGCAGTGATAGAAAGGCGAGATAAAAGAGGTAAGAGCTAGCCAGAGGAAGGTCAAGAGTTTTGTTTTTGTTTCAATTGTGCATATTTGAAAGCATCACGGAGCCGATGGAAAAGGTGAAGTTAAAAATTGTAACTAAAGGAGGGATAAGTATAAAAAGATAGTGTCTCAGAAGGCAAGAATATAAAGGACTTGCCTGAGGTCACAGTGAATGGGTGGCAGAATGAATGATCAAACTCATTTCTATGACTCCATTAAGAGATGAGACACTTCGCATAGCACTGAACTTGGTGTCAGGGAAACAGGGTTCAAATACCAACTTCTGCACTTCCTATCACCTTGGACAAGTCACATGACCTCCTAGACCTCAGTTTCCTCCTCTTTAAATGAGGGGACCTTCCAGTCCTAAATCTATGATTCTTTTAAGCCTGGAGGAAAGACCAGTATAGTAAGAGATGCTGAGATGGAGGATTTTTTTACTTGGAACAAGTGAAAATTTTGATATTGTTTCATTTTGTGATAACAGTGATTATGCAAAAGCATTTCTACTGACACTAGGATGATTCAGAACATTTGAAGTTGAACAGATGAAACTAGATTAAGCTGATTGTTCACTGTCAGTATATTCTTGGATTTCATTATACACATATGAATTTCATTATTCTCTTTTATTGTATTTTTAATTATGTGGTTTTAAAAAATGGATACCAATCCAAGGAAATATGCCAAAATTATACCTCTTAAAGGGCACACTTCAATGACTCTTGGTGATGCTGCGGTAGTATTGGTATGAGGAAGTCAAGTGTTTAAGGATTGTCCAAGCCCACAGTAAAACAATATCAGGAACACCAAAGTGCAAAGGAAGTTTTGGTCAAAAACAAACAAAAAAGTCAAGAGCTGACAAACTATTACTACATAAAGAGCTAATTAATAATCAAAAAGCAAGCAATGACCTTTAGAAGGACTTGGAAGCTGGAGGAGTTTGGGGGTATAGACTTCTTGAAGTTGAAAGGACAGTGAGACCAGCTTAAAAAACCGCCCAAACAACCCATTTACTGATTGTTCATTGCTATGGAAAAAAATGCCTGTCATGGATAAGACAAACACTGGGATATTAAAAATTGGGAAAAGGTCATTTTTACTGGCAAAATTCTACTTTTCTTTCAAGGCTATCCTGAAACTGTTGTCAGAAGAAGACCAGGTGAGCTGATAAGAAGCCTTATTATTCCAGAATTACAGAAATTCCCTAATGAAGATGGAGCACTGCATCATAGTTCTGCAATCATAACTTTCATCATGAAAGGTTTAAAAACTTCTCTAAGAGATGGAGATTAATATGCTTCAATGGCTTGGGAACTTGCCTGACTTAAACTGCACTCAAAACACATGGATATAATCAAAGCTCGACATGAAAAAAATGGACTATTCATCAATGGGACACTTAATATCCTATATGATATATGGTTTCATGATGAAGGATTAAAGAATTGATATAAAAGAATATAAAATAGATGTGAGAAATAGACATAAAAACTGAGATCTCAAAACCCCAAGTTATGTAAAAAAATTGTCACAGAAAAAGGGGGACATATTGCATATTAAAGGATTTTTAAAGATGTAGAAAGTCATAAGATTTATTAAATGTTGATATATTTAATTATTTTACTTTGCCCCAGTTAATTTCCATATCATCGTATAAATGGAAGGTTTCAATTTTCTCAAAAAAGGAAGTAGTTTTGATTTTTAAAGACTTGTTTCTTAAAGCAGAGAAATGAAATACATTATTGACAGTATGAACAACTTCATTAAGGAATTTATTTGATAGTATAAGAAAATTGGCCTGTTTGATTCAAACAGTGCTCAAGACAGAGACATAATTAGTTATAGGTAACAGCTTTAGGGACAGAAAACAATTAGCTCTGACACTTGTCATCTGTATGACCTTTACTTTCTAGGCTTCAGTTTCTTCATCTATAAAATTGGAGGGTTGGACAAGGTGCCTTTCCTCTTCATTAATCAATCATTGTGGATTTGTTAAGTATTTACTACACTCTTGGAAATATGATAAGTGCAGTGGATAGCAAAGCAAAAAGTGAAACAGTCTTTACCCTCAAGGAGATTACATTCTAATGAGAGAAAACATGAAAATAATCAATTATATTCAATATATGTATACGGAATAGTGACCTTAAAGTGAAGGCACTAGCACCTGGGAATGGGGAAGATAAGGTGGATGAGTGGAGACCAGGAAAACCCTTTTCTGCAAAGGGATGCAGTTGAATTATTCTTGAAGGGTATAAATGATTCTATGATTCAATTAAGTACCAGCCATTTGGGAATACAAGAACACAATGAAAATCCTCCTTGCCCTCAAGGAATTTATATTCTTCTAAACAAAGATAGCTTACATTCATTAAAAAATATCTAATATTCTTAGTAAGCTTAAAGGCAGGTTTTGACAAGAATTATCTTCTGGACTTTTTATAGTTGTAAGACTAATAAAGGGTGTATAATTATCCTAAAATCTTATTTCCAACTATTCTAATTTCCCCTTGGAAAGCACAATATTGTATGCACCTCTAGCTAGAAGATTTTTAGAGGTATAAACTGGTTATATGAAATGATTCACTGGGGAGCCTAGGCATGTAAATCTGGGAAATTTCAACATTCTCATCTCCCAATAGAATCACAGGGGGGGATTGTGAAAGAGAATTTAAATTCCTTTTGTTTATTTCAACTTAATCAAGAACTGGGAGTTCCCCGCCTTTCACACTTAGTCATTAACACTTAGTAAGAATCTTTTACAAGAAAAGGAAGTTCATACTCTAAAAGACCACAAGTACTATCTCCCCTCCTCCCCCCACAGGCAGTGCTAGGCAAATTGGGAGACTGTGATTGATTCCTGAGATGTGATGAGGAGAGCTGATGGGTGGAGAAATCTGTGTATAAGCGGGAGCCTCTGGTACCCTGGAGTACTCTTTTGCGGTTGTGGGCATGAGCTCTGGTGAGATTCTTTGTGGTTTTTTGGCTCCTCAGCAGATTGAACTTGTGGACATCATCTTTTCCAGCTTCAGATTTTGGCTTCCTGATTTGACTTTCTGTGTTGGAATCACCAGCTGAAGAGGGACACTTACTCAGGTGAGACTCTTGCCTCCATGATGTGAGATACTGCCCTTTGTGGCTCAGCCTCTTTTGGTATCTGTCTTTGGTTGTTGAAATGCCTGACAGGAGACACTCTCATGGGCTGGTAAGATTTGCATTCAGATTCACATTTGCAGTCTGGAGGTACTCAGACCTGGACTTAGGGTATTTTTAGCTAGGCAATATTTTCTACCTCCTTCCTACATTTCCCCCTTTTACTATCTCTACCTTGCTATAATAAAATTACTAAAACTACTAATAGCCTCATGACTAAATATTTAATTATTATCAATGATACACAACTTTTAAAAATTCTTATGTTTTAGCACTGCTGGGTCTGTACCCCAAAGAGATAATGGACACAAAGACTTGTACAAAAATATTCATAGCTGCGCTCTTTGTGGTGGCCCAAAACTGGAAAACGAGGGGATGCCCATCAATTGGGGAATGGCTGAACAAACTGTGGTATATGTTGGTGATGGAGTACTATTTTGCTAAAAGGAATAATAAAGTGGAGAAGTTCCATGGAGACTGGAACAACCTCCAGGAAGTGATGCAGAGCGAGAGGAGCAGAACCAGGAGAACATTGTACACAGAGACTAATACACTGTGGTATAATCGAACGTAATGGACTTCTCCATTAGTGGCGGTGTAATGTCCCTGAACAACTTGCAGGGATCCAGGAGAAAAAAACACCATCCATAAGCAAAGGATAAACTATGGGAGTGGAAACACCGAGAAAAAGCAACTGCCTGAATACAGAGGTTGAGGGGACATGACAGAGGACAGACTTTAAATGAACACTCTAATGCAAATACTATCAACAAAGCAATGGGTTCAAATCAAGAAAACATCTAATGCCCAGTGGACTTACGCGTCGGCTATGGGGGGTGGGGGGGGAGGAAAAGAAAATGATCTATGTCTTTAACGAATAATGCTTGGAAATGATCAAATAAAATATATTTAAAAAAAACAAAAAAAATTCTTATGTTTGTCAAACCCATTTTAATTATTACAAGGGGAATGAAAGAGAATAATAATTTATAAAGTACCTACTATGTACCAAGAATTGTGCTAAGTGATTAAAAATATTATTTCATATGATATTCACAACAACCTTGGAAGGAAGATACTATTATTATCCTCATTTTGAAAGTCGAGGAAACTGAGACAAATGGAAGGTTTTCTCAGGGTCTTGCAGTTATTAAGTGTCTGAATCTGGATTTGAACTCAGATCTTTCTGACTCCTTACCTGGTACCAGTTTCCAAAAACCATGAAGGTGATTCAAATGATGAAACATCAAACTCAAAAAGGTACTTCAGTGAGCTTGCCTCATGCTTCAAAATAAGAATCATCCAATGAAGTTTAGAAAAATTGCCCACATGTATGTTTTATAGAGGCTATGCTAGCCTCCCTTGGAAGAGAGAGTATGGGAGAAATAAGAAGAGACAATAGAGCACAGATTGGGAGGTTCTACCATTCCATCATTTTCCCAGGTAATAATTTCAGGGTCTATGAAACCACAGTAGATTTGGAATAGGACTTTAAAAATTAGCTTGTCTGATTCCCATGAAGTCCTCTTAATCATATTCTTACAGAAGGATTGATCTTTCCTTCTGATATGGTTTGGCTATGAGTCATGACACTCTACAGTCTCCAAAAAACTGAAAATGGGGATCATCCAAAAGACCACAGAGGTGTATTTTGGGACGAGATAGGCTGTAACCCATTGTGAACAAGAAATTATGAAAGAGAAACAGAACATACTATGTCATAGAAGAAATGTATGGCCTTGGGTACCAAAAAAAGTTCAACTTCACCAATATTAATGGGGGAGGCATAATTAGATAGAAATATGAAAAAGATTTAAGGGTTTTAGTGGAGTATAGTTTGGCAACCAGAAGTAATGTGAATGTCATCTTGGCCACATTAGGAGGAATATAGCTTCAGGGCTGTACTGGTAAATGTTTAACAACCAACTGGGGGGGTCGGGTGGGGGAGAATGCACACAAGACACACTTTAAAGCTTCATCTGCATTATTAACATTTCCTTCATCATTTTCTTAATTCTACACAATCAACCAAATAATATATCAGGCCCTAATTTGTAGCATTTGCCAATTTCTGAGGTGTAAAGTTCTGTTCACACTGAAAATTTAGTAAATGGGTCTCATGAGCCAGTCCCAATTGGCTCCAGCACACTCTGAATTGTTTCAGCAATAAAAATATGTCTTATTGTGCATTGTCCTCATTAAAACTTACTTGAAGTTCAGTTCTGTAAACCTCAAATTTCCTTAGACTTATAATTGTTGAAAATTTCACCATTGGGATATTTCATACTTGGAAAATTTCTTACTGATAGTCTATTGGAATGGGAACCCCATTGGCATGGGAGGTTCTTTCTCTTCCCTTCTTAAGATTACTTTAGGACAGAGACCCTTTGCTGAACAATGGAAAGGACTTTGATCTATGCTTAAGCATAGAACAGGAATTTCTTTGAGTCTTGATTGATTTTAGAATTGATACAATGGAGATACTTGGAATAAATCTCCACCCTATTCAGTCCTAATAGGATTGAGTAAGGGCTGCAGCCTAGATCAAATTTTAATTATTCCAATCTCTACCATACTCAAGTTAACAGGATTTAGAAAGGGCTGTAGCAAAGGAGTATAGATTTAATCATTTGAAAATATGACCTTCAACAGACATGTGCAAAAGCCAGAAACCTCTGGGCGGTCCTGGGCTAAGCGAGAGCCTCCATTGACAGGGAAATTGATGAAGAGTGATTGGTAGATGTGAGGACTGAGGGGAGGCAACTTGGATGGTTTCCTTAAAGATAGGAGGGTCTGGAGACTCGGGGAGGTGGTGTTGATTTTTGGGTCGGTGTTGTTCCTGGTCTCTGAGGAAGCTTGCTCTGAAGGAAGCTGAAGGTGGGGGCCTCTGAGACTGTTTCTCCATTTTGGACACGTGAGTAATAGGGACTGATCTCTTTTCTTTGCCCCAGCTATCTAAGGGTTTGGGCCTTTTGGCCCAGCCTAAACAGAAGGGGTATTTAAGCCCTATTCCCTTCTCTCCCCTTTCTCTCTCTCTATATATATCTCTAATTCCTTTCTTGCTCCTATTGTAATTAAACTCCAAAAAAGGCTGACGGCTGACTTGAGTTTTTCATTTAGGAATTACATAGCTGATTCCTTGGCGACCTTAAATTAATATATATCAGTCTTTTAAAGTGATTCCCTTGTAACATTGTGGCTGACCACACGGGAGTCTAAAGAATCCTCTCAATAAAACTTTTTCCTTGCCTTTTTACTATACTGTTTCACCACTTAGTTCTTTTTTTTTTTAACAAAAAAACTTGGCTTAAAGACACAGCTGCTAGAACACGTGAGTATAAAAAACTTTTTCTCATTTCTCCTTAAGTTAAATTGGAATCAGCAGTTTTTTCTTTTTCTTCCCTTTAATCTTAAGGGACAGCTGGGTAGCTCAGCGGATTGAGAGCCAGCCCTAGAGGCAGAAGGTCCTGGGTTCAAATCGGACCTCAGATACTTCCCAGCTGTGTGACTCTGATAGACAGAAAACAGCTGTTTTTAAATCTCAGCAACAGGACTCTAAAGTCCTGGCTGGAAGAACTGTTTCTAAATATCCTTTCCCTTAAGGAACAACTTCCTGGATTAGAAAAAAAAAAAAAACCCTGTGGAAAGTTTGTTGCTTTGCCCTGCTCCCCACGTGTTTTGTGAAATTACAAAATATACATATAAAAATGAGTACTACATTCTTTGACAATTATATGGCAGCTGAAGAAGTAGGGGCATTGAGGAATGAAGGATACCTCCAAATTTTTATATTAATAGGTACTGTCATTTTTGTACTCCTCAATACTATATTTAGAGATGAAAAAATAAAAAATATTGAGGATAAAATAAAACAAAATGAGGATAAAATAAAACAAAATGAGGATAAAATAAAACAAAATGAGGATAAAATAAAACAAAATGAGGATAAAATAGAAAATATTGAGGATAAAATAGAAAATGTTGAGGATAAAATAGAAAAAAATGAGGATAAAATAGAAAATATTGAGGATAAAATAGAAAATATTGAGGATAAAATAGAAAAAATTGAGGATACAATAGAAAAAATTGAGGATACAATAGAAAAAATTGAGGATAAAATAGGAAATATTGAGAATAAAATAGAAAAACTTGAGGATAAAATAGGAAATATTGAGAATAAAATAGGAAATATTGAGGATAAAATGGGAGATATGGAAGATAAAATAGGAAAAATTGAGGAAAAAATGCAAGCCCAATTAGAAGATCTAAAATGTTTCTTACAGGATCAATGGGCAAACACCCACTCTACCAGAAACAGACCTGTTTCTGAACCTTTGAATGAGGAAATTTCCTTCCCTGAAATAGAGATGGAAAACACCTTCCCTATAGCCCAGTTAACAGACTGCTTCTCTCGTGCAGTGCAAATCTTGTCTGAATTTAATCCCCAAAACCCTTCCCCTGCAATCCCAGCTTCTCATGTTCCTTCTCCTACAGAAAACCAAATTCCAATGCAAGGGAGATCTTGTCCTCCTAGAGAAACCTGTCCTTGTCAAACTGACCCACAGGTGCAAAATTCAACTAGAGGCCTGTTTCCTCTAAGAGAAGTACCTGAAATAGGACGAAATGGGGATGTGGTGACTTTAAGACATAGGATACCATTTACTCCCCAAGAAATAAATGAATTTACACGAAATATCCCCACATATGAACAAGATCCTTTTCTAGTAACAAAAAAGATGGGAGACATATTTTTTCAATATAATCCGTCTTACAAGGACGTTGAGAGCTTACTACAGGCTTTTTTAAGTGAACGTGAAAAAAATAAAATAATTGCTCATGTCAACAAAACCCGGGGGCGTAATGCAGCACATTGGCCATCTCAGGATCCCGAATGGGACTATAATAGTCCTGAGGACTATCTACAACTATACCGTTGTAGAGAGGCCATCCTCACGGCCATGAAGGAATGTGCGGACAGTACAGATAAGTGGATGGAACTGGAAAAAATTAAGCAAAAGGAAAACGAAACACCCTCCAGATTTATGGACAGAATTATCGAGTTTGGGGACAGATACTTAGATTGGGACTTAAATAAAGAGAATAGTTTAAGACAAGTTAGAAGAATCTTTGTAAATAATTCATGCAAAGTAATTAAAAATTATTTTAAAACACAATGCCCAAGATGGTCAGATATGGACCTTGAAGAATTGCGAAAAACAGCTATATATGTTTTTAAGGGAAACGAAGAAAAGGAGAAAGAGAATAATGATGACATGGAGGAAATGAAGAAAAAAATGAGATGTGTAATAGATAGGATAACTAAATTAGAAAGTGGGCATGATAATGAACCAACGACAATTGCCCCTCTCCAGAAATCCAATTATCAATCCATTACTTGCCACTTCTGTGAGAAGAAGGGCCACAAAATGATGGAATGTAGAACCTTTCTTAAGATGTTTGGAAGGAATACACAGTTTAATAATGGTTTTAGAAATAATAACTATAGAAATTATGATAATGGTTATAGAAACCAAAATTCTAGAAATTATAATAATGACTATGGAAATAACTATAATGAATATAGAAATAAGAGCTTTAGAAACCAGAATTATAGAAATAGGAATTGGGAATTTAATGACAATGCTCAAATTGAAGAAAATTTTAATGATTATACTCAACAATATATGAGAAATGGCGCTCGTCCAAAAATTACTCGAGGTACTAATGACCCTCAGAGAGGTGCCCTTCAGGGGGGTGCCCAAGGAATATCCCAAACACAATGATGGTGCCCGGGGGGGGCTGGGGCACAGGAATCAGAGGATACAACCTTTGATTTCCCAGACCCTGATGTCCTACTACCCGTTGTCCCTATCCACTGCCCTCCCCATACTAATGAACCCCATGTTACCTTAAAAGTGGGTAACACCTATTATGATTGTCTATTAGACACCGGAGCTTCCTGGTCTGTATTAAAGAGAACACCTGATTTACAATGTTATTCTATTGGCTCAGAGAATGTAATGGGAGTATCAGGAATAACCCAAAGAGTTAAAAGACTTCCTCCTAGAATGGTGTCTGTAGGACCCCTGGAGGTACAACACTCCTTCCTTTTGATGCCTGACTCCCCTTTAAATTTGCTGGGGAGGGACCTTCTATGCAAACTCAGAGCCACAATAACCTGCTCCCCAGATGGCTCATTATCATTAGAAGTACCAGAGGAATCTTTAAATTTACTCCCTGTACTTCTCTCTGAAAACCAGGAGGCAAAAGAACCTTCCATTTTTGAAATACCTAAAGATATACCGGAGTCCCTTTGGGCCACATCTTCTTCTGATGTAGGCTTACTTAAATCTGCTGTTCCTGTGCAGATAAAAACTAAATCTAGCCCACCTCCTTCTATCCCTCAGTATCCCCTCTCAAAGGAGGCAATTGAGGGTATTACACCAGTTATTAACTCATTAATAGAACAGGGAATAATAATCCCTTGCAAATCTGAATACAACACGCCCATCCTGCCAATTAAAAAACCAAAAAAAGGACCCGATGGCAAGCACATCTATAGATTCGTACAGGATCTAAGGGCAGTGAATAATCATGTTATAAAGAGACACTCCGTAGTTTCTAACATACATACTATTATTTCATCTATTCCTAGCACAGCTACATACTTTACAGTAGTAGACTTGTGTTCAGCTTTCTTTTCCATACCAATACATGAAAACTCCAGGCATATTTTTGCTTTCACCTGGAAGGGCTCACAATATACCTGGTGTCGGCTGCCACAGGGTTATGTCGAAAGTCCGAGCTTATTTGAGCAAATTTTGAGCCAAGACACAGACAATATAACATTTAAAAATAGCAAATTAATCAAATATGTAGATGATCTACTCTTGGCTTCAACAGATGCAGAAACATGTCAAGAAGATAGCAAACACCTTCTTTTGGAATTGCACAAAAGAGGACATAAAATCTCTAAGGATAAAGTTCAATGGTGTCTCCAAAAAGTAGAATATTTGGGATTCATCTTGACTGCGGGTGCTCGTTATATTTCTCCAAAACGAATTGAGAACATTCAAAAATTGAGTGCTCCTACCACTAAGAAACAGCTGAGAGCAATTTTAGGAGCAACAGGGTTTTGTAGACAATGGATTCCTTGCTATGGGGAAATCACTAAACCCCTTATAGCATTAACAAAGGATTCGGTTCCTGAACCCCTCAAATTAGAGCCTGAACACTTGTCAGCTCTAACAGATCTGAAAAAGGCTATCATGTCTGCCCCTGCTCTAGGCATCCCAGATTACAACAAGCCATTTACTTTATATGTGCATGAGCGAAGAGGAGTAGCCTCTGGTGTGTTAACTCAGACTTTGGGACCTTCTCAGCGCCCAATTGCTTATTATTCTGCCCAACTAGACCCAGTAGCAGCAGGAGCACCACCATGCCTTAGAGGAGTAGCTGCTACAGCCTTACTAGTAACAAAAACCGTTGATTTAGTATTGGGATGTCCATTAACAATAATGTGCCCACATGAGATTGAAGCATTATTGGTAAAACATAGAACACAGGCATTCTCGGATCAGAGAATTACAAGGTATGAAATAACCTTATTAAATAGTGAAAATATTACCTTGAAACGCTGTTCAACTCTTAACCCTGCCACCTTGCTTCCAGATTTACCCACTTCAGGAGAACCACTACATAACTGTGAAACATTAGTGTCCATGGCAGAAAAGCCTCGAGATAATCTCTTGGACACTCCCTTAGACAATGCAGATCTGATTTTATTTACCGATGGTTCCTCTTTTATGAGGGATGGCATACGTTACACTGGAGCTGCCGTAGTCTCAGAATTTGCCACTGAATGGTCAGCTTCACTACCTTCTAACATTAGCGCTCAAGGAGCAGAACTCATAGCTCTAAAACAAGCTTGTATAATTGCCAAGGATAAAAAGGCAACAATTTATACGGATTCTAGATATGCTTTCGGCATTTGTCACTCAGTCGGGATGCTATGGCTCCAAAGAGGATTTTTAACCTCAGCTGGAAAATCCATAGCTAATGCAGAAATTATTAATGAAGTTCTTTCTGCTCTCAAACTGCCTAAAGCCCTAGCTGTAGTTCATTGCTCTGCCCATACAGGTGGCTCTGACCCTGTCTCTAGAGGAAATGACCGAGCAGATGCCGCTGCAAAACTAGCAGCCATAGAAGGACCTGGATTAATTTTAACATTAACGACCACTGATAATTTAAATTTATCACTCTCCTATAATGAAAAGGAAGTGGAAAAATGGAAACAAAAATTTAAAGCAAAACAAATTAATGGAGTATGGGTGTCATCTGAAGGAAAACCCCTGCTCCCTAGAAGTTTCTATAACCAAATTTGCCAATCTATTCATAAAAATGGTCATTTTGGCACCCAGGGCATCGTGGACTCTGTCAAGAGAGTATGGATAGCCCCTGGTATAACTACTGTAGCCTCTAAAGTATGTTCAGCCTGTCCTATTTGCCAGGCATATAACCAACATGCATATCGTGGAAAAGCCTTTGGGGGACGTCCTCTGGCTTACACACCTTTTGAACACCTACAGATAGATTTCATAACAATGCCAAAAGCTGGACGTTATAAATTTTGTCTAGTAATTGTAGATCAACTAACCAGATGGCCGGAAGCATTTCCTACAACCCGAGCCACAGCAGATTTTGTTGCAAAGATACTTTTAAAAGAAATTATCCCTCGTTTTGGCCTACCAGCACGTATTGACTCCGATAGAGGGAGTCATTTTACCGATTCTGTCTTAAATCAAATATATTCTTGCTTGGGGATAACTCCAAAATTCCATGTTCCATATCACCCCCAGAGCTCAGGCCAAGTGGAGAGGATGAATAAAGAACTTAAGACTATGATTGGCAAATTATGCACTGAGACCCATTTAAAATGGCCTGAAATTCTCCCTCTGGCCCTATTTTATCTTAGAAGCAGGCCTAGAGGAGACTTACATATTTCACCATTTGAGATGCTTTTTGGACATCCGCCTATACAGGCTAAGCCTTTCTCCCCGGCTTATACATCGCTATTAGGGGGAGATATTACTATTGCTTCCTATATACAGGAGTTACAGCACAAACTACGTGAACTTCATGAATCCGGAGCTGCAGTACAAGCTGGACCATTAGACTTTTCTCTGCATGACCTGAACCCAGGAGATAAAGTTTATATCAAGAATTTCAAGCGAACTGGAGCAACTCAACCTTCATGGGAAGGACCATTCCAAATATTATTAACTACTCCAACATCTATAAAGATTGGAGAAAGAGACTCTTGGATTCACTGCTCACATGTGAAGAAAGCATCTTCTGCTGAGACTGATTGACTCTATCCTATCATATGAATTGTGACTCTATCTTATCATAAGAATTGGAGATAATAATCCATAGACAAATGGATGCTGGTTTTTTTCTCTCAAGAATATATTGAATTACTGATTTTTTTTCTTATTTTTTCTTATTTCTTTTCTTTTATTTTTTATCAGAATATTTGATTTTTTTTCTCATTTTTTGTACTGAAGGTACACATAATTAATATTAATATTTTTTTCCCTGCAGTAATACAAGTTAATATATATACTCTTGCTATAATATCAATATATGCCTAAAAGCTTTAAACTATGGGAACCTGCCATTTATTGATAAAATATTATAGGACTGTGATTAATGTTTGTGTCTGATTCCAGGAAAAGGGATAAAAACAAGGAGCACAGACTAAACCTGAATAGTGCCAATAGAGCACACAAGAAATATTAAAGTGAGACTCGAGGTTGCGACGCTTAACTTATGTTTAAGTCGTAGGACTTCCTTGTATCTACACTCTTTTCGAAGTACTCAAACAAGTACAAAGCTTGACTATCATGCTGGCTCCCTATATCTCTGAAGGAAAAAAAAAATCAGACAAGGGAATGACATTTCCCCATCAAAATAGAATTCTAATTCTTTTCTTCTTATATTATGGCAACTTCCTGTAGTCTTGGCTACAAATGGCTAAGTGAAATATTACTGCATTCTGTCCTACATACTTGTGGGATAGAAATTACTTAAAACTGGACCTATACAAGGTCTATTTTGAAATTTTCTTATGTTTTTGATTATTTTTCTATTTTTTTTGATAATTGACACATACAACCCCATACCTGAACATTGCATTCTGAGCTTAACTTGATTTTTTTTTTAATACTTACTTCAGGGGGGATTGTATTTTAATTTAAAATCTAAGAATTTTTTGAATTTTTTTGTTTGAGATTATATTTTTATAAAAATCCAAGACTTTTGTTTAAGATTTTACTGTTATAAAAAATTCAAAGACTTTGATTTTGTTTGAGAAAAGATCTTCAAGAAAGAAGCTTGAAACTTTTATATCCAGAGAATGAACTGTTGCAGAAAGATGCCAAAAACCTACACTTCATCAAGAAGATTAAGAATGAACTTTCGATGTGATTGATTGGACTGAACTTTTGATTGAACATTTATTGTAACATTTATGCCAAAAGGGACTGCCCCTAATTTGGCTTTCTGTCAATGCGCCTAGCAAACATTGGTTTTGCTTTCTTTTCTTTTCTATTTCCTCTCTCACTATTCTAATTTCTCTTAGAAAATTGAATATTGTGTATATCTTTAGTTAGAAGTGAATTTAGAACTACAAAATGATTATGTTAAATGATCAATGGGGAGACTAGTCTCCCAATGATCATCAGGGGGGATTGTAAACCTCAAATTTCCTTAGACTTATAATTGTTGAAAATTTCACCATTGGGATATTTCATACTTGGAAAATTTCTTACTGATAGTCTATTGGAATGGGAACCCCATTGGCATGGGAGGTTCTTTCTCTTCCCTTCTTAAGATTACTTTAGGACAGAGACCCTTTGCTGAACAATGGAAAGGACTTTGATCTATGCTTAAGCATAGAACAGGAATTTCTTTGAGTCTTGATTGATTTTAGAATTGATACAATGGAGATACTTGGAATAAATCTCCACCCTATTCAGTCCTAATAGGATTGAGTAAGGGCTGCAGCCTAGATCAAATTTTAATTATTCCAATCTCTACCATACTCAAGTTAACAGGATTTAGAAAGGGCTGTAGCAAAGGAGTATAGATTTAATCATTTGAAAATATGACCTTCAACAGACATGTGCAAAAGCCAGAAACCTCTGGGCGGTCCTGGGCTAAGCGAGAGCCTCCATTGACAGGGAAATTGATGAAGAGTGATTGGTAGATGTGAGGACTGAGGGGAGGCAACTTGGATGGTTTCCTTAAAGATAGGAGGGTCTGGAGACTCGGGGAGGTGGTGTTGATTTTTGGGTCGGTGTTGTTCCTGGTCTCTGAGGAAGCTTGCTCTGAAGGAAGCTGAAGGTGGGGGCCTCTGAGACTGTTTCTCCATTTTGGACACGTGAGTAATAGGGACTGATCTCTTTTCTTTGCCCCAGCTATCTAAGGGTTTGGGCCTTTTGGCCCAGCCTAAACAGAAGGGGTATTTAAGCCCTATTCCCTTCTCTCCCCTTTCTCTCTCTATATATATATCTCTAATTCCTTTCTTGCTCCTATTGTAATTAAACTCCAAAAAAGGCTGACGGCTGACTTGAGTTTTTCATTTAGGAATTACATAGCTGATTCCTTGGCGACCTTAAATTAATATATATCAGTCTTTTAAAGTGATTCCCTTGTAACAGTTCTGGGAACAACAGTTTAAGAAGGATATTAATAAATTGAAGAATGTTCAGAGAAGGATAAAGAGTATAATGAAGGGCCTTGAATCCATGATATATAAGAATTGAATTGAAAGAACTAGGGCTGTTTAAATTAAAGAAAACTATGAAGGGCTATTATGTAGAAATGGTAGTAGATAAGTTTTGTGTGGCCCTAGAAGGGCAGCAAGGTGGCATAGTGGATGCAGTGTTGGATCTGGGGTCAGAAAGACACATCTTCCTGAGTTCAATTCTAGCCTTGGATACTTACTAGTTATGTGATCCTGGACAAGTCACTTAATACAGTTTGCCTCAATTTCCTCAACTATAGAAATAGAGAATGCTCTGAGATTGCCCAAACCCACCCCCAAATATCCACAAAAGGGAAAAAATTCCTGAAAACAAAATTTGAAGCAACAGAACCAACAAAAGCTAGAGTGAATCAGGGTTTTAGCCAAAGAAAATGTAGAGGGCCACAGGAAGGACTCATCTCACTGAGCTAGGAGGTGAGAGCAGTGCAATTATCAGTGTGAAGAGAAGCCTGGTGCAAATACACACTAAGGAGTTTAGGGGGTGACCTGGTACAAGCACACCTAGGGGAACCATTTGCAGAAAGAACAACCCTGAAGGAACAACCTCAGCACTCAAAACACTAGAGGGATCAGGCAATTGGGGTGTAGAGTCCAGCTAAATCCACTATGTGTGGCAATTCTCTGCTCAAGAAGGAGAGCTGAACCTTAACACATAGGTAAGATCATGGAAAAAAATGAGTAAAAGAGAAAGAAAGAGCCTGAACCTGTATTTCGGCAAAAGAGAAGACCAAAATGCAAACTCAGAAGAGGACAGTCATGCCAAAATGGAAATGTGTGAACCCTCAAAGGCAAATGTAAAAGGATGTAAGGCTCAAAATGAACTCCTGGAAAAGCTCCAAAAGAGGCTTGGAAAACAAATAATAATAAACTTAGATGAGAAATTCAAAAAGAAAATGATAGGAAAAGTTTACAGCTTAGAGCAAAAACTCACTGAAGAAAACAGATTCCTAAAAAAAGGAAATATGAGACCTAAAACAGGAAAATATCTCTCTTAAAAAGGAAGTACAAAGCCTCAAAGAAGAAAATCATCTCCTAAAAATTTGAATTTTAAAAATGGAAGTTAATGATTCCATAAGACAACAGAAAACAATAAAATAAATGTAAAGGAATGAAAAAAAAAAGAAAATCTGAAATATTTCACTGGAAAAACAACTGACATGGAAAATAGATCCAGGAGAGATAACCTAACAATCATTGGTCTGCTAATAATCCAGTATAAAAAAAAGAATCTGAAAACCATGTTGGAAGAAATTATCAGGGAAATCTTCCCTGGTGTTCTCAAACAAGAGGGAAACTAGAAATTGCAAGAATCCATCAATCACCACCTTTAAGGGATTCCAAATGTAACAATCCCACAACCATTATAACCAAATTCCAGAACTTCTAGGACAAGGGGAGAATACTGCAAGTGACCAGAAGAAAAAATTCAAATATTGTAGAGCCAGAGTCAGGATTACACAGGACCTATTGTTTCTACATTAAATGACCAATATTACACTAGGCAAAGGACCTAGGACTACAACAAAGGATCACCTACCAAGTGAAACTGAGCATAATAATTCAGGGGAAGAAATATATATTTAACAAAATAGAAGATTTCCAGGCATTCTTGACAAAACAACTAAAGCTGAAAAGAAAATTTGATGAGCAAATTTGACATTCAAGAAAGCATAAAAAAGTAAAAAGAAAAAACTCAAAGGACTCAAAGAGATTAAACTGGTCACATTCCCAAGTTCCTACTAAGATATTTAAGATATCTGTAATACAAGAGATACTTAAGATGCTTAAAGCAATCAAGGGAAACTGTAGGATTAAAATTAGAGATATCTAAGATACCCTAAATTACTTAGGATGCTTAAGGTATAGAAAATACTTAAGACATTTTTCAGTGAATATGAATATACATAAACAGAGAGCAGGGAAACAAATGTATATTAAAAAAGCCAGAAATTCCTCTCAGTTCCATATCTAACTTGACCTGGAGCAGGCCATGGAAAATGAAATGAGACAGAGAGGGGTGGTACAGAGCTTCTCCATTTAGGGCACATGTTTCTACCTCAAATTTCTTTTTTTTCCTCCAGATTACATGTAGGTACAATTTTCAATAATAATTTTTGGATATTTTTCAATCCATGTTCTTTCCCTTCCTCTTACTCCTCTCTTTCCCCAAGACAGTAGGTAATATGATTTAGGTTGTATATGTACTATCATATAATACATATAACTATGTTCATCATGTTGTAAAAAAAGACATTTATTGCTTATATTAGAGAAAAATTCATGGAAGAAATAACGTGAAGAATGGCGTGTTTCAATCTGCATTCAGATTTGAAAATTGTGCTGATCTATAATCTAGAAAATAAAATTTAAACTTTATTTTTAAAAGTTTCCTTATTTGTAAAGTGAACTGGAGAAGGAAATGGCAAACCACTCTAGTTTCTTCACTAAGAAAACCCCAAATGGGGTCACAAAGAGTTTCATGACTGAACCAACTGAAGAACAGAGGGCAGAAAAAGGAACAAAAAGTAGACATTGCAAATGTGAAATTTAGGATCAAAGTCAGGGGAAAAAAAACAATTAGAACTCTCCAAAAGTGTAATGGAGTGCCTCAGGGAGAAGTTCATGTGTGGCTTGGGGGATGGGTAGGGGAATTTCCCTGATATGATAGTCATCAAGTAGAAGTTGGATGAGTACTCTCATTAGGTATATTATATTGGGGATTCTTTTGGGGTGAGAGTTGGTCAATGAGGTCCCTTCCAACTCTCAGATCTTGTGTGATTCCGTGAAGAAAGAAAATGGACTGGTTATATGACAAAATCAAGAGATGGCCATTTGTATGCTGCCAATGTCAGAGAGAGTGAAGAAACATGTTGGATGGACCTTTTGTGGAGAAGGCTTAATAAAATGAAGAATGGAATGGATCCAGTGTCTATCTAATATGCAGCTTTTGCAGGAACAAATACCCAGAGGCCCCCTGGGCTATAGGTGGGTGGTGAGGGGTTATTTTCACCCTTACGCCCTAAGCACCTTTCCCTTTAAGTATACACCCTAATCACAGCCCTATCCCTATCCCTATCCCAACCTCTGTCATCGGTAATGAAAGTAGTCCCAGACTGAGTACCAGGAGACTTGGACTCTTTCTGCTTCTGACACTGTCTCTCACAGATTGTAAACTCTTTGGGAGTAAGGATAGCATCATAGCTAGATGGTACCAAAGACAGCTGACCTGAAGTTAGTAAGACTTGAGTTCAAATCCAGCCTCAGACACTTACTAGCCAGGTGACCCTGGACATGTCATTTAAATCTCTCATTTTCCTCAACTGTAAGACAGGAATAATAACAACACCTACCTCCTAGGGTTATTGTGAGGATCAAATGAGATAATAATTCTAAAGTGTATGATAGAGTGTCTGCCACAGAGTAGGTGCTTAATAACAGCCTGTTCCTCTCCCTTCCTCACTTTATATCCCTATTCCCTAGCATAGTTGCCTGGGATTGAATAGTCATTTAATTAGTACTTTTTGATAGCTAGTTGTGACTTTGGACAAGTCATTTCACTTTTCTGAGTGAATTTTGGTGTCTGTAGGAAGAGCTCTGAGGTTTTCTTTTACATAATTAATTAATTGATTTAGAATATTTTTTCTTGGTTACCTGATTGATGTTCTTTCCCTCCTCCCCACCCCCACCCCGAGCTGATGAGCAATTCCACTGGGTCCTACGTGTATCATTTGAGCTCCGAGTCTCTTCCCAAGCTCTCAAGTTTGAACCCCTGAATTCCTTTAAGGCTCAGCACTTGTGCCCCATCGTAGGAAGCTTTTTGGGACCCACTTAGTGGTTCACAATCTCTCTCTCTTCAAAGAGTTCATGTAAAAATATACTTGTTTGCTTGGACTATTTAATAAAATATAAGCTCCCTGAGGCAGGCAGGAGTGCTTGTATGTTTCTCTTTGTATCCTCACACTGTCCATTGTAATCGTTAGATTCTCCATTCCACCAGCGCTTCTTAAGCCCCAACTGCTGGTCAACCAGGTAGCACAGTGGAGAGAGCAGCAGGCCTGGAGTCAGGAGTTCAAATCTGACCTGGGCAAGTCACTTAACCTCCATTGCCCCTTAGAACTGGTACTAAGAGGGGAAGGTTAAGGGTTTTAAAAACACACCTTCTGTGCCCCAGGCACTATGGGAGGCCCCGAGACACATCTGTACACTTGGAGATACAGAAAGGGTACAGTCCCTCCTCTGCTCTCGAGGACATTGTATGGAGTCGGTGCTAAATAAATGTTTGTTGAATGAATGAACAGAAGGAAGCGGATGCCATTTTTGTGTGTGAAAGACAGTTTTGGATGCTGCCAGCCAGCCCCCACACAGCCTGACACGGTATATAACATGTGGTCTTGAGCCTGAAGCCAGGCATTTTTTCCTTGTTATTATCCTTCTGGACAGCCCGTTCCCTAACACTTGTTTGCAATCAGCTCAACATTGCTCCCCCAGGATTTTCACACATTTCTCCATTGGATCAGAGAGGGTTCTCCCCCTTGGCTCGTTGTCTGAGCTGCTCTGTCCTCAGTCAGGGAGCCTGTCAGAAAATACTGAAGGGGATTTCAAAGGATGCTGAGAATATGAGGAATCGAGGCCAGCTTTGCCTTGGCTTCTAGGCGTGCTTTGGGCTTTCTTTTCTCAGTCCATGGGTTTGGGAGCCCAAGGGTTAGACCTCTAATCACCATTCTTGGGAGAACTGATTCCCTCCTCACTGCACCCTCTCAGAATCCCTAGTTTCCCCTAAAGTACCATTCCGGTGCTCTCTCCTATCCTGGCCTTTCCTGATGGCTACAGTGATTAGTTTGGGGCATCCAGGTGGCCCAGTGGATAGAGTGCTGTGCCTGGGATCATGGAGATTCCTCTCCCTGAGTTCAGTTCTGGCCTTGGACAGGTACTAGCTCTGTGACCCTGGATAAATCACTTAATCCTGCCGGCCTCGGTTTCCTTATCTACAAAATGAGAAGAAATTGAAAACCACTCCAATATCATTGTGAAGAAAAGCCCAAATGGGGTCAGGAAGAGTTGGACACAACCAAAACGATTTGACATCAGCACAGTGATTACCATTCTCCCCCTTCTTGAAATGACTTTTTTATTAGAATCATAGATTTAGAGCAGAAAAGGGCATTTGAGGTTATCTAGTCCAACCCACTCATTTCACAGATAAGCAAATAGACCAGAGAAGAATGATAAAGGATTTGAATTCATTTTATCTGACTCCAAATCCAGCTTTCTTTCCTCCACTGCTCATCATTTGTACACAATGTATAAAGTTTACAAATATAGATTTACTTACATCTGTATTTGTTGTATCCCCTACCTCTCCTCCAGTAGAATATAAGCTCCTGGAGGGTAGGAACTATTCTTTGCATCTCTAGCAGCTACAATACTATCTAAAATATAATAGAGATTTATAATTATAATAATAGATAACTGATATAGCACTTACTATGTGCCAGGCACTGTACTAAGCACTTTACAATGATTGTTTTCACTTGATCCTTTTAATAACCCTGAGAGGTAGATGCTTTTATTATCCTCATTTTGTTTTTGTTGTTCAGTGGTTTCATGTCTGACTCTTTGTAACCCTATTTAGAGTCTTCTTGGCAAAGATCCTGGAGTAGTTTGCCATTTCCTTCTCCAGCTCCTTTGACAGATGAGGAAACTGAGGCAAATAGGATTAAGTGACTTGCCTGGGATCACACAGCTAGGAAGTGTCTGAGACCAGATTTAAACTCAGGTCAGATTTAACTCTAGACCAACATTGGTGAAGGTTTTCAAGTTCGGGTGCCCAAACTCCAACTTCAAGCTGCCTATGAGCCCCCCACATTACCCCCAGAGAGCAGAGGGAGGAAGTGCTCACTTTGGGTGGCTGGACAGAGGGGTGGGGCATGCAAAAAATGTCCTCAGACACTGGAAAGAGGGGGAACGGAGAGGATCCCCAAGTGCCAGCTCTGCACATGTGCCACACCTTTGCCAATGCTGCTCAAGACCCACAGCTCTAACCACTTGCCACGTAGCTACCCTTAAAATGTAATAGATATTGGGGACAACTGGGTGGCTCAGTGGATGGAGAGCCAAGCCTAAAGATGGGCAGTCCTGGGTTCAAATCTGTCCTCAGACACTTCGTAGCTGTGTGACCCTGGGCAAATCACTTGACCCCCGTTGTCTATCCCTTCCTACTCTTCTACCTTGGAACCAATACACAGTATTGATTCTAAGATGGAAGGTAAGGGTTTAAATTTTTTTAATGTAATAGATACTTAATAAGAGGGTTACATTACTTCAATTGAATGTCAGAGACAATCAGAGTCACTCACTTATTCAGTCAGCAGAGTGCTTATTGCAAACACTTACATGGCAGGAGAGTCCAATCCCTCCCAAACTGGTAAGATTTCCCCATTTTTAAAAGGTCCCATAAGTAAAATTGAGGACAACAGTGAATGTGCAGGGCTAATTGGGTCCCCAGGGTACTTGCATCATGAAACTGGTTGGATCCTTTGAATTGTTACAGAATAATCATGTGAAGTCTCCATCAGTTATAAATATCAGTCACAAGATGGCTCCGTGTGGACTTTTCTCTGAAGGGAGAAGATGCCTGACACGTTGTCACATCTTGTAACAATAGAAATCATATGTTATGATTTCTCGAAAATGGATACATTTGATATGTTACAGAAAAAGAATACAATTGAAGAAAGATTTGGAATTTCATGGTCATCTTGACCCATCTCCTCCTCAATGTTTAATATTGGTAATCTACTTTTAGATAGCACCTACAAAGCCCTTTATAACTGTGATGTCAGTAAAATCTTCTAAAAACACTGTATGTGTGTTGGGGGTAGTTAGGTGACTCAGTTGATAGAGAGCCAAGCCCATAGACAGGAGGTCCTGGGTTCAAATTCAACCTCAAACACTTCCTGTGACCCAACCCCACTGCCTAGCCCTTACTAATACCAGAGGCAGAAGGTAAGGGTTTAAAAAAACAACAACTCCGAGAAAGAGGTACTACAAATATTATTGTTCCCATTTCCCAGATGAGGAAATTGAGGTTCAGAAAAGTTAAGAGAATTGCCCATTATCACATAACCAATAAGTAGGAGAGACAGGACTCCAAACCCAGGTGTCCTGGGCTCCAAGGAGAGTATTATAGCACATTGCCCCTCTAGGGCTCTGCTAATCCTGTTTGGCATAAGCTTCATATGTCTAAAAGCCTTAAAGATAAGCCATAGAGAGAAGAAAGAGGAGTACATCAAGGGACTTCCCTAATAGGAAAATCATTTGAGTATTCAGATGCCATTCTCATTCAGGCTGTTTTCCAAAATGAATGCTGGGGCAGAGCTATGATGCTGGAGCAGAGGCAGCAACCCAGCTGAACGCTCCAACATCTTCCTCCAAAGAACTTTAAAATAACACCTCGACACATGTAGAACCCAGGCTGAATTGCTTACGGAGGGAGGGAAGGAGGAAGGGAGACAACTTGGATCACTTCAGATAGATTCAGAAAACGAATGTGGAAATTTGTCATTGGTCAAATAAATTCTTTCTAATAAAATAAAATAACAAAGCATCAAATGAGATTCTGGAGCCAGGGAGCCAACAAAAGAACAAGGAAGACATTTTCCTGCCCAAGACAACATGAGGGTTGACAGGAGATGTCTGTGACCCTGGGGTCAAGGTTGGCCTGTGACAGATGCAGCAGCAGCACCCAGGGTGGGCCTTGGAGGCACTGACAGCAGCAACAAGCTTCAGGAACTCTCTGCCGAGAGATGCCGGATGGGTTGGATAACTGTTGGGAAAAATTAGAGGGGACCCTGAGCTGGCACTGGGTGCACCCGTCTGGCAATGCAGTAGCTCGTACATAGTTCTGAGTTGCAGCTCCAGGGCAGAGAGGGGGACTTGTCATTGATCACAGGGGAACAGGGGCCCTAGGGATAGGTCCACAGTGAAATGGAGCACTAGCATTGGTGGCTAAAGGGGAGTAGGGGTCCTTTGGGTAAAGACTAGAGTGGGGATCAGGAGAGAGGAGTAACTGTACCTCTCCCCGGATCATACCCCTTTGGGAGCACTGAAAAAGGGGAAGAACCTGTGTGATGTTCAGCAGTCATTCACCCTCTTTGGGCCTCAGTTTCCTTATCTATAAAATGAGAGAGCTAGAATACTCATGCAATCTACCACAGAGTGATGAAGAAGAAAATGCTTTGTAAATTTTCAAGTGCTACATATAGGGAGGAAGTATGGTTTAGTGGTCCTGAATTCAAATCCCTTCTCTTGACACAAACTAACTGGGACTGGCCAAGTGACTTAACCTCTAAGTAATCTAGGCAGCTCTGTAAGGCTGAGTTATACATAAGTGCTGACCTTCATTAGTAAAAGGGAGTTTCCTGGTCTAAAAGTTCCCTGGTCAGGAAGGAAGGAAGGAAGGAAGGAAGAAAGGAAGGAAGGAAGGAAGGAAGGAAGGAAGGAAGGAAGGAAGGAAGGAAGGAAGGAAGGAAAAAAGGTAAAAAAGTAAAAAGGTAAAAAGGAAAAAAAAGAAGGAAAGAAGGAAGATCTAAAGGATCTTAAAAAAAAACCCCAGCTGATCACAAGCCCATTCCAAGTGCTATTTAAATGTGAATTAGTATTTGTGGAGCATGGGAAAATGCCTTCCCCAATCAGTATTCTGCCCCAATTTCAGAATTAGCCACCTGGTATCCTGAGTCTCCTTAACTAACAATCCATTCCATTACTCCCATCCATACTTCTCCCAGGTTCTTTTTCTTCTTTGAAGAGAAAAGTGCTGAGGTCAACACTGATGGAGAGATTAGACCAATGACTTTTCACAAAATCCCACTAATGCCTCAGTTTTCTCCTTCCTTTTCACAAAAGGGAGATGGAGAGGTAGTCAGGAAAGGACAGGAAGAAAACTGTTGAAAAGACATCCAAAAATGCATTCTCCTCTTGAGCCAAATAAACAGACATGGGCAGGGACTGTTTCACTAGTCTGTGCTTTGGGTGTGCACATTCCTTAGGATAAGTGGTGTTGACAATTATTGGAGTCACTGGCCAATTGGATATGCTCTGTAAATCAATTTTAATTTGAGATTTGGCCACGTCAGATTTATCAGTAACTCATTCTTGGATCATCTTTGACTTTTCTTTCTCCATCCCACTTTCCCTGGTACCTCCAGCCAGTTACCTCTTGTGGAATCACCACTTAGAAGCATTTCTCACACTTATCTCCTTCTCTCCATTTACTTGGTCACTAACCTAGTCAGATCCTCATCACCTCTTGCCTAGGCTACTGCAATAACCTCCTAACTGGCCTCCCTGCCTCCAGTTCTTCAATCCATTCTTCACTTTGATATTTCTCTGACAGGTGGAAAATCTTAGTTTGTTGGCACTAGCCACTGTTTCCCCTTCAATGTTTCAAGGGCTTTCCTGAGGCTCCTCTGAGCCCTCAGCTAATTTACATGGCCAGGCTATAGATGTGGGGAAGTAGGGGCTGAAAGGATTCAGAAAGGAAAGTAGAGGGCAACTAGGTGGCTCAGTGGATTTTGAGTCAGGCCTAAAAATGGGAGGTCCTGCATTCAAATTTTGCCTCAGATATTTCCTAGGTATATAACTCCCATTTCTGAGACCTTACCCCTCTTCTGCCTTAAAACAAATATTGATTCTAAGACAGAAGACAAGGGAGAAAGGAAGAGAGAGAGAGAGAGAGAGAGAGAGAGAGAGACAGAGAGAGAGAGACAGAGAGAGAGAGAGAGAGAAGAAAGGAAGAGAGAGGAAAGAAAGAAAGAAAGAAAGAAAGAAAGAAAGAAAGAAAGAAAGAAAGAAAGAAAGAAAGAAAGAAAGAAAGAAAGAAAGAAAGAAAGAAAGAAAGAGAGAAAGAGAGAAAGAGAGAAAGAGAGAAAGAGAGAAAGAGAGAAAGAGAGAAAGAGAGAAAGAGAGAGAAAGGAGAGAAAGAGAGAGAAAGAGAGAAAGAAAGAAGAGAGAAAGAAAGAAAGAAAGAAAGAAAGAAAGAAAGAAAGAAAGAAAGAAAGAAAGAAAGAAAGAAAGAAAGAAAGAAAGAAGGAAGGAAGGAAGGAAGGAAGAAGCAAGGAAGAAGGAAGCAAGCAAGGAAGAAAAAAGCAAGCAAGCAAGTAAGGAAGGAGAATAAGTAATTTTCTTCAGTCTAAAGCAGAGGTATTGACCATTTGGGGGTGGGGCACACTGTTCATACCCTGGGAAGGAAAGAAGTGAATAGTATTCAGTTATCCAAATAGGGATTTAAGGCTGGGAATATCCATTAGAACATTAGAGTGAGAAGACCTGCAATAGCTATTTGAGGGGCCCTTAGTTGTGCTGGTCAGCTATAGCAGGAGGCCAGATTAACAAAAGACTTTAGGAGGGGGGCAACTAAGTGGCTCAGTGGATTGAGAGCCAGGTCCAGAGATGGGAAGTCCTGGGTTCAAATTCGACCTCAGATACTTCCTAGCTGTGTGACCCTGGGCAAGTCATTTAACCCCCATTGCCTAGCCCTTACTGCTCTTCTGCCTTAGAATTAATATTTACTGTTGCTTCTAAGTCAGAAGGTATGGATTTGGAAAAAAAAAAGTCTTTGGAAGGTACTAATAAACCCCGAAGCATGTTATCCCTGGTGATCTTGTTATAATAACTATAATACTTTCTTTGGGAATCAGAAGTGAATAGTAAAAACGAGGAACTAAAAGTGGTGGGTAGATAAAGACAACAGATGCTATATAGAATGACAACAGTAAAGCAACTCAGAGTTCCTGGACTAAGCCAGATGCTATAGAGGCCAGAACCAAGAGGTATAAAGCAGAGTCGGCATGCCTCCACTGCTCTTGTAGCTCCCTTCTCCCATGGGGCAAATGTTTCCCAGAAACTACATTTTGAGGAAGGACCCAGACTAGCCATTCTTAATTCTCCAGACTTTGCTGCCATGTCCCCATGTAAATACCTTCTCTCTCACATACCCTTTTTAGCTCCCTTTTATGTATCATCTTCACCCACTAGAAAGTAATTTCCTTGAGAACAGGATCTCTTTCTTTTTGCTTGATTGATTCTCTAGTCATAAGCACAGAGCCTGGCACATAGGAAGTTCTTTTTTTTTTAATCATTACCTTCAATCTTAGAATTAATACTGGGTATTGACTGGGCAATGAGGGCTAAGTGACTTGCCCAGAGCCATACAGTGAGATCCAAGTGTCTGAGGCCCCCAGAACCTCTTATCTTTAGGCTTGGCTCTCAATTCCATGAACTGTCCCACAAAGGAAGTTCTTAATAAATGTACTTGACTTGAAAACCATAATATGGAGGGGCAAACCTAGACCTTTCCTTTCACTGTTTCCCACAATTCTGGGGGCTGTGTAGGACAGTGACCAGGAGCACAATGGTTTGATTCTCTCCTAAGCCCAAATTCTTTCCCTACTTAAAGGATTCTCAAGCCCAGAATGATACTATGTAGATCCCCGGGACTATTGGAATTTATCAGAGCAGAGCAGGTTGTTAAATTTCCCAGAAACCCCGAGTTCTCCTATTTTGGTCAGGGACAACCTCAGTTACAGAATGGTGCTCTAAGTCTGAAACAACTGCGTACCTGAAAAGTTTTCTTGACTGCCTTTAGGCTCAGTTCTTTCAATAGTTTTTTTCTTATAGAGAATAAACTTTTTCTATGTTCCAAATCTTGTTAGCTGGTACTGGCAAAAGAAAGCAAATACCCGAAGGAGAAAGCCAAAATGAGTCAAATTCATGTGTTTTTAGGGTGGAGGCAAAATCCTGAATAATAAATATTGAGACACCTCCAACACATGTACTTAAGTCACATGAATTCAGAGTTGTGGTTCTGAGCCACAGGTTATGTTTCAGCACTTTGGTGGCCATGAGATCTTATCTCACTGGGTTGAATTGCTTCTGCTCATACCACCTCATCCTGTATAATTTTTACCCATGAACTTCCATGGATTTGGTTTGCAAACTGCATTACATATGTTAACTCACTGATCCTCACAATCACCCTGTGAGGTCTTAGGCAGAATCTGAACTCAGATCTTTCTGACTCCAAGTCCTAATCTCTATCCATTATATCAGCTCCCGGATTTCTCCAATGTGCTAGAAGTTTTTCTCTAAATTTTAAAATATTTCAAGGGCATCGATAAAATAATTGGACAATCCAAAGTTCTCCATCTGTTCTGTCTGAGAAAGAAATGACCGTTCTCATCAAGATTACCCCCTGTATTTATGTTCTAATCTCATCTCCCTCCTTTCTACTCCAGGAGTTTGACTCATCAAATTGTTATATCTCTTACCTTCTAACTTTTCCTATTTACTTCCACCATCTTTATAAATTTCTTCAGATCTCCTCCATTTAATGGGCAGCAAGGAGGCACAGTGGACAGAGCACCAGACCTGAAGTTAGAAAGTTTCATCTTCCAGAGTTCAAATATTGCCTCAGGCACTTACTTAACTGAATGACTCTGGTCAAGTCACTTAACCCAATTTGCCTCAGTTTCCTCATCTGTAAAAAGTAGGATGGAGAAGGACATGGGATCTTTGCCAAGAAAACTCAAAATGGGGTAACAAGGATAGGCCTAAAATTACTTAACAACAATTGCATTACTTATGAACAAAATCTCTGTGACCTAAAGTAACTATGTGGAATGAAATAATATATCAATTCAAATCATAGGATCCCAATCCTAAAGCTTAAAATTCAGAAGTCAGATGTAGAAACCGAGGCCAAGGAAGAGAACAGACATCATTTCATTGATTTTTTCATTGATCTAGAACTAGAAGGGACCTTAGAGGCTATCTTGTCTATCTAGCTGTGTGGTTTTTTTTTTCACATATAAGGAAAGTGAGGGCTAGAGAGACTATGATTTTCCCAATTCCAAGTATCTAAGCTAGGCTTTTCTCTTCTTGAATCATCTCATTTCTCAGACTTGCTCAGTCCTGGATTCCTCTTAGCTACATCTCCACCTTCTTCCCTACCTTTAACAAGCCACAGTGGCTGGCCTCTCATTTAAACCCTCTCTTAGGTGGTTCTCTGCTACCCTCTGGGGAGGATGGTCTGTTAACCCCAGTGTGTCCTTGCCTACTCTCCCCACCTGGTCAGTCTTGCACCCCTTGCCCTCAAGATATCCAACAAGGTCCGGTGAAGCCAGTGTCCCATCTGGAGCTCCTAGTTGTTGTTCAATTGTTTCCAACCCTTTTTGACCTCATTTGGAGTTTTCTTGGCCAAGCTCCTAGAGTGCCATTTTCTTCACCAGCTCATTTTACAGATGAGGAAACTGAGGCAAATGGATTTAAGTGACTTACCAAAGACCACACAGCTAGTAAGCATCTGAGGCCAGATTTGAATTTGGGAAGAGGAGGCTTCCTGACTTTAGGCCATGTACTCTATCCACTCCACCACCTAGCTGACCACTAGAGCGCCCAGGTTCTGCCTCTAATCTCTTTACCTGCCAATTCTCTCATAGCTATTAAATTATCTTTTATCATCAACATAGTCACCCTATAGGATCATAGATTTAGAAATGGAAAGGACCTTAGAACCCAGCTAGTAACACACCCTCATTTTATAAAAATAAAGAAAGTGAAAGGACTTAGAGCAAATTCAAAATCAGGATTTGAACTCAGGTCCCCTGAATACATATACAGCACATAGTGAACTATACCATGATACTCCTCTCACTCCTACCATTTCATCCAGTCCATTATTCCCCTTCAGCTTACTCAGAGGCCATAGATTTAGAGCTGAGAGTTACCTTTAAGGTCAAAGAGTCTAGCCCTCTCATTTATAAATAAAGAGTCCCAGAAAGTTAAAAGACTTATGTACGGTCCCCTAGCAGGGAAGTATCTGAGGCAGATTTGAACTCAGGACTTCCTGACTCTAAGCCTAGCATTCTATATTCTAGAGAAATCATTTCAACACCGCCTTTACTAAAACCTTAATCTTCCTCATCCTCTTCAATTATTCTTGCCACTGTCTAACCCTGGATCAGCCCCCTCTGTCTACCTGCTCTCTCTCAGACCTTGTCCCAGGCCACAGAAAGCTTCTGGAATAATCTCAGAATTATGTAGACTTAACCTACTATCAATTCATTTTCATCTAACCTCAGTCTAGACCTTTGCTGCAACTTGGCTGTTCTTTTATCCATTTTTTTTTATTGCTGTTGATCCTCTATCAAATTTCCCACAATGACTGCTTCAGACTTCCTCTCCTCTTCCCAATGCCCCATCCCACCCCTATTCCCAACCTTTTAACAGATGACTTCACCTCTCCTTTATTGGGCAGATCAAGAGCATCTGGTATGAGCATCTTCTCCACCCCAAAATATTGGCCTCAACACCCATCCCGTCTCATCCTCTCTCTGTCTCAGAGGGAGTGATAGCCTGCATCCCTGCCATACTAATCTCACCACCTGCCTCTTGAGTCCATCCCTTTCTGTCTCCTCAGGGATCTCCCTCTCTTAATTAATATTTATTCAGCATCTTTCATTTTCATGGCTCTTTCCCTGCTGTTTCAAATATACACAGGCCTCCTCTCCCATCAAAACAGAAACTACCTGCAAAATAAAAATAAATAAACAAAAGAAAATCCTCGCCCCTCTTCATTTGCCCATGTAAACAAGGAAGTGAAATATCATATAGTGATGAGTCTTGAAGCTTTCAAAGGATTGGTGGTGAACTCTTTTTCTCAGTAGAGAGGGGGTGGACCACAGTTGTGGAATGAGGCATACATTATAAGATAGGACCAATGTGTTTGTTCTGCTTAACTTCACCCCTTTGTTGCAATGGAAGATCCTACTGGAGCAAGATAGTCACTGGGAAATAATAGAAATGTGGTAATGGGCAGTAGGTGGTACAGTGGACAAAGCACCTGGTGTCATAGGAGTCTCATATTCCTAAATTCAAATCTAGCCTCACACATTTAATAGCTGTGTGACCCTGGGCAAGTCACTTAATCTTGTTGACCTCACTTTCCTCATCTATAAAATGAGCTGGAAAAGGAAACGGCAACCCATTCCATTATCTTTGCCAAGAAAATCCCAAATGGAGTTGTAAAGAGTTAGACACAATTGAACCATTCAATGTGACATAACATAGCATTCCATGATTTGTAGCCAAATAGCATCACTAGAAGAACATCTCAAAACATCTAGAGTAAAATTCACATTTCCCCTAAGACCATCTTCCTCTCCATTATAACGTCTTTTTTCCCGTCAATGCCTCCATGGTTCCCCCACTTATGAGGCTTGCAAATTACCATCTTCGGTTGGATATGCCAAGAAGGAGTCTGCATGTATGAGTCCAGAAGTAGAGGCGCCCTCAGTGGGCGATGGCAAGGGCTCCAACCCCCTTTTACTACATGGGAGCAATAGCAATACTTGCCTCAGAGAACATCATTGGATTTAGAGTCAAGAAGACCTGGATTTAAGACCAGCCCCAGATTACTTACTGTATTATGATCTTGGACAAATCTCTTAATCTCTCTCAGCCTCAGTTTCCTCATCCATAAAATAGGGGCAATAATAGCAAATACCTTCCAGGGTGCTTGTGTGGTTCCAAGGAGACAGTGCATGTCAAGTACTTTGTAAACCTTAAAGATCTATATAAATATTGGTTATCATCATTATTGCTATATAAAATAAGAGAGGCAGCTAAGTGGATCAGTGGGTTGGTAGTAGATCTGGAGTCAAAAAGACCTGAATTCAAATTTGGCCCCAGAGTCTTATTAGCTGTATGATCTGGGTCAGATCACTTAACCCTGTTTGCCTCAATTCCTCATCTGTAAAATGAGCTGGAGAAGGAAATGGCAAACCAATCCAAGATCTCTGGCAAGAAAACCCCAAATGAGGTCATAGAGTTAGACGTGACTGAACAACAAAAATGGTCTTTTTTCTTTCTCTGAACATGGGAGGAGTCGAGGGTCAACTGCTCTTTAGAACTGCATGAATTTTCTATAATGATAATTTATACTATGATGATGTCTGCATGACCTTGGTTACTTATGGGCAGCCTGGAGTCTGGAGCTATAAGAGCCAGATGCTGTTACTTGAGGATGGGGACTGGGAATGAATGGTAGAGTTTATGTTGAATTTTCAATATTGAACTATATCTGAGGCAGCTAGGGTGGCTCAGTGGATAGAGAACCAGTTGGAAGGTTCAGGTTCCAAATATGGCCTTAGACACATCTTGGCTGCATGACCCTGTACAAGTCACTTAATCCCCATTGCCTAGCCTTTATTGCTCTTCTGCCTTGGAACCAATACATCGTATTGATTAAAAGATGGAAGGTAAGGGTTTAAAAAAAAAGATTGAACTACATCTGTGATAGATAATGGGTTCTGACAATTATTATTTTATTCACAGATCACCCTCTCTTCCCTCCAATCATGCAAACTCATTCATTAAATCTGAAGGGAATCTTAAATTCAGGGACTAAAGTCTAAAGTCTGTGAATTTTTAAAAATTCTGATAACTGTATTTCAGCATAATTGGTATCCTTTATAATTTTCTGCATTTTATTTTCTGCATTTAAAATATTATTTGAAGAAGGGGTTCACCAGACTGCCAAAGGAGTAGGAGAGGATGGGGTGTCCATAGCACACAAAAGGATTAAGAATATTCGAGCGAATCCAAGCCCCTCACTATATAAATGACAAGCTGTGGCCCACAGAGGTTCATTTTCTTTTCCCAGGTCCCATAGGTTGTAAGGAGCTGAGCCAGGACTCAGAGGAGCCCAGGTCCACTGCACCACATTCTTTTCCAATGTAAAAAAGATACAGACTGTACTGAAATTCCATTACGATGATTTTTGAAAACGCTATTGCACTGTTTCTAACGACTTCACTCAAAAAGTCTTCTAGCCACCCCTGGTGGGAAAGAGAGTACCCAGGTGGTCAGAATGTCCAGTTTTATCACTCTAGAGCAGGACTTGGCCTGAAAGAGGGAAAGAATGATTAGAGGGAGGGGGGCTAGGAAGGGTCCTAGAGGCAGGGGATTCCTAAAGGCTGGATGACTATGTCAAGCCCCTTAGGGTGAGGGTGGAGGCCTAAGGGAAAGAAGTCAAATCCAATTAAAACTAGGACTCCAAATGTACAGTTACCCCACCTAGGAGGGTCTGCTCTACTCTGGCCCAGATATATTAGCTGAACAAGAATTAGAGAGTCAACTAACTCCTAGCTCAGTTCACACTGCTGGGGCTTTAGACTTGCTCTGGAGCTCAAGTGTTAAGGACTTTACTCTACTCCTGCCAGTGTGCCTCAAATAATAATAACAACAACAACAACAACAATAATAATTTTTTTAAAGCTTCTAGGGATTGTGACTAGGCTTTTTCCTAAAGACGATCTTAGACAGCTGTTCCAGGTTGGTGTGTATGTAAATTGTGATCTCAGGCTCTCCAAACCAATCATCCCCAAAAGCTGTTGAGTGATGGTTCCAGTCCCTCCCCAAGAAAAGAAAACAAACAGCTAACAGACAGCCACCCTGGCTGAGGAGTGCCTTCCAAAGCTGTCATCAAAGAAATAAAAATTAGTTTCAACCCCATAAACATAATTAAATTCCAAGTAACAGACAGCAGGAAGGCGGGGGGAGTGGAGGCTATTCCCCAACCCCCATTTTGGATCAAAGAATTGGAAATACGCCCATGGATTCTTGGTTTATCAGCTCAAATATGTTATGTTAGATCTTTTGTCCTTTTTGTTAGTTATGGCATGTGCTGTAAACAGACACAAAAATAAAAACAAACTAGGGTGTGAGATACAAGAAGACAAGTGGGACAGAGAACTGGTCTGGTTAGAACATCCTGGCTGCTATTCTAACCACACCACTCTTTGGAAAAATTCCTCCTACTGCCCAGTGCCCATCCTGACATCCTGTGCCCAACCAACCCTACAAGTTTCTCACTTGCTTTGGCTTTGTTGCATAATGTCCAGCACAGTCACCCAGGGTACCCTTCTAAATCTTACTGATAGTTGGGACCATGGGAACTGCAGGAGCTGGAAGGGATCGTAGAGATCATCTAATCAAAACTCTGAATTTTATATTATAGCTGAAGAAACTACAGTCCTGGGAGATGCAGTAAATGACCTCTCTGAAGCACCGGACACCACTGACCGCCCCTTCCTGAATATTGTCTCTTCTCTGGGCTTTAGTGAGACTTCATTCTCTTGAATCTCCTATTCCTGTCTTGACATTCCTATTTCACCTTCTGTGCTAAAGATTCCACCTTCTACTCTCTAACTAGGAGTCTCCCCCATGGCTCCATTCGGGGCTCCCTTCTCATCATCAACTTCAAGTGAGTTCAATTAGCACCTCTATGCAGATATCTCTCAGTTCTATCTATGTATCTCTAGCATCTCTCCCAGAGTTCTAGCCTATTTCCACAACTGCTTATTGGACATTTCAAACTGGATTTCTCAGACATGACATATCTGAAGAAGAACTCATCATCTTCAGTCTTTCCCAACCCTCTCCACCACCTAGTTCCCCTATTTCTATTGATCTTTATTCCAGTTATGTGGGTTTGACACCTCCAAAATGATCCTCACTCTCACATGACCCACATAATCAATCAGTTGCTGATGCTCATTATTTCCATCCTTATGATGTCTATGCATTTGTCTTCTTCTTTGTAACTAAACAGACTCCTTACTATTTCTGGGACAGCTAAGTGGCCCAATGGATAGAGCACTGGGCTAGGATCAGGGAGACTCATCTTCCCAAAGTGATGGGGAAAATAAAATATCTTGGAATAAAGAAAAACAAAAACACAAAAAATGAACTTCAGCATTTCAAGCCCTTCATAATCTGGCTCTGGTCTACCTTTCCAGGCATGGTATACCTTATTGCCTTTATGCCCTCTATTAGCTAGCCAAATTGTCCTGCTTATCTACTCCTCAGATATGACATTCTTTTGTTCATCTTTGTGTCTTTTGCAAAGATTGAACCCATGTCTGGCATGTATTGCCTCCTCTTTTTTCCCTCCAAGAGCATCTAGTTTTCTTTAGAGCTCCAACTAAATCACATTTTATATACTTAGACCGTTAAAATCTCCCCCCCCCTGCCCCCTTGCATTTATTTTGTGTATATTTTTTCTGGATCTGTGTTTCCCCCAATAAAGTATAAGCTGCTTGAGAGCAAGGACTCCACCTTCATTTTTATCTTTGTAGCCATAGAGCCTGACATAGTACCCGGCACATAGTATGTGCTTAATGATACTGATAGGTTGATTGAGTAAAGTATTTTTTAACATTTACTAGACTACTAAATCAAAGGCATGTCAGAGACATGCATAGTGTGCCTGGATTTCAGCTAAGCATTTCCCCCCCTAAATTCTTACCTTTTGTCTTAGAATTATTACTGTGCATTGGTTCCAAGGCAGAAGAGCAGTAAGGGCTAGGCAATGGGGGTTAAGTGACTTGCCCAGGGTCACACAGCTGGGAAGTGTCTGAGGTCATATTTGAACCCAGGACTTCCTGTATCTAGGCCTGGCTCTCAATCCACTGGGCCACCTAGGAGCCCCAGCTAAGCATTTTTTAAAAATTGTTCATGGTATTTCTATAGCACTTTACAAGGATGAAGGGGCTGTTATTATTATTCTCATTTTACAGAAGTGGAAATTGCAGTTAAGCGACTTGCCCAGGATCACCCAGCTAGCAAGTGTCTGAGGCAGTATTTGAATTCAGGTCTCTGGGACTCCAGGCCCTGAGCTTAATTTACCACACCACCTCCCTGCTTCTACTGCATGTCAAGACGTTCACTTCCAGGAGCCAAGAGGGTAGAGTAAGAAAGGAATGCTCCAAGCTCACCCAAACCCAACTCCAAACAACCACAGAACTCCCCAGCCTCGCCCCATCCCCAACACCTCAAGAAAAATTCTGGAGTAGCAGAACCAGCAAAGACAGAAACAGTATTTCCAAGACAACATAGAATAATAGGAAAAATCAAAGATGCAGGGATTTTAGTGGACTGCAAACTCCATAGGCATCTGATCTCAAAGCCAGGCAGGTCAAAAACAGAGAAAGAAAACTATAGACCAATCTCCCTAATGAATAAAGACGCAAAAATCTTAAATAGGATACTAGCAAAAAGGCTCCAGCAAGTCATCACAAGGGTCATCCACTATGACCAGGCAGGATTCATACCAGGAATGCAGGGCTGGCTCAATATTAGGAAAACCATCCACATAATTGACCATATTAACAAGCAAACTGACAAAAATCACATGATTATCTCAATAGATGCAGAAAAAGCCTTTGATAAAATACAACATCCATTCCTATTGAAAACACTAGAAAGTATAGGAATAGAAGGGCCTTTCCTAAAAATAATAAACAGTATATATCTAAAACCATCAGCAAACATCATCTGCAATGGGGATAAACTAGAAGCCTTTCCAATAAGATCAGGAGTAAAACAAGGATGCCAATTATCACCTCTATTATTTAACATTGTACTAGAAACACTAGCAGTAGCAATTAGAGAAGAAAAAGAAATTGAAGGTATTAAAATTGGCAATGAGGAGACCAAGCTATCACTCTTTGCAGATGATATGATGGTTTACTTAAGGAATCCTAGAGAATCAACCAAAAAGTTACTCGAAATAATCAACAACTTTAGCAAAGTTGCAGGATACAAAATAAACCCGCATAAGTCATCAGCATTTCTATATATCTCTAACCCACTTCAACAGCAAGAATTAGAAAGCGAAATACCATTTAAAACCACCCTAGACAATATAAAATACTTAGGAATCTATCTGCAGAGACAAACACAGGAACTATATGAACACAACTACAAAACACTTTCCACACAGCTAAAACTAGATCTAAACAATTGGAAAAACATTGATTGCTCATGGGTGGGATGAGCTAACATAATAAAAATGACAATCCTACCCAAATTAATTTACTTATTTAGTGCCATACCCATTGAACTACCAAAAAACTTCTTTACTAAATTAGAAAAAACCATAACTAAGTTCATTTGGAAGAACAAAAGATCAAGGATATCCAGGGAAATCATGAAAAAAAATGCAAAGGAAGGAGGACTTGCAGTCCCAGATCTCAAACTCTATTATAAAGCAGTGGTTATCAATACAATTTGGTACCGGCTAAGAGACAGAAAGGAGGATCAGTGGAATAGACTTGGCGTAAATGATCTCAGCAAGACAGTTTATGACAAACCCAAAGACCCCAGCTTTTGGGACAAAAATCCATTATTTGATAAAAACTGCTGGGAAAATTGGAAGACAGTGTGGGAGAGATTAGGTTTGGATCAACACCTCACACCCTACACCAAGATAAATGCAGAATGGGTGAATGACTTGAACATAAAGAAGGAAACTATAAGTAAATTAGGTGAACACAGAATAGTATACATGTCAGACCTTTGGGAAGGGAAAGATTTTAAAACCAAGCAAGACTTAGAAAGAGTCACAAAATGTAAAATAAATTATTTTGACTACACCAAATTAAAAAGTTTTTGTACAAACAAAACCAATGTAACTAAAATCAGAAGGGTAGCAACAAATTGGGAAACAATCTTCATAAAAACCTCTGACAAAGGTTTAATTACACAAATTTACAAAGAGCTAAATCAATTGTACAAAAAATCAAGCCATTCTCCAATTGATAAATGGGCAAGGGGCATGGATAGGCAGTTTTCAGATAAAGAAATCAAAACTATTAATAAGCACATGAAAAAGTGTTCTAGATCTCTTATAATCAGAGAGATGCAAATCAAAACAACTCTGCGGTATCACCTCACACCTAGCAGATTGACTAACATGACAGCTATGGAAAGTAATGAATGCTGGAGGGGATGCAGCAAAGTAGGGACACTAATTCATTGCTGGTGGAGTTGTGAATTGATCCAACCATTCTGGAGGGCAATTTGGAACTATGCCCAAAGGGCGATAAAAGACTGTCTGCCCTTTGGTCCATCCATAGCACTGCTGGGCTTATTCCCCAAAGAGATAATAAGGAAAAAGACTTGTACAAGAATATTCATAGCTGCACTCTTTGTGGTGGCCAAAAATTGGAAAATGAGGGGATTCATTCAATTGGGGAATGGCTGAACAAATTGTGGTATATGTTGGTGATGGAATACTATTGTGCTCAAAGGAATAATGAACTGGAGGAATTCCATGGAGACTGGAACAACCTCCAGGAAGTGATGCAGAGGGAAAGGAGCAGAACCAGGAGAACATTGTACACAGAGACTGATACACTGTGGTACAATCGAACATAATGGACTTCTCCATTAGTGGCAATGCAATGTCCCTGAACAATCTGCAGGGATCTAAAAAATACTATCCACAAGCAGAGGATAAACTGTGAGAGTAAAAACACCGAAGAAAAGCAACTGCTTGACTACAGGGGTTGAGGGGATATGGTTGAGGAGAGACTCTGAATGAACACTCTAATGCAAATACCAACAACATGGAAATGGGTTTGAATCAAGAACACATGTGATACCCAGTGGAATTGCACGTGGGCTATGGAGAGGTGGTGGGAGGGTGGGGAGGGAAGAAAAGAAAATTATCTTTGTTTCCAATGAATAATGTTTGGAAATGACCAAATAAAAATTAAAAAAAAAAACTCCATAGGCATCAAGAAAGTATCATGGCTGCCAAGAAGCTGTTGTTTTTAGGTCACATTAATAAAGATACAGCATTCAGAATGAAGGAGATAATAATAGCCCACGTGTCCTGCCCTGACCAGGCCACATCTGGAAGGACCTGTTCCCTTCTGGAATGACAATGACATGCTGGGAGAATATCAGAGGGAGGCAATCAGGAAAGTGAAAGGATTGCAAAGTAGGTTACAAGAGGATTGGATGGAGGAACTTGGAGACCATTAGGCTGGAGAAGAGAAGGTGGGGGAGACAAGAGAGTTTTCTTCACCTCTTAGAAGGATTCTCACCCAGAAGACTTACTCTGCATGGCCCTGGAAGGCAGATGGAAAAGCAGGGAATAAAGAGAAGAGAGGAGAGACTAAGTCAGTCAATGAGTACTTAGTAAGCACTTCCTGTGTGCTAGTGAAGGATTTCACAATTTCACTTTAGAGAAGGCTGGCTCATTTGTCGGAAATTCTACAGGGAAGAGGAGAGGACTTTTTTTATCTATCTATCTATCTATCTATCTATCTATCTATCTATCTATCTATCCATCATCTATCTATCTATCTATCTATCTATCTATCTATCTATCTATCTATCTATCTATCTATCGCCCTGCCTTTCTATCTTAGAATCAAGTATTGGTTCCAAGGCAGAAGAGTAGTAAGGGCTAGGCAATAGGGGTTAAGTGACTTGTGCAGGATCACACAGCTAGAAAGTATCTGAGACCAGATTTGAACCTAGGACCTCCCCTGTCTAGGCCTTTCTCTCAATCCATCAAGTCACCCAGCTGCCCCCTTTTTATTTTTTAAATAATATTTTATTCCCCCCCCCCATTACAAGTAAAAACAATTTTTAACATTCATTTTTCTAAAGTTTTGAGTTCCAAATTCTCTCACTTCTTCTGACCCTCCCTTTCTGCCCTCTCCCCTCCCTGAGACAGTAAGTCACCTGATGTAGATTTTATAAGTGTAATCATGTAAAACACTTTCCCATATTAGTCATCTTATGGAAGAAATCTCAAATAAAAAAAGGAGAAAAAGAAAATGAAATACAGTATGTTTCAGGTTGCATTCAGATTCCACCAGTTCTTTTTGGGGAGCAGATGGCATTTTTCCTTCTAAGTCTCTGGGCTTGTCTCAGATCACTGCTTCGCTGAGAATAACTAGGTCATTCACAGTAGTTCATCAAAAAATATTGCTGTCACTGTGTATAATGTTCTTCTGGTTCTGCTCACTTCATTTTGCATTAGTTCATGTAAACCTTTCCAGATTTTTCTGAAATCATTCTGTTTGTCGGGTCTTAAAGCACAATAGTATTCATAGCTATCATATACAAAATATTCAGCCAATCACCAAATGATGGACAACTGCTCAAATTCTGATTCTATGCTACCACAAAAAGAACTGCAATAAATCTTTTAATACAAATAGGTCCTTTCCTTTTTAAAAAAATGTCTTTGGAATACAGATCTAATAATGGCATTAATGGGTCAAAGGGTATATACATTTTAAGAGTCCTTTGAGCATAGTTCCAAATTGCTTGAGAAGGACTCTTCTTAAGGTTTTGGTTGGACTAGATAATTTCCAAGGTTGTCTCTAGTTCTGAGAGTCTATGATTCAATGAAATATAGTAGAAAGAACATGGGGTTCGGAATCTAAAGATCTGGGCTCAAATCTGAGCTCTGTAATTGTCTTTCTATGTAATGTTGATCAAGTCATTTGAACTCTCCAGGTCTCAGTTTCCCCAGTTGTAATATGAGCCATATCCCTAAAAAAGCAGTAAAAACATCTGGGACAGTATCTTCATGACAACCTCAGAAACATCTGACAATATCCTCCTAGATTACAAAAGGCTGGGTGGCAGGATTGTTGGGCATATTCACCATGGGTTGAACAGCCCAAAGAGTGACAAATGGCTCTAAGGCCAGCCTGAAGGAAGGTCTCTAATAATATACCACAGGACTCTGTCCTTGTTTTTGTCAGATTGGACTATTTTTTTTAATCAATGACCTGAATGAAGACATAGAAAAGCATACTGTCAACATCTCTGGATAACAACAAGAAAAGAGCTAAAAGAGATGATTCAAAAGTATGTCAACAAGCAGAAAACCATCAAGATAAAATATAACAGAAGATTTTCATTAAGGTCCAATAAATCAATTGTAGAAATAAAGGATTGGGGAGGCCTGGCTTTGGAAGATATTTAAAGGAGCCAACAATATGATGGAACACCTTTAAAGAAGTTTATTAAGAGAAGGAAAATATTTTGATCATAGAAAGTAAGAGTCCCATAGAACCTTATATTGATCAGATCAAATATGGAAGGCTGTGCTCAGGTCTGAATATTGCTTTTTTTTTTTAACCCTTACCTTCTATCTTAGAATTTATACTATATATTGGTTCCAAGGCAGAAGAGCAGAAAGGGCTAGGCAATGGGGTGAAGTGACTTGCCCAGGGTCACATAGCTAGGAAGTGTCTGAGACCAGATTTGAACCCAGGACCTCCCATATCTAGGAATGACTCTCAATCCACTGCGTTTTGGAGCTATCCTCTTGAATATTACATTTTAAGAGATGTGCTGGCAATCTAGAATATATACAGAAGATGATGCCTGGGATACCAAAGAGTTAAGAAGCTCATGACTTTAGAAGAGAAGCTCCAAACTGGGAATGTTTAATTTGATAAAGTCAAGACAAGTCTTCATAAATATCTTTAGATCATGGACTGAGAGATGGAAAAGACCTCAGAGCCCAGCTAGTCAAAGCCCTTCATTTTATAGACAAGGAAACTGAGGTTGGGAAATGAAATGTTTTACCCAAGGTCAAGAGCTAGTGAATGATAGGGGTAAGGACTGAACCCAAATCTTTGGATTCTGCAGCTATTGGTCTTTTCATTCTACTGTGGCCTCCCTGTATGTATAAGGGACGTCCCCAAAGTCTTAGTGCCATTTGAAGCCATCAAGACTTCAAATGGCAGAAAGAATTTAGAGTTATCTTTTATTTAGGGGGTAGAAGCGAGAAGCTATTTATTCTACAGTGATAAAGGAAAGCCAGAACAAAAAATGATGGGAGAAATTTAGAGGGGGCAGATCTTTTTACTCATTTTAAGAAATAATGATTAGAACTGTCTGATAATGAAATTGCCTGCCTTGTAAAATAGAGAGCTCCTCCCACCTGTCAGAAATACTGTCATTCTCCTGCTCAATAAACTGTTATCCTTTAGGATAAATATAAACTCCTCTTTTTAACGTGTGAAATCCCTCACTACATGACATGTCTTCTTACTTTGCTGTCTATTACTCCCCTTTTCTATACTCTGCAGTATAGCTAGATTGAACCTTTTGGGCATCCCTAATATATGGCATTTTTCCTGCCTCTGCACTTTTGTCCTGGCTGTGCCTCATGCCTGGAATACATCCCCTTCTTACTTCCATCTTTTAGAATCCCCTGATTTCCTTCAAAACTCAAATCAAGGGTCATTTTCTGTATGAAACCTTTTCCAGTGCCCCTAATTCCTAATTATCTTCTATGACAATATATGTATTTATTTTGGTTGTATATATATATATACACACATATGTATATGTGCATAGATGTACACATTTTTTCTCTTTACTGAAGTTACCTTCTTCAGGGCAGTTACCTTTTCATTCTTTTCTTTTTACCTAGCATAGTTCCTGGCACAAAGTAAGACCTTTATCATTGTTCCTTGAATGATGGAAGGATAGGGTAGGAGGCTGGACAATAAGACCCCAAGTTTCCCTATCTAGTGCCCTAGGGTGAGCCTGGCACCATCAGGTTTTCTGTTCTGGTTTCTTTTATTTTATAGCTATAGTGCTGGAAAAATTGTCGTTGTTCCTGGCTCAGGGAGGCACTCTGTCATGATAAGTGCATGATCTGCCCAAAGAAAAGTTTCTAGGTTTCCCAGGTTTGTTTATTAGAAACACATGAAACATGAAAGTCTTCTCCGCCTGTCCAAGAACAGTCCTCTGGCCTTGTTCAGTGAGTCACTGAGTAAGCAGGAGTAACTAGGCAGGGAGCTGTTCCAGACTCAGGATCTACTTCTGATTCTCCTAAGAAAAAGAACCTAAGCGAGTCACTCGAGCAAGCCCCCATCTAGCTGTTACTAGACATGAGGCTACAAGAAGGCAAAGGCTACATCAGCTAAACTTTGTATCTCCTCCAACTTCTACTTTAGTGTTCTGTACACACAAGCTATTATACAAATCTATTTTTGCCATAGGAACAAATAATTTATAATTATTTCAACATTGGTGAAAAAAGCTTTTTGTTCTCCAGTTTTGTCTCCTTTTGGGGGGGAGCGGGAAGCCACTGAGCATAAGGCAGCTAGGTGGCACAGTAGATAGAGTGCTGGGTTTAGAATCAGAAGACATCTTTCCAAGTTCAAGCCTAGCCTCAGACACTTACTAGCTTTGCAACCCTGGACAAGTCACTTTACCTATTTGCCTCAGTTTTATCATCTATAAACTGAGCTGGAGAAGAAAATAGCAAAGTATTCCAGTATCTTTGTTAAGAAAATCCCAAATGAATTAAGCCCAAAGGGATTTAAAAGGATGCGCGACCTTTGATCCAGCAATACCACTACTGGGTTTGTATCCCAATGAGATTATCAAAAATGGGAAAGGACCCATTTGTAGAAAAATATTTATAGCTGCACTTTTTGTGGTGGCAAAAAATTGGAAACTGAGGTCATCGCCCCATTCCCTCGATTGGGGAAAGGCTAAACAAATTGTGGTATATGATGGTGATGGAATACTATTGTGCTTTAAGGAACAGTAAACAGGATGATCTCAGAAAGAGCTGGAAAGACGCACATGAACTGATGCAGAGTGAAATAGCGAAATAAGCAGAACCAAATGCACATTATACACAGTAGCTGAAATATTGTGGGACAATCAAATGTGATAGATTTTGCTACTAATAGCAATGCAATGATCCTGGACAATTCTGAGGGACTTATGGGAAAGAATGTTCTCCACATCCAGAGAAAGAACTGTGGGAGTAGAATTCCAAAGAAAACATGTGATTTGTTATTTGGGTATATGATTTGGGGTTTTGGTTTTAAAAGATTAATACAAAAACGAATAATATGGAAATGGGTTTTGAGTGATAATGTATGTATAACCCAGTGGAATTGCTAGGAGTGGGGAGGGAAAAGGGGAGGGAGACAACAAGAATCATGCAATCATGCAACTGAAAACATTTTAAAAATACAAATTTAAAAATGAAGAGGAAGAGGAGGAAGAAGAAGAAGAAGAAGAAGAAGAAGAAGAAGAAGAAGAAGAAGAAGAAGAAGAAGAAGAAGAAGAAGAAGAAGAAGAAGAAGATGAAGAAGAAGAAGAAGAAGAAGAAGAAGAAGAAGAAGAAGAAGAAGAAGAAGAAGAAGAAGAAGAAGAAGAAGAAGAAGAAGAAGAAGAAGAAGAAGAAGAAGAAGAAGAAGAAGAAGAAGAAGAAGAAGAAGAAGAAGAAGAAGGAGAAGGAGAAGGAGAAGGAGAAGGAGAAGAAGGAGAAGAAGGAGAAGAAGGAGAAGAAGGAGAAGAAGAAGAAGAAAAGAAGAAGAAGAAGAAGAAGAAGAAGAAGGAGAAGGAGAAGGAGAAGGAGAAGGAGAAGGAGAAGGAGAAGGAGAAGGAGAAGGAGAAGAAGGAGAAGGAGAAGGAGAAGAAGGAGAAGAGGGAGGAGAAGGAGAAGGAGAAGAAGAAGGAGAAGAAGAAGGAGAAGAAGAAGAAGAAGAAGAAGAAGAAGAAGAAGAAGAAGAAGAAGAAGAAGAAGAAGAAGAAGAAGAAGAAGAAGAAGAAGAAGAAGAAGAAGAAGAAGAAGAAGAAGAAGAAGAAGAAGAAGAAGGAGGAGGAGGAGGAGGAGGAGGAGGAGGAGGAGGAGGAGGAGGAGGAGGAGGAGGAGGAGGAGGAGGAGGAGGAGAAGAAGAAGAAAGAAGAAGAAGAAGAAGAAAGAAGGAGGAGGAGGAGGAGAAGAAGAAGAAGAAGAAGAGGAAGAGGAAGAGGAAGAGGAAGAGGAAGAGGAAGAGGAAGAGGAAGAGGAAGAGGAAGAGGAAGAGGAAGAGGAAGAGAAAGAAAGAAAGAAAGAAAGAAAGAAAGAAAGAAAGAAAGAAAGAAAGAAAGAAAGAAAGAAAGAAAGAAAGAAGATCCCAAATAGGGGGAAGCCAGTGGTTCAGTGGTTTGAGAAGCAGGTCCAGAGATAGGAAGTCCTGGGTTCAAATTTCATCTCAGAACCTTGTGCCCTCACCCCTTTTATCCTTTGGAACCAAAGCATGGTTGATACTAAGATGAACGGTAAGGAATTAAAAAATAAATAACTAAAACCCAGATGGAGTCACAAAGATCTGGAAATGACTGAAGCAACTGAACAAGTAATCTGAGAGTAACTGAAATGTTCATTCTCCTAGAGTTGCTTTGTAAAATCATAGACTTTGGGGACAGGAAGAGCCTAAAGGAAGCCATCTCCCATAAGCTCCAGATTTTGCACAGAAGGAAGCAGACAGCTGAGTGGCTCAGTGGATTGAGAGCCAGGCCCACAGATGAGAAGTCCTGGGTTCAAAAGTGACCGCAGACACTTCCTAGCTGTGTGACCCTGGGCAAGTCACTTAACACCCCCCCCCCATTGCCTAGCCCTTATCACTCTTCTATCTTAGAACCAATATCCAGTATTGGATTTAAAAAAAAAAGAAGGAAGGAAACATAGGTCCAGAGGTCATGGAGTGATTTCCCAATCTAATTATGGAGTGATTTCCCAATCTAGTTAGTCACATTTGTTGTTCAGTTGTTTAGTCATAGTACATGGGAGTTTTCTTGGCAGAGATACTGGAGTGGTTTGCCATTTCCTTCTCCAGTTTTCCAGGTGAGGGAACTGAGGCAAACAGGGTTAAGTGACTTGCCCAGGATCCCAGAACTAGTAAGTGTCTAGGGCTGGATTTAAACTCAAATCTTCCTGACTGGACCCAGTGTTCTATCCTCTGTTCCATCTAGCTGCACTGTTAGTGGCAGATATCCTGATTCTCAGTCAAGGGCTTTTCCAATGATGCCACATTTATTTTGTTGCAGAGAAAAGTTAGAGGAGAAGAGTCACCCATTCCTCAAGGTCACCCTCCTTTCTGCTCCCAGCCTTACCTGTAAGAAGACCCTTCATGGCTGTGTCGTGTTTTTTCTTTTTATACTCTCTGCCCCCAGTACAGTGGTAATACATAGCAAGTGCTCAATAAATTCTTTTTCAGAGGCACCTCAGTAGCACAATGGCTAGAGAGCCATGCCTGGAGGTGGGAGGTACTGGGTTCAAATCTTGATTCAGATATTTCCTAGCTATGTAGCACTGGGTAAGTCATTTAACTCTGATTGCTTAGCTCTTACTGTTCTTCTGCCTTAGAACTGATACAGTAAGGGTTATAAAAAAGGAAAGAACCTGCTTTTTCATTCATTTATGTAAGCATGCCTTCATTTACTTATTCATGCCACTTCAACTAATTTTATCTAACCTTAAACTCAATACCTCTTCTCCCAATCCACCCCAACTTCTCTCCAAATCAGTTTTTTTCTCTTTCCAGTTATCTAGTCTGGACATATACAGGATTTTCCTTTAATAATTTAAGTTTAGTAGCTTAAAATTGCCCTAAGACTTTGGGAACATCTTGAATTACTTAATTCTTTGTTCTTGAACTGTCACTGACTCTCGTTCTTAAGCTGCTCATCTGGCCTTTAAGAGTTTTCTTACCTACAAAATGAGTGCATTAGAGACACTTAGGTGGCACAGTGAATAAATAGTCTCGGGCCTGGAGTCAGAAGGACCTGGGTTCAAATATGGCCCCAGATACTTTCTAGCTATATGATCCTGGGTAAATCATTTAACTCCAATTGTCTACCTAGCCTTCACTGCTCTTCTGCTTTGGAACCAATTCATTCTAAGAGAGAAGATAAGGGTTTTTTGTTGGGGGTTTTTAAATGAGTCCGTTAATCCTCAATGACTTCTGAGACTCCTTCTGGCTCTAAATTTATGGACTATAACCTACTCCATCCAATTCTATCCTCTCCTTTCCCCACCCCTGCCTCTTAGAATGTCTCCCTCCATTTGAGACAAAATACAAATGCTGCCTCCTGCAGGAGACCTTTCCTGACTCTCCTCCCCTAGACTGGGAGCATCCCTACCCTCTCTCTGTCAAAACAAAACAAAACAAAAAACCTCCATCCTCTTGTAGAGCATTTCCCAAAAATCTTAGTGCAGCTTCAAGTGCATGGCTTAAAACTACACTAAGACATTGGGAGGCATCCTGTACTTAATCTGTATATATTTTGAGTTTACTTGTCTGTGTGTTAGGCCACAAGTCATTGTGGATAGAGAGATGGCCTAGGAGCCAGGAAGAAGGCCTGGTTGATCTTATGTTTCCTGATTCTGGTAGATGCCAGCTGTGTGACCCTAACCAAGTCACTCAACCGTCAATACTCTGAGATCAGGGTCAGCTAGATGGCTCAGTCAGGAGGACCTGCATTCAACTCTGGCCTCAGACACTTCCTAGCTATGTGCCCTGGGCAAATCACTCAACCTTGTTTGCCTAGCACTTGCCCTTCTGTCTTAAAAAAAACTCTAAAGACGCAAAATAGCTGGCCTGTATTAGTAGAGGGCGTTTCTTCCCCCAGGAATTCCCCAAACCAGTGAAATCATGAATCTAGTCTCAATCTCTACTTAACTATTATTTTTCCCAAGTAGAGTGTGAGTCCTTTGAGGGTGGGGATATTCTGCCCTGTTTCCTCTCATTTCTGTCTTTGGATCCCCAGTCCTAGGAAAAAGCTTGTCACACAACAATCACATAATAAAACATGGTCAAGTTGAATGAAACAAACCCTCTCATTCAGTCAAAGCATAGAATCTCTCTTCAGGTGTCTGGGCATGACATGGGCATTCTGACCACTATATCTTTACTCAAGTCATCTCCTTGCCTGCAATGCTGTCTTCCCTTTTAGATTGATCTCAAGTTCTTTTTTTTTTTTTTAAACCCTTACCTTCCATCTTGGAGTCAATACTGTGTATTGGCTCCAAGGCAGAAGAATGGTCAGGGCTAGGCAATGGGGGTCAAGTGACTTGCCCAGGGTCACACAGCTAGGAAGTGGCTGAGGCCAGATTTGAACCTAGGACCTCCCATCTCTAGGCCTGGCTCTCAATCCACTGAGCTACCCAACTGCCCCCTTGATCTCAAGTTCTGCCCAGCCTGAGTCTTACCCCTTCCTTGAAGCCTTCTCTGACTACTCGAGCCCTCAGGGATCTCTCCCTTCCTCCTTTGAGCTCCTTTCTGCACCATTTACAGTCTTTACCACTTTCTTAGTATTACTTTACCCTTCTTTTTCTCATAATTTATCTTAGTATACATCCAGACTTCTCAACTAGACGATAAACTTCTCCAGGGAAGGGAACAGTTCTCATATGACATGAACTCAAGAGCCCCTCACTATCCTGGCTACCCTTCTCTAGACACTTTCCAGCCTGTCAATGTCCTTCTGAAATTGTGTTCCAGGTGACTCTTTTTCTGGTCTAGCAGGGCTCCCAGGAGTCCCACTGCTGGGGTGTTACTTCCTGTGTGGCTCTCCAATAGCCTGCCATTTATGGATGTATACATTTCACAGCCTACCTTAAACTGTGCTCGAAACTAGCTGCTTCAACAGAGTGATTGTAGCATCCCAGGTATATTCTCAGGTTGAAAGTATTATTGATGTCTTGATATTGTAGCCTAAGGGCTCATATACCAGACATAGTCATATTATTTATTGATCATTGTATTTCCAAATCTTCAGTCCAAAGGTCAAAAGAATTCCTGGGCGGGATGTTAGCAGCCACAGGGGACTAGCTACCTCCTTGTTAGACCACATTCTATATCAAGTCACATGTTTGATTAACCTCCTCCTCTATGATTACATGATTGTCAATTGAGCCAGTGTTAAATCCTATACCATGTCATGATAGTTAGTTACCTCCCACTCCAAATTGCTAGATTTTACAGTAAAAGATTGAGGCCATGAGCAGCTCTCTCTCTCTCTCTCACCACCATCACCTGAAGAGCTGCTGGAGCCCACGTTTTTTAACTCTTTGTCTCTGAGTCTTTATTTCTTTGTCACACGTTCTCTCTTTATTTCTCTTTTCCTCTTCCTTTCCTCCATACCCATCATCCTTTAGTTTCCAATCTCCTTCTTAGGTATCCACCCACAAAAATATTAATTTGTAACCACAGGCGATTACAGTGATTATAATTGGCAAAGATGGCTAAAAACATGGTAATGTTACATGTTGGCAAGACTGTAGGGAAACAGGCATGTTCTCCTACTGTTAGTAGAATAGGGAAATGGTGCTTTTATGGCTCTCATTCTCCAACCTGTCCTAGGGAAGATAGAGCAGAGACCAGACAATCACAATATATATCTGATTGGCCCAGACTTACCTGAAAATGGATGCTTTAGCCCTAGTTTTACCAAATATGGCCACAACTCACAAAATTACAGAGGAGGAAAAACAGTCACAGCACATTGCTTCCCTGGCTGTCCATCAGCATACCTGGAAAACTTCCTAGGAATCCCAGACAGTGAAGTCCCATGTTCTTCCCAAGCCCAAAAGAGTCTTACCTGGCTCTGAAGCTCATTCTATAAAAAACAACCATGCTTACCTTGGCCTATAGGGAGGCCTATTTTTGGAGTGCTAACTGTGTGACCCTGGGCAAGTCATTTAATTTCACAATGTACCTCAATTTCCTCATATGAAAAATTGGGAAGGAAATCACAATGGCCTCTAAGGGTTCTTCTAACTCTAAATTTTTGATCTTAGATTGTAACCAGGCTAATTATGCATAGGCAGACCAACAGCCCCTTCTTCTTAAACATACCTGCTACCTTTACTCTCAATGTATTTCACATGACTCTGACATTTTTGTAAGAGATGCAATCTTTTTGGAAAACAACCTGGCAATATATAATAAGAATTATAAAACTAATTATACTTGTTGCTCCCAGGAGCAAGAACATATCCTAATAATACTTTTAAAAAGGGGAGGAGGCGAGCCCATCTATACAAAAAATATGCACAGTTATATTACTGTTAATAGCAAAATCCCCTGGAAAATAACACCCAGTGTCCAATGCCTGGGGAAGGACTGAACAAATGTGGTCTTTTAATGGGATAGAAAGCCAGTTTTATATGTAATTTTTTTGTTTATCTTTTTCTTCTTGTCTAGGTCTTTTTATTTACAGTTTATTTATGCCTTTTATCTTTATAGAAATTAATTCCCCTCTCTTCCCCCTGCCATCCCCACCACATCACTCTCTTAGAACAACAACAACAAAAACAACAATGAAGCAAAACCTACCAGTACAGGGATCATATCAGCAACATGTGAAACATTCTGTACCCCTAATCTCCCTCCCTTCCTCTATTAAGGACTATAGATCTAGATCTAGAAGGGAACTCAGAAGTTATCTAAGCTAAGCTCCTCATTTTACAGATGAGGAAACTAAAGTCCAGGAAGGATAAGTGACTTACCCCAAGTCACAAAAGTAGCAAGTAAAAGGTTCTAAATTTGAACCCAGGTTTTCTGGTTCCAGAGTAAGTGCTTCTCCCATTTTAAGGAGGTATGTTTTATCATCTGTCTTCTGGAACCAAGACTGATTATGTCATTTAAAAATTTGAGTTCAATTGCCTTATATTTTTATTCTCATTTATACTGTTTTACTGACTGGTTTTTGTTGAAGGTTGGGCGGGATAGGGATAGAGACTAGACCTGTAATTTCACTGATGCAGGGAACTTGTTAAGGAGGAAACACTTTCAATTGATATTACTTTCTAGGTAACCCATAGTCATAAAATATTGCCTACAGCACTGACAAGATAAATTACTTTCCTAGGATCATAAATACATAGCCATAAACTATTCAACCTCCATTTAAGGAAATGGGACAGGACAGATATCTCAGACATCTCTACACTTGGAACCTGGAAACATTCATTTCCCATTTCTTTGATTTCTACACCTTTCTCCCTTGCCAGGTACCTTTCCCTCTCTATCCGTTTAAGTTCTCTTTGTGTGTTGTCTTCCCTTCCCTCCTCCCCACTTGATTGTAAACTCCTTAAACACAAGGAATGTCTGTTTTGTATTTGTAATCTCAGTGCCTGGCACATAGCAAGCATTTAATAAATCAAAGCCACATGAGGGTACATCAATAGATGATAATGCACAAAGACAATTGTCATTCTCGGTCACGAGAGACTACCACCACCACTACTACTACTACTCCTATTGACTATAGCTTGATGTATGAACCAGTATGTATGTCAGGCCTTGAACTCAAGCCTTTTGGCTTCAAGGCCAGTTCTTTGTCCACTATACCATACTTCTCTCTTGTTAAGGAGTCTTAAGATTACTAAGATTATTATAAAAATAAAGATGTTCACTATTTGGGGAATGGATTAACAAACTGAATATAATGTGTGCTTACAGAACAATGAATGTGAATACAGAGAAGCCCTGGAAGACTTACAGGAACTGATAGAAAGTGGATTAAGCAGTACCCAGGAAAACACCTTACAATATACAATGATTATAGTAATAAACATGGGAAGGACATCAACTGAAAGCTGGATCATTATAATGTTCAGTTCTGACCTGAGAAAGAGATGAGAAAATGTACTCTACCCTTTGAAAAGGAGGACTATGGCTATAGAACATTGCCTGTATTGTCAGACTCAGTTGTTATATTGGCTAGTTCCTTGATCTTTTAAATTTTTCTCATTATTTATAATTTCTTATATTTTAATAATATAGTATACTTTAATATAATATTTTAACATTTTAATAAATATACCATTATATATTTATTATTTATATTTATTTCTCTTTTTAAATTCTTTGTTACAAGGAATGGCTGATGGGGTGAGGGGTTGGGGAGGAGGTAGAGGGATCTATTTGGAAATGAAAGTGATATAAAAACAAAAGATACCAATAAAACTTTTAAAAACATGGTTTTAAAAAATGAAGTGATTATAGCACTCTAGCTTGGTTTCTCTTCTGGCCTGAGACACTTTCCAAGCCTTATGAAAATTTGTTATGGTCATGGCAGCCAAGCCCACAAAAACCGAGACCCCTCTTTGTGTCTGGGCGGCCCAAGAGTACATTCAAATCATCTGCTTGCTTGACTTGGCCCACCACAGACTCCTCCCTGGACACCATCCCTCAGGCTAAGGAATGACTCACCAGTGTGCTGCCTTTGTTAGTGTTGGATTCAGACCAGGTTAATGGTTGGTGGTACAGACACCACCCCATGGCAGGCACTCAACACTGCATGTGTGAAATATGGGCATCTCCATTATCTGTGGCCAAGAGAAGAGCCCCACCTGGCGGGAACTGAGCCCTCTTAAGTGAAGACCTGCCTGGCCATTGGTTCCAATATTTACCAGCAAGACTCACTAACCCTGAGTGCCCCAAACCATCCTAACCTCCAGACTCCTACCCCAATGCAAAGCTGAGGACCTCACCCCAAGTCCACCGAGTCAGCGCTGCCTGGCCACACGCCAGGCTCTAACTAACCACACCCTTCTCTAGACAGTTTCACCCCTTTGGACAAGACTGGGGCCATGCCTGGGCCTCCCATGGTGTGACTTTGTAGGATCCCAGATTTCCAGCTGGACCGGACCTTGGGGGTCATCCTAGTTCAACTCCCTTATTTCACAGATGAAGAAACTGAGGCTGAAAGAGATGATGTTGCTGCCTTGTCTAAGGGCAGGCAAGTGGGAGATAGATTCATTCAGAGCCGTGATTCATGCCTCCATTCTCTAACTCTAAATCCTTCCACTGTATCATGCTCATACCTCCACTGAGGAAGATGAGGTTGGAGAATGCTCCTTGGAGGGGAGAAGGGAGCATATCATTTATGCCTTTATGTTTTGTTTTGTTTTTTACCTTTCTTACCTTCCATTTTAGAATCAATTCTGAGTACTGGTTTCAAGATAGAAGAGTGGTAAGGGCAATGGGGGGGAGGGGTAAATGACTTAGGGCTAGGCAATTAGGGATAAGTGACTTGCCCAGGGTCATACAGTTAGTAAGTATCTGAATTCATATTTGAACTCAGGACCTCTTGTCTCTAGGCAAAGCTCTTAATCTATTGAACCACCTAGCTGCCCCCTCCCTTTGTGTTCTAAAAAGAATGGAAACTCCTTAGGGACAACTAGGGGATGTGAATGAACAGTGATGAACTTGGAGTCAGGAAGATCTGAATTCAAATCCTTCCTCATACTTTTACTAGCTGCACTTAATCTCTCTTATCCTCAGAGTCCTCCTTTGTAAAATGGGTATATTTCACAGGATTCTCCAGGCCTGGTTCTCTATCCAGTGAGGCACTTAGCTGCCCCTGTATGTATAGCACTTGACAAACCGTAAAGTGCTTCATGAATTGTAGCAAGCTCTTTGAGAACAGGGACCATTCTATCTTTGTCTTGTTTACTCCCAGAACCAGGTCAATACTTGGTATATAGTAGGTGCTTAATAAGTGCTTATTGAACTTAATGGAATTGTTGTCCATGGCTTGGAAGAGTATGGCATAGTTAGTCAAGGACATGGCTTTAATCCCATTAGATAGGAGAGAGTTTGCCCTGGTCCATCACTTCCAACTGCATATCCAAACCCAGCCATCCACTGTGCCATGGCATACCAAATTACTTCAGACTTCTACCCTTGGTGAGAAAAAACAATGCAAAGTTTAGACCCAGTTTCATAACTCAGCTTATTTTCACAGATGAAGAAAGGTAGTATTTTTTAAAGGTGTTTTGGTATAGGAGAGACTAGGGTTCCAATCCTGCCCCTGACATTAGCTGTGTGACTATGGGTAAACCATTTAATCTCTCTACACCTCAGTTCACTCAGTTGTAAAATAGGGATGATAATAATAGCATCTACCTCACCTGGTTGTTATGAGGATCAAAAGAGAAAATATATGCAAATCACTTGACAGTTGCATAGACTTGAGCTTCCTTTGAGAATTCTTTTAATTTATAGTAGTCTTTTTTTATATTGTTCTTCTGATGCTGCTTCTTTAAACAGGAATATTATTGGGGCAGCTAGGTGGCTCAGTAGATAGGATACCGGCATGGAGTCTGTAGGTCCTGGGTTCAAATTTGACCTCAGACACTTCTCAGCTGTGTGACCCTGGGCAAGTCACTTAACCCCTATTGCCTAGCCCTTGCCATTCTTCTGCCTTGGAACCAATACACAAGACACAATACTGATTCTAAGATGGAAGGTAAGAGTTTTAAGTGTATAAAGGGAAAAAAATCAGGTACCATGCCAGACTTTGGGAACACAAAGACAAAAAGCAAACCAATCAAGGAGTTTAAGTTCCTCTGGTTTCTGGCATGACTGCCACTTTGTTTTTACCACTGCCCTGAGGATCTATGGTGGCAAAGATTTACTCTTACCTGCCAGGATGAAGATGCCCACAAGAATCAGGAATACCAGCAGATAGAGGCCAACCACAGCATACTTCAACACAGACAAGGATCCAAGCTGGGCACAGCAATTCCCTGGTCTCCTCTTACTACCTGGACCTAGGAAACAAGGTATGGAGAAAAGAAGAGAAAGAGGGGAAGAGAGATGAAAATCCCATGAATCTTGTTTCTTTTTTAAAAGCTAATTTTAAAATCTCAAAATTTGAATGTCTTCTGTTTTTATATCACTTTCAAATCCAAGAATATGCCTTCTCCTCTCCTTCACCCTCCCCGAAGAGCCATTCCTATAAAAAAGAAAGCAAAGGCGTAGTTGGTAGCACCATGGATAGAGCACAAGGACTGGAGTCAGGAGGACCTGTGTTCAAATTTGACCTCAGACACTTTCTAAATGTGTGACCCTGGGCAAGTGACTTAACCCTGTTTGCCTAGCCCTTGCCCTTCTGTCTTAGAATTGTTACAAAGACAGAAGTTAAGGGTTAAAAAAGTTTTAAAGTATTTCAGCAAAACTAGCTGCCACATCAGTGGAGTCTGGTGGTAATGTCCCATTCCCATGGTTCCCCAACTCTGCAAAAGAATCGAGGATGGTGTATTTTTAAATGTTTTCCATAAGTTTCATGTTATACATTCATACACTCACCCACCTCCAAACACCCCTCTAATATAAGCTCACTACAACCACACTTCCATCAGAGTCATGCAGATATCTCTTTCTGAACTACAACACAATTATCAGATCTCTCTCCCTCCCCCCTACTTCTTTCTACCTCCTCTCTCCCTCTCCCTCTCCCTCTCCCTCTTCCCCCCTCTCCTTTCTTCCTGTTTCTCCCCTCTTTCTTCCCTTCTTTCCCTCCCTCTCTTTCCTTTTCCCCACCCCTTCTCCCTCTCTCCTCCCCTTCTCTCCTTATTTCTCCCTACCCCCTTGCCTCCCTGATGTGCTCATTTCTTCTGCCAGTCCAAACAACAGCAAAAAAACTACAAAACTGAGTTAGGATCAGCCTTTACAAAGCTTCATTGTACTGGTCTGTCTGGGGAGAAGGGAAGTTTAGATTGGGGAGAAAGGAAGTTTAGATTAGACTTAAAGGAAAATAGCATCATTCTGCCCTCTGTCAATTCCCACAGTCTCACTAGCTTCCAAAAGGAAGACTCACCGAATTTTTCAAGAAGGCAAGGACTTTAGTGAGACCCTTTCACTTTACAACTCAGGAACCTGGCTCAGAAGTGTTAAGTGGCTTGCTCCTAGTCATGGAGTCAGTTAGTAGAAGAGACAGGACCAGAAGCCAAGTTTCCTGCTGTCAGTCCAGGGCGTTTTCCATGGCCTCACTCTGCCAAGGAAGTTTCCTCCCCAGAGTCTGGACCCACATAACTGAGATGTTGTCAACTTATATTTTCTGCAAGGCTTTACTGATGTTTAGTAAGTGTTCAAAAAATATTGGTGTGGCCTCCTTCAATTCATTGCAGAGGCAGGAGTCTACGGGGATAGAATGTTGTATACACTTGTTAGACGTGGTCAGTGTTGGTCGGTTTTGTTGGACTTTCCCCCTCTTTTTGTTCCTTAATCTTACTTACAAGGGATGGCTTACTGAATAAGTGAGGGGGACAGATATACTCAGATGTAAATGTGCTATAACAACAAAAGGCAGCAATCAAAACAATTTCAAAAAATAATATTGGCAAAAGCAATATTTGAGTCATTGAATCTGGATTCCAATCCCAGCCCTACAATTTATTGGCTGCATGACCCTAAGCAAATCCCTTAATCTCTCTGGGTGGGGACTCATTTTTCTCATCTATAAAATAAAGGGGTTGGACTAGATCATCTCTGAGGTCCATTCCAAGCTCTGAGCCTATGATCCTGTGATTTCAGTCATGGGAGGTTTGGGAACACCAGACTGATTGCACATAAGAAGCTTCACACTGTCCCTCACGTACTCAAGTACTTTGTTAAGACAAGCCTCCACTACGTGAATGGGGGTGACGTGATTATGGCCTTGGGGTTTGAACAGGTAGAGTCTCTAGAGCAGTACTGGTGAAGGTTTTCAAGTTCTGGAGCCCAAACTGCAACTTCAAGCTGCCTGTGAACACCCCCAGCCCCCCACCCTACTGCATTACCCCAGAGTGAGGAGGGAGGAAATGCTCACTTTGGGTGGCTGGACAGAGGGGCAAGGCATGCAAAAAAGTCCTCAGGCACTGGGAAGATGGGGAATGGAGTAGCTTTCCCAGTATAGGCCTGGCACATGTGCCAATACTTCACCAACACTGCTCTAGAGGATTAGTTAGTGAAGAGACACAGAACAGGTGTAATTATGGTTTTTTAGTTAAATATTTATTAAATATATTATTATTCTATAAAACAGCCAGGCACTGCCATTATGGAATGTCATCAATAAATTAGCATTTATACAGGACTTAAATAGGATTTGTGATTGGAGCAATTACCACTGTACAATCCTCCTCCTCCCTGAAGCTCAATTGTTACCAATCACTGCTTCTTCTAACGATAGTTTCTCCCTGAGATTTGAAGAGAACACATCTCTCTAATTCACTCTGGGTTTTCCCTAGTGTCTCCAGCTTGTCGGGAATTTATCCAAGACTCCTGGCCTCCCATTTGGCTTGGAACCCAAAGCCCTTGCAGGCAGCTTTTCTTCTCTACTTGGCCATTAAAGCCTTTCACAATTGAGCTCTAACCTACCTTTCCAGGCTTATTATACATTTCTGCCTTTCATGTACTCAACAGTTCTGCCAAGCTTGCCTTTGGCAATTCCTCACACACAACATTCCATCTCCTGTCTCCCTGCCTTGGCACAGCTGGGCCTCCATACTTGGAATATTCTTCTCTTCCCTTTTGCCTATTAGAATCCCTATTTTCCTTCAGATTTCAGCCCCTGTGCCACCTCTTGGGTAAGGCCTTCCCTGATTCCCTAAGAATTACTACCTCACCCACAAAACAGTCTTTATTTACTTTATGCAGCAATTATGTGTGTGGCATAGTGTCTAGAACATAGTAGACACTTCATGAAAGCTTGTTAATTGATTAGTGTCTCTGAGAGGCAATGTAGTCTACTACAATGATGTATAGAGGTGTAGAGTGGTGTGAAGTGGTATTGTGTAATTAGAAATCTATTACCCTAAAAACTACATTTCCCAGGAGCCCACTGACTTCCTGTCATTACATACTTCCTGTAGACAGAGGGATAAAATCAGTGGGTTTCCTGGTCTTGCCCTCTTTACTTCCTGTCGACAACTATGATGGAGCTTGGGGAGCTTGGGTTTTTGAACATGTAGATTAGCCATGGTCATGTGTTTTTTTTGTTTTTTTTATTGTTGTTGCCTTTTTATTCCTTTATTTCTAATGATCATTAATAAATCTTTTAAAATATAATATTTTTATTATTTGAGATTAATTTTAATTTTTACAGTATATAATGATGTGTAGAAGTGTGAAGAGGCTTGTAGTGGCATATAGTGGTGTGTAGTGGTAAATAATGGTATGGAGAGGATTGAAGTGGTGGTAGGGGAGATAGAATTTGACTTGGAGTCATGACAACTGCTGTAGACACTTACTGGCTATGTAGGCCTTGCTACACATCTCCAACGGCCTTTTAGACATCTACAACTGGATGCTGTATAGACATCTTAAATTCAACATATCCAAGACTGAACTCATCTCCACCCCTGCCAAAACTTTACCATGTCCCTAACTTTCCTATTACTGTTGAGGGTACCACCATCTTATCAGTCACACAGGCTTACATCCTGGCTGTCATCCTTGACTCCTCACTCGATCCTATCCCCTCGGCCCCCATTGGTGGCCATCTTGTCGTTATTACCTTCCTAATATCTTCCCCTTCTCTCCTCTGACACTGACACTATGATAGTGTGGACCTTCATCACCTAATGATTGCACTGCTGCGATATCCTGCTGGGTGATCTCTCTGCCTCAAGTTTCAAAGTAATCTTCCTAAAATTCAAGTCTGACCATATTTCCTCCTTATTCAGTAAACTCTAGTGGTTTCCTCTTGCCTCCAGGACTAAAAATAAAATTCTCTTTAAAAATCTAGTGTTCAAACCCTTCTCAACTTAACTTCCTCCTACCTGTCCAGTCTTCTTGTACCCTACTCTACCCCTACACACACACACACACACACACACACACATGCACATGCACACACAACACTGATCCAGTGACATTGGCCTCTTTATCATTTCTTGAACAAGCTATCCAATCTGCCTACCTAGAATGTTTTCTCTGGCTGTCCCCCATGCCTAGAACACTCTCCCTCCTCATCTCTGCCTCCTGGCTTCCCTAGCTTTCTTCATGTCTTAGCTAAAATCTCACTTTATGCCAGAAGTCTCTCCCAGGCTTCCCTAATCTTAATACCATCTCTTTAAGACAACCACCCCACCCACCCACCCAGTTTATTCGGTATATACCTTGTTTATTCATAGTTGTTTGGGTGTTGTCGCCCCCATTAGACTGTAAGCTCCTTGAATGCAGAAACTGGTTTTTGCCTCTTTTCTGTATCCCCAGTGCTTAGCACAGTGCCTGGCACATAGAAGGCACTTAATAAACACTGGTTGAAACTTTAGCAAAGTTGCAGGATACAAAATAAACCCACATAAGGCATTAGCATTTCTATATATTTCCAACACATCTCAGCAGCAAGAATTAGAAAGAGAAATTCCATTTAAAATCACCCTAGACAATATAAAATACTTAGAAATCTATCTGCAGAGACAAACACAGGAACTATATGAACACAACTATGAAACATTCTACACACAATTAAAACTAGATCTAAACAATTGGAAAAATATTGATTGCTCATGGGTAGGACAAACTAACATAATAAAAATGACAATTCTACCCAAATTAATTTACTTATTTAGTGTCATACTCATCAAACTACCAAACAACTTTTTACTGAATTAGAAAAAAACCATAACAAAGTTCTTTTGGAAGAACAAAAGATCAAGGATATCCAGGGAAATAATGGGGAAAAAATCTAAAGGAAGGTGGCCTTGCAGTCCCAGATCTCAAACTAGACTATAAAGCAGTGGCCATCAAAACAATATGGTACTGGCTAAGAGACAGAAAGGAGGATCAGTGGAATAGACTTAGGATAAGTGACTTCAGCAAGATAGTCTATGATAAGTGCAAAGATTCCAATTTTGGGAACCAAAACCCACTATTTGATAAAAACTTCTGGGAAAATTGGAAGACAGTATGGGAGAGATTAGGTTTGGATCAACATCTCATGCCCTATACCAAGATAAACTCAGAATGGATGAATTACTTGAATATAAAAAAGGAAACTATAAGTAAATTAGGTGAACACAGAATAGTATACATGTCAGATCTTTGGGAAAGGAAAGATTTTAAAACCAAGCAAGAGCTAGAAAAAAATCGCAAAATGTAAAATAAATAATTTTGATTACATCAAATTAAAAATGTTTTGTACAAACAAAACCAGTGCAATGAAAATTAGAAGGGAAGCAACAAATTGGGAAACAATCTTCATAACAAAAACCTCTGACAAAGGTCTAATTACTCAGATTTATAGAGCTAAATCAATTGTACAAAAAAATCAAGCCATTCACCAATTAATAAATGGGCAAGGGACATAAATAGGCAATTTTCATATAAAGAAATCAAAACTATTAATAAGCACATGAAAAAATGTTCTAAATCTCTTATAATCAGAGAGATGCAAATCAAAACAACTCTGAGGTATCACCTCACACCTAGCAGATTGGCTAACATGACAGCAAAGGAAAGTAATGAATGCTGGAGGGGATGTGGCAAAATTGAGACATTAAAGCATTGCTAGTGGAATTGTGAATTGATCCAACCATTCTGGAGGGCAATTTGGAACTATACCCAAAGGGTACTAAAAGACTGTTTGCCCTTTGGTCCAGCTATAGCACTGCTGGGTTTGTACCCCAAAGAGATAATAAGGAAAAAGACTTGTACAAGAATATTCATAGCTGCACTCTTTGTGGTAGCAAAAATTGGGAAATGAGGGGATGCCCTTTTGATTGGGGAATGGCTGAACAAATTGTGGTATATGTTGGTGATGGAATACTATTGTGCTCAAAGGAATAATGAACTGGAGGAATTCCATGGAGACTGGAACAACCTCTAGGAAGTGATGCAGAGTGAGAGGAGCAGAACCAGGAAAACATTGTACACAGAGACTGATACACTGTGGTACAATTGAATGTAATGGACTTCTCCATTAGTGGCAATACAGTGATCCTGAACAACTTGGAGGTATTTTATGAGAAAGAACACTATCCACATTCAGAGGAAAAACTGGGAGTAGAAACATTTGAAGAAAACAACTGCTTGATTACATGGGTTGAGGGGGATATGATTAGGGATATAGACCCTAAATGAACATCCTAGTGCAACATCAACAACATGGAAATAGGTTCTGATCAAGGACACAAATAATACCCAGGTGAATTGTGCATTGGCTATGGAAAGAGGTGGGGGGAGGGCAGGGAAAGAATATGATTCTTGTAACCAAGGAATAATGTTCTAAATTGACTAAATAAAATTTAAAAAGTAATAATAAACACCAGTTGACTAACTGAGTCACTTAAATTTACAGGTTATTTTCCCATCTGTAAAATGGGATTAATAATACCTGTACCATCTATTACATAGGATTGGTGTGAGCAGAGTCCTTTGTCAGTCTTGAAGCTTTGTATAAACTCCAGTTGTTCTTCAGGAGACACCTCTGTCTGATTACAATAGCAGAGAAAAGTTTTCCATTATCCTTTCCAGGTTTCTTACATTCCACCTCTGCTTTCTCTCTCATTGTTTGGTGGTCAAGGGTTTCCTTGCATATGATACATATTCGAGTACTCCTGTCATGAAAACTCTGCAATACCTTTATCTAATCAGAACAGAGTGATTCTCCTGTCCCTCCTTCTGAGTAACTTGCTCCCAACTTCCCTGCTCTATTCTGTTAAATGTCAGCAAAATATTATGGAAAGAGCACTAAAACCATAGTCTACCTGGATGTCAACGTAGCTCTGTCACTAACTTACCATGTGACCTTGGGCAAGTCATTTCACTTTTTTCTGGGCCTCCATGACTTTCTGGGTAACAATGCTATAATTTAAATCCTGATTGTGATAGGGATACAAAGGTGAACAAGGCATAGCTTAAAAAAAAAAAACCCAATCTTCTAAACCTCAGTTTCTTCATTTTTCAAATGGGCATAATATTTGTATTATCTACCTCCCAGGGCTGTGGTAAAACTCAAGTGAGTGGGTAATTTATTGCTTTATGAGTCTAAGCTATTCTTATTTACATTTAATTGGTCTTCTTACCAAGCAGCACATATAGGATTGACCCTCTCTAGTTATATCCCTATATACACTGAAAATAATTTAAATGGTCTGCTACACAGTTTTAAGAAGATATTTCTCCACAGACATTTTAAAAAAAGGATAGTAGGAATCATCCTGGTAAGAGAAGGTAGACGAACTCAAGAGAGAAGAGAAGTTAACACAAGTGCCAAAAAACATGGACTGATTTTTCTTCTTCAGGTAGAAACCATGACTCCTTGGGAGAATGAAATACAAATGAGGCTTCCAAACTCTTTACCATGGGTGGGTGGGGACTAACAAGGGCATATTATCATGATGATTGAGTGACAAGATAACACATTCAAAGTAAGTTTTTAGCTGAGTTTCAGAAGTCTTGATTCTACCACTTATTCATAGTGTGGACTTGGGAAAGTCTGAACCTTAACCCCTTTATCTGTAAAAAGGAGACAAATATGCTTGAACAAACTACTTCATAGCATTGAACTGAAATGACATGTCAGAGATCTGAAAAGGAGCAGGCAGGATTATCACCAAGTTCCTCTGTTCAAGACCCCAGGGAGATCACAGCACAACCCACCACCTAAGTTACAGGGAGAACATATCTATTCCCAGAGGGAGCATATCCCAAGAACCCCCTGAAACCCTCCGCTATGCTCTTACACAGCTTGAGCTGAAACTTAAAGACAGCACTAGAGTGAAGAATCTAGGACTGTAACTCCAAAGTAAAGGTCAGACGTCAAATGGAAAGACCTGGAACCTAAAGGGCAATGCCAGCATGGGTAATAACAGTTGGACAGGAGGCCTAGAAGGAATGATAGCTTAATGTTCTGTGTGATGCTGAGGTTGTCGCTGAGTCTCCCCTGAGCTGTGTGTACTTTGCCCTCCAAATTTCCTGACCTTGTAGCAAAGTTGAATCATGCACTGAATCCATCTATGTGTATACTGAACTGAATGGACAGAGTGGGTGATCTGGGAACAAGTGAAGAAAAGAATTGACAGGGAATAAGTGAAGTTTGATTGGTGGTAGTAAAGATGCAGGTGAAACAGATGAAATAGACTTTATACCCATTTCTTAATGTTCAACCACCATTTGTCTCCTTGTATTGTTCCTTGAACTCAAAGCCCACCTTTTCCATGATTTCTTCCCAGAGTAGGAAAATAGCAATTGTTCTCTAAAATACAATAATATGAAACATCCATCTATTCACCCCACAACTTTCTTCACATCTGCCTTCAGACATTGCCCTACTTCTCCCCATCTAGACCAGAATCCTCCATTCTAGACTAGAAGCTCTACACCCTGGACCTCGAGAACCCATGCCCTCAGTATCTGGAGAAATTAATTCATTAATCTTTAGAACTCCTGCTAGAGGCTCTACTTTCTGGATTTGAGATTGTGTGTACACAAACTAGCGCCCTACATCTTCTAGATGATTTCAGACTTCAGACCATGTTTTATCTTTCCATACCATTCAGCCATCCACACTGGTCACCTGGCAATCTGCCTGCAAGTAAGTATGTCCCTTACTCTTCCAATCCTCCACTCCCCTCTCCATCTCTTGCTCTGAGCCCAGCAATCAAATTGATAGTGCTTTCCCTCCTAGAAAGAGCATGTCGATTGATGGATCATCTAATGCATCAACCATGCATCATCATCCTTGAACTCTTTAGACCAAAACTCCCTTCCCTGTCCATCAGTCCCCTGTGTAATCTATCTTCTTTGGTAGAATATAAACTCTTTGAGGATAGGCACTGTTTCTCTTTTTAATTTTTATCCCCAGAACTTAGTACACTGCCTGGAACAGTCATAAAGGTGTTTTCATTCATTCATTCATGTCTGTTGTAGAATAGATTAGGAGGCTGGAATGCTGACCTGAGAATCAGGACCTTGGACAGGGGGGAGAAAGAAGAGTGTCCTACAGTCTCAGTCCTAGAGGGGATGATCCCTAAAACAGCAGGCTTCTCACCCCCCAACCCTGCCCCTCCCTATTCACCTTTGATCTCCCTGTGATATATCCCTAATGCAATTTATGGCACAGAGTAGATGGCTAATAAATGCTTGCTGATTGATCGATTGCTATCTCAGCACTGAGATACTTTGTCCTTACTAGAAGCAAACTTCAGCAAGGTCTCAAACATCAGAAAACTGCATTCATATCTCCTCCATTCAGGCAGGAAGATAACAAAAGGAGAGATGCACAATCAATAAAAGGTCGATTGTGGATATATTTTTATACAAAATCCTTGGGAAAAACTAGGCTACAAACAAGACTTAGATTTCCCCGGGCTCTATGGCTCTACCTCCAGGAGGAATCTTGCCCCCTAGTGGTGCTTACAAGCACTCAATTCTCTTCAAGCAAGAGAAAGGGGAGAAAACATTCATTAAAATACAGACTATCCCCAAAACGTTAGTGAGGTTTTAAGCCCCAAGACGAGCAGGCCTCAACAGAATCTTTTTTAACCCTTATCTTATGTCTTAGAATTAATACTGTGTATTGGTTCTATGGCAGAAGAGCAGTAAGGGCTAGGCAATGGGGGTTAAGTGACTTCCCCAGGGTCACACAGCTAGGAAGTGTCTGATATCAGATTTAAACCCAGGACCTTCCGTCTCTAGGCCTGGCTCTCAATCCACTGAGCCACCTCCCTCAATAGAATCTTGAAGACTTAGTGTGAGACATCTCTAAGTTGCTTGAGGCTGCTGCCATATTCCCCATTTTTGGTCCCCTAAATTCTCTCATTCAAAGTTTGCTGGTATTCTAGGAAAGGAGGCAAGTGCAACTGGCACTGATGTCCCTATCCACGATCTAGCAATTGACTGTCAGCCAGTAGGTCTTGGATCTATATGCTTGTAGCTATCTGGAAGGTCCCTCCATTGTGGCAGATCTCAACTCATCTGTAACTTAAAAGAAAAATCTTATAGTGGTGCCTAGATCTCAAAAAGGTTAAGTGACTTGCCCACAGCTAAACAGCTAATAAGTGCCAGAAGTACAATTTGAAAGGACAGTTAGGTAATAGAGTACACAGAGTGGCAGGCCTGGAGTCAGGAGGACCTGGGTTCAAATCTGGTCTCAGACACTTCCTAGCTGTGTGACCCTGGGCAAGTCATTTAGCCTACATTGCCTAGCCCTTGCTGCTCTTCTGTCTTAGAATTGATATAAGACAAAAGGTAAGGATCTTCCTGACCCAAATCAAGCACTCTATATCAACTATGCCATTCTATCTCTTTTAATGTCAGTTTCCATCTCCATAAGAACATCTTCTCCTTCTCTCCAATATGATCTCATTTCCTCAACAACAAGGGGGGAAAGCTTGGACACCCTTACCCTAAGTCTTTTCCCAAATGCTGCCCCAAAGGAGAATTTCAGTCACAGATCTTACTGGCTCAGAGTTCTTCCAGGAGGACCAAGAGAAGTTTATGGATCCTTTCAGCAAATAAAGGCAGACACAAAGGAGAAGGGAAAAGTGGAAAGCAAAAATCAGTAGAAACAGAAAGCAGGAAGGAAGAAAAAGAAGGAAATGCCTGATGGTGAGTGGCTGAGATGTACAGGGACCATAGAACACTGGATTTGAAGTCAGAGGAGTTGGGCTCAAATACTACTTCCATCAATTCCAAAAGACTTGGTTGAGGTCAGTTAGGTGGCTCAGTGGATTCAGAGTCAGGCCCAGAGACAGGAGGTCCTGAGTTGAACTCCGGCCTCAGACACTTCCTAGCTGTGTGACCCTGGGCAAGTCACTTAACATCCATTGCCTAGCCCTTACCAATCTTCTGCCTTGGAACCAATACACAGTATTGATTCCAAGAGAAAGGTAAAGATTTGTTTTGTTTTGTTTTTTAAGCAAAATAACAATGACAAAAAAGAACTGGTGGCATGGAAATGGAGATGTAGTCTTGGAGTCAGGAAGCCTTGGTTCAAAAGTAGTCTTTGATGTGTATTAGCTGTGTGAACCTGGGCTTCTCTGAGAATCAGTTAACTCTTCTGCAAATTGGGAGTGATAGTAAAAGCTATTTCACAGGGTTGTAGTGAGGAGAATATAGTTCTCTGTAATTCTTCAGGCTCCATCTAAATCTGAACTCACTTTATTAGGGTATGACCTTGGACAAGTAATTTCTCCTTCCTGAACCTTGATTTCTTGATGACCAAAATGAAGAGTTTGAACCAAATGACCTCCAAGATCCTTTGCAGGTCTAAATGCAGCTCCTGTTCTTTATTAGTTGCTGACCCATTAATGGTCAGTCAAATAAAAGTGAGAGAACAGAAAAGTGGAGGAAGTGCCCCAATTGACTAGTGGTAGATGTCAGGATTCCTAGCAGAACCATTTGGTTTTATAGAGAAATTTTGGAAGGGGAGGCCAGTCCCCAAGCTCAACAGGCTGTCTCTCTGTAGGCAGCATGCAATTTCAGGGACCATATGCAACTCATTACCACTGCTAGGTTCCCATTTGCAGTCTGGGCTACATGATGTCACGAGCCTAGAGGATGGGGATGGGGCTCAGGGGAAGCAATGACTGCAATATTTTTCTGACACTAACACCTCTCTCTGGCCCTCAGAAAGCAGTGGAGGTGGGAGGGCTACAGAGAGGGAGCTGGGCTCAGCCAGAACACCACCCACGCCCAAGCCTCCTCCTCCTCCCATTGGCGCCAGGCTGGAAGGGTTCACAGCTGTACAGGCACGAAAACAATGGAGAGAAATGAAGAAAAAGGAGGGGGAAAGAGAGAGGAGGAAAGTGGAGAAGCAAAGAGAGAGGAGGGAATAGGGAGCAGGCCCAGATGGCTCCTTCTTTAGATTTTTTTTTCCAAAGGAAAAGACACTTAGGTTTACAGGATGTTAGAACTGGAAGAGTCTTTGGAGGTCATCTAATTCAACCACTTCTCATTTTACAAATGAGGGAACTGAGATACAGAGAGGAGGAAGTGGTTTGTTTAAGGTCATAGGGCTACCTTAGAAACTATCACCCCAACCAGCTCTTCATTTTACAGATGAGAACACTTTAGGACAAAAACTCTCTCACTTGTCTTGGACAGCACTTTGCCCAACATCCTATCCTACCCCCTACCATGTGCTTCATAGACTTATGTTTTTGTTTTTGCCAACAATTATGGTTTTCTGTGCAACATCTGATACATAGTACAGTTTCAGGGTAGCAAAAGGGAAAAGCACTAACCCTGAGTCAAGTCTCATCTCTGACACTTGTGTGACATTGGGCAGATTCAACAAAACCAGCCCCTGGATTATGAGGTCCCCACGCTTCCCCAATATTGAACATCTAAGACCATCTTCTATGTCCACTTTTGGCTAGTACAAATTTCTTATTCTCAGAAAGATTCTGTTGAACCTCCTGTGATCCTCTTCATCAGTCCCTAGCCCTTTCCCCCTCCTTTCTAGCCACACTGACCACATCTCTTTGGGTATCTTCTAGGACAATGATGGTGAATCTATGGCACAGGTGCCAAAGATGGCATGCAGACTGCTCTCTGTGGACTTTTGGCTTCCCTTCCTCCCCACCTCCCTCCCCCAGAGTTTGTTACAAGAAAGGCAGAGGGACTAGGGTAGAGCTGCTCCTCTCCCCCTCTCCACCCTGCTCCTCTAGCCCCACAGTCCAATGGGAGTGCTTTCTCCCATCCTTGTGTGGGCTGGGGGTGATACCCAGCATGTGGAAGAGGCACAGCACTCCATCTCTAAAAGGTTCACCATCACTGTTCTAGGATCTGTTGTCTGGATTTCAATTGGACTTTCTCTGTTACTTTGTACCATTTGGTCTTATCAACCTTTGTTTCCTCATGTATAAAATAAGAGTGTTGGAGTCTCTTCTAGCTCCTATGTTTCTTCCTCAATGTGCTGTAGAGGACCTTCTCTGTGCTATAGGCAGAAGAGAACTGACCTAAATGTTGAAAGGCCTTGGACCAATATCTTTACTTCTCTTGACCTTGGTTTCTTCATCTATAAAGTAAGTGGTTAGATAAGATGACTTCTAATGCCCCCTCAAGCTCTGTAATTTCCATGTGCCCAAAATAGGGGCATATGAGATGGATGACAACTAACAATTACTAATACAGATTTGGGACAGATATCACAAAAATTATATAGGTTTAGTATTGGCAGAGACCTCAGCAGCTGGTTCCTAAAAAAAGAAGCATCCCATTAAAATATTTTAAAAATCAATGACCATTTTTATTAAGGACCTACTATGCACCAGGCTCCACTCAGGGATGTTGGAGATATAAAAACAAAAATGGTGCTAGAGGTTGGGGTGATAAGCAAAGGTCCACTGTGTGAAAGGATGTATTTATGTTTTCTTTGTCAAGGAGAATGATGTTGAGAAAAGTTTTGAAGGGAATGAGGGATTCTAAGAGGTCTGGTGTACCAGTCTAAGAGACTGGTGTACATTCTTGGCATGGAGGACAGCCAGTACAAAGATTCAGAGGTGGGAGCCGGAGGGCCATGTGTGAGAAACATGAAGAAGGCCAGTTTGCCTGGACCATAGAGGGAGGGAAGGGGATGCCAAATATGTGGTCACCTTCAAGGCTGCTTTAAGACCTCAGTGAAAGGAAACCAGCTACCTTCCAAAGCAATCCACGCTTTTTTTGTGTGTGTAACTCTAATTGCAAGAAGTTTTTCCACAGATCAAACCTAAATCTGTTTTCAAAGTTGGCTGTAGGGTTAGAAGTAGCATGGTGCAATGAAAAAAGGATTGGATCTGAAGTCAAAGGACTGGGGTTCAAATCTCAGCTCTGCCCCTCGATGCCTGTGTGACCTTGAGCAAACTACTACAGCTCTAAGCCTCAATTGTCTCCTCTGTAAAATGAGGAGGTTGGACTAGATGACCTCTAAAACTCCTACTGATTCTAGGCAGGGAGGACAGCCATTGATCCTATGATCTCCTGCTTTGAAGATATCCAAGACCGGAGCACCCAAATGGTTTAAATGAGGTAGGAGGAGACAGAAGCATAGTTAAGTGATTTTGAGTTTCACTTGGCCCTGAATGTTGTTCCTGTTGTCCGACTTTGTGATTCTGTGGACCATACTGTCCAGGGAGTTTTCTTGGCAAAGATCCTGGAGTAGTTCACCATTTTCTTTTCCAGTGAATTAAGGCAAACAGAGATTAACTGATTTGTCCAGGGTCACATAGCTAAGAGGGAATGAGGTCAGATTTGAACTCAGATCTTCCCGTTTCTAGGACCAGCATTCCACCCACTGAGCCATGTAGCTGCCTCCTCAGATCTACATAGAGGTCTGCAGTCTACTACCTGGATGGGTAAGGCATAGCAATGGTCCTGCTCTAAAGAGATCTTACCAGAAAACAAAACAACAAAACATTTTCTTATCTATGGTTTTAAAAAAATCCTTATATTACAAGTTCCCCAGAACTCCCATATCCGGTGTATCTGAAATAATCTTTCTCTAGTTTTAGTGGCCCACAGGTTTCACATCCTCAGGAAAATCCCCTTAAGGCTCCTTGTAATAATTTTTATTATTCACTCCTCTATTCTCCTCCATGCTCCATCCTCCCTGACTACATCTCCTTGGCTATGCTTATTGGACCTCCACTGAACTTCTACTTCTACCTAAGAGGGGCTCAAGTCCCCTCCACATCTGATGCCAGACTCACAAACAAGGGAAAAGACTTCCCTTGTAATAGGGAATTCCCAAATGAGGAAAGTTCTTTCCCAATGCAGGCCAGATCTTCTCTGTAAATCAGTCTTAGGAAAGTCATCTAGATAGAAGGTCCTGGGTTCAAATCTGGCCTCAGACACTTCCTAGCTGTGTGATCCTGAGCAAGCCTAGCCCTTGCCATTCTTCTACCTTAGAATCTGTAATAGTAGCAGATGGCAAGGTAAAGGCTTATTTTTTTTTAAGTCTTCTAGAGCTCCAATAGCATAAGTGATTTGGCTTGAGTCATAGTCTATGTCACAGACAGAATTTGAACTCATGTCTTCCTGGTTCAAAGGCCATTACTCCATGACTGACTCTCCAAGAGTGATGTATAATAGATAGGCAAAGTCTCTCTTTTGATAATGGTTTTCTATGTACCTTTATTTATTTTCTTTGTTCTTTATTTTTAATGTGAATTTATTTTCTATGTATTTTGTATTTATTGGATCACCTTATCTGTATATATGCTCTCTCTTTCCGCCTCCTCAGCAGAATAGAAACTTCTGAGAGACAGCTCAGAGTCAAGAACACCTGAGTTCAAATCCACCCATAACACATTCTGACTGTGACCCCAGAAAAAAACCACATCTGAGGCTCCCAGAGGGGGTCATCACATATATTTTTATTATGTGTATTATAATATTACATATATCATTATATGTAATATAAATATATATTTAAACCTTACCTTCTGTCTTAGTATTCATTCTAAGACAGAAGACTGGAAAGGCCTAGGAAATTGGGCTTAAGTGATTTGCCCAGGGTCACACAGCTAGGAAGAGTCTGAGGTCAAACTTGAACCCAGGTCTTCCCTTCTCTAAGTTTGGTGCTATATCCACTGTGCTAGCTCGCTGCCCCAGAGTCATCATATACTACTAGAAGCTGCAGAAAATGTGCTGAATAGGTAGATGCCTGAGTACATGGCTCTGGGCAAGGAGAGTGTTAAGCATTTATATAGCACCTACTATGTGCCAGGCAGGCACTGTGTTGAGTGTTACAAATATCTCATTTGGTCTTCACAACAACCCTTCAAGGTAGGTACTTTTTCACCAATGGGGAAACTGAGGAAACATTAGTTAAGTGACTTGTCCCTGGTCATCGTCATCATCATAGCTAGTCTTTATATAGCACTTACTTTGTACCAGGCACTGTGCTAAGCCCTTTATAGTCATTGATCCTCACAGTAACCCTAAAAGATAGATGCTGTTATTATTCCCATTTTACAGATGAGGAAATGAGGCAAATAGAGGTTAAATGACTTGTCCAGGGTCACACAACAAATAAATAGGATCTGCCTCCTGCCTTAGAAAACTATACATTCGTGGAGGTAGGAAGGCAGTTTGTTTTGGTTATTAGATTTATGATTTCATACGTATGCAGAGTTTCTGGTGAGGAATCCCCTCTATGAGAATTTCTCATACAACCAAGCCAGTCCATCTTTGAGGCTGAGTTCACATTTGAACTCAAGTCTTCCTGATTCCAGGTCCAGCGCTCTATCCACTGAGCCACCAGCTCTCCTGTCTTCCCAAGGTTTTTACCTCAGCTTAATTTCCATACTGCCTCCCAACCAGCAGCCAAGAACAGAGAATTCAGGGGGGATAAACTAAGCTGTAAACAGGAAGCCTTGGAGAAAATTAATTTGGGTGCATTTGTTTCCATATTTATCCTCTCTCCTTGAAATTACACTATGGCAGTGGCCATCATCTGAATATGTGGGGCAGCATGGTGCATGGGAACTATAATCTGAGGTTACTGTTGCAGTCGAGTCATATTCCATTCATGTTGGACTCTTTGTGACCCATCTGGGGTTTTCATGGCAAACACACTGGAGTGGTTTGTCATTTCCTTTTCCAGTTCATTTTCCAGGTGAGGAAACTGAGGCAAGCAGGGTTAAGTGGTTTGTCCATGGTCACATTGCTAGTATGTGTCTGAGGCCAGATTTGAACACGTGAAGATGAGACTTGGTGACTCCAAGCCTGGCACTCTATCCACTGTGCCACCTGGGTTCCATTCCCAGTTTTGCCACGTACTACAAGCGTAACCTCAGGCGAATCACTTAGCTTTTCCCTGTCTTAATTTGGACTAGAAACTAGACTCAATGATTCCGAGGATCACTTCCAGCTCCAAATCTATGATCTTATGAATAATATTATATTCATTAATCCATCCAATTTGGCAAGTGAGGGATCACTGGTGACTTTAGGGACAGTTGTTTCAGTTGAATGATGAGGTTGGAATCCAGATTGCAAGTGGTTGAAGAGTAAGAGGAAAGGAATGGGAACAAGAACAATACAGTTTTTTCTAGAAGTCTGGCTGCCAAAGGGGGAGATAGAGGCTAATAGGTCAAATCTCAGATACCCTATCTACAAAACAGAAAGAATAACACCTGCGCAACCTACCTCATGAGGATTGAACATGAAAACACATGCCAAAAAATGCTTTGAAAAACATAAAGTACTCCAAGCATCAGGGGTCTGATGCCCAGGTTGGTCACATGGTGGCCCAAGAGCAAAGGCAGTGTTAGACCTCAGAGTCACAATAATCTCTGGATTGGAGCTGACCCTGAACCACAAGGGCCCCCTGGGGCTACTCTCTCCAACAGAGATTCTGCCCTTCCCTTGAGGTGATGGAACAGAGATACTCACCATCCTCACACAGGTTCAGTTTGGATAGGCTCCTGCCCTCGAAAGTCTCCTCAAAGATGGAGCCGTTCTCCCGGTCTCCAAAGCTGTGCAAATACATGCCTTTGTTCTCCATTGGGTCCTGCAGACAAAGAAACATGGAAGAAGAGAAAAAGGAGGTATTGGGGGAAAGAGGAAGGGAAGGAGGGAGAGAGAAAGAGGAAGAGAGAGAGAGAGAGAGAGAGAGAGAGAGAGAGAGAGAGAGAGAGAGAGAGAGAGAGAGAGAGAGATTAAAATACTAACAACAAAATAGAAATATACTCCACCCTTATTTCTGCCCACTGAGCCCCTCTTCCATATCAGAGCTTATTCTTCAGGTATAACCATAATTGGCATTCTATAGCCCTTTAAGGCTCACAAATAGACTTATGTACACTATCTCAGTTGATTCTCATGGTGGCACTAAGAAGTAAATAGTCTGAATATCTTGGTCCTCATTTTAAAGATGAGGAAACTGAGATTGAGTTTAAAGGCTAGGTCAACTATGGATTGCATTAAGACAGGCATTAGCTTCCAATTATAAAGAGGTGATACCTTTTCCCTGGCCAGATCTTATCATATTCAGTTCTAGAAACTGGAGTTTAGGAAGAATATCAACAAGATGAAGAGGGTCCTGAGGAGAACATCTAGGTTAGTGAAGGGTCTTGATTCCATGATATATGAGGGTCAATTCACTTCTAGATCCCTCTTTTCCTCTTCTCATATAAAAATCCCTTCATGTAATTTCCTACTAAATTCCTTTACTCCAATGTCTTATAATGTCATGTCCTTTCTCCTTGCCAAGGCCAACCTTATGCCCTTGATTCCATCCACTCTGGGCATCTTTAGAAGATTTCTCCCTCAATCATCACCTCTAGATAATTTTCAACTTCTGTCTCTGAGTTCCTTCCTTACAACTTTCAAACATGCCCAAGTCTCTCCCTTCCTTAAAAAATAAAAATAAAAAACCTTTCTAATTGACACCCCCTCAGCCCCTCAAGATCTAACCTATAGCTCTCTTCCCTTTTTTTCAAACACCTAGAAAAAGCTATATATACTCACTGCCTCCACTTTTACTTCTCAGAGTTTTGCAATCTAATTTCCAGCTAAATCCATCCACTCAACTGAAAGTACTTTCTCCAAATTTCTCCATGCTTTATTTATTGGCAAGTCTGATGTGTTTTCATAAGCATGATCCTACTTCACCTCCTGGATCCATTTGAGCTCTGGTTGACTACTCTCTTCTCATGGATATGCTCACCTAATGTATGACATTATTCTCTCCTGGTTCTCTTACAGGGGTGTCCATTCCTCCTCAAGCTCAAGTGTTGGCTCATGATCCATATGTTTCCTAACTTTGGGTGTTCTCCAAGCTTCTGTCCTAGACCCTCTTTCTACACTGTCTCTCAGTGACCTTAACAAGTCTTATGAATTTAATAATCATCTTTTAGAAGATGACCCATAAATCTACATAAGTAACCCTATCCCTAATTGAGCTTCCATCCCACAAGAACAAATCTGTTTGACATTTCACATTTAATACCAACTTAGTATGGTTAATACTGAACTCATTATCTCCCTCCACTTCCCAAACAACCTCCCTTCCAAATTTTCCCATTTCTCTAAAAGGCACCACTGTTCTCCCAGACTCTCAGGCTCATCACTTTGTTGCTAGCCTTGACTCCTCGTTTTACAATCTAGTCCCAACCTATCTTTCTAACTTCACTGTCTTCCCTTCTTCTGTCTCTGTACTGTCTGTCCCCCATTTCTGGAATACATTCCTTCCTCACCTATGCCTCATAGACATTCCATAGACTTCCTTTAAGACATTGCCCACGTGCCATCTTGTATAGAAAGTTTTTCCTGATCCTCCCAATCAATCTTCTAATGCATTACCTACCCAGTCACTATGTATTTAACTACTTTGCATTTATTATCTTCATATCTATTCTGTATGTTCTTATATATGTCCTTGTTGTTCCCCTAATAGAATGTAAGCTCCATCTGAGTAGAAATTATTTTCGTTCTATTTGTATTCCCCAGAACATGGCACAATACCTGGCACATAGTAGGTGCTTAATAAATGATTGTCAATTAATCAGTTGAGAGAACTGAGTGTGCTTAGTTTGGAAAAGAGAAGACAGTATTAGAGGGATGAGGAGGGAGGGAGGGAATAATAGGTATCTTCAAATACTTCAAATCTTTAAATACAAAGAGGGATAGCTGTTGGATAGTAAGGGTTATAGTGGAAATTTCTTCTAGGTAAGAATTAAATTAGTTGACTGCTAAAGTGTCTTCTGATGCTGAGATTCCATGATTCTGTGATTCTGAACCTGGGTCTCTCTCTCTCTTTTTTTAATTGAAATTTTTTAATTAATTAAGAAAAAAATTTCCATGGTTACATGCTTCATGTTCTTTCCCTCCTCTCCTCCCACCCCCTCTCATAGCCAATGAGCAATTCCAATGGGTTTTACATGTGTCATTGATCAAGACCTATTTCCATATTATTGATATTTGCACTAGGGTGATCATTTAGAGTCTACATCCCCAATCATATCTCCATTGACCATGGGATCAAGAAAATGTTTTTTTTTCTGTGTTTCTCCTCCCATAATTCTTCCTCTGAATGTGGATAGCTTCTTTCTCATGAGTCTGGGTCTCTCTTAACTCCAAGACCAGTAATAACAATAACAGCAGTAGTAGTAATAGTAAGTAGTAGTAGTAGTAGTAGTAGTAATAGTAAGTAGTAGTAGTAGTAGTAGTAGTAGTAGTAGCAGCAGCACCAGCAGCACCAGCAGCCATTAGCATTTATATAGCTCCCATGACCCACTATATACCAGGCGTGTGCTAAGTACCTTACAATTATTATTATCTCTTTTGATCATCACAACAACCCTGAGATATAGAATAGGTGCTATTATTATCTCCATTTTACATGAGGAAACTGAGTCAAATAGGGGTTAAGTGACTTGCCCAGAGTCATGCAGACAGTAAGCATTTGAGGCAAAATTCAAACTCAAGTCTTCCTGACTCCAGGTGCAGTATTCTAGTTACTGCGCCACATAACTGCCACAGTAGTCTCCATTACTTGCTCCCCATTTCTGAATAACAGAATCACAGAACTCTGGAGTTGAAAGGGACCTCAACAGACTACCTACATAAAAGGTATCCTACCATATTACACCAACAAGTGGTCATCCGGGCTCTTCTTGGAGTCTTCAAACCAGAAAAGCCTCTAGAAAAGCTTCCTCATTCTTACCCCATCCCCTAATTTCTTGAGTCTGAGATTAGCCAGGTTCTTAAGCAACATGGACTTTGCTATCCTTGGAATGACTCTTTTCCCACTCTCTAGCACCAGGAGTGGTGCTAGAGTTTACATATCTCAAAGCACACTCTGTCCCATGTTGGGGGCAGAAGGAACAAAACCTCCTCTTCCCCAGGGAGTGAGCTAGGGGCTGGTTCTGGGTCCAATGGAACACAAGAGGAGGGAGAGAGCAGCTGGAGTATGAGCTAAGGATTGTTGGGCAGGGTTTCCTCTCTGCCCTTTCCTGTGCATGTCTTGGGAGGGAGGAAAGCTGGCCAAGAGAGAGTGGGGAATGATACAGGAATTAGAGACTTGAAGCTCTTTGAGCTAGATCGGACCTTAAGATATTCTAGTTCAGCCTTTTGGCAGGCAAGATTTTTTTTTTCACATTAGAAAAAAGTTTCCAGTTATATTTCAGACCAGGACACAGGAAGCAATATCAGCACTCAACTTGCAGAACCAAAAACATCTTTAGTAAAATACTTCATGGTACAAACTTCCTCCCAATGTTGTTTAATCCTTGAAAACCTCACCTCAAAGATTAAAAAATAGATACAGAAATACTAGCTTAGAACTCAAACTCTTCATCTGCTATATCAATTGCCCAGGCAAACTTCTCCCTCTGGGTCTTATTATAAGTCTTCTTCCCTGGCACACCAAGCTTCTTATTCCAGGCAATGCCAATCCTGGGATCCAAGTAGTTGGACTTTGGACATGCCCAGGGCACCCTACTTATTTTCTTCTTTGTCCATGATTTAAATATGCAGCTCCGGGAGCTTCTAACTTGGCCAACAGATTTCTCTTCTTGTCTTTGTTACTCTTGGACTTCACATCCTTTCTAACTTTGGGGTCAGCCTTTGCTTTTTTTAGCTTCTGTTTTCAGGCAAGGTATCAATTTAATACCCATTTAATAGAAGAGACAACCCAATTCCATTCAGGTAAACCAGCCAAAAGGGTACCAGAAATCTGTGGCCCCTCCAATACCTGCACCTCCAGCTCCAACCCAAGGTGCTTCTTGGCACCAGGGTTCAGAGTAGTGAGTCCTGCCATCTTCCCTCCTGATTCCTGCACAGCTTTCCTTCCATAAGCTTATTAGGCAATACAGTTTAGAGATTCGTGACCTTTACCTATCTCATTAAGTGGTAGAGCTGGAAGGTAACTTAGAGATCATCAGTCCAAGTCCCAGACTTTACAGACATGGAAACAAACAAGATTCTGTGGAATGGGGATAATCCAAGGCATCATTCCTTCCCTGAAAGCACTCACGTGTGTCATTCTTTTTTCCTTCAAGGAAAGTAATTTATAGAATCCTCTTGTCCATTTTGGAGCTCAAAGATGCAGACAAAGGACCACCCAATCCCTTTGTAGGTTGATTCTTTTCCCTCTAAGACTGACAACAAATGCTCATGACCTGGATAGCATCTCCCTGAGGCCTGCCTGTAGTTCCTCTTTCTTTGGTCATGTTTTAAGGAGAGAAACTTGAAAGCACTATAGAAGGAAACTGAGGGTGGGAGGAATCAAAGATTCCCTGAAGGAAATAGCATTGTAGTTGTGCTTTAAAGGGTGGGTAGGCAATGGCAAAACCACTCCAGTATCTTTGCCAAGAAAACCCTAAATAGGGTCACGAAGAGTCAGACACGACTGAAACAACTGAACAACAACAATTGGCATTCAGTCAGCAAAGGGGAAGGAGCAAAGGCAAGGTTGAGAGCTGGGATCACACATAGTTACATGTTGTAATCTAGGCTATCCCAAACCATGGGCAGATATCAAGTTTCACTGGAACATAGAAGAGAAAAGCCAAGCCTTTGCACAAGCTGTCCTGAGTGCCTGGGATGTTCTCACACCTCCCTCCATCTCTTGAAATCTCTAGTTCTTTTCAAGGTGCTGCTCTTCATGAGTCCTCTCCTCTCCCAGTGTTAGTGGCTTCCCCGCCATAACCAAATTCTTTTGTATTTCTTTGTTTATGTACCTATTATTTCTCACTAATAGAAGGCAAACTCCTCAAGGACAGGGATGATTCCATTTTGGTTTTGTCTTTGCATTCCTAATGCCCAAGAGACAGCATGGCGTAATGGATACTGAGATGGACTTGGAGCCAGGAAAACCTACTAATGTCTTGTTAAGATGACAAATTGTAGAGGGAAGGTGCTCATCTTCGTCAATAGCAGGGAGTTCCCTCTGCCAGCAAAACCACTGGCATACATACCAATGTTAGCCCTTATCTCCTACACCTCTTCAATATGTTTGCTGGATTGAATTGAACAGAAGGTTCATTTCCTGAAGGTCCAGCATGGCATTCTATACTTCTAGAGGCAGAACCAGAATTCAAAACTGAATGTCCTGAGACCCAGCCTATACTGCTGCCTATCATCCTTTATTTTTTTTTAAGTCCTTACATTCCATCTTAGAATTAATACTATATATTGGCTCCAAAGCAGACAATCGGTAAGGGCTAGGCAATGGGGGTTAAGTGACTTGCCCAGGGTCACACAGCTAGGAAGTGTCTAAGGTCAGATCTGAACCCAGAATCTCCTATCTCCAGGCCTGGCTCTCAATCCTCAGAGCCACCCAGTTGCTCCCACCTGCCACCCTTTAAATATAGCATACCTCTCCCCATAACTATATCCCACGGTCCATCTTGGTCAATGTTCCAGTCTTCTGACCACTTCTTTCAGTCCTGCTTCCATGCATTATCTCTCCCTCCTGTCCCACAAGCTCTGAGTCACCTCCCCCACTCCCAGATTGTCAGAACCAGAGTTCTTGCCGATCAGCAGTTTCTCTCCAAATCCTCCACCCCTTCTCCAGGGAGGGAGGCTTGGTGGGGTCCTGTGCAGTCACATAGCGGTGGAGCTGGAAGGGGCCTCTCCTCTCTTTCATCAGCACTCACACACTCCTCCCCTCTGGCCACTCTCCGCCCTGGAGGTGCAAAGCACAAGGCATGTTTCCCCTTAAACCCAGCCCTGGCCGGTTTCTTTGCCAAGAACAATAGACCCTGACACCCAGGGGGAAGGTCGAGGCCAGATCAGACAGACATGTGGGCATCTCCAAAAGGGAGGAGAGAAAGCTGCCTTCATGGCTTCTCCTGTGTTTACATGCTGAAAACACACAGATCCTCCCACTCCTCCTTTGCCGGGTCCCTGTTTCCCCCTTTCTCCCCTTCTCATCAGAGTTTAGACTGAAGCTGGAACGTGTGCCTTGTTATCTCACCGGCCTCTAAAGCCACCCCTGGCCTTCCCTCCCCCCATAGTCTTTTCCTCATAACTCCCCCTCTCTCCACCTCCCAGCTGTGGTGCAGGAAAGCATCCCAGCCTACGTGTGTGCGTGTGCGTGTGTGTGCGTGTGTGTGCGTGTGTGTGCTGGAGGAGAGAGAAAGAACCTTTGCAGAGCAGAGCAGGGCCAGATGTTAGTGAGATGAGTTTGGCAATGCTGGGCCAATTCTGTTGGAAGTCTGTAACTTGGAAGGAAAGCATCAGAATGTTCTGTCTACTACAAGTTGTCGTTGGGGTATTTTGGACCCTGAAATCATCGGTCCCTTCCAGATGACCAGGCCAAAGAGCTGTTCTTGAGGATGGATCAACAAGCAGCAGCGCCATATTAACAACAGCGATAAGGATGATGAGAATGATACTACACTGATGCTCCCCAACACACACACACACACACACACACACACACACACACACACACATGCACACACATACACATGCACACACACGCGCACACACATACACACGCACAAGCACACACACGCGCACACACGCACACCCCTCTCACCATTCCACAGGCACTTTCTCAGCAGGCAGGGCTTTGGCAACTGTCCAGTTCTGGGAGCACAAGTTCACCACCTCTTTGGATGTCCCTGGAATGTGCCAAAGACAGCTAATAGGGAGGCAAGCACGCAGGGGCAGTACAGCACCTTGGACAAGTCTCTCAGGCTCTCTGGGTCTCAGTTTCCTCCTCTGTTCCATGACCTGTAAGCTCCCTCCTATTCTAAATCTATGCTTGTTAAGTGGGATTGTCCTGTGCTGGCCTCGCCTGACCTCTCCACAAGTGGGGGAAATGCTAGGAGAAAGAAGTAGGCATGGAAGGCTTTAGAAGGAGGGGAGCCCACCCTGGAGATTTCAAAGCTGAATGAGTAACAGATTAAAGAGGGGAAACAGATCCATCCACGTTAGGGAACTTTTGTAAACATGATCACGGGCTGCTCAGCACTAGCAAAATTCAGCCTGAGACATTTCAAAAGCTAACCTAGATGCCAGAAGTGAACCTCCAAATCTCCTCACAACCAAGCAAAATCAGTCTGGGCAAAAGGTTTTCTGTTGGCCTCCTCAGTATTTCAACCACCTATAGTAGAAACCAGCTTCCACCCAAGGTAACCATATGGCTCTATTCAACAAAAACTAGAGACAGAAGTTTATTGCCCAGACATAGGTAGAGTCCAGATTGAATCAAAATCCTCTCTGACAGCTCACCGCCTGGCCTCAGTGTCCCTGGCTGTAAAATGAGGAAGGTTGGACCAGAAGATTCCTATGGTCTGTTCTGGCTCTAAATCTACTGTTCTCATATTAGGACTTAATTCTCAGCCCCGTCCTCCTAGTGCTAGTGAGAACGGCTCCTACTCCCCATGGGGACTGGGGAGCAGCAGGCCTTGCTCCTCTCTTAGGGGCTTCTCTCTGGTCCAGGATTTTGCTCAGGTCCCTTCTCCTTGGATCTCCTCCCTTTAGACTAATCAGACACAAAGCAAGCAATCAAGAATGATGATTTCCCCTGGAGGGAGCATCATAAGCAAATGGAATTTCTTTGCTCCCTACCTTTAATATCACTCAGCAGACCCTGGAATAGTAACTCAAAGTTTGGATCGTTGGATGGGGTATCCCCAAGTTCTGGCCCAATACAGGAAGCAACGTGGTATAGTAACAGCAATCCTTGTAGACTTTGCCCTCAGAGGACCTAGCTTCAAACCCTCTTTCTCATGCCTACTATTTGTGGAACCTTGGCAAGTCACTTAACTACCCTGGGCCTCAGTTTCCTTATCTTTAAAACAAAGTCAAAACCATCCAGATTGCCCCTGAGGTCCCTTCTAGCTTCCAATCCGTGGTGCTATAATCCTATAGTCCTCTCATGTGCACCGGTGCACATACATGTAGCGTGTGCATTCAGAGTCACATGTTTAACCCCAGGTCATCCCAAGCCATGAGCAGGCTCTCAGGAGAGCCCATCAGCCTCTCACCCAGGCTGCCCAATGCAAACACTGTCCTCCCACACCCAGGCGGGTCCCGCTGCTCCTCAGTCCCAAGGATTAACCACAAGCCACTCTTGGCCTGGGTGGTCACTGCAGGGGCAAGGGAGAAGGTAGAGGTGCTGCCATCAATCCCTGCATTCCAAGGAACAGCCACCATCCAGTGGTCTTGCTTCCGTGTCCCTCACTCCAGCTAAGGAATGGGCACTGCCAGATTTCCTAAGTAGCTCCTCTCCCCTTCAGAACAGAACAGCGCAGCTGCCTTGGGCAGCCTCAGACTTACCTGTGGCTGGCTGTCTTCCGCAGGCCGAAGTGGTCGCCTTAGTTTGCAGAGTAAGCCATGGCAGGAACACAACTAGCTGTTGTCGCAGCAATGAGGAGAGTGCAAGTCAGGGACTGCTTACATAGGCTCTTCTTCCAAGGCAGCCAGCTCAGTAGGGACCACAGAAAGATCCAGCAGAGGCAGAGATCCAATGGACCCTCTCTCTAGAGCTCCTGGCCTTGCCTTCCTTGCACAGACCTGCAAAATAAGGCTCCTTGTTTGAGGCGAGCCAAGTCAATAGGGGAGCCCCAGCATTCTCCAAAAACTGTGGGAGCTGTTGGAGGACAACCCTGGGCAAAGCCTGTGGCTGGGGGATCTGTCAGCGCTTCCTGGCGTCCTCAGCCACTTTCAAGTCAGGAGCAGAGCTCAGAAGATGCTTTGTGGAGACACCCAGCAACTCTACTGGGTCCTGAGATGGGAACGGTGGCTGGAAGGCTTCAGAAAGTTTTGGAGGAGTAGCTACTACTTCAGAGGCCGGGGAATGTGCCCCCTCTTGTGTCCAAGGAGAAGCGCTGCAGCCTCAAGCTAGGATGCACTCAGGGAGAATACAAACGAATGAGCCAGGGATGGTTTGACGACTGGAAGGCAGATATTCCGCTGAGCTGTAACTAGCAACTGTTGCACTTGGGGTGAGAACAAAGTCAGTTGGGAGGGAGGGAGCTAGACCTTGGGAAGATAGTTTGAATAGGCTCATAGATCTAGAGAAGGATCTTTCTGGGAAGAGTCCTCAGAATCATTCATTTTACAGAAGAAGAATCTGAGGCCCGAGGGGGCCAAGTGACTTGCTCAGTCACACAAGGCAATGTGAGGAGTGGGATTGTAACCCAAGTGCTCTGACTCCAGAACCAAAGCTCCTTCCGCCGCCCCACTATCACCGACCTTGGGGCCAAAGGCATTGTGAGGTGTAGAAAGAAAGCACCTTGACCCACTACCCTAGCGAAGACACAGAGGTTGGGATACTTCAAAGCCCCAAGCAATGGGCAAGAGAGCAAAGGAGGGCCAAAATGGGGAGGAGATAAACAACCAAGAAGCAGTATTCAGTTATAGACTAGCCCAACCACTCTATAGAACAGAGCAATAAAACTGTGCATAAAGGATTGGAAACCAAAGGGATGCCCACCAATTGGGGAATTGGTAAACAAGTTGTGGTATTATGTCTATCATATTCTAAACACTGTGCTGCTCACTAAGGACACGAAAGAGGAAGGAAGGAAGAAAGGAAGGAAGGAAGGAAGGAAGGAAGGAAGGAAGGAAGGAAGGAAGGAAGGAAGGAAGGAAGAAAGGAAAGAAGGGAGGAAGGAAGGAAGGAAGGAAGGAAGGAAGGAAGGAAGGAAGGAAGGAAGGAAGGAAGGAAGGAAGGAAGGAAGGAAGGAAGGAAGGAAGGAAGGAAGGAAGGAAGGAAGGAAGGAAGGAAGGAAGGAAGGAAGGAAGGGAGGGAGGAAGGAATTTGTACAAAAATATTTACAGCATCTCTTTTTGTGGTGACAAAGAATTCCAAACCAAAGGAATGGCTAAATAATTTGTGGTATATGATTGTAATGGAGTACTATGGTGTTATAAGAAATGACAAGCAGGAGGATTTCAGAAAAGCCTGGAAAGACTTACATGAAGTGCTACAAAATGAAGTGAGCAGAGCCAAGAAAACACTGTATGCAGCAACAGCAATATTATAGAGATGATCAACTGTGGAAGATTTGGCTATTCTGTTCAAGACAATGATCCAAGACAATTGCAAAGAATCCATGCCGAAAAATGTTCTCTACCTCCAGAGAAGGAATTGATGAACTCTGAATACAGACTGAAGAAGCATACTTTTAAATTTTTTTCTTTAATTTTTGTTTTATTTTGTTGTGTTTCCTTTTGTAATTTGGCTATTATGGAATTTTGTTTTGCGTGATTTCACATGCATAACAGAAATCAAAGTGCTTGTCTTCTAGAGGAGAGGAAAGGGGTAGGAGGAAGTGAGAAAATTTGGAACTCAAAAAAAATTGTACATGATTATTATAAGAGGCAACTAGGTAGCATAGTGGATAGAGTTCCAGGCCTGGAGTCAGGAGAACCTGGGTTCAAATCTGACCTCAAAAACTTCCTAACTGTGTCACTTAACCTCAATTGCCCAGCCCTTGCTGCTCCTTTGTCTTAGAATTTGATTCTAGAATAGAAGATAGAGGTTTTAAAAAATAATAATAAAATAAAATGATTGTTATAAATTCTCTTACACATAATTTGGGAATATTTAACAAACTAAATAGAAGTATTTAAAAAATAAATAAGCCTCAAATGGGAGATTAGAGCTATATTGTCAAGGGCTTTAAATGGCAAACAGAAGAGTTTGTATTTGAACCTAGAGGTAGTAGTGGGTCACTGGAACTTTTGAAGAAAGGGATGAGTGTGATAAGATATTGTGTGCTTTAGAAATATTACTTCCACAGCTGTTTGGGAGATGAACTGGAGGAGAGGAAAGACTTGAGACAGGCAAACTGATTAGGAGTCTCTCAAATCAGCATAGGTGAGAGGCAATCAGGACATTCTTGACATCTCTGCAGCCTTCGACACTGTCAATCATACCTTTTCTCCTTGATACCCTCTTCTCTCTAGGTTTTCAGGACTCTACTCTTTCCATTCTTCTACCTATCTGCCTGATCCTTCTCAATCTTCTTTTCTGAATCTTTATAAAGGTCTCAATCATTAATTGTCTCTATCCTGAGCCCTTTTCTCTTCTCCCTCTATACTTCATTTGATGATCTTATCAGCTCTCATGGATTTAATTGTCACCTCTATGCTGATGATTCTCAGATATATGTATCTAGTTCTAAACTCTCTCTGATCTCTAGTCTCACATTTCCAACTGCCTACTAGACATCTGGGACTGGATGTCCTATAGAATCTAAAACCCAACATGTACAAAACTGAACCCATCATCCTTCCCCCCGCTCCCACCAAACCCTCTCACTTTCCAAACTTCTCTGTTATTTCACCCAAATTCTCCAAGTCATCTAGGCTAGAAACCTAGTTATCATCCTTGACTCCTCACTCTCTCTCTCTCTCATACTTCCCATATACATCCCACTGCCAAATCCTTTCAATTTCCCCCTGATGACAGCTCTTGGATAGGCCCCCTTCCTGACTTTGACACTGCCACTACCTTCATCCAGGTCTTCATTAGCTCTTTTCAAGATTCTGCAGTAGCTTACTAGTTGGTCTCCCTGCCTAAACTCTCCCCACTCCAGTCTATCCTGTACTCCACTGTCAGATTTATCTTCCTAAAACACAGATCTGACCATATCACTCCCTACCCTCTACCATAACCTTCAGCACCACCCTGTCACCTCCAAGATCAAATATAAAATCCTCAAACATTCAAAGCCCTTCACAGCATGGCCCCCTCCTATCTTTCCAGACTTCTTTACACTTTACTCCCCTTGACATTCTCTGGAATCCAATGATTCTGGACTCCTTACTGTTCCCCAAACAAGACATTCCATCTCAGACTCCAGGTATTTTTACTGACTGTTCCCTGTGCCTATTAGAATAAATTCATAGTCTCTGACTTCATCTCTGTCTCCTACCTTCCCTGGCTTCCTTCAAGTTTCAACTAAAATCCCACCTTCCACAGTGAGTCCCTCTTGATTGTCTCCAAATTACCTTGTCGATAACTTGTTTGTACAAGGTTGTTTTCAGGTTATCTCCTCTATTAGACTGTAAGCTTTTTGAGGGCAAGGATTGTCTTTTGTCTTTTTTTCTCCCTAGGGCTCATTACAGTGTCTGGAACATAATAGAGACCTAATAAATGTTTATTGACTGACCAATTTGGTGGTCATGAGTGAAGTGATGAAGATGAATATAAGGAATGTTGGGGAGGGAGAATCATCTGATGGATACAGTGGAGGTGGGAGGAAAGAATGAAAAATAGAGGAAGGCTGGTTGGAAAAATGGTAGTACCCTAAACAAAAGAGGCAAGAGAAACAGGGAAGAAAAATAGGAAATAAGCATCAGTTCTAGGGAAAAGATAATGAATTCTCCTTTGGACATCCTAATTTTGAGATGTTTCCAGGATATGCCTATATGTCCAATAGGCTATTAGAAATGCAGAACTATAGCTCAAAAGAGATATCAGTTGGCATTATAAAAATCTGTAAGTCACTTGCTTAGAAGTGATTAAAGAATCTATGAGAGCTGGTGAAATCACTGAGATAGAAGATATAGAAAGAGGAGAGAAGAGAAACCAGGCTCTTGCTTACTAGGTGCTAAATTGTTTCTACCTTCTGAAGAGTTCAAATGTGATATGTCCACTAAAATTTGCACCCTGGGACAAAGCCCCATTTGCCCCACTCTAGTTATGGTTCCAGCATAAAAGTAAGGTTTTATTCCTCAAAGTAATCCACTTAAGAGATTGAACTTATTCCAACAATGATCCTATTGCTCAATATATTTTCATAATTTGTTTTCATCTGCATTCCCTATTCCAAAAAGTTTTTTCCCCCTCTGGAAGTGGATAGCATTCTTTGTCATAAGTCTCTCAGAATTATCCTGGATCTTTGTATTGCTAAGTGAAGCAAAGTCTATCACAGTTGATCATTCTGCAATAGTGCTGTTATTTTGTACAATGTTTTCCCTGGTTCTGTTTATTTCACTCTACATCAGTTGATATCGATCTTTCCAGCTCTTTCTAAAGTCATCCTGTTCATCATTCCTTACAGCACAATAATATTCCATCTCCATTATATACCACAATATGTTCAGCCATTCCCCAAATGATGAATCCCTTTAGTTTCCAATTCTTTGCCACCACAAAAAGCACAGCTATTAATACTTTTGTACAAGCAGGTCCTTTCCCATTTTTAAAGGTATCATAGATTTAGAACTGGAAGGGACTTCAGAAGCCATCTAACTCAACTCTTTAATTCTATATTTGAGGAAATTGAGTCTCAGGTAGGTGAAGGGACTTGTCCAGGGTCACACAGGTAGTGTCAGAGGTAGGATTTGAACTCAGGTATTCATGTGAACTGCCTCTCTAGAGATAATATCCCCATTGCTGATATCATAGCCCCATGGAGATACAAAGGTTTATTTATAAAACCAATCTTAACACTTCATGGTCACATCCAGGAAACTTGGGCCATTTATTAGGCCAGTTCAACATTCTCCATAGCTCAACTTCCACTGACCAGATAAGCCCAAGAGATCCCTGTAACTTTCAGGCTTTTAACTTTCTCTGAGAAGTGGTATTACCATCATTCCCCATCTTACAGATATAAAAACCAAGGCAAACGTAAATCTTTTTGGCTTAGTGCCAAATGTAGGGGAATGTAGGACTGAACAGAATAAGTCCGTGGTAGGAGAAGTATCCAGGAGGGAGATAAGGAGCCACCCTCTGCTACATTCTGTCTAGGAGGATGGAGCACAGTGTTCTTTCTCTTCTTCAGAATAGACTGATTAGAAGCAGTCTTCTGCTGGTCTCCTAGAGATTTCTTTTGACCCCTTACTGGCTTGAAATTCTTTGGCCTGGGTGCCCATGCTAGTGGGATTCAAAGGAAAGATTGAGCTCCAAATCACAGAACGGAAGAGAGCTCAGAAGACAGTCAGCCAAATGTCTTTATTTTATAGATGATGCCCAGAGAAGGGAGGAGACCTCATAGAATCATTGATCTAGAGTTGGAAGGGACCTCAGAGGCCACATAATCTGACGCCCTCGTTTGACAGATGAAGAAACATAGAAATGAAGTGATTTGTCCACAGGCAATTATCTAATAACTATCAGATGATAGTTTGGGGCAACAGGTGGGGAACGCTGTGTTTCTGTACTGACAGTGGGCACAACAGGGTTCAGATCCCACTATTGTCAGAAGGTAAGAGTTGTTGTTGTTTTTAAATAGAGGATTGATAGATTGCCTTTCCATATCCAAGAGGCCATGACAGGCAGCATAAATCAGGAATCAGTCTTTTCTCTTGGGCCCAGCTGCTGATAGCCAGCTCTGATTCCAAGAGAGTGGGAACTGTAAGATTAAAATTAATATCCAATAACTCCAAGTATTATATTTTACAAGAGTTATTAATAATCACTTGAAGTAGAAAAAATACACAAACAGAAGTAAAAACCTGAGTAAAGCAAGCTTTCCCAGTCCCAATTATGGGAAAAGAGAGAGGGGCAGGGTCACACACAAACTTTATCTCCAAAACATAAGGACAAAATGTGAGAATGAAAGTGGGATGCTGGAAGAGAGAGTCCTGGGGTTCAAATTCTAATTATACAGAATAAGCCCTTCTTCCTCAGAGGGTGTCCCTGGCATAATCACCATGGAACGTGCCCAGCCAATCTGCTCCTTTTCCACACACTTGGCTTGCGCCAGCTTGTTTTTTCTCCCCAGTGAGGTGTGTGTGTGTGTGTGTGTGTGTGTGTGTGTGTGTGTGTGTGTGTGTGATAATGAACTCCCTGGGGAAACCTAGATTTTCTTACTCCACCACTATACTTTAAGGTGTCTGAGCGTCCTTCTAGTCCTACACGCATGCTCTGGATTCTCTACATGTCCTAAGACCAAGGGGGCAGTGCTAGCTCTCTACCTTTGAGGGGGGAGAAGAACTTGCAATAGAAGCATTCCACTCACCCCGATCCAGGGAATATGAAGTCATGGTGCATTGGGTGGGTGGGTAGGGAATTAACCTAGGATTCCAGTATTTTTTTCACATTTTCTTCAGTGATTTCTGCTTGGTTTTTCTCCCTCTGGGAGGCAACATGGAGGAGTTCAATTTGGAGTCAGGAAGATGTGAGTTCAGATCCAACTCTGACATTTATTAGATGGGTCACTAAATCTCTGTAATCCTATTCCCCATTAGATAGTAAACTCCTTGAAGGCAGGGACTGGCTTTCTTTTTGTTTGTATCTGTCTCCTCAGTGCTTTCCACAGGGCCTGGGAAAGAATGGTTGCTTAATAAATGTTTATTGACAGACTGACCCATTTCCTCCCCCCCCCCCCCCCCCCCCGGTAAAATGAGAGGATTGGACTTGATGATCCTTAAAGTCTCTTCTGGCTCAAAATCTATGATCCTATGGTCCAGTGATGCCCAGAATGCTATAGTATTAGTCCCTGCCAATGATTGTCAAGAGTGATCCTTCATGTAAGTCAAGAGTTAGGAAACTTTTTTCACTCTTGAACCACATAAAAGTATGAAAGAAAATTATTTAGATATGTCTGAGAGAGAAATATGAAACATTCAACTCAAGAACTTTAAAAATGAAAAACAGGAAGTACAAAGCTAACTTAAGCAATAGCTTGTTATTTAAAATATTTCTTTTTTACAGGATATCACAGCAAGTGAAGGGAGGGAGGGAAAGAAGAAAAGGTAGGGTCAGAAAAAGGAAGGAAAGGAAAAGGAAGCAAGCATAGAAGAGCAGAAGAGGAGAACAGAAAAGAATAAGAACATGGAGAGAATGAAGAATGAAGGGAAGAAGAGAGATATGGGTGGATCTGGAGGAAAGAACAGAAGCCAGAAAGTCCAATGCTTCCTTGTACCACTTCCAGTATAACTATTCCACATTCCCCTTATTTTTCTAAGTCCCTAACCCCTTTCATCCCAAAATTTGGAACCCTGAAAATCAGTTCAAAGACAAATCTGTATTAAATCCCACTATGTGCAGGGTAGGGCAGTTAGGTGATGCAGTGAATAGAACATCAGACCTGTAGTCAGAAAAACCCAAGTTCAGATCTGACCTCAGATACTTACTAGCTATGTGACCCTGGGCAAGTCACTTAGTCCTGTTTGCCTCAGTTTCCTTACCTATAAAAATGAACTGGAGAAGGAAATGGCAAAACATCCAAGAATATTTGTCAAGAAAATCCCAAAATGACTGATAACATGTATGGGATACTATACTAGGTGATGGTGATACAAAGTAAATAATGAAGCAGTTCCTGCCCATAAGAGGCTTACATTCTAACTAGAGGCACCCACTTTGCTACAGTAATCTTGATATATCACTCCCAATCCCAGCTGACATCTCCAACCTAATTCATCTCTAGTTCAGCTGAAATAGTAGACCCAGAGTCAGGAATGAGTTCAAATCCTGTCTCAGACATTTACTAGACACTATAGCCTTAGATAACTCATCTAACCTCTCGGGTAACTTTGTGTGTTAGAATGTGAGCCCCTGGAGGGCAGAGACTTTCATTTTTTCTTGGTATCCCCATCACCTAGCATAGTATCCTGCACATGTCAGTCATTTGGGGGCTTTCTTGACAAACATACTTGAATATTTTGCCATTTCCTTCTCTAGCTCAATTTTGCTCATTCTCCTTATCTGTAAAATGAAGTAATTAGATTTGATGTCCCCTAAGATTCCTTTCAATCTTAAATCTATCCTCCAGGACTCTCCAGGTCCTGTACATAATGGTCATTTAATAATGGTGGCATAGTGGACAGAGTGGTGGGCCTGGAGCCAGGAAGACTCATCTTCATGAGTTCAAAGCTAGCCTCAGATACTTACTAGCTGTGTGATCCTGGGCACGTCACTTCACCCCATCTGTCTCAGTGTCCCCATCTGCAAAATAAGATCTAGAATGAGATGGCAAGCCTCGCCAGTATCTTTGCCAAGAAGATCCCAAATGAGGTCATGAAGAGTTGGACACAAATGAACAACAACCAGTTGAACTGAATTGCAAGGGACCAACCTATTCTAGATAGTCCTATTACTCCTCTCCACCAGGCCAACATCTCATATCGGGGGCCAATCTAGACTCCCCACCTACCCTTTATCACTTAGCACTAGAATTAGAATCAGGAGGAATTGGGTTTAAATCTTGTCTAAGGGGCAGCTAGATGGATAGTCGGTGGATAGAATGCTAGGCCTGGAGTCTGGAGGACCTGGGTTCAAATCTGGACTCAGACACTTCCTACCTGTATGACTCTGGGCAAGTCACTTAACTCCCAATGCCTAACACTTGCCCTTCTGTCTTAGAGGTGTTATTGGGACAGAAAGTAACAGTTTTAAAATAAATTAATGAATTAATCCTGCCTCAGATACTGGTAAACACTGTATGAACCACAGGAAGTCCTTAACCTCTTTGATCCTTAGTTTCTTCATCTGTAAAATGGGGATAATAATAGCACCTACTTCAGTATCATTGTGAGGATCAATAAATTAATAGTATAAAGTACTTTTCAAACCTCAGAGATTTATAAACTCTGAGCTACTCTCGTTCATCCCATTCTCTTCTTGTCTGACGGGATTCAGATGGATTCAATTTGAAGGTCAGTCACTGTCCTGCTCTTATGCTGTTATGTTTAACATGCTGTGGACTTTCATCCATGTGGATAAAATGCTGGGTTTTGAGATATTTTTGTATTTTGTATTTTCTTTTATTTTTTAGGTAATTAAATAAAAGTCCTGGGACATGGGCTCATCCTCCATGGAGGCTCGCTTTAGGTCAATATGTATAACAGGCAGGAACACAGGGAAGCTGTGTCTTTCTGACATAGATTTTCCATACATATGTAATTAGCATCACCAATATAGATGTGTCCTTCATTAGTTATAATTATTTCTTCTGCTATCAGTTTCACTCTGTCCCTTCTACCACTTAAGAACCACTTACCAGTGGAAGCCTGCCTTGTACCTGCTCCTGGGCTCTTGAGAACCCTGGTTAAGTGCAGGTTCTAGGAGTTTGGGGGAAGCTCAGATAATTTGCAAGTCAGGTTGTAATGATCCTAAGCAAAGGCTTCTTCAAGAAGGTGGGACTTCCAGTTGGGTGACACAGCTCAGAAGTTTGGGTCAGAAGTGGGAATTGAACCCAGGTCTTCCTGGGCCCTATGACCTCACTCACCCATTATGTCATGCTGTGTCTCATGCCCTTGGTGTAGGTCCTGAAATCCCTGACATAGCAAAATCCCTCTGGCCTTCAGTCTGTCCTGAGAGAAGCCTAACAAGACAAATGTGAGATAAGAATGCTAAAGTATCCAAGCGTATTCATGCCAGAGATAGAAAAATGGCTGACCAAAAGAATTCTCTTGCTCACCCTTTATCTCATTCATATTTTTAAATCAAATTTTATTTTATTTTTAAATGAAGTTCCTCCTCCTCTCCCTCTCTCCTTCCCTCCACTCCCCCCTCTCCCACATTGAAAAAAGCAAGAAAAACACAACTTCTCTTGCAATTGTATACAGTCAAGCAAAGAAGATTCCCACATTGGCCATGTCCAAAAAATCTGTTTCAATTGTCCCTTTGAGTTCATCACTTCTCTATCAAGAAATGGACAAAATGTTCCATCATAACTCTTTTGGAATCATGGATAGTTATTGTGTTGATCATAATTCCTAAGTCTCTTTCATTTTATTTTTTTCCACATTATTTTATTTATTTATTTTTAGAACATTTTCCCATGGTTCCATGATTCATTTTCTCTCCTTTCCCCCTTCCCTCCCCCCTCCCGGAGCTGACAAGCAATTCCACTGGTTTATACATGTCTCATTACTCAAAACCTATTTCCATATTATTCATTTTTGTAATACAGTAATCTTTTAAAACCAAAACCCCAAATCATATACCCATGCAACCAAGTGATGAAACATATGTTTTTCTTCTGTGTTTTCTACTCCCATAGTTTTTTCTCTAGCTGTGGATAGCATTGTTTTTTATAAGTTGCTCAGGATTGTTCATGATCATAATTCCCAAGTCTTTCAAAGTAGTCTTTACAATATTATTGCTATTTTATAAACTGCTCTCTTGGGGTTCTGCTTCCTTTTTTGTGTCAATATAGACAAGTCTTCCCATGCAACCTGACTCATTTTACAGATGAAAATACTGAATCCACTCATATCTTAAGAGTGATACAAAGACTGAAGGGAAGGGTTGTTTATTTGTTTGATTGGGGGGGGGGTACAACCAGGTATCACAATGGATAGAGTTGGGAAGACCCCCATTCAAATCAGATCTCAGACACTTCCTAGCTATGTGACCCTGGGTAGTCACTTAACTCCAATTGCCTAGCCCTTGCCACTCTTCTATCTTGAAATTAATGCTGACAGAAGGTAATGAAAAAAGGAAGGAAGGAAGGAAGGAAGGAAGGAAGGAAGGAAGGAAGGAAGGAAGGAAGGAAGGAAGGAAGGAAGGAAGGAAGGAAGGAAGGAAGGAAGGAAGGAAAAGAAAGAAAGAAAGAAAGAGAGAGAGAGAGAGAGGGAGGGAGAGAGAGAAAGAGAGAGAGAGAGAAAGAGAGAAAGAAAGAAAGAGAGAAAGAAAGAAAGAAAGAAAGAAAGAAAGAAAGAAAGAAAGAAAGAAAGAAAGAAAGAAAGAAAGAAAGAAAGAAAGAAAGAAAGAAAGAAAGAAAGAAAGAAAGAAAGAAAGAAAGAAAGAAAGAAAGAAAGAAAGAAAGAAAGAAAGAAAGAAAGAAAGAAAGAAAGAAAGAAAGAAAGAAAGAAAGAAAGAAAGAAAGAAAGAAAGAAAGAAAGAAAGAAAGGAGGAAGGGAGGGAGGAAGGTAAAAGGAAGAAAGAAAGAAACTGAAGTCCATAGACATGAAATGATTTGTCCAAGGTCACACACAGAGAAAGGGTTAGAAGCAGGATTTGAACCCAGGTTTTCTGACATCATAGTCAGTGTTCTTTCTCTTTGATCACTTTCCTTTCCATAACCCTTAACCCTAGCTGGGGGCAAGGAGAAGGGATTCTTAGAAGGCCTTACAACTCTGCCTCTGGTCTCTAACTTCAACTTGGGATCCATATACATATACACTACCATTGTTTCCTTCTCCTGGACTGCGGAAACTTCAATGTCCCAAGTACTGATCTGGGTGTTTCCCTCCACTAGGCTATAGATCAGTAGCAAAGCTCAGAATGGTCTTTCCTCAGCTTCCAGATTCTATAGCATCAACTCTGCTCCTAGATGGTTTTCACCCTTTGGTGGGATGTGGGGATGGGAAAGAGGCCAAATAAATACTATTGCCTGAGTCCCTATTTTGTCTTTGTATGGTTCCTGTTGATTTTTTTAATTAAAAAAGTTTTTTTACATTGTTCCTGTTTTTGCAGGTGTCTCTCCTCAGAGTAAATTCCTCATTAGCCTAACAAGGAGTTTTATCCTCATACTATTTTCCACCCAGGCTGTGTCAGGACATCTCTGGTGTGAGGGCTTGCCGAGTCCCTTTCAGCGCTCCTCAACCATCCTTCATATCTGCCTGTCACTCAACTGTCACCAACAGTTCCAAGAAGCTGGAGCATGTCCAGGGGCCATCCCCAGTAAAACTATCTTAACTGATGGAGCAAACAAGGTTAAGAGTAACTGATAGACCTCAACATGATGGGTGACTTAGAGGCATGTCTACCCCAAGCATGTGAAGACTTCCTCCAATAGAATGAGCAGATAAAAACAATTTGTTAAAAAGCCATGAAGACTGCAGAAATAGGCATTGTGGAGTACTTAGAGCTTATTCAGGCATTTATTAGTCTCACTGGGCTTTGATGACTCTGGAAGAGAAAGTGAGGCAGATGACTATACAACCCTGTCTCACTTAAATCCAGTTCCTTCACAAGTCAAGATAGCCACCCCATGATGTCATTGGACCAATAGAACAACTTTCCTCCTCTAAAATAATGAGCGGTATTGGCAAATAGGCACTATAAGTCCAGAATCACAGAATTTTTGATGCCCTCTAGTCTCCTTTTGGCATTTTCCCTTTTGTTCTTGCAGCAGAGCTGCTACCACCAAAGACTTTTTGTAGAGACCATCAAGGATTCTCAGACTCCAAGTCAAAAAGAAGGAGGTCTTACCCCAGAAGTCTCACACTATCTCCATACTCCCATAGAGTACTGATTACTCCATTCAGTTCCTGGTAAGGTATACAGGGATAGGCTTCCTTCCCCCTAGAAATTCCCCCCAGGGTCTACTATGATTTTGTTTTTTAACAATTTGAATGGATATCTTTTGGTTTGTTTACATCTCCTAGATTCCCTTCTGCATCCTTTTCTCTTCCCTTTCAGAGAGCCCTCTCATAGTTCTCCATGCTTTATTCTACTTTCTCTTCCTCTCCTTCCCTTATATCACAGTCAGACCTGGATGCCTGAGAGCGACAACCACAAAGCTCTATGACTATCCCTTTTCCAAAGTCCCGACAAACACAGTGTTGTTGTATAAATGCTTCAGATGTGATAGGTGGTTGTTAATCATTTCTCTTCATTACAAAGAATGATTCCATTTCAAAAGGGAGGGGATGGCAACAGTGCTCTCTCCAAAAAATGATTAGGATCTAGAGACAAAATGTGCCAGTAACATTTATTTTAACAGAAGGAATGGTAATAGTGATAATGATGGTGATGGCAATGATGACAGTGATGGTGATGATAGAGATAATGATAGTGGTGGTGATGATGATGCTTATGATAATGATAGAGGTGATGGTGATATTAGGAGGTATGACATAAGAAGACAGAAAACCACCTTTTGGATAATGAAGACCTGGGTCCAAGTCCACATCTGACACATAATAGCTGTGCAACCTTGGACTTGTTATTTGAGGCAACTCTCTAGGATTTTGAATTGCAAAACAATTGCATATAATATTATTAGAGGGAATTTCCGAACTGGGAGTTCCCAAAAACCAATGTAATCTGTCTGGACAATAATGGGGGGAGGGAGGAAAGAGGGAGGAAGGAAAAGAAAGTTAAGGAAGAGGAAGAAAAGAAGAAAAATAAAAAAGAGGAAGGGGAGAAGGAAAAGGAAAAGAGGAAGAGAAATAGGGATGAAGAGGAAAGGGGAAGGAGGAAGAGAGGAAAGTGGAGAAAAAGGAAGTGGAAGAGGAAGAGAAAGATAAAATGAAGTAGAAGAAGGAGAAAAGTAAAGGAAGAGAAAGGATCATGACAGAGAGACTAACATGATCTGTGACAACTGCCACTGACAATTGCTATCTTCATATTTTAATAAGTTCCTACAGGCTTGGTCAATTCTTCAAACAGAGTTTAGAAGAATAACTAACTAAGCTAACTGGAACTAGGTAACCAGTCAGAGTTTAAATGTTAAGGAGCTATAGGGGAAATGAGAATATTTCTTCATGCTCTTCAAGACTTCTTTCCCTCTTCCTTGACCATGCAGAACATAAACACTCTTCCTCCCTTTTCTAACTTCAAGGTCAGGAGAAATAATGAAGTCTTGGGATTTGCTCTGATTTCAGAAATGGTACAATTAATTGTTTTTGCTATTTGATAGGAAATGGCTTTGCATTCCTGTGGTTTCCTTGTAATGAAGAGGTCAGCCTGAGTCTTATCCATTTCTCATATCTTTTAATCCATTCATTGGAAAAACATTATCATATCAGGAAGTACCTGGACTATACATTAGAATTTATATGTAAACTCATGTATATCTATGCATGTATGTATGTATGTGTAAATTACAAACACCCTTACTTCCAAGATCCCTCACCTCAAACAGATTTGAGTTTTTCCCATCCTCAGAATTTACAACTTCCTCAATTTCTCTTAGAGTATAAAACCTGACACTTGGAAGATAGTAGATAGAAGATAGCAGACACTTTTGGAAGGAGACCAGAAATGAGAAAAATAGCCTAGTAGATTTTTATTTGAATAGTTTGGGGTGGGAATGAGAGAAACCCTCAATTCTATTTCTCAAATATTCAAGTTCCATAATGCTCCTCAGCAGAAGAAACTGCCCTGATATAACATTCAATATGATTGAACAATACACTGAGTCACAAATATATTGGATCTTGACCATGAGATGCTCTTAGCAAATACAGTCCCCCTAAAATAGGAGCAGAAAAACCAGATAGATGGAGCACCCCAAGCATTCAGTGATTGAAGCTTCCCTACTCTGTACCCAACCAATCACCTTCCTGCTACTCCTCTGAACTCCTTCATCTTCCTAACAATTGTTTATCTATAACAAATAAATAGAACCTTTGTAACAGAGGCTCTCTATCACTTTGAGAGACTCTTCCCTCTCTCATTTATCTTCACTCAGCTGACATCTGGGGAAAGTTTCTCAAAGGGAACCACAAGCTTCCCCTTATAAGTGCTTCATCTCACAAGGCATAGAAGAGATTTTATTTATACCACAAAGATTATGGAAAGAACTTGAGACCACTGAGAATGAAAAGTGCCCATTTCTCCTGGTGGAAATCCCTTGCCCTCATCTTAGTGAGACACTATACTATCCCTTTAACTAAAAGCATTGCCCCTGGGTAGAGATCCAGTTGGCAGGAAAGATTAGATGTTATCCATTTAATTCCACTTTCCAGTCACACACTGCTGGATGACCCTTTTTGCGCAGATGCACTTGTTTCTTCTTCTGGAGAGAAAATGTTAAATCTGTTTTTTAGCAACAGATGCTCTCCAACAGTTGCTTCTTCTCAAGAAATGGAGCCAGCACTCCAGCAACTGACACAAGGGATGAACTGATAATATCATAGCCCTTAATAACCAGAACAAAAATGGTTTCAGGCTAATTATTTTTGTTGTTCTTCTTCTTCAAAGTCAATTCCCTTGGACCCACACAAAAGAAAAGACCTTCTCAGGCACTGTGGAAACTACCTACTTGGTTTTGTAGACTGAGTCTACATTTTCTACTATGAAAGGTGTTTGGGCAATTTTTCTCATGGGCTCTCTTATCTCCTAATCCCTAGGTAGGATGCTTTCCCAACTCAGTAAACACCTGTGGCTCCCTATTACTTCCAATATCAATAGTCAGTTAATAAACATTTATGAATGCCTGATATGTACCAATCACTATGCTAAGCCTTAGGGATATAAATGAAGGTAAAAGAAAGTCCCTGCTCTCAAGAAACTTACATTTTATTAGAAGAAAAACATAAAAACAACTCTGTGCAAAGAGGCACTTATATAGAGGGAATTAGGAAAAGCTTCCTATAGAGACTGGGATTTTAGTTTGTATCTGGAAAAAGCTGGGAGATAAAGATGAGGAGGGAGGACATTTTATGCACAGGGAACACCAATGAAAATGTCCAAAATCTGGAATATTTTATTTGAGGAATAGCAAGGAGGCTGATATCATTGGGACACCGAGTACTTGGGGGGGGGGGGAGATAGTGAAAAGCTCAGTATAAAATAATGTGGGGGTAAGGGTTAGGGGGAGCTTTGAAAAGCCAAAAAGGGGATTTTCCATTTTATCCTGGAGGTGATAGGGAGTCACTGAAGTTTATTGAGAGGCAGGGGGAGTGGTGACATGGTAAGACCTGAGCTTTAGAAAATTCATTTTATCAGTTGAGTAGAGAATGAGGAAAGACCTGAAGCAGGAAGGTCTCCCAGGAGGCTATTTTAATAGTTCAGGGATGAGGTGATGTGGGCCTGCCCCCAGGGTAGTGACACTATCAGAAGAGAAGAGAGGCTATATAAGAGAGATTTTATAAAGGTAAAATCAACTTGGAGATAATGGGTATCCATAGAGGCGAGCAGAAAGTCAATAGATATGAGAAAAATCAGCAGAGAGATGATAATCGAATTCATGGGATCTGATGAGATGGTTGAGTAAAATGAAGAAGAAGAAGAAGAAGAAGAAGAAGAAGAAGAAGAAGAAGAAGAAGAAGAAGAAGAAGAAGAAGAAGAAGAAGAAGAAGAAGAAGAAGAAGAAGAAGAAGAAGAAGAAGAAGAAGAAGAAGAAGAAGAAGAAGAAGAAGAAGAAGAAGAAGAAGAAAGAAGAAGAAAGAAAGAAGAGGAGGAAGAAGAAGAAGAGGAAGAGGAGGAAGAAGAAGAAGAAAGGAAGAAGAAGAAGAAAGAAAGAAGAGGAAGAGGAGGAAGAAGATGAGGAAGAAAAAGAAGATAATGATGATGATGTCAGAAGCCATTATAGATAAAATCCTCTTTCAAAGTCCTTCATAACCTCCCCACCCCCTTACTCTATGACCTAGCCACACAGACTGCTTTGCTATTTATTCACCAAAAAAAATACTTCCTCTCCCAAATCCAATTTCTTACTGGATGTCAACCTTGTCTTGAACATTCTCCTCATCATTGTTCTCTGGATTCCTTCAAGTCTCAGCTAAATTCCAGCTCCCCCCTCAATTCTAGTGTCTTTTTTTCCACCAGTTATTTCCAGTTGATCCTGTAAATAGCTTCAGTGTACACAGTTGTTTTCATGTTGTCTTTCCTGTGAGCTCCTTAAAAAAAAAGAGACACCTTTTGCTTGTCTTTATCTCCAGAGCTTAGTACAGTGCCTGATATATATATAGTAGGTGCTTAATAAATGTTTAAAGATTGGCATAGCAATTTCCATTCTTGATATTGACAGGTGTTTTGCCATTCCTTGCCCCCATTCATCTTCCCATTCTTCAATTTATTAAGCATTTGTCAAGCATCCAGTTTGTAAATTGGGGTACCTCCTATTCCCCAGTATGTGATTCCTTAACAACTCAATAGCCTGTGTGCAGACTGCCCCACACACACCTGAGGGCTACTTCCTCCTCATCTCCATCTCTGTACCCCTAGTTCCTGTCATGGTTCAGGTCAATAACCTTCTTTTCCTTTCTTTTCTTTTCTTTTCTTTTCTTTTCTTTTCTTTTCTTTTCTTTTCTTTTCTTTTCTTTTCTTTTCTTTTCTTTTCTTTTCTTTTCTTTTCTTTTCTTTTCTTTTCCTTTCCTTTCTTTTCTTTTTTCCTTTCTTTTCTTTTCCTTTCTTTTCTTTTTTCCCCTTTCTTTTCTTTCTTTTCTTTTCTTTTTCTTTCTGTTGTTGTTTAAACCCTTACTTTCTGTCTTAAGTATCAATTCTAAGGCAGAAGAGCAGTAAGGGCTAGGCAACTGGGGCTAAGTGAAAGTGTGCAGTGTCACAAAGCAAGTCAGTTACCTTCTACAAGAAGCCTTTCCTGGCTCTCTCAGGAATGTCCTCCTCAAATTATTTTATATTCATTTTTACATATTTTATATCTACTTTATATATTTATAAGTTTCTATCTTTTGTATCTGTGTACATGTTTCTCCCAAAGGAAAAAATTTTTCTCAAGGACAGACTTTCATTTTTTAATTATATCTCAAACACTTAACACAGTTCTTGGTACTGTGTTTAAGGCACATAGCAGGGGCCTAATAAGCATCCCTGAATAAATTCAATATCTAAGGCACAGTGCTAGGCACTGAGTAACAAAGACAAAAAAAAATGTTCTTGCCCTCAAGGAGCTTACATTCTACTAGGAGGAAGCAACATATACATAGTTAAATATACATGAAATGAACACAAAGCCAAGACCAAGAAATTGGGGAGAGGTTGCTAAAAACTGGGAAGATCTAAGAAAAGCTCCAGTAGGAGATGTGCTGGAACTGAGCCTTGAAGGGAGCAGGGATTCCAAAAGGCAGAGCTCAGGCACGAAGGCTTAACCTGTGCACAGTGAGATGAGAGATGTCATGTGATGTCTGAAAAACAGCAAGTAGTGCAGTTTAAACAGAAGACACATAACAAATGTGCATTGAATTAATAAATCAAAGATGAACTAAAGGAACAAATGGGGACAATGGACAAAACAACGTCTAGAAATAGCAAGGCTAAATAATAAAGCATGTTGGTGCAATATGGAATGTCCTATACAAGAAATAACAGCGTAGGCCAATTTGGCTGTAATACACAGTGTATGTATTTCATATTCACTAATGTGAAATTAATTCAATTTTTTTTTGTCATTTTGTCAATTAGTCACGTCTGACTCTTTGTGATCCCAGTTGGGATTTTCTTGGCAAACATGTTGGAGTAGTTTGCCATTTTCCTCTCCAGCTCATTTTACAGCTGAGGAAACTGAGACAAACAGAGGTAAGTGACTTGCCCAGGGTCATACAGTTAGTAAGTGTTTGAGGCTGGATTTGACCTCAGATCTTCCTGACTCTAGGGCCAGCACTCTATTCATTTTGCCATCTAGCTTCCCATTCTCAAAAACAGACTTCAGCAAACTGTGATGGCCTTTAAGTGACAGAGGAGTTTATATTTTATTCTAAAGCAATAGGAAGTCACTGAATCTTCTTGAGCAAAGAATTTGACCTTGAGCAGGTGCTTTTCCTTCAGTCATTTCAGTTGTGTCTGACTGTGTCCTCATTTGGATTTTCTTGGCAAAGATACTACAGTGGTTTGTCATTTCCTTCTCCAGCTCATTTTATAGGTGAGGAAACTGTGGCAAACAGGGTGAAATGACTTGCCCAGGGTCACAACTAGTAAGTGTCTAAAATCTGACTTGAACTCAGGAAGACGAATCTTTCTGACTCCAGGCTCAGCACTCTACTCACTATGCCAGTTAGCTGCCCTTAACTTCAGCTTTATGACTATCAATTTGATGGCAGTCTAGGAATTGGAGGGGGAGGAATTAAAAAGCAAGGAGATCATAAAGAGACTATTATGATAATCCTATTGAGGGGAAAGCTGGGTAGCTCAGTGGATTGAGAGACTGGAGGTCCTAGATTCAAATCTGACTTCAGATACTTCCTAGCTGTGTAACCCTGTTTGCCTCAGTTTCTTAATCTATAAAAATGAGCTGGAGAAGGAAATGGCAAACCTCTCCAGTATCTTTGCCAAGAAAATCCCAAAGGAATGACAAAGAGTCAGACAGGAGTGAAAAATGACTGAAAAACAGCATAACATCAGAGGGTTGTTGTAAGAATCAAATGAGATAATATATATCAAGTGCTTTGCAAATGTTAAGATGCTGTGTTAATGTTAGCTAATATTATAGTCATCTTGGTGGAAGGTAGTAGGGGGAACTAGGAGGTGGCTGTGTGAGTAGAGAGAAGAGGAGAAAGGAAAAAGATATTGAGGTAGAATCAACAAGACTTAGCACTTGGTTGGTTACAGAAGATGAAGGAGAATGAACGAGTATGACTCAGAGGCTGTAAGCCTAAGTGATTGGATCAATGATGGTGCCCTCCATAGAAATACGGAAGTTCAGAAAGAGGGTGGGTTTGTGAGAAAAGACAGTGAGATCTGTTTTGGCCATGTGGAGTTTGAGATGCCTACTGGACATCCCTTTGGAGAAATCCAATAGGCAGTTGGTGATGCAAGTCTGGAGCTCAAGAGAAGAGTTAGATCTTCCAAGAGGGTTTCTGAGTACATAAAGCAAAAAAAGGGAGGGGAGAGGAAGGGAGAAGCCAAAGCTGCCTCGAACACACATGTGGCAAGGATAAAGAGCGGGTTTAGAAGCAATCCCTTGCTATGTAAAAATTGTATTTGTAAATTCTCTCTTCCTCTCTTTACCTCCTCCACCACCCCACTCATCCCAACCCCTCTTTCCTTGAAGTGAGTCATCAGACTTTGGAACTGAGTAGTTCCTCTGACTCTTTTGACCCAGTCAAAATTTCTAAGGCCCAGCTAGCTCTTTCGGGGTCCTCTCTTTTCTCTCCCCTAGAGCTATAGGCCAGGGTTCAGAGAGAATGGGCTGGCCTGATTCTCACCCAGACCACATTGTCTACTCACTCAGTAAGGGGATTTTGTAGGTGCCCTGTTCAATCTCTAGCCTCTAGGAAGAATGCAATCCAGGATTAAGGAGAAGTAATGGATATCTGGGAATGAACTCCTCCTGGGGCTTGGGGTACAGTGGATGTGCAGGAAATACTAGGAGGAAGCCATGTCACTAAGCATCCTGTTATCCACCTGTTGCTTCCCTTGATGGATAGGTAGTAGGTTCTAGGATCTTCTTCCCTTCTTCTCTTGTTCGAGTCACTGAAAAGATTAAATAATTGTTTGTAAATGGTGAGTCAGCCTCAGAATATTGAGTGCTACCATGTATACATTCTTCCAGATTTCTAGGGTGAGGTTGCTTTAATTAAATTTAATATTTTGATAAACATTTACTGCATGAGAAATAGCTTGGGAAGTGCCTAGATAGTAGGCTTCAGAATCAGCATCACAGGGTCAGACATTTAAAGTTGGAGGGACTTTAGAGAGCATTGAATCCAATGGATAAGACGACCAAGGCCCAGAAAGGTCATGCAGGTCACTTGACCAAGATTACAGAGCTACTAAGTATTTGAAGCAGGATTCAAACACAGGCCTTTTTTATTCCAAGTCCAGAGTTCTACTGTACTGGTAAGTTTCTCCTCTGACATATATTGACTGTGTGACAACCTTGGGAAAACCATCTAACTTTTCATTATCCTAGGCACTGACTTATGGAGGCTTATGGAGTAGGTGCTAATCTTCATTGTCAGAGGGAGTTTCCTCACTATGAGTTCTTTTGCTCTTGTTATTGTTGTTGCTTAATTGTGTTCAACTCTTCATGATCCCTTTTGGGGTTTTCTTATTAAAGAAAATGGAGTGGTATGCCAGTTTCTTCTTTATCTCATTTTATAGTTGAAGAAACTGAGGCAAAGTTAAGTGATTTGCCCAGGGTCACATAGCTAATAAGTGTCTGAGGCCAGATTTGAACTCAAGAAAATGAGTCTTCCTGACTTCAGGCCCAGTACTGTTTCTTCTGCACCACCTAGCAGTCCCCTAAGTTCTGTAATAATTAAAATTGGTATCCAAATGTAATAGTTTAAAAATATGGCCTGACAAAAATAACAATGGTTAAAAAATTATTGTGGTCACCATTTATAAAAACTAAAGTTAAACTATGAGTCAGTAGGCTATTAATAGCTTTTAATAATTTAATTTAATATAAATATAGTAAAAGAGAGGGCAGCTGGGTAGCTCAGTGTATTGAGAGCCAGGCCTAGAGATGGGAGGTCCTAGGTTCAAATTTGACCTCAGACACTTCCCAGCTGTGTGACCCTGGGCAAGTCATTTAACCCTGATTGCCTAGCCCTTACAACTCTTCTGCCTTGGAACCAATACATAGAACTGATTCTAAGACAGAAGATAAGGGTTTAAAAATAAATAAAGAAATATAGTAAAATGAAGGAAATGTATGAGGGAAGTAGAAAACCTGCTTCCTACTGAAGTAGAAATTCAGCTCACTCCCTAAAAAGTTCCAATCTCCGTGTGGTGGAAGTCCAGTAGCCTCTTCAACAAGGGTCTCCCTGGTGTAAGCCTCTTCCTTCAGCTTGAAGGAATGCCGAATCTATGCAGTGCAGAATGCTTCTTTAGCTCAACTCACCAATGCCAAACGTATCTTCTTAAAGTACCTCAATTCTTTCTGAGAAAGAATCTCAGAAAAAGCCTCCTCTTCAGCCAAATTCCTCCTAAAAATGCCTCCTCAGGAGGCCTTGGACTGGCTTTTTATAAGCAGCTTCTCCACATCACTTCCTGTCTCTCTCCCACTTCACAGGCACCAATCACAGCTTCCCAATTTGCCTGGCACTGGCTGGGGGGCGGGGGGTGCAATGCTTGTGGACTTCTAGGGTATGAACTTTCTTTGTTAGTGACTTACTAAGTGATAAGTAGGGATACTTTAAGTTCTTGATTGATTAATTTAAAAGAGAGAAAGGGAATAAATATTCCCCTTCATAGTTCTTTAACATCAATGAAATAACAGGGATGGTTTTTTAAACTATGAAAAACACTCTTCTAGGGGTCGGGGAAATAGAGAAACAAACAAACAAACAAAAACATTATCCCAGTGATGGCAAACCTATGGCACACATGCCAAAGATGGCATGCAGAGTGCTCTCTATGGGACCCCTCAATGCCCTCCTCCCCAACTCCCCTTTTTATTACTAGAAAGGTAGATAGACTTGGACAGAGCTGATCCCTCCCTCCTCTCCATTATGCATCCTCACCCCTCTGCCCAATAGCCCAATGGGAGCACTCACTCCCCTCTCCCTCTCTACCCAGGCTGAGGAGATTCCTCGCTTCATTCACCCCTCTGCCTAGCAGCTCCAAGGGAGAGCACAGGGGGTAAGGTGGGTGGCTCATAGGCTACAGAAATGGAGAGGAGTGGGGTGCTCAGGCCACTTCCCTCCCTCTCTCTATGCTCACTGAGGAGATTCCTCACTTCACCCTCCCCTCCAACCAGAAGCCCAATGGGAGCACTTTCTCCCCCCTGTGTGGAGTAAGTTGGTTGAGGGGGGCAGCACACAGTCTCTGGGGGGGGCATAGCACAAGATCTCTAAAAGATTCACCATCACTGCTCTATCCTTAAGGAGTTACATTCTAAACAGAGTGCGAAAATTGCACCAAGCGGTCTTTTATATCACCATTGTTTCTAACATTCAATTTTCAGACTTTCAGGGAAAAAAGAGACATCCTGAGTCCATTCCTTCTCTTTTCACCCTACTACCTGTGCCAGTATTGCCCAGTGTCTTCATGTGGCTCCTACAGCTGGGGCTCAAAGATCTAGTTGAGGATGGAGAAACAAAGATCAAATTTTCAGTTTATGTTCCTTACAGTCAAAAGAAGTTCAGTCTCCTAACTTCTAGGGCAATCTATGTTCTTCACCCTGTTCTGCTGGAGCAGTCTTCTTTTCCTCCTTGATCTGACTGACGTAATGTTAGTCACAAGGCACTGGGATCCATCAGTTCTTTCACATGTGATTGTTTTTAGAGTTTTAAAGATTATAACTGATATATCTCTGTATCTCTATTGCCAGCTCTCAACTAGGTATTGAGAAAGGACAGAGGTGACTTTTTCCCATTTAAAAATGGTGGGGTATAAAATAGGAGAGCTCTCCTCCCTTCTCTCCTTCTTAGGTCTCACTTTTCCTTCTTCCAAAAGTCTCTCTCAAATAATCCTAAATGAACCCTACCCTTCCCATTATTATTTGGAACGAACACTAGCAACCAGTGGATAAATGACCACAGAAGATTCTTAAACTTTAGGTATGAATTAAATACTTCCTTCAACTCACTCTAAATCCTCTTATTCCATAATGTCTTCAGAGGTTTAACAATAAGGTTACAATCAAGACTTACCCATGAGCCTGTCTTTTCCGATAGGCTTTACTATTCCTAAGGAAGAAATGTCATCTGACTGCCCTACAAGCAGGGGCCTATAGCAGTTGCCCCAATTTAACACTCTTCTTACCTTTCTCTCCTTGTCACTTGGCACAAGGCAAAAATTGTCTTCCCTGCAAGAACAAAATATTTCTAAACAACTTTTATACAAAATAATTTAACGAGGGTTTTAAAAGAGGAGACTTAAAGTGCTTTCATCACGAAGGAAATCTGGTGAACAGTTCTGTCCAGATTTCATGGATTAGTCAGTTGTCTTTTTTGGCAAAGATTAAAGAAGAATAACTAGAGGAAGGTCATGGTATCACGTAGTTTATAGAGAGACGTAGTAGAAGGCAGAACAAAGTATGCAATTCAGATGGAAAGGGAAGAGCTGAAAAAGAAGTAAGAGTTCAAAGTCACTGAGTGTGGACTAGGGCAAATCCAGAGAAGAGGATTTGAGGACAACAAGAAGACTGGAGATGATACCATACGAGGATTGATTAGAGGAACCAAGGATGTCTAGCCTACAGAGGAGAAGTCTTACAGGAGCATTATAGTTGCATTCAAGGACTTAAAGGACTATGATGTGGAGCAAGGACTCAACTTATTCCATTTGACCCCAGAGAGTAAAACCATGAGGAACAGATAGAAGCAGAAAAAAGGCAAAACTGCCTATAGCAATTAGAACTATTCATAAGGTGAATGGGCTGCCTTGGGAGGTGGTGAATTCCTCTCATTTTAGATATTCAAGCAGAGACTAATTGTTCACTTTCTCAAGCTGTGACAATGTGGGGATGCTTTTGATGTGGGTTGAGCTACATAGCACTGAAGGCCTTTCAACTCCATGATTCTGGTAAATAAAATAAAAGGGAGCAAATATTTGAAGAGAACTATTTGTAAGAGAGGATTAGGCTTGTTCTGCTTTGTTCTATCAAGAAGAATTAGGAGAAATGGATGGAAGTTAGAGAAAAAGGTGTATTGGGATCTCTATTAAGAAAAACTTATTAGAACTGTATAGAAGTGGGATAGGGCTGTCTTAGAAGGCAGTAGGGCCACTGTTAGAGATCTTCAAGTGAAGATTGAACAGCTTGCCAAGGATGTTGCTCTGCTTTGGGTTGGACTGGCCTCTGAGATGTCTTCCTCCTTTGAAGTCCTAGGATTCTTTCTGTCTGTCCATATTCCTTTCCAATTCACTACTTACAGCCTAGAGCAGCTGGATGGGTCAGTGAACAGAGCACTGAGCCTGGAATCCAAAAGACTTGAGTTCAAATGTAGTTTCAGATGTTTACTACCTCTATGATCTTGGGCAAGTCACTTAACTTCGGTTTACCTCAATCCACTGGCAAACCATGCCAGTGTCTTTGCCAAGAAAACCCCATGGACCATATAATCCATTAGGTCACAAAGGGTAGGATACAATTGAACGATATTTCCAATCTGCTGTAAATTAGATAATCAAATAATTTCTGCTGAAGAAGGTAAATTCCTTAAGGGGAGACACTTTCACTTTTGTTCTTTTATTCCCAGAGTTTAGCTAAGGGTCTGGTTTAGTAAGAACTTAATAAGTGTTTCTTTGATCACTTGATTATGTTCTAGCAAGCCGAACTTGTCAGCAGTCCATGCCTTAAGTGGGGCATTTGCTGTGTTCTGTAAATTGCCCAGACTTGTGATTTCATCATGGTGGGGACATTCCATTGAGAAAATTCTTTCTGCCAAAGGAGATCAGCATCTGCTCTGTCATTTGTAAAATTGCTCAGACAACGCAGAGAGCCTCATGCCTATCCTATTGGCCAATAGGACAGTAAAGGAAAATTATAAATGTTGAAGGAGTTGTGGTAAAAATTGGGACACTAATGCACTGCTGGTGGCGACATTAATCCAACCCTTCTGGAAGGCAAATTGGAATTATGCCCAAAGGGCTATAAAACAATGCATACTCTTTGATCCAGTAATACCACTACTAGGTCTGTTTCCTGGAGAGCTTAAAAAAAAAAGGAAAGTACCTACTTATACAAAACATTTCTAGCTGCTCTTTTTGTTGTGGCAAAGAATTGGAGATTAAGGTTATGTCCATCAGCTAGGGAATGGCTGAACAAATTGGGGTATATGATGGTGATGGAATACTAGTGTGCGGTAAAGAATGATGAACAAGATGATTTCAGAAAGAGCTGGAAAGACTGACGTGAACTGATGCTGAGTGAAATAAACAGAACCCAAAAAACATCATATACAGTAACAGCAATATTGTGGAATGATCAACTGGGACAGAAGCTACTCCCAGAAGTACAATGATCCGGGACAAGTCTGAGGACTTACGACAAAGGATGCTGCCCACCTCTAGAGAAAGAATTGTTGGACTCAGAATGCAGATGAAAGCATGCAATTTTTTCATTTATTTATTTGGGCATATGTTTGGGGGTTTTGGTTTTATAAGAAAACTCACAAAAATGAACGATATGGAAATGTGTTTTGCATGATAATACAATTATCTGTTATATACCCAGACTGAATCACCTGCCAGCACTGGGATGGGGCAGGAAAGGGTGGGAGGCAAGTTCAATCATGTGACTTGGGAAAACTTGTGTGGAAATGTATTACATGTAATCAATATGTTATATATATGTATATATAAAGAAAAAAAGAATATGGAGAGGGGTCTGTCACTTTCCCAGGGGCTCAGAGCCAGGATGGGTCAGAGGTGAGCCTTGAACTCCCTTCCTTAGAAACGAGGAACCTTCTGACTCGAAGGCTCTCTATCCATTATCTGACACTGCCTCTCATATTTTAAAATGTCCTATTAAAGTTAGAATGAGTCAACATTAGCCTTTTTATTCCCAGCCATTTGAATGGGCCATTCTTAGCTCTGGAATTTTTTTACTCCAAATTTCACTTATGGTCAGAGCCCTGGTAATGCTATGGTCAAGAACTTTTAAAGCATTGCCCAGGGAATTTGGGACGGTTTCCAAAGTGCCCTGCTATACAGGGACTATTGCTAGATCCCAGAGCAACACAGATACTTCCAAAGAAAAGAGAAATGTCAATGTTCCTGATTTGTTACAAATCTAGGCCCTGAGTAGAACAGAGAAGTTACTGGAAATGTACTTGTAGAGTGATAGAGAGCGAAGAAGGCAGACTCTAGATAACAATAAATACAATAATTCAATAGGGAGAGGCAAGGCAGTTCTGGGAAATTGCAACAGCCAAGGTGAGTGTCATGGGATTAAAGGACACAGAGTCCAAGCTAAAGGACATAGCTCTGGCAACAATCATCAAACTAACTGTTTTTAAATAAATGAGCTTTGTTAGGAGGTTGAATGTTTGTGGGGAAGAGTTGCTTGTGTCAAAACAAAATATCCACATTTTGTTTAAACTGAGGGAAAGAGAACACAAAGAACTTTGCTATATCTGCCCCAGTGATTTTCAGCCTTTCCACAATTGCACGCTGCACTCCATAGTCGCTGGCTGGTCTTTGGCACTCCCTTGCTAAAAGTGCCAGATAACAAGTTTACCCCGAACATTAAAGTTAGTTAGTTAATCTTGTTTAGAGCTCTCGTTTTCTGACGCCAACTGAAGTCACTGGAGACTTGTTGGGGTGTTCACGACATAGGCATGGGGGTTGCAAGTAAATATGATGCCAAAATAAAATGGCTGATTCTATCCATTCTGAGCTGTCTGGTCCAAAGCAAAACAAAACAAACAAACCAAAAACTGAAACCAAAACCGAGAAATAAATGATTAACCTTGGATTGGGATGATGGAATTTACCAGATATTTTAGCCCCATGTTAACACAGTCCAAGAGGCATTGACAGCTGGAAGAGAATGATTGTGTCCTCAAAACAAAACTTCACACACTTTATAGTCTTACCAAAGTGGCCTCCATGCAGTTCCATCTCCTATCATTGCATCCTTGTTCCAGCTATTTCAAAAGCCTGAAATACTCACCCTCCATATTGTACCTCTCCTGATCTCTAGTTTCCTTCAAAACTCAGCTCCAATGCCACTTCCTGCACAAAGCCGTTCACACTCCCCCCTCCTCCAGAAATGCCTATGTATCACCTAACCTGAGAGAGACCTATAAGGGTAGGATGGCTCTCCTTTTTTCCTTTGTACTCATCACCTAGCCCAAGGCAGGTGTTTGTTTAATAAGTGTTTGTTGATGGCCTAATTACACAATTTGTAATATCTTTATAATGCGATTGTCTCATGCCCCATCTGCAGGGTAATAATGACAACAACAAAAACAAATATTACTTGAGCAAAAAATCCTTGAAATATTCAGATATTAGGGAAGGTAGATAGGTGGCTCAGGGGGTAGAGAGTCAGGCCTGGAGCTTGGAGGATCTGAGTTCAAATCTAACTTCAGACACTTCCTAGCCAAGGGAAATCACTTAACTCCAATTGTCTAGCTCTTACCACACTTCTGCCTTGGAAACAATACTTAGTTCTGATTCTAAGATGGAAGGTAAGGGTTTAAAAAAGAAAAGAAATATTCAAATATTAAGCAATAAACAATAGTCATTCATTAAACAACTATGGTGTGATGGGCACTATGTTAGGTGCTGGAGTTATAAAGACATACTCTTGCCTACAGGGAGCTTATATTCTATTGGAACATATGGCTTTAGAATATAAATGCCTCTAATGCATAGTTGGTGGAGTTGTGAAGTGATCCAACCCTTCTGGATACATATACCTTTTGATTGGGCAATACCACTATTTCCCAAAGAGATAAAAAAGGGGAAAGGACCTACTTGTACAAGAATATTTATAGCAGCCGTTTTTATAGTGGCAAAGAATTGGAAGTTCAAGGGATACCAATTAATTGGGGAATGGCTGAACAAATTGGGGTACATGTTGGTGATGGAATAATATTGTGCTATAAGAAATGATAAGCAAGATGATTTCAGAAAAAAAGCTGAAAAGATCTGCAGGAACTGAGGCAGAGTGAAATCAGAAGAACTGGAAGAACATTGTACACAATAACAGGAATATTGTACAATGATTATCTGTGAAAACTTGGCTACTCCCAGCAGTGCAATGATTTGGGATAATACTGAAAGATTTATGACTGGGAATGCTCTCCTCCTCCAGAAAAGGAACTGTTGGAGTCGTCTTTCACATCAGTGTATTTATGGTTTTATTTGGGGATTTTGGTTATGTATGAGTGTGCTCTTACAACAATGACCAATATGGAAGTATGTTTTGCATGACAATAAAAATAAAATTTTTTAATAAAGAATATAATTACCTTCACTTGGCTAACTAGAATAGGTATATCCATCAGTCTCCCTCTGAACAAAGTTTGCTGCTTCTTTATTTCCCACCTCTGACCACCAGGATTTCAAAAATAAATTGAGATTTACAACAGATTAAGTAAATTGCTGCAGCTACCTCTTTATGCCACTCTGAAAACAGATACAAAAGAAATGGAAGTAGCTTTCATTGAAAAGCCAGACCTGGGCTGACTTGTCTCCAAAGCCCAAATAAGGAATATTTTCACCTGGAATAAATACAGATGGCTAGGGGCCAGGGATAGAGGCAGCACAAAAAAGCTCTTCATGTTGGATGTCTTCACCTCAAGAGAAATCAATATCTAACTCATGAGGCTTTGTGGGAGAAAGCAGGTGCCCCAAAATCTGAAGGACCATAAGTTAAGCAGCAGAGATTGCGATCACCATGGGCTGAAGTTCATATTCCTCATGAGGAAGCATCCTCCCACACACTCAGAAGGAAACTTCCCTGCTGGATATTGGCACCCTGGACCAAAGCCTCATTCATCCTATGCTAGTTGCTACTCAAACTGCCTTTCCCAAGCCAAGACTGCTGGTCATTTAGGTTCTGTGTAAAGGCAGGAAGAGAAGGCAAAGCTGTTTTAACTGACCTCTATTTTAATTGACCAGAGCAATTTGGACAAGAAATCAGGCCATTTGGCCAATGACATCCTTTTGCTCCTCCACTATCTTCCTGACATATTCCTGTGCCTCATCCTCTCCCTTCAGACCCCTCATTTTAGCTCTTGCCTTGGAACCTTCATTGTATTTAATCTGACTCAGACCCACCATGCCATTCATTGCCCAGACATCTTCCTGTTATGTGCCTGTGCATATGCCCACTCCCCAACCACCCTTCAGCTCTGGGGAAACTGATCAAATCGACATTACCATTCCTGAAAGGGACATGCCAATTAACTGTCCTATGACTCCACTCACTATTCTTGTGACTTCCCTGACCACAGCTTTCCTCTCTGGTCACCAATTTTCCATATGTGTTGTCTTCCCCTATTAAAATGAAAGTTTCTTTCCAGGGATTACCGTGTGTTTTGTCCCTAGATTCTAGTAGAGTGCTGACATTGTAAATTTTTGCATTCATATATTCATTCATTCATTCATTCATTCATTCATTCATTCATTCATTCATTTGAGAAGCTGATGATCAAGTCACCTTTTGCCTTGGACCATTGAAATGACCTCCTAATTAGTTTCCCTGCTTACCGCTCTTCCCAATTCAGTCCACTCTCAGGATAACTTTCAAAATGATTCTCCAAGCATGTGCATCTAATCATATTACTTCAGGGACATGATGAGGAAACTCTTATAGTACCTTCTTACTTCTAAGACCAAATATAGGAGCAATTAGGTAGCTCAGTGGATAGAGAACCAGGCCTGGACATAGAAGATTCTGTGTTCAACCTCAGACACTTCTTAGATATGTGACCCTGGTCAAGTTACATAACTCTCATTGCTTAATCCTTACTACTTTTCTGCCTTAGAACCAATTCTTAGTATTGTTTCTAAGACAGAAGGTAAGGGTCTGTGAAAAAAAAAAGATCAACTATAAATTTGTCTCTTTGGCAGGTAAAGCTGTTTACAATCTAATCTCTACCTATGTTTCCAACTCTATTTCACATTAAGACTGCACCACCTAGATGTCTCAGCATTTAAAGTTGAATTGCTCCACAGGATTATTCCTAAATTGAGGAATTTATCAGTACACATAAAAACAGAAAGGGAAAGCTTGGGAGCAGTTAAGGACACTAGGGGCTACTAGGTGGTGCAGTGCTGGACCTGGAATCAAGAAGACTCATCTTCCTGAGTTCAAATCTGGCTTCAGACACTCACTAGCTGTGTGACTTTGAGAAAGACACTTAACCCTGTTTTCCTCTGTTCCTCATCTGTAAAATGAGCTGGCGAAGGAAATGGCAAACTACTTCAGTATTTTTGCCAAGAAAATTCCAAATAGGGCAGTGATGGTGAACCTATGGAATACATGCCAAAGATGGCACACAGAGCACTCTCTGTGGGCACATGGCCACCCTCCACCCCACAAAGAGTTTGTTACTAGAACGTGTTAAGATTAAAATGTAGGCCAAACTGTGGCAGGTAAAAATTAGTTTCTCTCTGATAGAAGTATTATATTTTTATGATCTTTATTAAAGCTTAAGAAATAGAGAAAATACAAAATAAGAAAAGCACGTGCCTAGGCCCAGAGAGCCCATTCACAACCACTCACATCTTGCCTGCTAGGTGGAGAGCTGCGTCTCCTTGGAAGCGGAAGTAGGAAGAGAAAGAGCTGTAGGCGGAGACTCTTTAAATAATAACTTTTTCTCCGTCCAAGTGAGAATTCAGGTAAGGTTACAAAGCATCTCAGGAACTAGAGCAAGGACTTCTGGGGGTTGGAGTCCGGGGTTCAAGTCTCCATTTTTACAAAAGGCAGAGGGACTTGGATGGAGCTGCTCCATTCCCCCTCTCCACCACGCCTGAAGACAATTTTTTACATCACCTGCCCCTCTGCACAGCAGCACAATGGGAATGCACAGAGGTAAGGTGGGTAGCTCACAGGTGGCAGAGCTGGAGGGGAGAGGAACACTGGAGCCACTCCCTTCCCCCTCTCTACACTAGCTGAGAACATTCCTCACTTCACCCACCCTTCCACCCAGCAGCCCAATGGGAGCACTTTCTCCCTCCCCTGTATGGGGTAAGGGCTGCGCAGGACACACCTGGCAGTTGGTGGGAGGGGGAGGGTATATGGGAGGGCACAGCACTCAGCCTGGGAGGTGGGGTGGAGTCAGGGTCCAGCACTCCTTCTCTAAAAGCTTCATCATCACTGAAATAGGGTCACAAAGAATTGGAAATGACTGAACAACAAAGGATACTAGACTCAAAGGCATATAGACTATAATAGGGAATACCTTCTTTTCTTTTTTAAAATAATATTTTATTTTTCCCTAATTACATGTAAAAACAATTTTTAACAATTTAAACATTTAAACAATTTAACATTTAAAAAAATTTCAAGCCTCAAATTCTCTCCTTCCATCCTTCCACCTCTTACCTCCCTGAGATGGTAAGCAATGTAATATAGATTTTATATATGCAAGCAGATAAAACATTTTCCCATATTAGTCCTTTTGTGTATGAAAACTTAAAAAAAAATGAAGAAAGAAAGCAAAATGTAGTATGCCTTGGTCTGGATTCAGACACCCATCATTTCTTTCTCTGCAGGCAGATGCATTTTTCATGATAAGTCCTTTGGGACATGTCTTGAAGCATCATATTATTGAGAATAGCTAAGTCGATCCCAATTGTTCAATGTTCAATATTGCTATTACTGTGTACAATGTTCTCCTTAATACTTTCTTTTTTTCTCCTATTTTCCTATTTTCTCCTCTTATCTTTATATCTTACCAAGATAAAAAACATCCTAGTCTTCTTATCCCAATAAAAACTATCATTTTCTAGAAATTAATTCAACTCCATTAAAAGTAATAGATACAAAGAAATGATTGGTCAATTAGTTGAGACTTCTCTAGGGATAGAACTTATTAATCCTGGATGAGTGGACCAAATGGGCTAGCCACTTTTAAGGGAAGGCATTCTAGTGTTATAAGGGGCTATCCTAACACAAACACCCCTTCTTCCTTGGTTTATCCCCTCCAAATCCACCCACAAAACTCTTCCCACAGGAGCAAATTTCAAGGAGCTTCACCAACACTAAGTTATCAGTGGAAGTAGAGGAGGAAGTTGGTCAGGTAAGCATTTGAAATGATGCTCTCATTGCCCAGCCTACCAAACATCTCCTGCAGAGAACACCACAAATTCAGCAGCATATATGGAAAACACTATCTGACAGGAAGTGTATACAGATGAGCCTATCTTCAGGAGCCTGAGGCATGATTTAATTTTTAAATTATGGTTTGGTTTGGTTTGGTTTTTTAAATGAGGTACTAGAAATTTTGACTATAATTTTGCCTTCTCACTACTGATGTAGGCTAGTGCTAGGCAAATTGAAAGACTGCAATTGGTTCTCATAGAGGAAGGGACAGGAAGTGACGTGGAAAGAGGACTATAAAAATTTTTGAACTTCCTGTTCAGCGGATTTTCAGCTTGGATCTTCTCCTTGGGACTTCGCCTTGGGACTTTGCCTTGGGAGACTCTGCATCAGTGAGCTGGCCTTCTTTTCCAGGTTTCTAGAGAAATTGGTTCCAGAGAAGCCTTCTTTTTCTGATGGAGGCTGTGTTGGTAGAAACCTTGCTGAAGATACCACCAGACTGCTGGCTGAGGATTCCCAGAAAATCCATGTGGGGATAAGGGATATGGTGAAGCCCTGCCAAGGCTGAGCCCCACACCAGAGCAGTGCATAGGGTGATAGGCTAGATAATTCTCTACCTTCTTCTTACATTTTCCCACTTCCACTCTTCCCACCTCTTTATAAATAAAGCTACTAAAAATCATTTTGACTTAAGTTATAATATCTTTAAATCAGTGACCTCAATATTTCTATAGAATTCTCATATTTAGCATAAAGCCTAAATTTTAAATTCTTACACTTTGTCATTTGTTTCATTGTCAAGGCATACTCAGGAAAGAATCCCTGGTTCTAAGGTACTCAATAAATTATCATCCTGGTTTTGGTTGACTACTAGCAATGGGGGGAAACTTACTACCTCCAGACAATTCTAATTGTGAATAAGTTTCTCCTGACATCAAATCTAAACTTGTCTCCTTGCAATGTCCACCAATGGGTGGCTCTTGGTTCTGTTTTCTGGGACCAAGTAGGAGAGTTTAATTCTTCTTCCATGCCTGAAGTGCTTAAAGATGGCTCGCTTGTCCCTTTGCCTCCCCATCCTTACATCTTCTCTTCTTCGGGATTAACACCTGCAATTCCTCCAACCCACCCCCTTATGACATGATACTAGACCATGCATTTTTTCCAGGGTTCAGTAAAGGGAGCTATCCAATCTTCCACAACTATGTTTATTTATTTAGTGCTTAAATAGGAAAAGGACTTTAAAAATTAGGCTCTTCATCCATGTTAGTGAGGCTCATCAGAACCCTGCCTGTGCCTTTTAGAAGGGAAAGAAATCAAAGCAGAGAGAAGGGATAAACTTTAGGATACTTGTAGGTCAGAGCTGGAAAGAATCCTGGAGATGAGCTAATCAGCCTAGCACTTTCAATACATAAAGGATGCCCCCAAGGTGATGATTTGGCTAAGTTCATCAGTGGCAAAGGTGGGAACAGAAATCCAGTCTCCCAATTCTCAGGTTAGCCCTCATTTTATCATAAAACCCTACCTCTTTTTCAGTGATGCTTGCTCAACCCTAACCCAACAATATGCTAGTGTCAAAGCTGGAACAAAGAACAGATGTTTAATTACACTCAAAACAAAATTATGTTTATTGAGGAACACAGACCCCCCAAAAAAAGATCCCAATTGCCAAAAGATATCTTGACTGGAAGGCTGAAAAAATTATATTCTGATATCTAAATATACAAACATCAATGTTTCCGTTGGTTTCAGGCTCAATTTCTAAATCCTACAGCCTAATCACAAAGGACAAGAGTTGAATTTCTTGGGTAGCTAACTTTTCTTGGTGACATTCTCATAAGAAATTCTTGCATTCCCCTCCTCATCACTGCATTCTCTGCAATTTCTCTCAGGCTGTTATACAACTTTTCCATTTCTCTGTATTCCCTCTTGACATCTACAAAAGAACAAAACATAAGAAGGAGTTAGCTGCCTTTTCAAAGTTTAATTTTGTCACAGATGGCCATTAGGAATCTTTGTAAAGGAATATGCTGATTCACTGCTGTTCATTGCATTGAGGCTATATGGTCAAGAATTTTCTTCCCCATTAAAATTTGAATGATACTTGTTTTTTGTCTTTCTTTGCCGCCTCAGTCTTTAGCATAGTACCTGGTATATAAAAAGTGCTTAATAAATGTTTATTGAATAACTGGCTATGCTAATAAGAGTCAGGAATGACTGATTTAAACTGACAAGAGGATAATGTTCAAGTAAAATGAGATCAAATACAAATCAAAAGCAAGTAAATTTAGGGGCACAAAGAAAGACAAAAACAAGTATCATTCAAGTTTTAATGGGGAAGACAATATGCAATTAACTACAATTAACTAAATACACCTGTGGAGTAATGTAAATATAAACATGTCATATGATCTGTATATATATCATATACATATTAACAACATATATCTCAACTCAATGCAATACAGTGCATACAGGAGGTAATCTCAGAAGCCTCTCTTCATCCTTGCCTGCCTCTCTGTTATGACTCTTGACCATATAGCCTCAGTGCAATAAACAGCAGTGAATCAGAGTTGAGTTTCTTGGGTAGCCAACTTTTCTTGGTGACATTCTCATAAGAAATTCTTGTATTCTCCTCCTTATCACTACATTCTCTGCAATTTCTCTCAGGCTGTTATACAACTTTTCCATTTCTCTGTATTCACTCTTGATATCTACAATTCAAAAAAACAATTAAGAGAGGCTGAAGACAATTGGGGAAAGAACTTAAAAAGCAAAATAAGTCATCTGGAAACAGAGGCACATGAACTAAAACAAGAAAATAGTGTCTTGAAAGCCAGAATTGATCAGCTTGAAAACAAGGTAAAGAAAGTGAAAGATGACCTACAAAGAAAAACAGTCCAGAAGAAGTAGGATGACCAAAAAGCCAGAGATGAAATTCAGTGTTAAAAATTTGCATCCAACAACTAGAAGCAAATGACTTCACAAGGCAGCAAGTCTATAAAACAAAATCAAAAGAATGAAAAAACGGAGGAAAATATGACACACCTCACTGATAAAACTACAGACTTAGAAAAGGGATCCAGAAGAGACAATTTAAGAATTATTGGACTACTGGAAAATCATTATGAAAGAAAAAGCCTGGGCATCATTATACAGGAAATTATCAAAGAGCACCATCCTGATATTCTTGAACAAGAGGGAAAAGTAGAGATTGAAAGAATCCACAGATCACCTCCTGCATTTAATCCCTAATTGACAATGCCCAGGAATATTATAGCCAAATTCAAGAACTACCAGACCAAGGAAAAGATACTACAAACTGCTAAGAAGAAACCATTCAGATATCATGGAACCACGGTTAGGATAACACAGGACCTGGCTGCATCTACATTGAAGGACCAGAAGGCATGGAATATGATATTCTGGAAAACAAGGGAACTGGGTCTACAACCAAGAATCAACTACCCAACAAATTTTACTATATTCTTGCAGGGTAAAGTATGGTTATTTAATAAAATAGAAGAGTTCCAATCATTCATAAAGAAAAGACTTGACTTAAACAGAAAATCTGATGCTCAAACACAGAACTCAAGAGAATCACCAAAAGGTAATTAAGAAAGGGAAAAACAAAAACAAATCTTTTTTTAAGGGACCCAATAAGTTCAAATGATTTTTATTCCTATAAGAAAAGATGATATTGGTAACTCTTAAAAATTGTTATCATCAGGGTAGCTAGAAGAAGTATACTTAGAGGGAACAGTGACAAACTGTATAAGATAAAATGTATATATGTATGTATGTATGTATATCTATATATGTATGTATGTGTGTATATATATATATATATATATATATATATATATATATATATACACACAAACCAGGGGTGGGTGGAAAAGAGGATAATACTAAGAGAAATGGGGAAAGAAGTAAAATGGGTAATTTTATATTTCATAAAGAAGTGCATGGGGGAAGGGGAAGAGAAGACCAATACAATGGAAGGGTGAAAGAGGTTGGAGACAATTGCCAAGAAAATTTTAATTATTACAGTGGGAAGGATCAGAAAGGTTCAAGTGGAAGGAAAACCTCCAACTCCAAATTCAATCATCATCATCATCAACATCAACAACAACAACAACATCAACAACATCAACAACAATATCAACAATAACAACATCAATATCTAACTATCCATATTTTCCTGGCCCAGGAATTATTTTTGCTGGGTGTTCTAACCTAAATAGCATACTACACAGAATACTGAATGAGAGCCAAAAGACCTAAACTCTAGATTTGAGTGCCACTATGTGTCCTTTGGGGGTTAAAGAAAGTCTTCTTTTTCCTGGACTCAGTTTCCTCATTTATGTATGAGTGAAGCTTATTTGGAGTCTACATTAAGTTAATCAATTAAATCAAAGAATAAACCAGGTGTAAACAAGAAAAAAAATAATCTAATTACAAAACTGAATGATATGGAAATAGGTTTTGTATTATAATACATGTATAACCCAGATTGAATTGCTTGACATTCTTGGGAGGGGGGGAAGGAATAAAGGAGGGAAACAATCCAAGTATCTCTACTCTTGACACTTCAGTCCTTAAACCATAACAGCAACCTACTCCTGGATCCTATTCCTCTCTTTAAAATTATGGTATCCTTTACATTGCTCAGTCAAAATTTTTCTTAGGTGAGTATAAATTCAGCATATTAATCTAATGTTTCCAGCAACTACCACATAGATTGATTAAGAGGTGGAAATGATGTAACAAATTTAAAGATCTCTGTAAAACTTAAAGTTCTAAATAAATATTAGCTCATCATCATCAAAAAAAAAAAGTTCTATGATAACCAGATATACCTGGCCTAACTCTGTTAATTGGTTCCATAAAAGCATAACATCAGGGAAGAACCTTCAAAAGAAGTAGGGTCTGCTTCTTCCTTTCCTTTGGAGAAGCTGCTTCTTTTGAAGGTTCTTTGAAGTTTGAAGAGGAGCCAAGGACACACGTGCCGGAGTAAACAAAGCTCTGATCAGGGACTTATAAAGGAAAGTAGCCACAAAGAAAATAAAGGGCAACTGGGAATGACAGCCATGAGGAATGGAAGCTTTAAGCAGCACAGGCATAAAATTCTGGAGCAATGGAGATTCCAGAGAGAATGAAAAGAAAGCTGACAACAGACTGGCCATAGCAACACATGAATTAGGGATTTAATTTGTTAGTCTATAAATTTTGTGGAGCTGTAACTGTTTCCTTGCTAATGGGGCTTGGAAATGAGCCCTTTTTCTGCTCTTTTCATGCCTTTTAATAAACCTGTTCTGTGTTTAATTGTTTACTTTTAGCCTAGAGTACTTTCAAGGGCCTGGGGAAGAACCCAAAGAGGAAGACATAAGCCAAATCAGAAGTTCTCAGGGTCTGAGCCATAGAGATTTTAAAATCATTATTATTTATAGCTAATAATGATTATTATTATGATTGATATATCAACACTATAATTGATTGGTTTATTGTATTAATATTTTAATTATGTTGTTAATAGTTATATTACTGATATTAGAATTAATTATTAATCATTGTTATTATTAATAAAACTTGCCCAATTTGACCAAAGTAAAAGGTTAATATGGAAAAGGACCAGGATTTAAACCCAAGTTCTTTGTCTCCAAATTAAGTATTTTTTCCAGATGAAGTCTATACTTGAAATTGTACAATTTTAAAAGTACTCAGAAAACAATCAACCAATAAGCATTTATTAAGCAGCAGATACTGACTTATGTGCAGGGAATTCAAAGGCAAAAGTGATATAGTCCCTTTCCTCAAGGAGCTTACGCTCTCCTTACGCTCTCAGAAGAAATAACCCATACATCTATAAGTAAATAAAAATATATGCAAGGTTAATATAAAGTATAAAAGCAGAGGAATTTAAAAAGCCTCATGTAAGAGATGACATTTGGACTGAGCACTGAAGAGCTAGAGATTCTAAGAGGCAAAGGAAGGAAGGAACCAAGAATTTATTTATTTATTTATTACTACTATGTGTCAGGAAGTGTGCTAAGTATTTCACAACTGTTATCTCATTTGATCTTCACAGTAACCCTGCAAAATCAGTACCATTATTACCCTTCATTTTATAATCGAGGAAACTGAGGCAAATAGATGCTATGTGTCTTGTCCAGGGTCACATAGCTAGTAGATGTCTGAGGTCAGATTTGAACTCAAGATTTTCTGACTCCAGGCACAACATTCTATCCACTATGGCACCTAACTGCCCTGAGGTGAGGAAAAAATTCATCCTACATATGGGAGACAGACCATGGAAAGGCACGGATACAGGGGACAGAATGTTATCTATAAAGAACAAGGAAGCTAGAATGGAATGTAGAGGGAATAAAGAGGAATAATGTGGAATAAGCCTAGAAAAGTGAACAGGGAAGAGCTTCACTTGTCAAACAAAGGAATTGGCTTTTATTCTAGAGGTAACAATTTTCAAAATGTCTCAAAATAGAGGAAGATTCCAGAAGGATAGAAAAGCTCTCTGATAGCATTACCTAAGCCAAAAACACATCAACTACTGATCTACACACCCAATTTCTCATGCCTACAAAATCTTTCTTTTAATTTTATACATTTTAATTTCAATCCCTTCCCAGGTTGAAGGATTCAAATCATGTAGTTCTTGTTGTTGTTGAAAGCAGTTGTACATTTTCCTTGCATTTTTCTAGCTCTTTAGCTGTCAAACACAAATTGAAGTACAAGATGGCATAAGTCTTTGTTGAGCTTCCAGAAAACTCGTTCACATCCTACTAATTGGCAGGATTTTTAAAAGGACAAGTACAGTATTTTTCAGTGTTCATTTTGGTTCCTTCTTTTTTAATGATTTGTTCTCTTAGAGTAAATCCATAATCCTGGGAAATGCTTTAAGCATCTAACAACATGAGGAACCAGGGTGGGAAGGTAAGGATAGAATTTCACAAAACTAGCCCATGGAAGTACCAAGTAGCTGACTCACTCTCAAACTTCCAACCATATTGTTGACATTTTGGGAGGAGAAATTAAGAAAGCTGGACCATGTGGGAAATTCCCAGTCTTGGAAATTTTCCCAGGGTCAGTGGTTAAAGTATAAGACTGTAGGTTTCATTTGACTGGTGAAGATTTCCACTGACCATATGTGATGGTGGAGAGAAGTGGAACATGGTCAGAGGGTTTTCCCTTCACCTGGTCACCTTAATATCAAAACCACATGGTAATACCCATCCATTAAGAAAGTCCTAAAGGACCATCTGCATCTCCTCCCTATACAAAAGCAAAGAAACCTGATGAAGTCAGGGTCAGGTCAGAGGAGAAGTCAACTATGCCAAGGTCACCTGTGGTCCACCACCTTGAAGCATACAGTTACACTTTATTTTGTTTTACCTACGATAAAAGCATTTTGCATAACTTCTTGATTGAGTGAAATCTTTGGAGGCTACACAGAGAAGGAAAACAAGACTGGAATCTATGTGGATGGGGGCACAAATCAAGAGTGTGATAAGTTATTGTGGGAATTTGTTCATTGGCTTAGATTAAAAAGACAAAATCTAGGAACACCCAAAAGGCTAAGAGAGGAAGTTCAAGCTTCAAATGCCACCTGCTGGCTTTCACTAATATAGCACTACAAAATGGGACCTGAAATCACAACAAAGACAACTGGTAGAAACATGAACCTGTAGGATAACTACTTTCTTCATACAAAATGGCCTCTTTACAATATCCCCAGCAAATGCTCTTGAAATCTCTACTTTAAAAGGTATAACCTACATCCGTCTATTTACCACTTCAGGAAGGGAGAAAGGGAGAAAAATCTGAATTTTAAAATGTCAAAAATTGTTTCTATATGTAACTGGAAAAGAGAAAGGAAGAAAGGAAGAAAGGAAGAAAGGAAGAAAGGAAGAAAGGAAGAAAGGAAGAAAGGAAGAAAGAAAGAAAGAAAGAAAGAAAGAAAGAAAGAAAGAAAGAAAGAAAGAAAGAAAGAAAGAAAGAAAGAAAGAAAGAAAGAAAGAAAGAAAGAAAGAAAGAAAGAAAGAAAGAAAGAAAGAAAGAAAGAAAGAAAGAAAGAAAGAAAGGAAGAAAGGAAGAAAGGAAGAAAGAAAGGAAGAAAGGAAGAAAGGAAGAAAGGAAGAAAGGAAGAAAGGAAGAAAGGAAGAAAGGAAGAAAGGAAGAAAGGAAGAAAGGAAGAAAGGAAGAAAGGAAGAAAGGAAGAAAGAAAGAAAGAAAGAAAGAAAGAAAGAAAGAAAGAAAGAAAGAAAGAAAGAAAGAAGGAAAGGAAGGAAGGAAGGAAGGAAGGAAGGAAGGAAGGAAGGAAGGAAGGAAGGAAGGAAGGAAGGAAGGAAGGAAGGAAGGAAGGAAGGAAGGAAGGAAGGAAGAAAGGAAGGAAGAAAGGAAGGAGGGAGGGAGGGAGGGAGGGAGGAAGGGAGGAAGGGAGGAAGGAAGGAAGGAAGGAAGGAAGAGAGAGAGGAAGGAAGAGAGAGAGGAGGGAGGGAAGGAAGGAGGGAATGGAAGAAAGGAGAGAGGGAGGGAGAGATGGAGGGAGGGAGAGAGGGAGGGAGGAAGGTTGATTTTCTTGGTAAAGAAAATACTAGAGTGGTTTGCCATTTCCTTTTCTCCAGCTCTCTTTACATGTGAGGAAACTGAAGCAGAGTTAAGTGACTTGCCCAGGTCACACAGTAATTGTCTGAAGCCAGATTGGAACTCGGGAAGATGGAGTCTTCCCATGGGCCACATATTTGATGCCTCTACTAGAAAGGATATCATCACATAAGTGCCATATCTATTTGAAGATCATAAAAAGCTTATTATGACATATGTGACCATAGAAATAATTCTGTTAAACAATCCACTGAGTTTTCAGAATGTTATCCAACAGAGAGACATAAACTGACCAAAGGCGTTTATTAGCATCTCAGAGGGTGTCAAGATTCAAGTTCACAGGGAAGAGGGATTCTCTAGGGAGGGAGACCCTCTCCAGAGGCACCTCTTTATAGATACCATTACGACATTGACAACAAGCCCCAGAACACTATTGGGTCTTTTCAATGATATCCACACACATACAGGAACAATAAAGCTGATTAGGAATCTGTGTTGCATAGATTGTGACATGCAGTGGGATGGACAACCCATTGAAGTAATCCACTAGTACATTTATATTGAATAGGCACTGCAGATGGAACATGAGCTGAGGCCAGCATTTAATGGTAGGAGGAGATTGGGCTGGATCCCATTTAGGAAATTGTGCAATATATTTAATAATCCAAAAGCCACTTCCTGCTATAAAAACCCATCTTTATAACACTAGCATTGTCCCACTGGTATTATATTCTCCAAAGAATCAAAATGGCAGATGATCCAGACAGCAATGGAAAGACATATGGTGGGTGAAAGTAGGGTACAGCACATTAGTAACAATGACTTGCATGGGAAAAGTTTAACTTTTGTTAAACATAAATAACATGCATTACTCAGAAAGGGGGTGGATCTGCCATGGGGCAAGGACAAGCTATGACAAATGAAACATCTAAAAGTTCTCCTGTTAGCCACAGAATTTTAAAAGATTGAAAGGAAGTCTTCTGACATGCCCAGTAGATCTTCTGTGGAAGACTGATGAAAAGATAATGAAAAGAATCCAATTAGCTGAGATGGCATGGAACTCCAAGTTTCCTGGACACTCTTTCACTCTCTCCCCACATACATAGACTTATTTCTCCCAAATGACTCCTTTCACACAGTATCAATCCACAAACCACCTCATCATAATTATAGTTCTTTTGCCCCAGGCACCAATTTCTCAGACTCTCATTTTTAACCAGCATTGCTGCCGTGACATCTCTTAAATAAACCCAGGGAAGAACGGGAACCCATAGGCAACACTTTTCACACACATACATGTCCTTCTCTTTGGGGGAGTGGGTGGAATTGATTTTCCCTAACCATAAGGGTCTCCACCCACTGGGGCCAGCTCAGAGCATGACTTTCTCATGAGGGCTCTACCAGTTACCCAGGCCCTCCCCAACCTTGCCTGGGAGTGGTAGGGAAGACTATTCCAAGGTCCCTGGTAGCTCGCTACCAGTCTGTTTAGAAATAACAAAATTCACTAGTGAGAGTTTTAATCTAGGGTAGAGAATCTGAACCTGGGGCACATTGGCCCCTAAGAAGTCTGTGGATAGATTTCACAGAGTCCATGAACTTAGATAGGAGGGGAAAAAATGCATCTTAGTATTTACTGAGCTTTGATTTCCTTTGTAACCCTCTGTATTTTATTTTATACATTTAAAAATGTTATTCTTAGAAGGGTTACACAGGCTTTACAAGACTGCCAAAGGCATCCATGACGCACAAAAAGTTTAAGAATCACTAATGACAGGACAGTTCTGAAGGACTTGCAACAAAGAATGCTATCCATCTCCAGAGAAAGGACAGTTGGAGTCAGATGCGGATGAAAGCATACTAATTTTCACATTTATTTATTTATTTATGGTTTGATTTGGGAGTTTTGGCTTTATATGCATATCCTCTTACAACAATGACCAATGTTTTACACAAAAATACAAAATATATGTATAACCCAGATCAAATTGCTTATCATCTCTGGGAGGGGGAGGGAAGGAAAGAAAGACACAATTTGGATCTTATAATTTCAGAAAACACATGCTGAACATTGTTATTACATATAATTGAGAAAATAAGATATCTTTAAATAAAAAAAATAAAAGAAGAAGAAGAAGAATCCCTGGTGTAGGGCAAGGGTTTTAATCCTGCGCCATTTGGTCATCTCTAAACTCCATCACAAATAGAGTTAGTATTCATGGCCTGGCAAATTAGTACGAGAAGAAGAAGTTCACAATTCATGTCAACAAAACACTGAGGAAGGGAAGGTGGAGCCCGAGAAGTTGAAGACACTAACCAAAGGTTTGGAAGTCTACAGTCAAGCCCGGAAGAGGAACAGAAAGAGTGGAAAGCTAAACAACCATTTAGAAGCTGCTATTCATGAGGCCATGAGTGAACTGGACAAAATATCTGGGAATGTTCACCAAATCCCATAGGGAGAGAGACAAGTGAAGCCTCCAAAACCCAAGAGGAGGAAGATTTCCAGATAACATTGAATGTCTTTGTACATGTACATATATCTGTCAATAGGTATTGGTATAGCTATGACTATATCAGTATCTGGATCAAGGCAAATCGCTGTCACCACTACTGGGTGCTAAATGAAACAGTGGCACCATTTTTTTTTCTGATCAGGAAGGATATCAAGTGCTGGATAAGCTAATCAAAATCCTTGAAAGATAACAAGGCATCAAGTGATTACTGAAAACTTTTTTTCTATAATACTAAAATTGTGATTATGAGAAATAGTCCAAATGTTTCTGAGAAATTTTCATTGTATATAGATAATACAGAATTTCATGGTGATATCTGAATTGTAAATACTGTACAATATTGTCATGTACATGCATATTTGATGCACACTTTATCTTTTATTGTACAAAAAAATAGTGTACAAAATTCTTTGGTTTCTATTGAGTACACATACCAGAGACTACCAGTGTAAAGTGATAAATAAAAATATAGCCTAAAATTCTTTTATATGAAAAAAACAAACAAACAAATTGTTAGTAAGTAGGTTAAGTTAGTTTAGTGAAGCAACTGAAGTGTTATGAAAATGTAAGTGTGTTGTTGTATACTTGATAAGAAAAATAATTGGGCAGGAAAGAATTAGTCTGTATAGATGCAATATTTTACCATTTCCTTCAGCTGAGTGGGAAGGGGATGTGGCTTCCACCCACCACCATAAAATCATGCTGCCCCAAGTTTATTTCTTCCATTAAGTACCAAACTCCTCCCTCTGTGTTATTCTCCCAACCCTGCTCTATGTGGACCACTCCCAACCCTACTGAGCTTGGATTTGGACCTGTTACTCTTAAACTCAGACCATATGCTCCTACCTTTGGATCAAATCTAGCATGACATGAATTTCTTTTTATTTTTTAATCCTTACCTTCCATCTTAGAATCAATACTATGTATGAGTTCTAAGGCAGAGGAGCAGTGAGGGCCGGGCAATGGGATTTACATGACAAGTGCCCGGGATCACCCAGCTAGGAAGTGTCTGAGACCAGATTTGAACCCAGGACCTCCTGTCTCTAGGCCTGACCCTCTGTCCACTGAACCACCTAAATGCTCCCCATCACATGAATTTCTATCCTTGACTCTGCTATTGATTGTTCATTTGATAATTTGTCAGAGTCATTGGTCTATACCTGCTCCATTTGTGCAGGTTTATTAACTCTCTCACTTGTTCATCTCCCCCTAATCCTCCACATACAATTCTCTACTATAGGAACAGAGGTGAGGGTAGAAAGTTCCCTAATGCAATGTGCTTGGCAAGAATAACTTTACAGGGGAGAAAGATCCATCAGATTATCATTTGAGGGTTGTGTTTTTAAGGGCTCATCCTTTAAAAACATCTAATTTATCTCTTTTTGCCAAGCAACCTTCTGATTCATTTGATGTCCCAGGAAATCTCTCCTACTAGGAATAGGCAACATTGACCAGACAACAGCTGTATTCCAGCTTGATGTAATTAATTTGTACTGAGAAATAATTGATAAGATGGGATTTTGCTTTCATAAATCTGTTTCCTATGAATTTAGCTTGTGTGAATCTGTCCCCCAACTGCCTGTTTGCTTCTGGGGAAAATGAACAAGTCAAGTTCCAGAGCCTGCAAAACTAGGGACCAGACTTTGGACCTGAAGTGACCCCATCCATCAAGGCAAATGCCTTCTCAGCCTGAAAAACTCTGTCCTTGCCCTCAAGTATAACATTAATAAAGTTAATTTCTGAACCAACTTTGAACTACTCAAAAGGAAAGAAACTGAGGGCAGCTGGTAACTCCATGGATTGTGAGCCAGACCTAGAGATGGGAGGTCCTGGATTCAAATTTGGTCTCAGACACTTCCTAGTTGTGTGACTCTGGGCAAGTCACTTAACTCCCACTGCCTAGCCCGTACTGCTCTTCTGCCTTGGAACCAATACACAGTATTTATTCTAAGACGGAAGGTAAGAGTCTGAAAAAGAAGAAGAAGAAATAAACTAGGAGTCTATTCTAATTCTCTGAACAGTAGAAAATTTACATAAAAAGCAAGTTCCTTGGGGACAAGGATTGTCTCACTTTTGTATCCCCAGGGCAGAGCACAGTGCCTGGCACATACTATGTGCTTGTTAATTGAATGGTTGATTAATGAGAGAGTATGGCATAGCAGAAAGACCATACTCTATGGAGTCTTTCAGATTTGAATCCCTGCTTTGTTACTACCTGGGTGCAATATGCAAGTGATTTATCTGTAAAATGAAAGATTTATGAAAGAAATAGTTCCTGTACTTCTTGCCTCATAAATGGCATACATCTAAACACACACACACACACACACACACACACACACACACACACACACCAACATTCTTGTTCTGAGTCTTCTTGTGCCCCATCTTCTCCCTCTCCCAGGCTCTCTTTTTTCTAGAGATTAGGATGGACTCAATACTGTGCCATTCAGACCTCACACATGTCAAGACTAGTCATCTTCATTTACATATAGAAGAATTATTCAATGGGAATGACACTAGGACTTCGTTAATAACCAAGATCACTCTGGATGCCAGGTTTAGACCGATAGCTCCTCCTTAGAGCAAATCCTATCTGCCCAGAAATCTGTACCCTAAAACTGCCAGAGCTATGCCCAAACAATTCTTATGAAGCACTTTAAAAACCACAAGATTTTGTAATTTTTAATGTCGAACACAATGATGTTATACTGAATTCAGGAAGACTTTGGTTTGAATCCCACCTCAGATATGAAGTGCGTGACCCCAGACAAGTCATTTAACTCCTCTGCAGTTTCCTCAGATCCACATAACCAGAACACACTCCTTTGGGCTTCCCTTTTTTAAATTCACCATCTTCTGCATGAAACCTTTCCTGATCTACCTTTCACTTGAACGCTACTTAGCAAGAAGCTACAGAGGTAGACATGGTGGGGCAGCAGATGTGCTAGAACCAGCTTTTCTTTTCCACTGTGAACGTTTACATCTCTATGTAATGACTACATTATGACTACAAATGACTACAAATCAGAGCTTGATTTATTGTTTTTTGATTGTTTAGACTCAAGAGATTGATGGGAAAAGTACTAATAATTCAGATTAAACTTAAAAGTATGTCGTACAATCCTTTTCCCCCTCTGGAGTTCTAGTTGTTAAATATTTACCAGCACACTCCTAGTGGGTATGTCAACCATTTTTAGAAAGTTCTATATCTTTACCTGATAGTTCCTTGGAGAGGTCTTCTCTGGGTGAAGCAAGAATCAGCATGGTGGAGACACTTCCCTTCACCTTTTCTATGATTCCATTCTAAGGGACACAGCACATTCTGTTAGAACATTCCTTTTCAAAGAGAAGACAGATGAGCCTCCCTAATCCCTAGGGTGAGTGCAGATAACTACCTAGTAATGACTGTATTGGCTGTTAATAATGGCTATTAAAGGGGGCAACTGGGTGGCTCAGTGAATTGAGAACCAGCCCCAGAGATGAGAGATCCTGGGTTCAAATTTGACCTTAGATGCTTCCTATCTGTGTAACCCTGGATAAGTCACTTAACCCCCATTGCCTAGCCCTTGCCACTCTTCTGCCTTGGAACCAATACACAGTATTGATTCTAAGATGGAAGGTAAGAGTTAAAAAAATAATAATGGCTGTTAAAGTCATGGTCTATTCAAAAGTAGATCCTCAAGTCCCAACTTCGAGTAAATGGAACTTCTCAGATTAAGAACAGGAAAAGTATAAATTGAGGAAGGAAGTCTGTTTTGAAACTAGGTAAATAGAGGGCACTGCTCAGGAGTGCTACCCAGACAAATCAGCAAGAATAGTGTTCTAAAGGCAAGAGAATATAAATTCCTAGAGGGCAGGGATATTTCATTTTTGTCTTTGTACTCTAATCAATTAGCACTGTGCCTAGCACAGAGTAGGCACTTAATAAATGCTTATTGAATGAATGTATATTGGACAAGCTAAACTCCATGTCTATGCAATTAGCACTGTGTCTGATACAGAGTAAGCACTTAATAAATGCCATAAAAAAGCATATGCTGAATAAATGACAAAGCTAGACTCCATATTACCTTTGCCATGCATCTACATGCCAAACCTACAAATAATTTATACCCAAGTGCTTGTCATCATTGGACATAGAATAGCTTCCATTCTAAATGAAGACATGTGGCCGGGATCATCACTTAAGGAGAGTGGGATATAAGGAAACAGGGTCAGGGAGCAGATGTTCCTAAGACTATTGTCACGAGTATTCAAAACCAGATTGTGGTAGCAAGGAGAGCTGGAAAAGCAAGCTGGCCACCATGATTCATTGGGTACCATGGGAATTTGGTCTTGGAAGCTGTTCAGATCAACCATCTAGACTTCCCTCACCATCCCACCACTCCCCACCAAACAGCAACACCACTCTGGAACCTCCCTAGAATCGGAAATCAAGAGAAGGATGCAGAATACCTTCAGCTGCTGGAATTGAGTCTTCATCCTTTCTTGGGCCCTTTCGAATAAACCCTCGGCCACCTGTCTGTCCACACCTCTTCTGATGGCATCTTTCATTCTCTCACAGGCTTTCTTGCCAGTTATATGAGCAGCCTCTGGTGAAAACAATTACCCCCCCCCCCAGTTGGGAAAAAAAAAAGTGTTGATGGGTTGTCTCAGGCATCACAGAAAACATGGCATTATTGTTTCTATGACAGTGAAAATAGATTATAAAATGGTGGGGAGAGAAACTGTCATTTTATTTATATAATGACTGTTAACAAGGGGATCTTTGTTAACCCCTTTACCTAACAATGTCTGGCACATAATTGAAGCTTAATAAATAGTTCTTGATTAATCTCACCCAACCTGGTCCTTTCACAATGTGGAAGAGCTGTGAAATATTCTTTCTCATTATTAAAGAAGACAAGTCCAGTCCTTTCCTTTCACCCCTTTTTATTTAATCTTTGCAACAGTCATTCTGGCAAGACTTTAAGACTGGCTGCTTTGTGAATAGACCTAAATCACTAAAGACCTTAGGAATTATGTTTCTTCCCAGCTCAGGAAGAACCAATGCTATCATAACATCACAGGTGGAGAACAGAGCTTTAGAGAACAGCAGCAGTTTTTAAATCCCTCTGGAGAAAGAAAAGGAAAGTTGGAGAGAGTCAGGGGTGGCAATGGCAGCCAAATCAGAGAGCCCAGCCAGAAGTGTCAAACACAGGGGGCGAATAGCCCCTCATTCAGCCAGAACCAGATTAAAGGGAATTGGGAAATATTTACAAAATAAATAAGATTATAACAGAATATAGGCAATGTTAATATGTGGTTAAGTCAATACACTTTCTTCAGCAATTCTTAGGTACACTCTTTTCTTTTTGAGTTTGACCTAACTAGGCACATGGCTTATTTTGAGCAGGAAGTGGCAATTATGACTACTTGAGGAATATTTTAAAACAGTGGTGAATTTATCCCACTCTGTATCTCATTTCTGTTTTATTTGGACATGAAAACAGGTAGAAAGGCTTATTCCTAAGTGTTTCTATGGTGTTTAAATTTTGCTTACCAGTTGTTTTGGTTTGCTTTCTTTTTTAATAATGGCTTTCTAGAAAATTACAAGATCATTTTAAATGTGTTTTGAGTTAGTGTGTTTGCTACATAAAGAGTGTGATGAGAGAGAGGGAGGACATAATAACTTGTAGATAATTGATTACACCAAATTCACCTGCCAAGGAAATCTTTCTATCCTTGTGATCAAAAGAATCACCTGGGGGCTCACAGTCTATTGAAATCTGTTAATTATGTCTATTTCAATCTTTCTAACTTTGCAGAGAAGAAAAACTTTGAGGAGCTCAGTCCCTAGCCCTGCATTAAAATCCTCAGAAACTAAGATCATTATCTCTAAGCTGAGAGTAACTGTATTAGAGATCTTTGGGTTTTCTATCCTCCTGACCCCACTACCAGTTGAAAAAGGGAAGGAAAAATAGAGATGGAGATACCAAGAGAAGATCAGACCTTAAGTCAGGCCATTAAGGATGAAGATGAGAGTGATTAGGAAGAATCAACTTGTCCTACTCTCTAAAGATAGGGATGTATCAATGATCCAGGACAATTCGGAAGGTCTTATGACAAAGAATGCTATCCATCCCCAGAGAGAAAACTATTAGAATTGGAATGCAGATCAAATTATACTATTTTTCATGTTAGTTTATTTGGGTTTTTATTTGGGGATTTTGGTTTTATGTGAGTATTCTCTTACAACAATGAACAATATGGAAATAGGTTTTGCACAATAATTCTTCTATAACCCAGATTGAAGAGTTTAACATCTCTGGGAGGGAAGGGAGGAAGGGAAACAATTGGATCTTATAACTTCAGAGAACTTATGTGGAAAAATTATTATTACATGTAATAGATAATATCTCTTTAAATTGTTTTTAAATTAAAAAAAGATAGGGGCTATTTGTAGGTGAAGGGTTCATCCCCCTTTCACTGCTACATTTGAGGGGAGTCACTTCTCAAGTTCTAGATAATCAATTGTTCATATTTAAATTAATTGTGTTTTAAATAACTAAAGCACAAAGCTGTGGGAAAGGCATGTATAATATTAGCAGTCCACGGTATCATGGTATAAGTAGAGCATTATGAGGAATTTCTGTGTATGAGGCAAGTACCATAAACTACCACACCCAGGATGCACAGAATGAAGCACAGGCTCATTTGTGGGAAAGGACTGTAGGAGGAAAAGGAATGGTTGGGGGAAGAACTTCTAGTCTGCCATCTGTGAGCTTCCCATTCAAGTTGTTCTTAAAGAATAGGTGTTAAATTCTGTGGTTCCTATCCTACTGAAAGTGCTTTCAGAGCCCTCTAAATTCAAGCACCCTAGGGGAAAGCTCTCATTGCCCCATCCTAGTTATAGCTCTAGTGGTAAATTCCCTTAAAACTAAAAAAATTTTTAAAAAGTGCCAAAAAACAAGATGGTTGGCTCATCTATTACTGTCTGGTTTTTATTTGTGAAATAAACTGTCAGAGTGATCTGGGAAGAAGTTGTCTAAAGAAGTTGATTAAAAAAAAAAGTATGACATGAAAACTGGGCTCCTATGAGCTTATACCTTCGTAGCATAGTTTCAAATCATTCTGAATAGAGCTGCAGAGAGATTCATAGATTCTCTTCTTCTTCCTGAGGATTTGTCCTTCCAGGTCTCCCAAGATAGCATTTATCTATAAGAATTTATGTTTAGAAAATGTAAATAAATTGTTCATTCAAATTTTGTGCCAGACAAGTCATCTATCTTAAGATCAAGGGCTAGAAGAAGTCCCCAAAGGTCATCTAGTCCAACCCCCCCCCCCCGCCCCGTTTTAGATATGAGGAAACTTATTCTCAGAGTAGTATAGGGCCTTGGCCAGCATCACACAGATGATAAGTAACATATCAAAGATTCAAAGTCATCACTGCTCCTCAGGAACACACTACCTCATGAGACACCCACTCAAAATTGATCTTTTTATATTTATGAAGCCTTAAGAGGGAAATGGGGAAGGGGGAGAAGAAAGAGAAACTTTTTTGTTGGAATAGGTAAATAAGTGTAAATGGCAACTTTTCCTTCTTTCCTTCTTCCATTTAATTATTTAGCCCAGCCTTAGAATAAGCAGGGTTGACCTAAAGAAAGTAGTGCCAAATATGAGCCATAGCTTAACTCTGACACCTGGCAAACTCTGTCTTCAGGTGAAAGAATAACTGTAAAAACTTTGCAAAATCAGGCCAAAGGTAACCCACCAAATTCTAAATCATAATATGTGCAACTGCCCAGGCTAAGAAGAGAAAGTCTGGTACCCCCTTTAAGATTCATATTACCATCAAGTGTATGACCCGTTCAGAATCTTAAAGCCAGGATCATGGAATCAAAATCATGGCTCTAAATACAACTTTAGAGGGAATTTAACCAAACAAGGACAACTAAACTGAGAAACAGGGACCCCTTGTCCACACATGAGGACCAATAAATAGCTCTTCTTTCTGGGTTTTCAGGTTACTTCTGTTTCCTGCCTCTCCTCTTACTAATGTGACCACTCCTTCTCTGTCTCCTTTGCTGGATCCTCCTCCAGATCACACCCTCCCCTCTAGCCTTCTTCAAGCCTCTCCATCTTCCAATTCATCCTCCATTCAGCCACTAACATGATTTTTCTAAAGCATGGGTCTGACTATGAAATCCTCAACTCCCTAAATTCTAGTGGTTTCTCATTGCCTCCAGGATTGAATAATAAATGCTGTGTTTGGAATCATGTTACACCTTCTCACTGATATGTACTCTTTGATCCAGTGACACTGGCCTCCTGGCTTTTCCATGAACAACTCTTGGCCCTGGGCATTTTCTCAGGCTGTGTTTCATGTCTAGAACCCTTCTCCACTCTGACCACTGACTTGCTGTCTTCCTTGAAGTCCTCACTAAAATCCCATCTTTTACCGGGAGCCTTCCCCAACAACTACAACCAATTGTAGTACCTTCCTTCTATTATAAGTACTATTGGTAGTTAATACCAATAGTACTATTAGTAGAGCAGTACTACCTCCTCTATTTTCTATTTATCTGGGATAGAGTTTGCTTTGTGTATATTTGTTTGCATCTTGTAAACTCCTTGAGGCCAGGGACTTTCTGCCTCCTTTTGTATCTCTAGCCCTTAGCACAGTGCCCAGCACATAATAGGCACTTAATAAATATTCACTGATTGATTGATCTCTGATCTACTGTAGGAATGTAGGTAAAGGATAGTGTAAATTTTATGGATTAGCTTGAAGAGGAAAAAAGGAGAATTTGGATATAAGCCCTGGAAGAGGATTCTGAGGAGAGGATTGTAGGAGTTGTGCTGGCATTAACTAGCATTCACTCTCTGCCCTGTTTCCACTAAGCTGGAAGGAGGTTTTGCTCTGACAGATTTTTCCCTTGGTAATCATAATCTCGTGGAGACATTAGTGACTCCTTGGTTGAAAATCTACTTTGGAGTGGACTATTTTCGCTGAGGTACAGGGACCATCTGCCAGAAATCCTCTCGGTCAAAGTAATCCAAATATTGTCACCTAGGATTTGGGATTACCTAGTGAAGCCCAACCCCAGGCTTTTAGGTAAGGGCTCAAATTCACCTGTGGGTCCTTTCCTTTTCCTCTTTTTGTTAATCCCTAGTAGGTAGATTAGTTTAGAGTTAGATAGCTTTGGGGATTTTTTAGATAAGAGCAGGATGATATAAGATGGGCTTGAGGAGATCAGAAGAGCAAACCCCTCAAGGGGGGTCATAGATTGAAGGGGAGGAGATATAGCTGGATAGATTTAGGACTGTATTTATCATGTCCCTACCCTTCATATACTTGTTTTTAGTCATTTTAAGGGTTGTGCTTTACTGGTCCTGAGGAGATTCCTAGGTCCATCTAGGAAGGTTCTTTATTTCACTACAACATTTACAACAAATGGCCACCTAACTCACTATTTTGCTCTGAAATCTAATATATTTTCAGGCAACCCTTAATTGTAAGAAGTTCTTCCTTATTTTGACCTAACACCTGCTTTTCTGTAATCAAGCTCTACTTTTGGGGGGTCTCATTCTTTTTCTGCTTGACAACCCACAGGGTAAGGTGGAAAGAAGGCAGAATTTGGATTCATAATACCTAGGTTTGAATTCTGCTTCTGGCATTTACAATCTTGATGACCTTGATCAGCTCCTCTAACTTCTCTGGCACTAAGAACCCTCCTCATCTGTAAAAGGAGAGGATTGGACCACATCGCCTAAAAGGCGTATGTAGTGCTCCATATATCATCCGGTGAAATATCTGAAGAAAACCACGGTACCCCCCATTCAGCCTTCTCTTCTCTGTGCTAATTGCCTCAGTTTCCGCCACTCTGAGGTGAAGTGGTTGGACTAGAGGGCTTCCAATGTTCCTACCAGCGCTAGTCTAGGATCTAAGGCCCCTATGATTTTTTTTAAACTAATCCTCACACAATATGTTGGTTTTGCATCCAGGAAGGAATTTCATGTCATCTAGTTCAAAGGTCTCACTTTACTGACAAGGAAATGACGCTGTAGAGAGATATCATGACTGTCAGCTACTTATCTACAGTCTACACTACAACCCAGATCTCTTGGTGCCCAGGCTAGGGCTCTTTTCTCTATACCACAACTACATTTCTCTGACCCTGACAAAAATGTAACAACAGTTGTTGAAAATGTTAAAGGATACCCAATGAAATTCTGCGTTGGTTGCAGAAAGGGTGGGTGGAAGGGAGGAAGGGAAATAAAGTGAGTATTGTAACCAAAAATAAGAAAAAGAAAAAAAAGAAAATGTTAACGGTTCAGGGCGACTAGGTGGCTCAGTGGGTCGAAAGCCAGACCCAGAGATGGGAGGTCCTGGGTTCAAATCTGACCTCAGATAGTTCCCAGCTGTGTGACCCTGGGCAAGTCACTTAACCCCCACTGCCTAACCTTTACTGCTCTTTTACTTTAGAACCAATATACAGTATTGATTCTAATGCAGAAAGTAAGGGTTAAAAAGAAAAAGAAACTATTACAAGTCTATAAGTATTTCTATGGATCAAGGAACCCTCTGACCAATTCTCCAAAATGTTGCTCATCTCTGATTTACAGGGACAGCATTTATTGCCAGCTAATCTCATATTGAGATAAGGATTAGTCTTGGTTTACAGTTCAGATGAATTTTTAGGGTCTGTTATTTCCTCCAACCTGTGTAGAATTTAGTATCTCAAATTCATATAGCTTTTGCTGAGCAACACAGAATCCTAAGCCAAGAATATTGAACTTTGCTCTCACCTCCTGGACCAGAAAATTATGTTTACAGCTGTCAGATTTCCACCCTCTTTTTATCATCACTTCTGCCATTTTCTCTTGCAGGGAGCGCTTGAAAGTATCTATGTGGAAGATCAGTGCAGAACTGGTGTCCTTCCCAACCCTGCTGAGAGATGACAAACAGATGTCAAGAGAGGAAGAACTAACAACATGTGCATCCAAGAACAGACGTGCCATTACAGTAAGTACAGTATACCCATTAGCAATCATCACCCAAACCATCACGTATGGCCACTCGTTCCTCCTTCTGTAATATTATTCCTTGACCAAGCCAATAAATACCATAATGAAATCATCCGGAGACTGTGTCTTTTTGCTTGTGTACCTTCATACATGCAATCTATGCCTAGAATGCCCTCTTTCCCTCTCTCTACCTTTTATTCATTTATTTATTTTAAACCCTTGCCTTCCGTCTTGGAATCAATACTGTGTATTGGTTCCAAGGAAGAAGAGTGGTAAGGGCTAGGCAATGGAGGTTAAGTGACTTGCCCAGGGTCACACAGCTGGGAAGTGTCTAAGGCCAAATTTGAACCCAGGGCCTCCCATCTCTGGGTCTGGCTCTCAATCCACTGACTATCCAACTGTCCCCTTCTCCATCTTTTAAAATTCAATTTAAATGTCACCTCCTCCAGGAAGGGTTCCCTGATTCCCATTGTCTTGGTGCTGGATTAAACACAACCTATGGTCTGACACAATGGAACCTGCTCATTTTGGGGTTGCTGACCTTGAAGGATCTTTGGAGATAATAATAGCTAACATGTATAAAGCCCATTAAGGTTTGCAAAGCGCTTTACATGCTCTCCCATTTGATCTTTACAACAATCCTATCAGGTAGGTACTATCATTATTCTCATTTTACAGAGGAGGAAACTGAAACTGACAGAGATTTGGTGACTTGCCCAGGATCATACAGCTAATAAATATAGAAGGCAGAATTTGAACTTGGGTCTTCCTGATTCCAAGTCCAGCACTGTCTCCACTATTCCATGGAAAATTTAGCATTGTCTAGATGACCTTAAGTAGTCATGGCTGCCATCAGAAATATCCTAATCCATTGGGGACATGATATCTAACATCAGGAATCTACCCAACTCTCCAGAGCTGAGGAACCTGCTCTTGAAGGGAAGGAGGGACTTATACAGGGTTTCTAAATAGAGGGCTTCTATGAAGTGGATTTGACTTGAACTCGGGATAATCAAAGTGTTTACTCCTTGGAGGTAAGGGGTGGGATGTCAAGGACCAAGCATGTTCCCAGAGCTAGATGAAAGAGGCATCAAAGTCCTGAGTTCAAAGTCCATCTCAGACAGTTAGTTATTAGAATGCTGGGCCTGGAGTCAGAACTCAAAGACCTGTGTTCAAATCTAGACTTAGAAACTTACTAGCTGTATGACCCTGGGCAAGTCATTTATCCCTATTTGTCTCAGCTTCTTCATCTGTAAAATGAGCTATGAGAGAAGGAAATAGCAAACCACTCTAGTGTCTTTGCCAAGAAAACCCCAAATGGGGTCACAAAGAGTTGGGCATGACTGAAAAACAACCATACAACAAAAATAAAGGAGAATGGCTCCAGAGATGTCTAAAGTCCCTCCCAGTTCTAAATCTAGGATCCATCATCTAAATCGATGTGCAAGACTGGTAGAAGTTGTGATGGCTCCTGGCTGGTACTGATGTCTACAGCCCTAGAGCAAGGGAATGAGCTTCTTCCTCAGACCTCACATACCACTTTGTTTTACAAATCTCTAAAGCATTTATCGGTCACAATTTTACCTTGTAGCTATCTGTGGTCTTGTCTTAGTCCTCTCTACTAAGCTCTAAACAGCATGAGGGTAGACCCTTTGATGTCTCATCTAAATTTCATATCTTCCCCAGTGTTCTATTAGTATTTAATAACTTTTTGCTAATGTTATTCATCCCCAGAAAGAAATAATAACTCAGTACAAACTAAGATTTTTTTTTTTGCACAAGGCTAATGTAGGAATTTGTTTTGCTTGACTACATAATTATAATGGGTTTTGTATTTCATGCTTTCTCAGTGGGGGAACAGAGAAAAGGAAGGAGAGAGAAATTGTAGACCTAAACATTTAATATACTTTTTTTAACCCTTACCTTCTGTCTTAGACCCCATTTAATTTACTTTTTAAAAAAATATTTGTATGAATAAGACTCAGGGGACACCCATGGCAGTTTTTGAAATAATGTTCATAAAAGTATCTAATATATATGAGGAAACCAAAAGAGAATGGGGTAGAAAATTTAATCAAATTACATTCATGCAAGAGAGTGCTGGAGACAGCTCAAACTAACTGGTGATTGCTAAATATTGTGTAAGAATTTAAACCTCAGAATCTTGCTACAAATCAGGGCTTGATTTATTGTTTTGTTGATTGTCTAAACTTAAGAATGTGATGGAAAAAATGTTACCAATGCAGATTAAATTTAAAAGTGCGCACTACATTTTTGGAGAGCTGGTTGTCAAGCACTGCCAACACATCTCTGCATCATTTTCACTTTTGTGATATGATATATGATATAAGAGAATGGTTTATATGAATAGGATATCTTTCCTAAAGTTCTGCTAAGGAGCTCATTTCATTCTTCATCAGAAAATAATGAATTGTCGCATATAAAGAACTAAAGCTCATTTTCCTTTTTACCTTTAGTCTAGTTAAAAATGTGGGGCAACTGGGTGACTCACCAGACCTGGAGACAGGAGGTCCTGGGTTCAAATCTGACCTCAGACACTTCCTAACTGTGTGACTGTGGACAAGGCACTTCACCCCCATTACCTAGCCTTTATTGCTCTTCTGCCTTGGAACCAATATTTTGTATCGATTCTCAGACAGAAGGTAAGGTGTTTGTTTTTTTTAATGCTTATGCATTTTCCTTAGTTCCACTTCCTTCAGTGGAAACCCCTCCATTAGATTCAGATCCATAGGAAAACTAATGCCCTGCTATTCTTATAAAATAACTCTAAGGTTATGATAACCACAACTTTCCTATCCGTGTGCCATCTTAGCCTGTACTCTAATTCATTATAAGAGGTTGTTTAATAAACAAAATCAATGAGGAGGCTGGGTTATCTAGGCAGCCTTGACTTGCCATTGGCCAGCCCTTCACAGCAAGTTACAAATGGCGCACACTCCATGGCTTGGTGTAAACTAAAAACTTCTCAAGCAGTGTCTGCTGTAACATAGCTAGTGACTTTGCTTCCTAAAAGGAAAAAGATGGGTTTCTCTTGTTCTTGGCCATTTCCTTGTTCAGTCACTTACCTGAAAATATTTCCAAAAACAGGATCTACACTGTCATAAATAGGCTGAGTGATAGCTTCATTCAGGTCTATTCTGGCAAGAGTCCTGGAGGCATAGACACCATCTCTCAGACAAACAGCCTTCAGGGTCTGATGGAAACCTTGATTTCCCTTGCTCCTCTGGAAAAGAAAGTGGAAAAGTAAATGGTAGGCAATAGGCATTTATTAAGCCCTTAGAACTGGGCGCTATGTTAAACAAAGTGAGTATGAAATAGAGTCAGGTTCTTATTGTTTGGGCCCAAAATCCATCCCAAGACTTGCAGAGTAGATTAAATGTTGTCTGAAAAAGAACTCAGGGGTGCCACTATGTAAAATGGATTTTGATTTGAACCCCAGATTTCAATCCCCAGAAGTCCTTGGCACTTCCCAGAATTCCCTATAATCTCACCTGAGTCTCCACCTGGGCAAGATCACAATTTAGTATTTAACGGGCTCTCTGCCTTCCAAGACACTGTCTTCCTCTACTTGGCGATTGCAAGATGTAGTGAGTAAAATGTAAATGGGCTAATCAGCCCTAGGCATATGGTTTATTATTTTGTATCCTTGATTTCTAATAATCCTTAATAAACCTCATAAAATATACTTTTATTACTAGAAACTAAAATTAATTATTATTACAGCTAGGAGGCTCAGTGGATAGAGAGTCAGGTCTGGAGTCAGGGGATCCCAAGTTCAAATCTGACCTTACATACTTCCTGGCTGTGTGACCCTGGGCAAGTCATTTAACCTCATTTGCCTAACTCTTAGATGCTCATCTGCCTTTGAACCAATAGTTAGTATCAATTCCAAGATAGAAGGTAAGGGTTCTAAAAAAAAAAAAGACATAAATTCAACAATATAAATGGAAAAAATGAAATGGATTATTACACAATTATTTTTTTTAACTCTTACCTTCCATCTTAGAATCAATACTGTATATCAATTCCAAGGCAGAAGAGCAATAAGGACTGGGAAATGAGGGGTTAAATGACTTTGTCCAAGGCGCTATATCTAGGAAGTGTCCGAAGCTAGATATTTGAACCCACGACTTCCCATCTCCAGACCTGGCTTTCAATCCACTGAGCTATCTAGCTGCCCCAGTGTTGTATAATTATAATTCCAAAGGCTGGCCCCAGAGAAAAGGTGACAAAATTCACCTCTCTCCCTTCTTTGCAGAGGATGAAGACTATGGGTGTGGACCGTAGCATATAGTCAGATATGGTTGACATATTGGTCAATTTTGCCGAATCTTTTCTATTTTATTCTTTGTTGCAAAATATAGTTCATTGGATAAGGGGTGGGGGGAAGATATTTGAACACAGATTGGAGATGGAGTAGCATTGTTAAGAACAGAGAGAAGGCCAGTTTGGCTGGATTGCAGAGTGTAGGAGGAGCAATGTCCAATGATCTTAGAAAAGAAGGTTGGAGCCAAGTTGTAAAGGGCTTTAAAACCTAAACAAAGGAGTTTATGTACTAGAGGCAGCAGGAAGACATTGGAATAAGAGAGTCTCATTGCCAGACCTTTGCTTAAGGAAACTTATTTGGGCAATAGCCTAGGCTAGCGTAGTGTGAGGCAAGAAGCCAAGTGGCCAAATGGGAGATTTTCACAATAATCTAGGTAAGAGATGATCAGGGTCCGAACTGACAAGAGAGTGAGGAGAAGGGATTAGCTGCAAGAAGTGTTGGGAAGGCAGAAGGCAGAAACAACAAGATGTGGCAGCTGATTGATATATGGGGTAAAGGAGAGTAAGAAGTGCAGACCAATGCCAAGACAGAACCTGAGAGACTGCAAAGATGGTGGTGTTTTACACAGAACCAGAGAAGGAAGAAAGGGGATATATTTTTAGGGAAAGATAAAAAGTTCATTTTTGGACATGTTGAGTTAAGATGTCTTGAAATATCTAAAAGGCAATTGGTGGTTTAGGACTAAAGTTCAGGAAACTATTAGGGGAAAGAGGAAAGAAAGGAAGGAAGGAAAGAAGGAAGGAGAGAAAGAAATCAGACATACAGATAGATAGATAGATAGAGATAGATAGATAGATAGATAGATAGATAGATAGATAGATAGATAATCCATGAGATCCAATGAAGCAGTTAATCCAAAGATGTCAAAGATAGAAATAAAAGTCCAAAATATAAGAAAATAGTCATAGTGGCCTTCTTCACTGTAGCAAAAAATTAGAAATCAAGTGAATTCCATTTATTGGAAAATGACTGAACAAATTATGCCATGTGAATGGTATATTATATGACCTTGTTTACACCCATCACAGTGCTTGGTGAAAGTGGAATGTGCTTTGTTGGCCTTTGGAGTTTTGTGCTTACTTTCCCTCATTTCTGACATTTTTGCATTCAGAGTTTTTTAGTACTTAATCTCAAATATATACTATATCTTACAAATTTACCTTCATCTCTCAAGTATCTTAACCATCTCATTGTTACCTCCCAGACCATTTCTTTTACATTGTTTCACTTGCACTCACACAAAATCTCATTCTCCTCCCTTTCTCATTTTCCTTTCAATTAAAAAAAAATAGGGGGCAACTGGGTGGCTCAGTGGATTGAGAGCCTGGCCTAGAGATGGGAGGTCCTAGGTTCAAATCTGGCCTCAGACACTTCCCAGCTGTGTGACCCTGGGCAAGTCACTTGACCCCCATTGCCTAGCCCTTAACACTCTACTGCCTTGGAGCCAAAACACAGTATTGATTCTAAGACTGAAGGTAAGGTTTTAAATAAAAAAATATATATATATGTCAATATGTTTTGTTTTTACATAACTTTTATTTCTGAATATATTCCTTGTCTCTCCTCTACTGAGCAAGCCATAACAAAGAATAAAAAAGAGGGGAAAGTCAGTCAGTAAAACCAACCAACATGTCTGAGAGATTATGAAATATTCCAAATCCATAGTCTCCCACCTCTGCAAAGAAATAACAGTGGTATGTTTTCCTAGCTCTTTCCCAGTGTAACATTTAAAATAGGTCCTTGCCATAAACTGTGGCAGTTAAAAGAGTAAAATAGTGGAAGATATAAATTATGATAGATATAAGAGTGGGTGAGTAAATTGTGACCGCAGAAAATATGTTTTCACTACAGTGTCTTGTTTTAAATCAAAATATAAGGTGGTCACCAGGGAAATATTCCCAATTATTCAAATACCCAAGTCAACTGGGTTTTATAGAGAATTTAATTAATAATACAATGAGGAATTAAAGAAAAGAGAGAAAGAGAGAAAAAGGAAATAAGTATGAAGGGTCTTAAGCCAACATGGCCTAGACCTGAGTCTTAAGAGAGAGAGATCAGTCATTCAGTCTTTTATCACTCACCACAAGGTCTGTCTAAGCAAGGATTCTAGTGACAGAGTCTCCTCAGAGAGAGTTCCAGTCAGAGTCCTCCTCAAAGAGCCTTCCAGCCAGAGACTATTTCAAAGGGCCTCTCTCAAGAGCCTCCAGATGGACAGAGTCCCCTCAGAGGAGCTCCAGCAAGACCTCCTTAGAGATTGTCCTCCAAGAGCTTCCCTTCTCCAGAGCCTTTCTCAAGTGATCCTCCAAAAGGACTGACTTTCAAGAGATTCTGCTTTTTCTTCTATAGGGGGGGTTTCTCCTATGTCACCTCCCCTAAGTTCTTCCATCTACCAATCACAGTAGATGTTTTCTAAAGGACAGCCCATTCTGAATTCACTGCTGGGTCGACTAATCCCTTTAGTAAGTTTGAACCAGAAAAAAACTTCTGAATAAGTTTTCACCTCTTTGCTCCTGGCAATTTTACAAGTTGCCTGACCTTTAATAGGTACTTAGCACCCCATTGTATTAATTCTAAAAATAGGCATGGCTTAAAGAACTTTTTGCCTCATTATAAGTATGGGTTTAAGTACTTTCATTGTTTAGCAAGGAGTTTTCTCCCCTAAAGCAGTCTTAAGTAGGGGTAGAGTAGAGGTCCTCCCATTTCTGATCCAAGTAGAGTTCTCACTGTCAAAATGGGGAATGTTCCCAGTAGGGAATTGTTCCAATGGAGAATTCCCCAATGTGGAAATTTTTAACATTCACAAGTCTGAGAAATTTCAAGATTCACACCAGAGACAATCTTGGTCATTATGATTATTTAGAAAAATTCAATTTTGTTTTTGTCAGGTGGGTTTTTTTGCTCTTTTCATCTACATTATTATAATTACTTTGTATACTGTTTTCCTAAATCTGTTACTTCACTTTGCATGCTTTCCCATGCTTCTCTGAATTCCTCAAATTCATGATTATTTACATTGTAAGTAACAGTAAGTAATAATTATAAGTAATGCTTTTCTTTTTTTAACTCTTACTAACCTTCCATCTTGGAATTGATTTTAAGTAATGGTTCCAAGGCAAGAGCAGTAAGTGCCAGACAGTTAGGATTGTGAATTGCTCAGGGTCATATAGCTATGAAATATCTGAGGTCAGATTTGAACCCAGGACCTCCAAACTCCAGTTCTGGAGTTCTATACATTGAGCCATCTAGCTGCCCCATCTTTCATTTTCCTTAAAACCCCCACCACCTCAGCCATCCCAGCTACACAGAAAGACACAGAAAAGAAAGCTCTCAATTTTCAAGTTCTTGGCATTGTCCAAAGTTTCAAAGTTAGAAGCAGATAGTATTTTAGTAGTGGAAATGACAATTAAAAAAATTCCCACCTCTGCCTTTTTTTACTGACTTATCTCCCTTGCCTGGAATGTTTTCCCTTCTCATTTTTACTTTTTTTATTCCTTGGCTTCCATCAAGCCCCAGTGAGATTCCTGTCTTCCTCAAGAAGTCTTTCTCAGTGCCCTTCCCCACACGATAATGCCTTTCCTCTGAAATTGTCTCACATTTATACTCTTATACATTGTTGTTGATGTGCCCTCATGAGACTATAAGCTCCTTGAGGACAGAGCCTTGTTGACCACTGCTTTACCATAAATCCTAAGGGCATTGGAACCCTCTGACTTGTAACAATAAGTCCTTACTATGTGCATTTTTCATTCATTCAATTATTCTTTCAGCTCTGTCTGATTCTCTGATTTATCCCTCAATATCTTCTCCCTCTCTCTTCTTTCAAGAAAAGTTTACCTTTCTCAATATGAGGAAACTTCTATATAATCTAATCTAAAAGCTGTGCTATGTCAAACACATATGAATAAAAAGGCAAAGCCACAAAGCCAACCTTCCTGCTTTCAGACAAGTATGTGTGTGCAAAGGAGGATGGGCACTTTGAAAAAGAAGAACTTTTTCAAGTTGCTGCTTCTTCTTATTCCCCCTCCCCCCAATCCTTACCTTTCATCTTAGAATCAATACAGGATATTGGTTAGAAGACAGAAGAGTGGTAAGGGCTAGCTAATTGGGGTTCAGTGACTTCAAAAGGAAGTATCTGAGGTCAGATTTGAACCCAGGACCTCCCATCTCTAGGCCTGGCTCTCCATCCACTAAGATACCTAGCTGCCCTTTCTCCGGCTGCTGTAACATTTAAAAGAGTTGTTTGACATAAACTGTTAAAGATAAAAGAGTGGTTGCCTTAAACTGTGACCACAGAAATATGGTTTCAAGATATTGTCTTGAGTTAAATCAAATATAAAGTTGTTGCCAGGGAAAAATTCCTAAATATGAAATATACCCAAGTTAGCTGGGTTTTTATGGAGATTTTAATTATACAAATTAAGGAATTAATGAAAGAGAGAGAGTAAGAGGAAGCAATGAGAAAAGGGCTAGGCCAGCCCAGGCCAGCCTAGGCCAGCCTAGGCCCAAGTCCTAAGAGAGAGATCAGTCAGTCTTTAATCCACTCACCACAAGATTTGTCCCAAGCAAAATTCTAGTGTTCAGAGAGACCCACCAGTTCAGCTAGTCTGAGCTCCAATTCAGCTTTGGCAAACTGAATTTTTAGAGGCCTTTTCTGACCTCCTTTTAAAGAGAATTTTCTCCTATGTCACCTCCCCTAAGTTCTCACATCTACCAATCACAGTAGACGTTTTCCAAAGGACAGACCATTCTTAATTCACACCTGAATAGACTAAACTTTTGAGTAATTCACACCTGAGTAGACTAAACTTTTGAATAAGTTTACACCTCTTTGCCCCTTACAAGTTTGCAAGTTGCCTGACCTTCATAGGTACTTAGCACCTTCCTAAAAATAGACTTAGCTTAAGACTTTTGCTTCACTATAAGTATGAGTTAAGTACTTTTTCATTTTTCAGTAAAGAGTTTACAACTTTATCTTCTCCTAGAGTATGCTTAAGCATGGGTGGAGTAGAGTTCTAACATTCCTGATCAAGTACCTTCATTGTTTAAAATGGGGAATGATCTTAACCAAATCTTCTGAAGTAGGGTCTGAGAATTTTTAAGATTCACAATCCCCCCTGATGATCATTGGGAGACTAGTCTCCCCATTGATAATTTACCATAATCATCTTGTAGTCCTAAATGTACTTCTAACTATAGATATCTAAAATATTCAATTTTCTAAGAAGAAATTAGAGTAGTGAGGGAGGAATAGAAAAGAAAGAAAGCAAAACCAATGTTTTGCTAGGTGCATTGACAGAAAGCCAAATTAGGGGCAGTCCCTTTTGGCATAAAAGTATACATTTACAATAAATGTTCAATCAAACTTCAGTTCAATCAACCATATCCAAGGTTCATTCTTGATCTTCCTGATGTAGTGTGGGTTTTCTGGCATCTTTCTGCAATAGTTCATTCTCTGGATATTCTCTGGATTTAGGAGTTATCAAGCTTCTTCCTTAAAGATCTTTTCTCGAACAAAAATCAAAATCTTGAATTTTTATAAAAATACAATCTCAAGAAAAAAAATAAAAAATCTTGGATTTAAAATTAAAATACACTGCTTCTTGCTAGCCACATGCAACTTAACAATCTTGCCTTTTGAAATGATGGAGCATCTTCTTGACTATTGAGCAAAAAGAGGAGAACAAGAGGTGGGCATTCAAAGAGGGAGTAGCTCTGCCCCCACGCTGCTTCTCCTTTCAGCCACTGAATATTTGAGTCTCTTTTGGCCTCTTGGCTGGAAAGGTGGGAGAAAGATTGATGCCCTTCTTCCTTCATTCCCACCCACCACCTCACCAGGTTATACCCAAGACTCTATCTGCCTTTTCTGCTTTGGAGCTTTCTTTCCTAAGAACGTAAACATCATTCTTGAGATGCATGCCCAGGCGTGGAGGGAACCTTGTGAGTTTAAGGAATCAAAGGTCCTAAGTCCTTTGAATAGAGCTGACTAATGGCAAAAAGAGCTTCTTGACCAAAGAAAATGGTCACCAGGGGGGAAAATGGGCCAGTTGTTTAGTTACACAGCAGAGAACTGATGTGAGATATAGAATGTCTGTTCAGCAGTTCCACAAATTGCTTCATGTTCTAATGTTAATGACCACCTCCCAGAAGACTGTGATGGTAGTTATAGATTACCAATTGCTTAAATCTTGTCAAGGTGGGCTATGAGTCTTGTGTGTCCTTTGTTATTTCTTTTGCACACAGGAAATAAATACCTATCTGAATCATATTGTACATTGAGTGCCTTTCTCTGCACTCTTTGGGGAAACCTTAGGCTTTAATGTAAACCTTATGCAAGTTTTCCCCAGGATACTAGGATGGGGCACTGAAGTCAAAATATGAGAAAAAGGAGAGTAACTCTTCTCTCTTGAGGCCAGAATCAATCACACAGAACTGAATTCAGTCTACCTAGTGCATGGGTCCATAGCAGCAGAATCCCTTAGTGGAAGAGAGAATGGGTGCATTGTCACAGCCCCTTGGGCAGGGATCCTTCAATGATAGATATAGAAAAGGCTATAGCAATCCTCCTCTATATGCTCATTTCTGAAAGGAGAAAGGGAATGTGTAATGGAATGCTGGGCAAGTGTGATGGCCAGAATAACCTTTTTCTGATTAGGAAAGAAAAATCTTGTCATGTGAACCGAGAGGAACAAAATATGACTGCTTCTTCACCCCCCCCACACACACACACCCCTTTTCTTTAGTTAGCCACAGGGGCTTATTGTAGTCAAGTCATGCATAAGAAAGAAAGACATTTATTTCTCTTTACAAAATTTAGGGCAGCAAAAAGACCTCAAGCATGAAAAAGAAATCAAAGTATTGACCCTGTTTGACAAGGATTAATAGAAACATTAGAAAGCCATATGGCAGAAATTAAGTTTAGACCAGAGTTTCTTCACTTTGTTTGGGTCATGAAGCCCTTTGGTAGTCTGATGAAATCTATGGACCTCTTCTCAGAATAAAGTTTGTAAATACATGAAATAAAACATGTAGGCTTACAAGGGAACTCAATTATATTGAAATGAAGTTAACAAGATATTAAGAAGATAAGCTCGTGGACTTCAGGTTAAGATCTGGTTTAGATGAACAGTTTATACCATACATCCCAGAATGTTTCCAAAAGATACATGATCTAAGTAACAAAGATTATGTCATAAGAAAACAAGAAGAGAACCAGATCAGAACCCTTTCATAGTTATGACAAAGCAGGAGAAGGTGAATTCTTAAGTAAAGAAGTAGATAGAGGATAACCAGATAGCACAGTAGATAGAGCTCCAGACCTGGAATTGAGGGGACCAGAGTTGAAATCAAACCTCAGACACTTCCTAGCTGTATGACACTGGGCAAATTACTTAATCCCAGTGGCCAAGCCCTTATCATTCTTCTGCCTTAGAACAGGTAGATGCTAAAACAGAAAGAAGGGTTGATTTTTTTAAAAGGGAATATAGGTAATTGGGGGGGGGATCATTTCAGTTATATGAAATTGAAAAGCTTTTACATAAATAAAATTAATCCAACTAGGATAAGAAGTGGAGGTTAAATGGGAGAAGTATTTGTATCAAGAATCTCTGATAAGGTCCTGATATCCAAGATAATTAAGGAACTAAGAGAAAAATTTAAGAATAAAAGCCATTCCTCAAAAGATAAATAATCAAAGAGTATGTACAACTTTCAAAAGAATTGCAAATAATTAATGACCAACTACAAGGTAGCTATGTGGTGCTTGGATAGGGCTCTGGGTTCAAATCCAGTTTCAGACTAGCTGTGGGCAAATCACTTTAACTCTGTTTGCCTCGGTTTTCTAATTTGGAAAATGAGCTGAAAAAGAAAATGGCAAACCACTCCAGTCTCTTTGCCAGGAAAACCCTAAACAGGGTCACTAAGAATCAGATACAACTAAAACATCTGAACAATAATAACCAAATAAGGGAATGTTTCCAAATGACTAATAATAAGAGAAATGCAAATCAAAATAAATCTGAGGCTTTACCTCACTCAAAGCAAATTGGCAAAGATGCCAAAAGATGTAAATAGTCAATGTTGGAAGGTCTGTGGGAAGAATGAGAATGTTAATGTTCACTTAGTGGAGCTATGAATTGAACCAAACATTCTGGAACCAATTTGGAATTATGCAAATAAAAAGAGTAAAAAAATCCATATCCTTTGATACAGAAATACCAGAATGAGATACAAACCCCAAAGAGGTCAGTGATGAAAGAAGTCCCATACACACCAAAACATTTATAGACGTACTTTTTATTGTAGCAAAGAATCGAAAACAAAGTTGATCTTCATCAATTGGAAAATAACTAATGCTGTGGTCCATGAATATAGGGTTTCTGTGCTACAAGGAACAATGAATATGATAAATACAGAAAAGTATGGGAAACCTTTTATAAATTGTTGTAAAGTGAAGTAAACAGAACCAGAAAAATAATATGTACAACTACAATGTTCTTTCTAAATAGAAAGGACAACAAAACAAATGAAACAAAATGCTATAAAATTATAGTTAACACATTTGGTCCCTAAAAAGTCTCATGAATAAATACCTTCCCTATTTGTTGGCAGAGTTGGGGGATCAAGCACATAGAATACTGTAGATAAGAATCTCTATAAGGATCTGATATCTAAGATAAATACGGAGCTCACTAAATAATTAAACAACTAAGATATAAGAATACTTCCAATGTATCAGTTAGGGTCACTGAACCTAAGTAAAAAGAGTTATTTTTTCCCCTTTTATTATTTGTTACAAGGGTTAACTGTTCCAAACGATACAGAATATACCACTAAACTTTTATTTTTTTTAAGAAGTGTTAAAAGGCAGTTTGTTTTTCTGAGAGTAAGTCAAGGCTTTTAAACAGCAATTCTAGAAGTACAAGGGACAAGCTATCATTAGAAGCTCTGAACAAACAAAACCTAGAACATTATCTTAAGACCTTCTTCTTTAGGAGGATCAGAGAATAAGAAGCAAAAGAAAACATGTGAAGTTTAGAGAGAAGGTATTTCACTTGTCCCTAGGTGTTTGTATTTATTTCTGAAATTCAACAAATAAACTATATTATATTCTGATTTAAATTCACTATAATGTTGTTACTAATTAACAAATAATTAAAAAATGTAAATTGTTCTTTTAATAAAGTGTTCTTTTGTATAGCAAAATAATAATTTGTGCTAGATGTATGGTGTAATAAAACAAGCACTAGCCTTAGAATCATGAGAATTGTATTCAAATTTCAGATCTGATATTTACTAACAGAGTTGTTACTGAACCTTATTTCCTTCATCTGTAAAGTAAGGATTATAATACTTGCATTGTCTAATGAACCTTAATATGTAATTTGATTATTATGCACCTCTCTGTTGTCTCATTTACAGACCCCTTTGTTGTATTAGCATCCATCTCCCACCACTGCATACCCACAAATATCCACAAGACCTAATCCCAGACTTTCTTCTCTTCCTTTTCTCTAATGCTCACTTGGTGATATCCTTTGCTCCCACATGCCAAATTATTGTCTCTATGTAGATGACTCCCAAATCTATATATCTAGCCCTAATTTCTTTCTTGAACTTTTAATACCTACCAAGTACCTATTAGACATTGCCACCTGGAGATCTCACAGGCATCTCAAACTCAACATTTCCTAAACAGAACTCATCCACTTCAGTCTTTACACATGGTAGACACTTAATAAACATTTGTTCAATTGAATATGACCCATGCTAATTAATCTGTGGGTTAAGTTAATTATTTGGACTAAATCTGAGAATCTATCATTCTCTTAGTAATAGCTTCTGGAATTGAGGATAGATCATTTAGGTCAAAGGAGAAGGGAAGGGAAGAGAATTAAGTATTTATATTAGCACCTACTATGTGCCCCACTGTGCTAAGTGCTTTTTTTTCCCCCTTTACTTTCTGTCTTAGTATCAGTTCTAAGGTAGAAAAGCTACAAGGATGAGGGCAGCTAGGTGGTTCAGTGGATTAAAAACCAGTCCTGGATTTAGGAGGCACATCTGGCCTCAGATGCTTCCTAGCTATGTGATCCTGGGCAAGTCACTAAACCCCCATTGCCTAGACCTTAATGTTCTTCTGCCTTGAAACCAAGACACAGTTGATTTTAAGATGGAAGGGAAGGGTTTAAAAAAAGAAAAGAAAAACAATAAGATCTAGGCAATCAGGATTAAGTGACTAGCCCAGGCCACATAGCTGGGCAAGTACATAGTCTTATTTTGATGCTCATAACATTAGGAAGTTAGGTGGCACTGTTGTTATCTCCATTTTACAGTTGAGGAAAGTGAGCAGACAAGGTGAAGTGACTCATCCAGGGTCACATAACTAATAAGTATCTGAGGCCAGATTAGAATTTAGATCTTCCTAACTCCAAATTAAAAACTCCAATTAAAAAGTGAACTCTTTGACTACATCATCAAGTGAACTCGATGTCCCAACAAGGAAACAGGCCTGTTGAATTTCAAGTATTACAATTGCTTTATATATTTAAGTTGGAAAATTCAACATGACTCAAAGGAGGGTCCAAAACAGATGGGTGCAGGTAAGACAACCAGCATCTTTCTTTTTTAATCCTTTGCCTTCTGTCTTAGAATTGATATGAAGGTGGACCGCTCAGTGGTTTACACAGTATTGATTCTAAGACAGAAGGTAAAGGTTTAAAAAAAAATAATGCTAAGTATTGGTTCCAAGGAAGAATAGTAAGAGTTAGGGAATGGGGTTTAAGTGACTTGTGTAGGGTCACCCAACCAGGAAGTGTCTGAAGCCAAATTTGAACCCAGGACCATCTTATCTTATCTTAGGGTCTGGCTCTCTATCCACTGAGCCACTTACTTGCCCCAGCCAGAGATCTTCTTCCAAGGGAGCATCTAGAATAGGTATAAATAGGCAAAAAGGATGCTCTCACCCCAAATTTTAATAACATCACAATTTCTCTTGGCAACAGAGCCAAAAAGAAGCATCACTCACAGTCAGACATCCACTGAGGATTCTCCGGTAGGAAGCCCGTGCATTTCTCACTCCTTCCTGCAAAGGATGTTGTACCCTGGAAAAGCAGCGGTCCACATCCGTCTGCAGCAACTGTATTCTCTCCTCCACAAATCTCCGAAGGCTGCTCAAGTGAAAGAATTCATTCTGGACAGCAAAGACCACAAAAGGTGTTAACCCACAACCCCAAGAGAAAGCCGCAGTAGCCTCCTCCAGGGGCGTCCCCTCCTGGCTAAGCAGCAAAGCCAAAGTTGGGGCCTTAGAAAAGTGAGGAGAGGGGATAGTGGGGGGCCTCTCCCTCCACAAGGCAGGCCTCTAACCCGAGACCTCCAAAGCTCCCACCATCCCAGAGTGTTTACCTGGCCACTTTTTATCTGGTTCTAGGCCACCAGGCCCTGAGGTCTGTCACCATGGGACCCCTCCCCAAGCCCACCTCCTCTCATAGGGTTGAGATTTCCACAGGAACTCATGGCTGTACCCGACTAGGGAGGAATGTGGTCCCCGCCTCAGCTCATCGCCTCAACTGAATTTGTCCTGGCCATCAAAATTCCTAGTGATGAATCTTTTCATTAACTGTTAATCTCAAAAAAGATCCTGGTATTTTAACAGACTACAAGCTCGACATGAGTTAACAGTATGCTGTGATAGCCAAAAATACGAATAGGACTTTGGAATATATTGACTCATAATAAACTCACTGTGGGCATAAAAATGAGAATAGTGGAGGCAGCTGGATCGCTCAGTGGATTGAGAGTCAAACCTAGAGATGGGAGGTTCTGGGTTCAAATCGGGCCTCAGACACTTCCTAGCTATGTGACCCTGGGCAAGTCACTTAACTCCCATTGCCTAGCCCTTATTGCTCTTCTGCCTTACACAGTATTGATTCTAAGATGAAAGGTAAGGATTTTAGGGGAGGGGGATGAGAATAGTAATTGTCCCATTGTATTCTCTGCCCTGCTCAGAGCATTTTGTCAGTTCTGTGTGCAACAATTATGCCACAATTAGGAAGGCCATTGAGAAACTGAAGAGTGTTCAGAGAAGGACAACCAAGATCACGTCACATGGGGGCAGCTGGGTAGCTCAGTGGATTGAGAGTCAAACCTAGAGACGGGAGGTCCTGGTTCAGATTTGGCCTCAGACACGTCCCAGCTGTGTGACCCTGGACAAGTCACTTGACCCCCATTGCCTAGCCCTTACCACTCTTCTGCCTTGGAGCCAATACACAGTATTGATTCCAAGATGGAAGGTAAAGTTAAAGAAAAAAAAAAGATCATGTCACAGGAGATGAAGGGATTCAAGTTTATGCCATATAAGGTGTAGCATAGGGATATTAAATTTGTACCAGAGAAGACTGAGGGAGGGACATAATAGCCAAGTTCAAGCCTCTGAAAGGTCATTACTCGAAAGAGGGATTCATTTTGCTGTACAAAAGTGGGACGAGCTACCGCCAGAGAGAAGGAGCTCCCTCTCATTGGAATCCTGAAAGCAAGAGCCAGAGGAGAAAATTTGCTGGGTATGTCACAGAGTCCGATTGTTATACTCATTTTACAAATGATAAACTTGAGTTTCAGAGTGGTTAAATGACTTGTCCAGGATCACACAACTAGTAAGTGACTGAGGCAGAATTAGAACTCAGGTCTTCCTGACTCTGAGTCCAACTTCCTTTGTAACAAAATAGTGTTTCAGTTGTTTCAGTCATATCTCACTCTTAGTGACCTCATTTGGTCAGTAAGATACTTGGCAATCTTGGAGTGGTTTGCCATTTCCTTCTCCAGCTCATTTTTATAGATGAGAAACTTGGGCAATCAGAGTTAAGTGATTTGCCCAGGGTCTCACATCTAATAAGTGTCTGAAATTGGAATTAAACTCAGGTCTTACTCATTCCAGTCCTGGAACTCTATCCACTGAGCCACCCAGCACCCAACAAAGTAATACAGTTAAGCAAAATAAATTAGCACACTGAACTTGACTGACAACAGATGTCTTATTTGCAGCTATGGTCCACACCTCTCTGTTGAGAAGAGGCAATTATACTTTGCCATCAGTCTTTGCCTTGGTTTTTTCACCTGTAAAATGAAGGTGTTGGACCAGACAAATCTAAGAACCCTCCCTATTCCAAAGTTCAATGATTCTACACACAAGACCCTGTGCTAAACCTAAAGACATGGCCAAGGGAGTGAGTTCCCCGTGAGCAAAACAAATACTTGAACAATAACAACAAAAAAAAACCCTACTATTATTTTAAAATCATTTATTTCCTAAACTCTCAATTTATGAGTTATGATATAAAAAGGTTTTTTTTTAAAATTTGATCTTGTATATTTTCAGGGTTTTTTTTTTTCCCCAGAACTCAAAATAACTGGCAATATTCCCTCTCCAAACTTTCCAGCAAGTGATTGAGACTAAGTACTCAAATCTAAAAGCAAAGAATTTTTGGAAAATTTACTGTTCACTCCAATCGGATGACTGTCACAAAAATACCATGGAAGATTCACCTCCCAACCTTCCCTACCCCACTTCTATCCCTCTAAGTCTAATCACCCATGAACCAGTGTCTAGCTCCAAGGAAAGGAATATGCCCTAGAGTTTGGCTGCACCTCAAAATTGGGAAAGAACAGCATGTAGTGCAGACTTCTCGCCATTTGTTTTCTGAGATATTTTTCTCTGTATTTGTAAAAATAAACTAGCTTTGCAGGGGACCACATCTGAATGGCTTTCCATAAATGTTTCCAAAAGCAATCTATTGCTGGGTGGAAAAGCTGATTTCATCCCAAATGAAAAATTTTTCCCAGAAAGTTAGACGCTCAAACGTTCTTCCAGAAACAGCAGAGAACCAAGGATGGGTATGGAACATCCTCTTTCCCAAGGATTTTTTCCCATAAATTGTATCCAAAACAAAGATCACAAGAACTGGACTTAAAAGGCAAAAAATACAGGATATACCAATAGTCAGTACAGATTTAAGCTATTAAGGCTTAATAAAGTTTAATAAAGATATTAAAGTTTTAAGCTATAAAAGCTTAAAACCTCACTAAGTCTTGAGAAACCCTGTGTGGTTGTTACTACAGTTGTTGTTCAGTCATTTCAGTCATATTCAACTTTCCATGATCCCATTTGGGATTTTCTTGGCAAAGATACCAGAGCAGGCTGCCATTTCCTTCAGCTCATTTGACAGATGTGGAAACTGAGACAAACAGAATTAAATTAATTACCCAGGGTCACCCAACTAGTAAGTGTCTGAGGCTAGATTTGAACTCAGGAAGATTAATTACTCTTGCTGACTCCAGGCCTGGCATTCTATCTACAGCCCCACCTTGCTGCCCCTGAGAAACCTTATACATTGTGCTATTTAGTAAGCTGTAAACCATAGATTCATTGAATTCCAGCACTCAAAGGGACCTCAGAGGTCATCTAACCTCATATCTACCTGAAGTACAAATTCTTTCTACAATGTCCCCAGCAAAGAGTCGTCCAATATTTCCTGGAACACAGAGAGATCAATTCCTTTAGAGTGAGATTTTACTTCACTTTGGGGCAATTCTAATTCTTGGGAAGTTCTCCCTCATATTGAGTTGACATTTGTCTTTCTGTAAGACAAGTCTAATTCCCCTTCCACATGATCGCCCTTCAAATATTGATTGTTTCCCCTAAGCCATGTTTAGGTTCAACCTGTAGTGTACCATTCTTTGTTTTATTTCCTCTGTGAATTTTTCTCTAATGTTAGCAATATGTGTCTTTTCATATGAACACGAACAAGAAAATATGTATTGCATGAAAACATATGTATGTCCTATATCATAATACCTGCCATCTTGGGGAGGAGAAGGGTGGAAGGGAGGGAGAGAACATGGATCACAAAATGTTAGGAAACAATTGTTGAAAAATGTATCAACATGTAATATGGAAAAATTAAAATTAAAAAAAATTTAAATAAATTCAATATGTAATTTGGATTCAGGATGGAAGTAGGCAGGAAAATACAGATGGCCCCCTTAAGTGTTCTCCATGTTCTCCTGTATCTCCTTGGCTTCATCTGTACCAATTTAAAAAGTAAACATTTTACTAAAACTTCAAAACACCCCTGCTGAACTATTGACACTTTTTATCACCAGTTGCATGATCTTAGACAAGTCACTTCAGTCTCATGTAAAGAATTTCATTATCTATCAAATAAGAAACTCTTGCTCAGGCAAAGTCTCTGAAGACCATAAGTTTTAGGGAAGATGCCAGGCTGCATTGGTAGGAGGATTTTCCCCATTAGAAGTACCCTAAACCAATTAAATTAAAAGTAAAAAATAAAAAATTAAGGTAGCTGAATTAACTAACAAGCCCTCTCTATTTGTTATCCAGTCATTTCAGTCATGTCTGATTTTTTTGTGACCTCATTTAGGTGTTTCTTAGCAGATACTCGAATGGTTTGCCATTTCCTTCTCTAGCTCATTTTATAGATGAAGAAACTGAGGCAAAGAGGGTGAAGTGCCTTGCCCGGGGTCAACCAGCTAGTAAGTATCTGAACTCAGGAAGATGAGTGTCCCTGATTCCAAGCTCAGTGCTCTGTCCACTGTGCCACCTTCCTCTCCATTATTGACATACAAATAAGTAACACAGTATGGTAGCCATCTCTGCTCCATTCTTTCTCCTTCTCCCATCACACCATCCTACTACACTCCTGGAGCCAGCCATGCCCATTTCTTTTTGAAGCATCCTCAGACTTTACTACTTAGCTTTAACTCAGCTAGCTGAGATGTGACTATGGAGAGAAAGAAACAAAGCGGCATTATGGATAGTGGGTTTCAAGCACTGAATGGTATAGAACTAGAAGAAATACCAGGGACTGTTTCAACCATTCATTTTATTTTTCATGAACCAGTTGCTTGCAGTAAGCCTCTGGTACGCAATGTTTTCCTATTCATTTTTCTGCCATATCTAGAGAGAAGTAGAAAGGTATGGGTGTAGGAGCTGAATTAACCATAACTATTAATATAAACTGTGCTGCAAAAAATCAATTAAGTGACTTGCTCTAAGTCACAATTTGGGAGAGAGCAGAGATTTGGAGTTCAATTCTCTGCTTACCTTTAGCCTAAGACTCTAAGGACCCTTCCTGACATCTTTAGGAAATGGCAGCTTTTTCAGGGGGCGGGGGAGAGTCCCAATCATAAAGACTAAGTCAATTGAAGCAAAAAGGGGAATGGAAAAAAGGGATAACTTAAAGGAGAGTAATTGGATAAGATAAAAGAACGGACTTTCCCGAAACTGTCTGCTCACTTCCTTCATCTGTCACTGTGCAAAAAGGCACGCAACATAAAAGTGTGCTGCAAGAGGGATTCTAAAAACCAGTCATTAGATGTGTTGCCAGAAGATGAGTAGAAATCACAGCTAAGACACATGGGCAAGATATAGGGCAAAACTGAGCAATTGACCAGGGAGTCCATGCCACAGTGGTAGCCCAGGGCAACAGGGAAATCTCCAGCAGTCATCAGATGCTAGATTTCACTTGGCCACCGCCGAAGAAAGAGATGCTGTCCTGGGTAGATGCCTATCTTCCTTTCCCCCTTTCATGACTTTGATATGGGTTCTATTTGATAATCCTTCTCTACAAATGGCTTCTGGACAGAGATGTCCTCACAGCCTTAGCCAATCAGGAACTTTAATGATGTCTTTTTTGGTCTCTATTCTAATCATTCAGGAAGTGTTCTTAACTCTATTAGGTGAGCATGTGGTATTTGGGGGTCAGCTGAGGCTGGAAAGATGGTAAGAATCTTAATGGGACTGGCAAATGAGCCTTTTCAATAAAGTTATGAATTTTTAGTAATAATCCTCATTCTTCCCCTCTACCAAGTGAAGTAAAATAGAACCTAAGCTGGTTTCTAAAGCACCATGGGAAACCTCCTGCTTGTAGAACACTCCCAGCCCAGCATTATTACCAAACCTCTCTCTTATTCTTTAGAAGATTCATAATGCCCTTATTTTAGGCCAAAAAAATTCCCCATTCATAAAGAGTTATTTCATCCAAGCTATTTCATTACTTGTTCAGGATTTGTACAAGAAAAGGAATTAGAAAATGGTAAATTAAAGGGAAGTTACTGAAGAAAATCATTAGCAAAAAGTATATGAAGTATGTCCCCAAAGTCATTAAACCATTCACATCTTTTGACTTAGCAATATAACTATGAAATGGCCAACCAGAGTCCCAAAGGACTCTTGGGGAAGCATGCTATCCACCTCATGCCAGAGAGGTGATGGACTCAAGGTACCAAACTGAGAAATAAATTTTAGGGCATAGCTACTGCAGGAATTTACTTAGCTTGAGTATGCACATTTACTACAATAGTTTTATGAGGTTTTTTTTTCCCCCCATCTTGGCAGGGAGGTGGGGAAATGACAAAGGAAGAAGGTAGCAGTCAAGATTTTTTTTAAATGGGGGGGAGAAAAGAGGGTCATTAACACATTTTTGTTTTTAAACCTTTACCTTCTGTCTTGAAATCAATACTGTTTGGTTCCAAGACAGAAGAGTGGTAAGGGCTAGGCAATGGGGGTTAAGTGACTTGCCCAGGGTCACACAGTTAGGAAGTGTCTGGGGTCAGATTTGAACCCAGGACCTCCTATCTCTAGACCTGGCTCTCAATCCACTGAGCTACCCAGTTGCCCCCTAATGTATTTTTAATGGACAGAAGAGAACAGAAACTTGGAAAATGATCTGTTGAATTTAATATATACTCAAAAGGAAAACCAATCTGCAAGTAATAGGGATTCATTTTCATGTAAAATATCCATTTTTCTGTTTGACTTTCTATGTAAATTATGCTTGGGTTTTTTGTTTGTTTGTTTGTTTGTTTTTTAAGCCCAGACTAAGAAAAATCAAAAAAGTAAATAAAAAGAAAGTATATAGCCTCTTTCCTCAAACTTTCCCATTCTAATTGCTTTCTATTCCTTCCCTTCATCTCTCCCCTATTTTTGATGGCTTTGTCTCAGAACCACAAGAAAAATTATCACATCATTTTTCCCTGATCTATATTGGAGATATTTCTTTTTTTTTGTATAGTTAGCATAATTTTTCTTTTTGAGATGCAGTTTGAGAGGCATGGCAAAGATCTGGGTTCAAGATATTGGAGATATTTCCAAGTCTCTAATCATTTTTTGTGGCCCTCTTTTAGATTCCTTGAAATTTTAACTCCTTCTTTGAAAGAGAAAGGAAAAAAGTATCAGAAAACAATTTTCTATGGACACTTAGCTGATGTGATAGGAGCAAACCCCTTTCTTAGCCGCAGTAGAGCCTTCCATACCGTCAGACCATCCTGAGAGTTCAAAGTGTCTGCAAGCAATAGGACCCCAAAAGCCTCTGTAACATAGTCAGTCACAGTCTTCCTTTTCTTCTCCAGAAACTTTTTCCTAATAAAGTCTCTTAATTTGGAGATTTCTAGAATTTATAGAAAAAACAATTAGGAATACCAGCAGTTTGCTGAATAGAGTCCATCTTAGAATTAGGAATAACAATAACAATAATAGCATTTATATAGTACTTTAAGTTTTGCAATTTTGCTGTTGCTCAGCCGTTTCATTAATTTTAACAACCCTCAGATATTGGTGTTATTTATTATCCCCATTTTATCATTCAGCCATTTCACTCATATCCAAACCTTTGTGATCCCTTTTGGGTTTCTTGGCAAGGATACTGGAGTGTTTGTCATTTCCTTCTCCAGTTCATTTTACAGATGGGTAAACTGAGGTAAATAGAATAAATGACTTGTCCAGAGTCACAAATAGCTAGTAAACATCTGAGGTTGGATGTGAACTCATAAAAATGAGTTTTCCTGACTCCAGACCTGAAGTTCTATCCACTCTGTCACTTAAGGTGCTGTTACCTCCATTTTATAGTTGAGGAAACTGAGGCAGACAAAGGTTAAGTGGCTTGCCCAGAATTATACAGCTAGTGTGTAAGAAGCTAAATTTGAACTCAGGTCTGACTCCAGGTCCAGTGCTCCAACCACAGCAACACCCAGAGGAACACAAACCCATAATTGGGAATCTTGTGACTCCAAACTAAATTTCAAAATAACATCTGCTTCCCAAAGATAGGAGAGGCAAAAATCCTGAGCAGGAAGACTCTGATAGACCTATCTCTGTCCTAAATCTCCAGCAGATCAGAATTCATAAGATATTATACCCAATTTCATTTCAAAGATGGCAACATGGAATAATGGAAAGTACCTTGGCTTTAGGGTCTTAGAACCTGGATTCAAAGACCACCATTGACACTATTTCTGCAGTCTTGGACAATTAATAATTTCTCTGATACTCAACATCCTTATCTGTAAAATGAGTGGAATGAATAAGATGACCCCTGAGGTGTCTTTTGGATTTAAATTGATTATTCTAAGACATGGGCAACTAGGAGTCTTGATACACATGTCCTTAGACCAACCCAAATGGGAAATACCAGTCTTACTTGCCTATCCTTTTCCCAAGCTAGGCAATTCATCACATACAAGTAATGAAATCATTGGAGAGCTGGGTGGTGCAGTGGCTAGAGTACTGGGCCTAGAATCAGGAAGACTCATCTTTGTGAGTTCAAATCAGGCCTCAGACACTAGCTGTGTGACCTGGGCAAGTTGCTTTACCCTATTTGCCTCAGTTTCCTGATCTATAAAATGAACTGGAAAAGGAAATGGCAAACTATCCCAATGTTTTTTGCCAAGAAAACCCCAAATGGTGTCACAAAGCTATAATTAAAAACAAGTGAACAATAACAAAAAGTAAATAGTTAATTCATAAGTTTAACTATTTATTAAATGCCAACTTGTTCAGTCTAGTCAGGCTATGGCCTAGGGAAGGCACAAGGTTGAAATCAGATATAATCTCTATCTTTATGCAATCTATAATGTAGATTAGGGGTTGGCAAACCATGGCCCACAGACAGAATTCAGTCTGCTGTCTGTTTTGTATGATCTAAGGGCAAACTTTCTAGTCTCTTGGCTCTGAGACCAGTATATTCTTTCCATCATTTCCTGTTGCCCCTAACCCAGCTATGCAAGGATCGTAATCTCAAATTATTGTGGGAAATGATACAACAGCAATGCAAAAAGATATTATTTTTTGCCAATAAGTGAAGAAGCTACGACATGATAGTTTGATGGGATATATGATAAGAGAGAGAGGGGAAAAAACCCACTAAGGGTCAAGCTTAACCTAGGTAGGTGAAGAACTTGAGAAAAAAAAAGGGAAAAATTTCCTGTTACCAGTCTCTTCCTCATTGAGTAACTCCTGCCGCCAATACTCCTGAGCACTGACTGTGTATACCAGATCAGAAGCTTCTAGAATCTTGGAGTCAGTAGGCAATATTCTCTGGAATGAAAGAGATACACACTGAATACAGCAAGAAGCCAATGGACCTTACAAGACCCTCTAGCAAATCCTAACAACTCACTTCTTAACTCTTTAAGCATTCTCTGAGAGACAAGACTGTAGCAAGGTGAAGGGTTTCAGTAACAACAAATCATGAAGTTATTAAAAATGTATTCAAGAGCTGATGCCAATAAGCAAAGTGTTCATGGATCAGACTTATCTGGATATATTTCTAATAGTTCACATGGTTGATAAATACTGAATCTATTGGATTGGGTGAAAATTTGTTGGGCTTAGAAATTGTACTTTCAAAGAAATGAAGCTGCAAACTGGCAGATAGGCTAAAAAGGTGCTCTTGAATCTCTAAGGCCTCCTTTTACAATCTGAGTAAGTTTGGACTGAGGGTTCTGGGAAGAAGAAGGTTTGACTTAAAGTCAGGAAGCACTTTCAAATCACTTCTTCCTGGACAATTGTGTAACTGCTGTTTCCATTATCTTTGTAATTGGACTTGTAATCTTATGTAAAAACTTTTGCAGTCTCCTTTCTTTGAAGGATACCCTGTGTCAATATGGAATTTAGAAACCCCAAACTTATAGCCTAGTAAGATCAGATAAACCCCAAGCTTTGGAGTCTCCAGCTTATCAACTAGTCCTAAAACTTGGGGTTCATCAGATCTTATTAGGCTACAAGTTTGGGGTTTCTCGATTCCAGGTTGACACTTGCAACCCCCAAAAGATGTGAATGATATAATAAACGGATCTGAGACAAGTTATCTCTCTCTCTCAGTCTTGTCTCCTAGACACTGGACACCACACTACAACTTTCTCTGTGTCTCTTGTCTGTCATTTTCCCTTTGTGCTTCCTTCCCCACTTTTAAACCCCTTCCCATTTGTTTTCCCAGTCTTTGGCTTCCCCCCAGGTGATTGGAATCCATGCATGGATTTTTGGAGAGGCTGGACCTCTTCACCAGGATGGGGCAGTTGGAGTCTTGTCCCAGGGTAAGAAATTTTGAGTAATAACAACACCATCTTGGGAGCACTTCTTCCCCTCTCCAACTCCCCTCATGCCAACCTAGCATGCTTATTTCCCTCAGTAGCCACCCTTTCAGAGGATAGAAATCTTGAGGTATCCCCAGACTATACTTCCTCTCCCAAGGAAAGAATTATATTCTGACAGGAAAGGTATATACCAAATACTCTTTCTCTAGTTATTTATGCCTGGGGTAAGCCTAGCTATTGGGCCATTCAGCCCAAATCAGGCATGTCATTCAGCTGGTGGCAGCTAAGCCATTCTGAATTGCTGGCAGAAGGTCTAAGAAGAAATAATCAATCTGCATGAATATGGCTGGTCCTGGGCAACCTTTCCCAATGACAGGGAATGGAGTTCAGTCATGGAAGAACATGGATGCAGCTGTGGGGACAAAATGGCAGGGAACATCTTCACTGCTCTCTCATCCCTCTTTAGTTGTACCCGGGGTCCTGGGTCTTGTCAACATGGAATCTAGAAACCTCCAAACTTGTAGATCTGAACAACCCGCCACCGCCAAGCTCAGTTAGCTTGAAAGTGGAAGACCTCAAGGTTGACCTTGTCCGTGAGAATTCCTCCTGAGAGGGAAATCCCAACTTCACAAATTTCAGACAAACAATAGACCTCAAAGTATTTTAGGTGGAGTTAGCAGTCTTAATCTGAAGTGAAGAGCCCTCCTTTTGTCCGGGTAGTTCCTCCCCTTATGTCAAAGTCCTTTCCAAGGTAGTCCAGTCCTTGGCTGGATCTTTCCCTTTTGTGTCCATTGTAAAGCATCAGCTTCCTCTCCCTGATAATCCTGTCTAGGACTCCTCATTTTCTTTGGAGCCATGAGAAATCCAGTCAAATATACTCTCCCAGCCTCAGTTTCCTTAAAAGGCATATAAGTTCCCCAAATTCTTTTATTCCTTGGAGCTATCAATCTATCTCGGTTGGCACTCCCAGGGGTCAGTAGCCAGAGTGGCCAGAGTGGCCAGGCTCTGTGTGGGTATTGAGCTCACAACTCTATGTGGAAGCCTTGAGGAAAAGCACTGAATCCCCCTCCTAATTAAAGACTGCTTTTTCTGACTATATAATAGCTCTGTGTTTTTTTTTTCCAATTTAATGTTCTAGAGCAGCATTGGACGCAAACTTAGACCACTCAGTAGATACTCAAAAGGAAGAAAGCATTCCACGTGAGCTCCGGATTGCCTTCCCTGGAGAGACCAAAAGAACCAAGGTTGTGCACAATAATACTGAGTGAGATACAGGAGAAAGTAGAGAGAATTCAGATCCGTGCAGCCCAACTGCAGCCATTTCAAAATGTCCCCTGGCTATCTGCTCCCATATAGAACACGAATAATAATAGTTAGCATTTATTGAGTGTCTAGTATGGGCCAGGCACTATGCCAAGCACTTTGCAACTATTATTTCATTTGATACTCAAAACAACCCTGGGAGGTAGGTGCTCTTGGCACAGGCTTTGTACCACCAGAAATTCAGGCAAACTATCATCAGGGAAATTCCTCTGCTCCCTTAGGCCCGCCCAACCCAAACTCTGACTAGAGGATTACCCTCCTTTCATTGTCCCATGGAATTGAGATGGACCAAGAGACACACATCTCACTCTTTTGCCCTCCAAATCTCCAGAACCACCCCTTCCTTCCAGTAAACCTTCCCCCAGCCCCTTGCTCCAGAGTCACTTCCTCACTGTTGTAGAGAGTATAAAATCCCCAGAATGGATGTCCTCCCGTGGAGCAGCTTTTCCCCCTAGGAGGCAGGCTTCCACCTATGCTGCCCTCCTGGTCAGATTCAATATTACTTTCCAAATTAATAAATTTCTGTTTTTATTTTTGAGCTAATTTCAGTCTTGCATTCTTACAAAGGTATCCTACCTGAACCCCAGGGGTTCATCCTCTGTACCCCACAACACTATTATTATTCCCATTTTTACAGGTGTGAAAACTGAGGCAAACAGAAGTTAAGTGACTTGCCCAAGATCCAATAGCTAGCATCTACATTCACAAGTCTTCCTGACCAGAGCCTTGGCTCTCTATCCACTGTGCCACTTAGCTAACTTTGAAAACCTCAAAAAAAAAAATGGGCTGATCAGACAATGTTACACCAGCACTGAAGATAATGCAAAGGTATTTATTTTTTTCCATCTTATTTATTTATTTTTTAGAATATTTTTCCATGTTTACATGATACATTTTCTCTCCTTCTCCTCTTCCTTCCCCCCTCCCAGAGCTGACAAGCAATTCTACTGGGTTGTACAAATGTTGTCATTTGATACCTATTCCCAGCTTACTCATTTTTAATGTAAAACTATTTTTAAGTTTCCTCTAACCAAGTGTAGCTAACGCTCCTAATGCTCATCTCTGGTGTGTGGCCCCAGAAGTATTTCTCTCAAGCCCCACCCACCTCTTTTTTTTTATAAGACCTTTATCTTCCGTCAATACAGTGTATTGGCTCCAAGGCTGAAGAGTGGTAAGAGTTAGGCAATGGGGGGTGGGGGGAAAGTTAAGTGACTTGCTCAGGATCACACACTAGGAAGTGTCTGATGTCAAATTTGAACCCAGGACCTCCTGTCTCCAGGCCTGACTCTATCCATTCTGCTACCTAGCTGCCCCTCTATTCATCCCTTATTAACTTTACCTCTGAACGAGTCTTACAAAGCCCTAAAGTGATGATGTCTCATACTAGAGACTTTCGTCTAAGGCTATGGGACAAGAACACATCTACATCTACATTTTGCATCTGATTCTTGTGGAGATCATGGATCTCAATGAATGATGGCTAAGCCACGCCATTCCCAATGGGCCACTGTAGCTGTTGTAAACGATGGCACACAATACAAAGTTTGTATAGGTTTTTCAGTAAACAAACAATATTCATTCACAATACCCTCTATCCCACCTCATCCCCACTTTACCTTTAAAAGAAATATTTAGGGGAAATATCCTAAATTAATTAAATAAATTTAAAAATATTTAAAAAGAAAATACCAGAAAAGACATATTTGGTTGTTACAGAGGAATTGTGAGTCAATGTGAATTCCCCCAGTATATTTTTTTCTCCGAGACAAGCCTGCAGAGACTTTGAGGGGAAAGTTCCCTTGCTACTAACAGTTTTTTTTAATCATTTCCTCATAGTCCCATAGTCTTGCTACTACAAATAAAAGCAACAACCCTCTAAGGAAGAGATTATTTTGAGAAAAAAATGAGATATCCCCAGAATATCACGGTAGGGGGAGAAGGTATTGTGTTGAAGAAGGATTATTTTACAATCGAGAAAAAACAGGCAATATTGGAACTTACCCTCAGTTTTTCCTTGAGAGTCCTGTTATTCTGTTGATTCACAGCTTCGTTTCTTTCCAAAATTGCCTCACGCTGACTTTCAAACTCCCACTAGATGGTTAGAGGAAATGAAAGTAAGTTAATAATCATTATTATAAATAGTTATAGTGTAGTATTTATTATTTAAATTGTTTCATTTGTATATATCAATTACTTAATGTTAATGATAATATATTATTAATTATCATATAATTGTGCTATGTGGTTATACATAATCATATTTTATTATAATAATAATATTATTATTAGGGGTATATCTGTGGTACAGTGAATGGGCCTTGAGTCAGAAGATCTGAGTTCATATCCAGCCTCAGGCATTTACTAACTTAGGCAAGTCACAACCTCTCTTACTTAGCTTAAGGTTTTTTAACTATAAAATGGGGATAATCATATCTGGTACCTCATAGGATTGTTATAAGGATCAAATAAGATAACATACTTTGAAAAAAAATAGATAAATACTAGCTATTGTAATTAAGTATGTTAAATAATAATTACTTCCATTTACATGGTATTGTTAAAGTTATTTCAAGGTCATATAGCTAGAAAGTATCTAAGGGTGGATTTGAACTCAAGTCTTCTCAGTATTCTATCCACTAGGCCATAGCTATTCTTTTGGCACTGAACCAGATCCATAATTGAAAAGAAAAGGACCTAGGGCAACTAGGTGGCTTGGTGGATAAAGAGACAGACCTAGAAACAGTAAGTTCTGAGTTCAAGTTTGGCCTCAGATACTTCCTAGTTGTGTGACCCTGGGCAAATCACTTAAGCCCAATTTCCTAGGCCTTATTGCTTTTCTGCCTTAAAATCTTAATATCAATTAATATCAATTCTAAGACAGAAGGTAAATGAAAGAAAAGAAAAGGAACTGAATAAGAAAAGAAAAGAAACTGAATAAAAAAAGAAAAGAAAAGAAAAGGAACTGAATAAGAAAAGGAACTGAACTTGCTTCAAAAATGAGTCAACAAATGGAGTCAGCATGGTTCACTCAATTGCTACTACTACTTGCTATTTTAATCTCCTCGTTTGTTTTCATTTTTGTACCTACACCCTACATGGTACCTGACTCAAAATAGATATTTAATAAACAACTGTTGAATTGCATTGAATTATATGAAGGTTTTCATTTGAAAGGAAATAATTTATACTCACGTTTTCTCCTTTTCTTTCCCTAAAAAAAAAATGACAAACAAAAGAAAAATCTATTTAGTAACACATTATAGTTTTTAGTATGTGCTAAAGTAATAACTTGGCAGAACTTCTGGATTTTGAATTAGAAAACCCGAGTAAAAATCCTGGCTCAATCACTGACTTACCTGTACAACCCTGGGCATATAACTTAAAGGCTTTGGGCCTCAATTTCCTTAACTATAAAATGCAAGGATTGGTTTAAATGGCCCCAAGCTCCCTTCTGACACGGGCAGGGTCCACAGTTTCCCAAAAGGTAGCCAAAGATCAGTCAAAATAAATAACAAATGGAAGATAGCTTAATCATTATGGCCATGGGACTGCTTTGCATCTGATAGCTGCTCCACCATGCCCAGGCTTGGTTTTTATTTTTATACCCATTTTCTTGGCACTCAAATACATTACCTAACATACATGTTCAAAGAGAGATAATTGAAAAAGTGATACATTAACTTTTAACAAATCACTTGATTAGCATTCTATATTCTTATGTTGTAATTACAGACAGTATACAAGATAAATGATTTTGTCACAGGTGGCTTAATTTTCTCATTACCCTGTGAGAAGTTTTAAGCTTACAAACAATCAAGGAAAATTACTTATTGCTCTTAATAAAATGGAATAATTAATCAATAATTCTTAAAAGACAATTCAATAATCATATCATTGAGGTTGAGGGGTACTGGGAACACAATTCCAATTTAGACTGATCATTTCTCAGGGTTCTTACTAGGGAGTTCCTGAGTTACTGATTTGTGTAATCGAGTCACTGAGGCATACTGAAGCTTGATGTACTTGTACTTATTGTATGGGCCTCCATGATTGATTTGTGTGCTGGCTTCATGAGAATAGGTTTCTGTGAGTAGGAAAGTTTTGGGCTTGGCCTGTAGCTGTGGTTTTGCTGGGAATTATGTACCTAAATAAAAGTTAATCCATGATAGTCGTTTTGGGGTTGGGTTTAAGGATCTGATCTTTTTGGTGATGTTTTAGAGAATTAGGGTATAGGTGTTTTGCTCTTGCATTATTTCTTTTGAGACTAGGGGGAATAATAATCATGCCAATTCATAGGTAAGGGGCATTGATGAAAGAGGTCATGTAAAGGGAGTTGGGTAGGCAATCACATATCGCCAAGGACCACTCTGTAGTCTCCCCAGCTACCATGCATAACTCTGTCAAGGCATCGTGGCCTAATGGCTCCCAGCAGGTTTTTATCTGTGATCCTAAACAAAGAAGGACAAACTCCTCCAACAGGAAAGACCTCAAGAGACCAACCACTTCTCTTCTGCACCATTTGGCTCTGGATAAACAATAAGCTGTGTCCTTTAGGTTGTAAGCTTCTTGAGGGCAAAGATTGGCTTTCTTTTTTACCAACTTTATCCCCTAGCTCTTAGCACAATTCCTGGCTTATAGTAGGTGCTGAATAAATGATTATTGGTTTGGATCCAATGTGACCATTCTTTCTCTTCAAAATACTGACCCAGGGTCCTGATGACTAAAAAAATTATAAGGAGCTTTGAGAACTTTTAAAAAGTGTTGATATAGGGAAGAGTGAGTAAGAAAAAGCAGTAGAGTTGGAGAGTAAGGAATATTCTCAAGAAATATATTATTTAGAGTGTGGAACAATTTGGATCCAGTTGAACACAAGAATAAAAGGAAAATTTAAATGGAAGCAACCATTTCTCAGAAGTAACTTCCCCCAAAATATTACATTTTTGGTGTCCATATTATTTAATAATAGGTTCCTAAAAAGTTGTGTGTAAATAGTGTTTGGAAAATAGTATTTATATTGTGCCATATGAAATAGAAAGTATGAACAACTGAAGAAAGCTTCAGAAGGCTTACATGAATTGATAAAAAATGAAACAAACAGAACCAAGAGAGCAATTTACATGATGATCACAATAATGTAAAGGAAAATAACTTGGAAGACTTTAGAATATGTTAGGATATTACTGCTCTGTAAGAAAGGATGAATATGATGAATATACAGAAACATGGGAAGACATCATCATCATCATGCCCAACATTTATATAGCACCTTAAGTTTTGCTCAGCTTTTTATAATTTTATATTTTATCTTATTTGGGGTGTTATATTTCTTGACTTCCCAGAAGGGTAGAAGGAAGGAGATCATTTGGAACTGAAAATAAAAATACAAAAAATTCAAAATAAAATTTTAAAATTACAATCCTATGAAAAAATTGTTTCATTTTGTGCTCACAACCCTGGGAGATAAATGCTATTTATTATCCCCATTTTATAGATGAAGAAAGTGAGGCAACCAGTGGTTAACTAATAGTGCCTGAGGCTAGATTTGAATTAAGGTCTTCTTTACCTGGGGATAGCTAGGTAGTAGAGTGGATAGAGCACTGGCCTTGGAATCAGGAAGACCCTTTTCCCAAGTTCAAATCCCACTTCTGACACTTACTGATTGTGTAACCTTGTGTGATGACAGCTTAGCCATCTGTAAAATGAGCTGGAGAAGGAAATGGCAAACTACTCCAGCATCTTTGCCAAGAAAACCCCAAATGGAGTTAGAAAGAGTCAGACACAACTAAATATGATTGAACAACAACTTAACTCTAAGACTAAGACTATCCATTATAAGCTCTATCCACTGCACCATCTAGCTGTCAAATGAAACAAGAAGCATCAGAAAAACATTTTGTACACAATGAGTACAATAATGTAAATGGAAAGAACAATTGTAACTTAATTATGCTACAGTATAATGATTAAGCTTGACCCCAAAGAAGAGATTGGATAATGTATTTCCCTCCCTTCTCTACAGAGATGGGGGACTACTACAAGTTTGGAACATTTCATAGAATTTTATCTATAATATAACATGCAATATGTATTACATGAGGACTTGAGTAATTTTCTGTTTAGGGTTGTCCAATATTTTAACATCTTTTTTAGCTTTGTTTAGCAGTTTATTTAACATTTTATTTAAACATTTTGTCTTTTTGTTCTTTATTACAAGGCATCGCTCTTGGGAAGGGACATAGGGAGAGTTATATTGGAAAAAGTAGGTGATATAAAAATAAAAGATAACAAATTTTTTAAAAAGATTATGAATCAACATAAAAGTGCTCTAAATCATTCTTGATTGGAGAAATGCAAATTAAAACAACTCTGAAATACCACCTCACATCTATCAGATTGGCCAGTATGGCAATAAAGGAAAATAACAAATGCTGGAAGGGCATGTGGGAAAATTAGGACATTAACTAATGCATTGCTGGTGGAATTGTGGACTGATCAAACCATTCTGGAAAGCAATTTAGAACTAGACGCAGAGTTTTTAAATTGTGCATATACCTTTGATCCAGCAATACCACTACTAGGTCTATATCCCAAAGAGATTTTTAAAAAGGGAAAAGGTCCTACATATTCAAAAATATTTATAGCAGTTCTTTTTGTGGTGATAAAGCATTGGAAACTGAGGGGATGCCCATCAATTGGGGAATGTCTGAACAAATTGTGATGGAATACTACTGTGCTATAAGAAATGATGAGGATGATTTAAGAAGAACCTGACAAGATTTTCATGAACTGATGCAAAGTGAAGTGAGCAAAACCAGGAGAACATTGTACACAGTAATAGCAATATTGTATGATAAACATTTATGAATGACTTAGCTATTCCTAGCAATAATCCTTAAGGACTCATAATGAAAAATGTCATTTGCCTCCAGAGAAAGAACTGATAGAGCCTGATTGCAGACTGGGACACATTATATTTCAGTTTCTTTTTTTCTCTCTGTGTTTTCTCACAAAATGACTAATATGGAAAGATAATTTACAAATCAGAAAGCTTACCGTCTCAGAGAAGGGGGAGATGAGGGAGGGAGGGTGGGGGCAAATTTGGCTCAAGCTCTTTTAAAAGGCTAAAAACTGTCTTTTCATATAATTGAGGAAAATAATAAAACATTTTTTTAAAAAAGACAATTCAAGGGATAACTATATCTGGCAACTAAGAACCAAAACTGCCAAGAAGAGCAGACCTTGGGAGGCCAGCTAAGAAAATCTCCAGCAAAGATCTTTTTTTTTGCCTGGTGGAAAGCTGAGGGAAGGACTCCAAGAGGAGAGAAAAGTCATTGGAAACTGTGATTCTTTGGTCACAAATGCCTCACAGATATTATATGTATTTTTTTGGAGAGGGTACCCTGTGCTTATGGGGGAAAGATTCCAAACACTTTGTCATTTTTTTTTAAGAACCCTTACCTTCCGTCTTAGAATCAATAATGTGAATTGGTTCTAAGGCAGAAGAGTGGTAAGGGCTAGGCAATAGGGATCAAGTGACTTGCCCAGGGTCACACAGCTGGGAAGTGTCTGAAACCAGATTTGAGCCCAGGAACTCCCATTTCCAGGGTTAGTTCTCAATCCACTGAGCCACCCAGTTGCCCCTTCATTATTTTTTTTTAATATGCCACCTTAGTAAATGCCTTTGCTCAGGGTAAAAGGTTAATCACATAAATCAATTTAGGGCTTTAGCTATCATTTTAGGAACAGGTACCTATAACCTATTACTCTTAGAATTTAAGTAGTTGGGGGCAGCTGGGTAGCTCAGTGGATTGAGAGTCAGGCCTAGAGATGGGAGGTCCTAGGTTCAAATCTGGCCTCAGACACTTCCCAGCTATGTGACCCTGGGCAAGTCACTTAACCCCCATTGCCTAGCCCTTACCACTCTTCTGCCTTGGATCCAATATAGAGAATTGACTCCAAGATGGAAGGTAAGGGTTTAAAAAAAAAAGAAAAAGAAAGAATTTTAAGTAGTTTCCCCCCTGAGAAACCAACCTGCAAATCTTTAAGTACCAAATTAAAGAAACAATCTACATGGAGTACTTACAACACATAGGACACTAGATCTGGAAAGGATCTCAAGAGATCACCTAGTCCAGTCCTCCCCTTTGTAAAGATGAGGAAACTGAGATCTAGTGGGCTTTAAATGACTTCCCCAAAGCTATCAAGTGAGTTAGGGATAAAGCAGCAATTAGAATCAGATTTTCTAAGTTATTTAACTACTATATTTTATATGATGTGTCAAGGAAGTTTATGCCCTCCCACTCCTGAGCAGCTTTACCCGTCTATCAAACATTCCTGACATACCACAGTTGCGCCAGTTTGCATCTGCATAGGTTCCATACATCAATAAAGGTCAAGGTTGGGGGCTCCTAAGGGGAGAATCAAGAAAGAATGGGGGGAGAACAGAGAACAGAACAGAGCAGGCAGGTGAGGAGGAAGGAAGGAGGAAAGAGACTGGCAGGCTAGGCACCACTCGGTCAGGTTATTTAGGAATGTTTGTCTATCCTTCCAATGAACTTTATAAAATATATATCTGGGTAGAAATATTATTTAATTCTTACAATGTTTTAGCAACTTTTTCTCCCAAAAATTTAGAGCTGCAAGGGACCTTAAAGAGCATCTGGTACAAATCCCCTCCATTCATTTTGTAGGTAAAAAAAAAAATCCCAGAGAAGCTGTCACTTGCTCAAAAATCACACAGCCAGAAAAGGAGCAGAGGTAGGATTCAAATTCAGATCCTCTAATTATAAACCCAGGATTCTTTTCATTGTACCTCACTGACCTTCCAAAGAGGGGTAAGTGAGTCTCACAAAGGGAAACCCAAGATCATACCTTAAATATTCTGGTAGGTGAAGTTTATCAGACTTTGTGGCCACCAGGGCAATTTCTTGGCAGACTCCTCTCTGGCAAGCTTTGATACTTTCACAGAGAAGCTCTTCATGGGTTTCCCCTCCAGAAATCTTCTCAATGTCGCTGATCACCCAGATCACAGAACATTTATCAATAGTCTAGAAAGCACCAACAACAGATAATACTTTAACAACAAATGTAGAACACAAAAAGTTAGTTCTTGAGCAATATCCAGGAGTCCAGAAAGCTGAATCTGAGACTCAGACCTATATCTAGGGAGATGCCGGATCCAACTTATTAAATTTTCATTGTGAGCATACATACCTGGGAAATCATCAAGGCTACAAATCAGGGCTTTGTTTATTATTTTGTTGCCTATATAGATTTAAGAGAGTGACAGAGAAAATGTTTATAATGCAGATGAAATTTAAAAGTGTGCCATGCAAATTTTGATGAGGGAGTTATAAAACTGTGTATACTGTTAGATCCAACAATAACACTGTTGGATCTGCTTCTCAATCAAGGAAATCAAGGAGATCAAGGAAAAAGGAAAAGAACCCATGTGTTCTAAAAGGTGGCAACAAACCAGAAATTGAAGGGATGCTCATCAACTGGGGATGGCTGAATAAGTTATGTTTATGATTGTGATAGAATCCTGCTGCATCATAAGAAATGAAAATCAGGGGGCTACTAGGTAGCTCAGTAGACAGAGAACCAGGCCTAGAGACAAGAAGTCCTGGGTTCAAACATGGCCTTAGACATTTCCTAGCTGTGTAACCCTGGTTAAGTCACTTAATCCCCATTGCCTAGCCCATATTGCTCTTCTACCTTGGAAGTGGCACTTAGTATCAATTCTAAGACAGAAGGTAAAGGTCTAAAAAAAAAAGACATAAGGTACAGGTTAATCTTTTGAAAACTTGGAAACACCTACATGAAATAATAAAAGCAAAACAAATAGAACCAAGAGAAAATTATATACAACTACACAATTAACACTTAAAGAATAACTTGTGAATGGCCGTCTCCAGAGAAAGAATTGATAAGAAACATGAAAGACATGATTTATATAATTTTTTTAGTGATACCTTCTGTGCAGGGAGAGGAGGAAGAAGATGATACCTTTAATGTAACATACAAATTAATTAATAAAAATTAATTTAAATATTTTTAAGTGTGTCATACACACATTTGGGGGTTTTGTTGTTTTTTTCTTGGAGAACCATTGTTAAACTGTTATCATCCCTTGGCCCTTTTATATATTTTCTACGTTTGTATATGTGTTCTTGTGAGTCTCTCATATCTTCTATGAGATGAAATAAAGACTATCCTATTCTTTGTAAGTATTTGTTACCTTAAGTACTCATAAGGGAGCTGGTAACCTACACTTTGTGCAGGTGAAAAATTTGCCACACCTGAGCTACATTCCAAGAATCCTCTTAAGTTATGCCCTTATTTTACATAAGGAAGCTTGGGAGATAAATTTGGCTGAGACTCATGCTGCGGGGCTCTTTTTTGGGAGCTTGTGCTTTTGGTAAAGTCCTGCAGGTGTGAGTCTCTGCCTCTCTTTGCTCTTCTCACTTGACTGAAAGAATCCTTTTCTTTTCCCTCTCTTTTGATTTATTATTAAAATCCTATATATTTTTAAATACTAGGAGTATTTATTCATTTTTATTCCTACAATCTTTGGCAACCATGAAGGGACTTCAGAACTAGAGGAACCAGATTTCTTGTCCTGCTGGAGTTTTCCCTCTCCCCTCTTCCCTGTCTCAGAAACCCTTCAAAGCTTTCTCAGGCTCATTGCCTACACCTGCCCAGCAGGAGAGTCAGGGAGCCAGGTCTCTCCCTCACAGAGGCTGTTCCTGCTAACTCCTTCTGCTGTTACTACTACTTGCTTTGCCACTACTGCTAAGGTTTAAACTCCCTGTCCAAACCCCAGCCCAGCAGAGGGGAATCCCTTTTCCCTTTTCAGGGAGATACTGGTCCTCTCTCCTAAGTCCTTTTCCAAAACACCCTACCCAGCTTCCTATACTCCCTCTTAGCTAAAAAACAAACAAACAAAAAAACAACCTCTTCCCACTCCAGCTAAGAGGAGTCCTCACCCCTAAAAGCAGCCCATAATCCTTGACTTAAACCTCCTTATCCCTGCCACTAGAGGCTAATATTGAGCACTCAGTTTTGCCTTTTTGTTGAACTGCTAATAATGAATGCTACTCTACAAGAAACCTTTTTGCCTTTCCTTCAATTGGGAACCTTTAAGTTTTCAGAATGCCTCCTTCTCCTTATGTTGTTAGGAAATTTTCTTTATCAATTCTTAAATATTAAGGCACAAAAGATTGTGATACACAAAATGCAAGCTAAAATACAAGTTGACATTCAATTTCAACTGGACAATTTTAAGCATTCCTTAAATGGTCCAATGGAAAATGAAGATTCCATACAAAAATATATCTGATTTTTCCAAACCTGTTCCTGAACTACCAAAAGAAGAAAATCATATTTCTCCTGAAATAGAAACAAAAGACCCTTTTCCTATATCTTGGATGGAAAACCTCCTCTCATATTGAGCAACTCCTGGCTAAACCTCCCTCCCCTGCCCCTTCTCCCAATGCCCCATCCTTCCTTGACCCTTCTCCCACCCCATGACCAACCCTAGTCCCAAGAAACCCTTGTCCTCCTACCATATAGGTCCCTACCTGTACTACCTCAGTATCCACTCAGACATCTCCTATAAAACCACAACCACTGACCTATTCCTATTAATTCATTTTCCCCTTAAGGGAAGTGCCCACATTATCACCAAATAGGAATGTCTTAACATTCAGACAACATAGACCTTTCACACCCCAGTATATTAAGGAATTTAAATGAGATGTTCCTAGTTACAAAGATGATCCTATCCTGGTAACAAAAAAGATGGCCAATATATTCTTTCATTTTGATCCTTCTTATAAGGAAGTTGAACAATTGTTCCAACTACAATGTGCTAGGGACACCATTCTAAAAGCAAGAATGCTCTGAAAGACCAGATGCTTGGACTAAATTTGAATGCCTTAAACAATCTGATGATGAAATACCCTCCCAATTTATGGATAGACTCATTGAACTGGGAGGTAGGTACCTTGACCTTGATATTTCTATAGAAAGAGATATTAGACATATAAAATGACATTTTATAAACAACTGTTTCAGAGGAGTCCCAGATTATTTTAAAACACATTGCCAAAGTGGCATAAAATGGATATTGATGAGTTGAGGCAAACTGCTGCTTATGTGTTTAAAGGCAATAAAGAAAAACAATAAAAAAACTAATGGTCTACTAGAAAAGATCCAGAAAGAATTAAAATCTTTAACTGAAAGAACTGATAAACAAGAAAAAGGACATGATACTCAACCAGTGGCACTTGCTCCTCTCCAAGAACCTAATTATCGATCCCTAACCTGCAATTTCTGTGGAAAGAAGGATCACATAATGATAAATTAGAGGAATTTCTTCCAAGCAATTGGAAACAATATTCAATGTAATAATAGTTATAGAAAAATTTGTAGAAATAATAACTACAAAAATGATTTCAGAAATCAAAACTTTGGAATTCCCTTTGATTCAGCCATAGCACTGCTGGGTTTGTACCCCAGAGAGATAATAGAGGAAAAGATTTGTACCAAAATATTCATAGCTGTGCTCTTTGTGGTGGCAAAAAAAAATGGAAAATAATGAAGTGTCCTTCTATTGGGGAATGGCTGAACAAATTATGGTACATGTTGGTGATGTGCTCAAAGAAATAATAAACTGGAGGAATTCCATGCAAACTAGAACAACCTCCAGGAATTGATGCAGAGTGAAAGGAGCATAACCAGGAGAACATTATACACAGAAGTACAACTGAACATAATGGACTTCTCTACTAGCAGCAATGCAATTGATCCAGGACAATTCTGAGAGATCTATGAGAAAGAACATCATCCGAAGAATTATGGAAATAGAAACACAGAAGAAAAACAATTCCTTGATCACATGGGTTGATGGGGATATGATTGGGGATATAAACTCTAAATGATCACTCTAGTACAAATATCACTAACATGGAAATAGTTCTTGATCAATGACACATGTAAAATCCAGTGAAATGGTGCATCAGCTATGGGAGTGAGGTGGGGGTGGGGAGGGAAAGAATAAGAATCTTGTAACCATGGGAAAATATTCTAAATTAATTAAATTTAATAAAAAATTTTTAAAAAACAACTTTAGAATTGATAACAATCCTAAGGATATAAATAGGGCAACTGATAACTCAAACAAACTTACCCCACAACAGTATATCCCGAGTGTGGAGCTTGTCCACAAAATACTCAGGGTACTACTGCCTCTCCACATGGGGCAGAAGGTGGTGCCCCTTAGATTCTATTATTTTTGCTGATGTTAACCCTTTTCAGTTTTGTCTCTCCTCCACATAGTACCAAAGAAGAGGAAACAGGTTTTGAATACAGTGCCTGTCTACCCTCTTACTATCTTTATTTGTACCATCCTACTTGTCACATTGATTTTACAGGTTTTTCATAGCCCCATTACCTCTGACTGCTTGCTTTTTATTAGTGTGTAATAACATATAAGGAGCGATTTGGGAACTGAAGTAAAATGCTGTAGCAATATTTGTATACCCCACCTCTGCTTTTGTAGAAATGTAAAGGATGAGACATAGTAGATGTGAAGGTATTCCTAGGGAACATGATACCTCTGGATGATTCCCAAGAGAGAGCATTTCCCATGAAGTCTATTGACTTCTGGATGATATTTTGGACCAAAAGAGTACTTTCATCAGCAGTACAGAGGTTTGTGTTTTAGAATTTGTTGAAACTTATCTCCTCCAAGGTTGCAAGATTTGCTATATGTAAAAGAACTTGTAGCATGTATTTGTTATACAGCAACTCATGTGATTGATTGTACCTTCTGTTGATAATGAATAATTGCCTGTACTGATTTTATTTGACTATTGACTGTGATAAGATTTCCCTATTGTTGGATCTGTATTATTTTGTTGCACTGTATTTGATCCCTCTACTTGAACAAATTGCCCTTGTAGAACACTACATATATTACCTCAAAAAAAAAAAACAACTATATTAGTGACCTATATTGACCTGATGTGCCTCTTATAACATTTTGAGTCCTCTGTAAATTTTTTTTCTCTGGAATGTATTATTACTGCTATAACTCCATTGCTTTATCTATCTCATTTGCACTCACACTATGGATCATGCAAATTAAAGAGGAAATGAATCTTATTTTTTGGCAAGTAGCCTCTATATTTTACCTCTGTAATTGTGAAATATATACAATTTTGATATTTTTTCATTATTGTTTTTCTTCCTGCATGTGCAATACAGTATTTGTTTTTTCCCTCATTTTTTATATTTAAATCACGTCACCAATATTGAAAAGATTTTTTTAACTGTTTTACTTTTTGCAATAGAATTAGCTAAGATGTCCATTTGCCTAACAAATAGATGTGTACCCAAAAAAGCTTTGGAATATTGAAACCTGCTACTAACTTATAGCATGAGACTTTTGCTCAATTAATACGTCTGAATAAAGGGAAAAAAAAATCTGACCACAAAGGAGCACAGAAGTTGACCTGCAAAGTGCCACACAAGGACAAAAGGTAAAAAACCAAACCAATCCTATGGGGATTTATGACATTTTGTGCAAAGAGCACAAGGACTTGATCATGTGTAAGATTCTTGGTTGCAACTGTTTAACATGTGTTAAATGCAAGACTTCCTTGTACCATGCTCTTTATCAAGTATATAACATCATTTTTTCTGGTTTATTATCCTTAAAAGTGAACAAAAGGTTCAAATCAGGGAATGATATTTCCTGTTTGTTTCGAGACTTAATCTTTTTTTTCTATTTTCTTTCATAATGTGACAACTTACTGTAATCCAGACTGCTAAATTGGGTTAGTGAGTGATTGTTGTTGCAGGCTTATGGGACAAGTTGTGATTTGTGAATTTTTTTCCTTTTTCCTAGAATTTTTTCATATTTTTGATATTCTATATTTCACTCAGAGGTTATTTTTTAACTTCTTTGGATTCTTTGATGTTTTTGATAATTGATTCATATGCCTTGTGACTTGACCATGTATCCCTGTGTGATTCATATGTGCCTCCCTATATCCTCCTCAGGGGGGTATGTGTTTTTATTTTGTAATGAAAAGTTTTAAGTTCCTTTTGAGAAAAAAAAATTTTTTTAAGGGTAAGAAATTTGCTGCTTCCCAAAATCCAGGGACTGAACTCCTTATGGAAGATGCCATGGAAATGCTTTTCTGCTCCAGGAGTTCCTGAGCAAAACTGAATGTATAGAATTGAACTTTGGGGAGTTGAATACATTTGTTTATATGTTCTTTGTCAATCACCCCCTAATTGGTTTTGTTCTTGATTCCCTTTTGTTTTCTTTCCCCCAAGTTGTATTTTCCCTGTGTAAAACTGTATGTACCTTAGTTAATTATGTTTAAAATTATCCACTGGGGAGACTGGTCTCCCAAAGGGTCACAGGGGAGAATGTGCAGGTAGAAAATTTGCCACACCTGAGCTACATTCCAAGAATCCTTTAAAATTATGTCCTCATTTTACATAAGGAAGCTTGGGAGATAAATTTGGCCGAGACTCATGCTGCAGGGCTCTTTTTTGGGAGCTTGTGCTTTTGGTAAAGTGCTGCAGGTATGAGTCTCTGGCTCTCTCTGCTCTGCTCACTTGACTCAAAGAATCCTTTTACTTTTCCCTCTCTTTTGATTATTATTAAAATCCTATATATTTTTTAAATACTGGGAGTATTCATTCATTTTTACTCCTACAACTTGTAGAAACATAGATACAAGCTTGGGGCATCTGAGGGATGCAGTGGATAGAGTTACTAGACTTAGAGTCAAGGAAATTCTTCTTCCTGAGTTCAAATCTGGCCTAGATAATCCTGAACAAGTCAGTTTCCACATCGTAAAATGAGCAAGAGAAGGAAATAGCAAATCTCTCCAGTATCTTTGCCAAAAAAACCCAAAAAGGATCACAAAGAGTCAGATATGACTGAAACAAGTGAACAACAAAGATTCGACAAACTAGATAAATGACACAATTGAAGATTTTTCTGAGAAAAATCTGGGGGGAGTATAAAGAGACAAAGAGAGTAACATTGTCATGGAGTGACATCAGAATTTAGGTATCCTTTATGTTTATAGGAGAGGAAGGTAGGAAGGATTACAGAATCACAGAATTTAAGAGTTGGAAGGGACCTGAGTAGCTATCTAGTTCAAATAACACATAAGAGAGGATTAAGGCATTATTGAGGTGGCAAAGCAACAAATAGTCTGAAATGCATTATATGAACTGGTTTTCTTGAATAAAATGAACAGACTTAGACCTATAGATGAGGAAACTGGAGTCCAGAGAAGAATGACTTGCTTAAGGTCTTGTGGGTAGTTTTGAACTAAGGGGAATAGAGCATGGATAAGTTGCAGTAATGCCAAGCTCAGCAGGAGATGAGGAGGAAGAGAGTATTGAGGCAGGGATGGTCTCCTGTCTGAATCTCAGATCGCACTGGTTAGAGGAAAAGCATTTATAACTAAACATCTAGCTGATATCCCCAAACCACAAGTATGCTGAGAAGCAACAGTTCAAATGCAGTGTGGTCAGGACTAGGGAGTTCATTCAGACTGTCCTTTTTGGGGGCTTTTTTCCCCCATCTGGATCAGCTTATTTTTTTGTTATTAGTGGATTCTTAAAAACTACCCAACTGAGTAAGATAAGTGCTCTGTTTGGTTGCATGGTCAAGCCAAAATAACCACAATACTGGCATAAATTAGGTGCCCTCCCTCCAACCTGTCCTCAGCCCTGGAATGCTCTCTCTTCTTCCCTCCAATTCTTGGCACCCCTAGGTTCCTTCAAGGTTCAACTCAAGGACCATTTAAAACCCAATTCCCCAAGCTGATAGTGTTTTTAGGTGAGTCACTTCAGTTCTCCTCTCATCTGTGAAATGAGGAATTTGGATTATATGACCTCTAACTCCCACCAGAAACATTTTTTTTTTATCTTTTGTTGTTCAGTCATTTCAGTCGTGTCTGACTTTTTGATTCCATTTGGGGTTTTCTTGGCCAAGATACTGGTGTGGTTTGCTATTGTCATCTCTAGTTCATTTTACAGGTGAGGAAACTGAGGCAAACAGGGTTAAGTGGCTTGCCTAGGTTCTTGCTTTGTATATATTTTGTATTCACTTATCTATGTACTTGATTCCACCTAGAGGCAGCTAGATGACCCACTACATAGAGTGCTGAAGCCTGGAGTCAGGAAGATCTGAGATCAAATCTATTCTCAGATACTTACTATGTGACCCTGAGCAAGTCACCTCACTACCATCTGCCTCAGTTTTCTCAACTATAAAATGGAGCAAATAATAGCACTTGCCTCTCAGGGTTGTTGGGAGCAATCAAATGAGATAATATTTGTAAAGCATTTAATATCGTGTCTGGCACATAGTAGGAGTTTAATAAATGTTCTGAAAGAAGCCAAAAGGCTTCTTGTAGACAGGATTTTAGTCCAGACTTGAAGGAAGCTAGGGAATCAAGGGGATAGAGATAAGGAGAATCAGCATTCCAGGCATGGGGGACAGACAGAGAAAATGAAAAGTTGGAAGATGGCATGTCATGTTCAAGGAAGAGAAAGCTCAGCAATGTCACCATTTGCTCTAGAATCAAAATCTGAGAGCTAAACGGGACATTAGACATTAAACAGTTGATTCTTCTTGTTTGATAGATAAGAAAATGGAGGACCAGACGCTAACTGACCCTGGCAAGTCACTTACGGTCTCTAACCCTTCAGTTTTCTTATCTGTAATAATGGGCATGATCATTGCACTACCCACCTTCTGGGGCTGTTGTTGACCAAATGAGGTCATGTATGTATAGTGCTTAGTAAGCCATAAAGCCTTATGAAGATGTTTAAGTTGAGAAGCCTTTCAAGAAGTCAGTCTGAGAGTCAGGAAGCTGGAGCTTAAAGATTCCAGGATGCAGAGGAGATATACATCTGCGCTGGTACAGGGAGTTTACTCACTGGGAGGTCTTTACAGCAATGGAATTTCCAATCCCTATCCACATAGGGGTATAGATGCATACAAATATAGGTGTATATAGACACACCGGTAACTATTTGAGTGTTTATATATGTGAGGGTGGCTATGTATATCTGCTATATAAGTGATATCTATAAAATGTGTCATACATGTTTCTATATGTCACATATCATATATACACATCTACATGCCAAGTATGTATGAAATAAACATATAGACCAATATAGCCACCTTTACATGTCACACTAAAGTGGTGTATATACAACTCTATCACAAAGATATCAGATATATACACTCCACTTATCTCATAGATATGATGTAGATAAATATGCATCAGATATACATACCCATATATTTCACACATAAAGGTGAGATATGTATATGATATGTACTCCCATATGTCACATGTAAATGTGATCTATATTTAGATCAGATATATATATACCTATATATGTTACATATGGAGGTGACATATAAATATATATCAGCTACACATACCTATATATGTCACATATAAAAGTCATATTTAAAATATATAGTAGATATATACATCTCCATATATCACATATAAATATAATCTACATAAATGTTTAGGATATATACACACGTGCATATCACATATAAAGGTGTTATATATCAATATATCATATGTATATCAGATATAGACACCTTTATTTGTGGCATATAAATGATATCTAAACATATCAGATAATCATACCCATACATGTCGTATAAAAAGGTGATCTATATAAATATGTATCAGGTAAACATGCCCATATATATTATATAAAAAAGTGATTATGGATAGAGATAGATATCAAGCAGCTAGATGGTACTCATCTTCCTGAGCTCAAATCCAGCCTCAGCCACTTATAGCTGTATCACCCTGTGCAAGTCATTTAACCCCCTTTTTTTCTTTTTGCCTCAGTTTCCTCAACCTAACCTATAAAATGAGCTGGAAAAAGAAATGACAAATCACTCCAGTATCTCTGCCATGAAAACCCAAATGGGATCATAACGAGTCAGACACAACCAAAAACAACTGAACAAAAACTGAAAACTGAACCTATGATTTAACTAGAATAGGGCACATTTCCTATTAAAGCCGGCTAGCACCTTCTCTGCTAATTAATATAATGGCAAAGATTTGGAAACGGGGCGGGGGGGAGGGTCATCAATTTGAAATGGCTGATGTATTAGAAATAGAAATCTGTGAAGATATATTTTCTGGTTGCAGTAAATGGATATACTCTGGCTTGACGAGAGATACTAGGGGAAAACCTCAGGGTGCCTAGTTGTAATGGAGATAGAGATACTGCTGAGAGATAGAGAGATACTACTAGAGAGAGATATTCTGGGGTTGCCTATTGATCACTACTGATGGCTAATTGATTAATATTTTCCCTACCCTCCTCCTCCCCCCTCAATCCCTTCACCACCCCCTTCTGAAGCCTTTGGCTTCACCCCTCCCCCCCCAGTGGGCTTTAAGGTTTATGAGGAAACACTCTTTTTTCTTCCTTTCTCAAGTAAGGGGATTTATTGGGAACGACAGGATGAAGGACTGAGGTAAGATGAGTGAGAGGGATAGGGTTGTCCCTAGTCTATAAGGAGGGTTAGAAGGATTTTGGGAAATGTCAGTCCTGTCACAACTGTGACACAAGTCTCTCAAGGAGATGGAGGACAACTGTTTAATCTTCTTTCTTCTTCATTCAAACTCAAATCTCAAAAATACAATCAGTTCTTCAGGTTCAACTACCAGAATCAGCCACACAAAACCTTCTTCTTGCCTCCCCTCTCTAAAACCAAGAGACTTCAGCCTAGGACAGAAGCTAACAGGGGACTTGTTCCCAGCTTCTTCCCTCTTCAGCCTGGCTTGACTCTCCAACTGACTTTCCTGGGAACATTCTATTTGGAAAGTTCTTTTTTGATTGACATCTGAGGACCTTTACTCTCTGTCTTGTATGCATGAAATTCTCTCTTCCTTCATGCCTCTTCCACACTGAACAAGCTGGGATACATGGTTGGAATGGAAAACTATTATTCCATAATAAATAATGAACAGGATGAGTTCAGAAAAACCTGGAAACATTATATGAATTGATGCAAGGTGAAGTAAGCAGAACCAGAACAGTGTTTTCAGGAACAGAAATACTGTACAGTGATCAGCGGTAAAGGACTAAACAATTATCAGCAAAATAAGGTTCCAAAATAACACCAACATACACATGATAAAAAAAAAACTACTATTCATAACCAAAGAAGGAACTGTTAGAATTTGACTGGAGATTAAAGCAAGCCACCCTTCACTTTATTTCCTTCATGAGTTTTTAAAATTGTATATATGATACATATCTTCAGTCATGAAATAGGGAATATGGAAATATATATGTATTGCATGAAGGCAATGGTATAACCTATATCAGGCTATTTACTAACTCGAGGAGGGGAAGGATAACAGGGAGAGAATCTGAATTACAAAATATCAGAAACAATTGTTAAAAAATTGTTCCAACTAGCAGTACCAGCTCTAAAACTGTACTCTAAAGCCGCAATCATCAAAGATTAGGGATAAATGACCTCATCAATCTAGTGTTTGATAAACCCAAAGATCCCAGTTTGTGGGATAAGAAGTCACAATTTGACAAAAACTGCTGGGAAAATTGGAAAACAATATGGAAAAAATTAGGTATAGATCAATATCTCACACCCTATACCAAGGTAAGGTCAAAAGATATACCCCCCGAAAAAAATTGTTTCTACAAGTAATTGAAAAACATAAAACTTAAGAAACCAGATTCCTCATCTGTATTCAATTACCTGAGTGCTCAGATACCTTCCAACATTTTATAGTTGACAAGTCTAGGCCAAGGGTAATGCCTTCCAATATCTCTGTATCTTAACAATTCTCCTACTCTTACTACCCTACCTTCTGTTGTTGTGTCCTTCATTCCTATATGTCCCAAGTCTCTAACCACTTTCCTGGGAGTTCTTTTGCTAGACACTCCCTTGTTGCAATATCCACCTTCTTTGGGGAGACCTTCCTCCTTGTCTACTTTGTTGTTAACTCCTAAATTCTTCTGCCTTCTATTATCTGAGCTTACCCCCTGGCTGTGGTTCACTCCATCACAGTCTCTTGGCATGTGTGTAACCTTATTGCTCCCAGCTATTTACCCTATGTAATCACTGCCTATACCAGCTCTGAGCTGAGTACTCAGAGGTCAGAATAAGAAGAATATCACTTTATGAGCACATTAAATTCCTTGATAAAAAAAAAAACAAAAAAGTATCCTTTGAGGTTTGAGGGAAGAGGCATGACTGAAGAGGTTGGAAGAGTTGAAAAATAAGGAGAAATTACCCTTTTCCACATTTCATCTATTTTGCTATTAAAGTCGCCTGTTCCAGGAATGTCTACCAGCACCACACCTTCCGGAATCACTTCTGATCTGGGAAGAGTCACTTCTACATATTTGATCAGGGGCCATATTTGGGTCCTAACTGGTCTCCCATCTGTATGCCTCATCTGAGTCCGGATGTAAGGGTCCAATTTTACAGAGAGTTCATTTGCCTAAAAAAACAAAGAGAGAAGTATAATATCCATATATTCCCACAGTCTATCTTTCCCTGATATTGATGGTTATTTATTTAGATGTGTCAAAAGAATATCATATGTAAGTTATATGAGGCAGACATGAGAAATCTATCACCAGTCTAGCTACATGACTCTGACCGTTTCACTTAAATTTTCTCACTTATTTTATTTTATTTTTCAATTAACAATCATTTATATTCTCTCCTTCCCATTTCATGCCCAATTCAAAAGAAAAAAGAAAAAGGAAACTAAAACTATTTTAATAATATATGCATAGACAAACAAAATTAATTTCTATGTTGTCCATGTCTAAAATATGTGCCTCACTCTGTATCCTGAACCTATCATTTCTCTGTCAGAAGGTGGGTAACATAGTTCATCATCATGCTCAGCCACTGAGATGATCAATTATTAAAGTTGTTTATCTCTACAATGTTGTTATTTTTTCATAAATTGTCCTCCTGGGTCAGCTCACTTCATTTTGTATCAGTTCTTTTAAGTCTTCCCAGGTTTCTCTGAACCTATTCCTTTCATGATTTCTTATGACACAGTATTATTCCATTGTATTCCATGCCCTAATTTGTTCAACCAGGGAATGAGTATCCCCTAGTTTCCACTTCTTTATTACTATAAAAAAAACTTGAGTCACTTAGCCTAACCTAGAGACCCAATCCTCTACTTGAGCCTTAGTATAGTCCCAACTACAAGAGAGCAGATTAGACTAAAGGAGCTATTAGAATTGTAGTTAGCCTCAAAGGAGTTCCAGAGCCAGGTAAAATACACTGTATGCTATTCTGTTGCTACATAAAAGTGACATCACAGAGAACATTCACATAGTAAGAAAAAAGGTGAAATTATTGAAGGGGATAATTAGATTTGCCACAACTGGGGCCTTAACTTAGTTTGTGTTGTTTCCAGAAGGCAGAGTCTGGTCTAAGTAATTCTCTGAAGTTCAGGAAAGGAGGGGCTATATTCAGTGGTGCGCTGGTACATGTCTAACACTCAACTATTCATGAAGTCCTGAGTTCAAATCCAGCCCCAGACACTAACTGTGTGACCATGGGCAAGTCACTTAACCTTGTTTGCCTCACTTTCATCATATGTAAAATGAATTGGAAAAAGAAATAGCAAACCACTCCAGTATCTTTACCAAGAAAACCTAAAATGGGGTCACAAAGTGTCAGACAGGACTGAAACACTGAAATGACTGAATAATTGGGAGGTGGAAGTATATAAAACACACTTTCAAATACAATCCACATTATTAACATTTTTCAATCACTTTCTTAAGTATCAACAATCAACAAAACAATAAACCAAGCCCTGATTGGTAGTTTACTGATTTCTGAAATATAAGTGCTCACTGAAATTTTAACAATGGACTGATTATTGTTTGGTCCCTGAGAAGTCTTAGAAAGGAATGTCTTTGGGTTAGTTCTTTGGTGTTCTGTCCAGCAAGAATGATGCTGGGAAAGCCATTCGTTACTGTGTTTCTCCTTCCCCTGGTGTCTAGTATCTGAGGGAGTGAATTTGGGAGGTCATTTGTGGGAAAAATGACTTATTCTGGGATTCCAAGGCAATTTTGAGCCAGGCTAGAATATCTCTCTGATAAGGTAGATGTCTGGGACTCTACTCAATTACCTCAGAATGGGTTTGAACATCTGTAACACAATCCTAAAGTTCCTTCTAGTTCTATAAATCAGTGACTCCATGATCATAGGATCATAGAGCTCAGGGACCTCAGCATCATCTAATCCAAAGGGATTTGAATCTGGTCCTCTTAAGAGCCTATGTTTAACTTATTTATATTTTCATAATAAAAATATTATTTTTTTCCTGTGGCTGATATGAAAATTCCAGTGCCCAGGATGACAGTGATGATCAGAATTTGTATACCATTCTTAGTCTCATTGACACTTATTAAGTACCTCCTATGTTCCAGGGACTGAGCTAAACCCTAAGGATACAAAAAGAGGCAAAAGGCAATCCCTGCCTTAGAGGAGTTCATAATCCAATGGAGTAGACAATATGCAAACAACTACATACAAACAAGCTACATTCAGTATAAATAGGAAATAATCAACAGGAGGAAGGCACTAGAACTTAATTCTAGTGCCTTCCTTCTGTTGATTCCTAGCTGTGTGACCTTGGGTAAGTCACTTAACCCTAACTGCCTAGCCCTTATCACTCTTCTGCCTTGGGACCAATACATAGTATTTATTCTAACACAGAAGGTAAGGGGAAAGAAGAAAGAAAAAGGAAGGAAGGAAGGAAGGAAGGAAGGAAGGAAGGAAGGAAGGAAGGAAGGAAGGAAGGAAGGAAGGAAGGAAGGAGGGAAGGAGGGAAGGAAGGAGGGAAGGAAGGCGTCAGTAGATGGAAGAGTGTGCAAGGTGTATAAGGTATAAGAAGACTGGAAAGGTGTGGAAAGGAGGCAGGTTATGAAGAGCTTTGAATACCAAACATTTTTATTTGATCTTAGAGAGATAGGGATCCACTGGAGTTTATTGAATGGGGGAGGAAACATAGTCAGATCTGTTTTAGAAGGCTCTCTGGGCCTTAGTTTCCTCATATGTAAAATTGAGATTGTGAAGCCTTGCCTACTTCCCCTTTGTTACTTGTTGGAAAATTATATTAAGTCTTAATTTGTTTTTCAATTTCTATACATTGTTCCTAGTTTTCCCTTATTGTCTGTGTGACAGTCCTTCAAATATTTGTAGGGGAGGTACTATATCCTTCCTAAGTCATCTCATTTCCAAGTGAATCATCCCCAGTTGAGTCATTCATACAACAAGCATTTATTTTTAATTTTATATAATTAGTTAATTTAGAATACTTTTCCATGGTTACAAGATTCATGTTCTTTCCCTCCCCTCCTGCCAGTCCCCTCCCATAGCTGATGCACAATTCCATTGGATTTACATGTGTCATTGATCAAGACCTATTTCCATATTATTGATATTTTCACTAGGGTGATCATTTAGAATCTACATCCCCAACCATATCCCCATCAACCCTTGTGATCAAGCAGCTGTTGTTTTTTTTTTTCCCCGTGTTTCTACTCCCACAGTTCTTTCTCTGGATGTGGATAGCAATTTTTCTCATAAGTCCCTCTGAAAAATTCTGGATACTTGCATTGCTGCTAGTAGAGAAGTCCATTACATTCGATTGTACCACAGTGTATCCATCTCTGTATATAATGTTCTCCTGGTTCTGCTCCTTTTACTCTGCATCAATTCCTGGAGGTCATTCCAGTTCCCATGAAATTCCTCCAGTTCATTATTTCTTTAAGCACAATAGTATTCCATCACCAACATGTACCACAATTTGTTCAGCCATTCTCCAATTGAAGGGCATCCCCTCATTTTCCAATTTTTTGCTACCACAAAGAGTGCAGCTATGAATATTCATGTACAAGTCTTTTTCCTTATTATCTCTTTGGGGTACAAACCCAGCACTGCTGTGGCTGGATCAAAGAGCAGACAGTCTTTTAGTGCCCTTTGGGCATAGTTCCAAATTGCCTTCGAGAATGGTTGGATAAGTTCACAACTCCACCAGCAATGCATTAATGTCCCAATTTTGCCATATCCACTCCAGCATTCATTACTTTCCTTTGCTGTCATTGTAGCCAATCTGCTAGGTGTCTGATGGTACCTCAGAGTTGTTTTAATTTGCATTCTCTGATTATAAGGGATTTAGATAACCTTTTCATGTGTTCATTAATAGTTTTGATTTCTTTATCTAAAAATTGCCTATTCATGTCCCTTGTCCATTTATCAATTGGGGAATGGCTTGATTTTTTTTGACAATTGATTTTAGCTCCTTATAAATTTGAGTAAATAGGGGACAGCTGGGTAGCTCAGTGGATTGAGAGCCAGGCCTAGAGATGGGAGGTCCTAGGTTCAAATCTGGCTTCAGACACTTCCTACCCAGCTGCCCCTTCATTGCCTATTTTAATACCTTCAATTTATTTTCCTTCTCTACTTGCTACTGCTAGTGTTTCTAGTACAATGGTAAATAACAGAGGTGATAATGGACATCCTTGTTTCACTCCTGATCTTATTGGGAAGACTTCTAGTTTATCCTCATTGCAGCTGATACTTGCTGATGGTTTTAGATATATACTGTTTATTATACTTGGGAAAGGCCCTTCTATTCCTTTACTTTCTAGTGTTTTCAATAGGAATGAGTGTTGTATTTTGTCAAAGGCTTTTTCTGCATCTATTGAGATAATTATGTGATTTTTGGTGGTTTGCTTGTTGATATTGTCAATTATGTGAATGGTTTTCCTAATATTGAACCATCCTTGCATTCCTAGTATAAATCCTACCTGATCATAATGAATAACTCTCGTGATCACTTGCTGGAGTCTTTTTACTAGTATTATATTTAAGATTTTTGCATCTATATTCATTAAAGAGATTGGTCTTTCTCTGTTTTTGGTCATCTGGCTTTGGAATCAGTACCATATTTGTAGCATAAAAGGAATGTGGTAGAACTTCTTTGCTTATTATGTCAAATAGTTTGTATAGTATTGGGATAAGTTGTTCTTTGAATGTTTGAAAGAATTCACTTGTGAAACCATCAGGTCCTGGGGATTTTTTCTTAGGGAGTTCTTTGATGGCTTGCTCAATTTCTTTTTCTGATATGGGATTATTTAAATATTCTATTTCTTCTTCTGTTAATCTAGGCAATTTATATTTTTGCAAATATTCATCTATCTCACCTAGATTGCCATATTTATTGCCAAATAATTGGGCAAAATAGTTTTTAATGATTGCCTTAATTTCCTCTTTATTAGAAGTGAGGTCTCCCTTTTCATCTGGGATACTGTTAATTTGGTTTTCTTTTTTCCTTTTTTTTATTAGATTGACCAGTACATTGTCTATTTTTTTTTCAAAATACCAGCTTCTAGTCTTATTTATTAATTCAATAATTTTTTTTACTTTCAATTTTATTAATTTCTCCATTAATTTTTAGGATCTCTAATTTAGTTTTCATCTGGGGATTTTTAATTTGTTCACTTTCAAGTTTTTTTTTTATTTGCATGTCCAATTCATTGACCTCTGCCCTCCCTAATTTGTTAATATATGAACTCAAGGATATAGATTTCCCCCCTGAGTACTGCTTTGGCTGCATCCAATAGATTTTGAAAAAGTGTCTCATCATTGTCATTTTCTTCAATGAAATTATTAATTGTTTCTATTTGTTCTTTAACTGATTCTGGAGAATCATATTATTTAATTTCCAGTTAATTTTTTATTTGCCTCTCCATGTACCCTTACTAATTATTATTTTTATTGAATTATGATCTGAAAGGTTGCATTTATTATTTCTGCTCTTTTGCACTTGTTTGTCATGTTTTTGTGCCCTAGTACATGGTCATTCTTTGGGAATGTACCACATGCTGCTGAAAAGAAGGTATATTCCTTTTTGTCCCTATTTATTTTTCTCCACATATCTATTAACTCTAATTTTTCTAAGATTCCATTTACATCTCTTACCTCTTTTTTATTTATTTTTTGTTTTGATTTATCTAGATCTGATAGAGGAAGGTTCAGGTCTCCCACTAGTATAGTTTTACTATTTATTTCCTCCTTAAGCTCCCAAAGTTTCTCCTTTAAAAAGTTGGTGCATACATGTTGAGTACTGCTATTTCCTCATTGTCTATACTGCCTTTTATCAGGATGTAATTACCTTCCAAATCTCTTTTAATCAGATCTATTTTTACTTTTGCTTTGTCAGATATCATGATTGCAACTACTGCCTTATTTTTCTCATTTGAAGTCCAATCATTTTGCTCCAACCTTTGACCTTCACCCTGTGTGTGTCTACCTGCCTCATGTGTGTTTCTTGTAGACAACATATGGTAGGTTTTTGGTTTCTAATCCACTCTGCTATTTGCTTTTGTTTTATGGATGTGTTCATCTCATTCACATTCAGAGTTATGATTGCCACCTCTGTATTCCCCAACATTTTGATATCCTCTCCTAGTTCTGTCCTTTCTTCTTTTTCTATTTCCTTTTAAACCAGTGGTTTGCTTTAAATCAATCCCCCTAATTCCCACCCTTATTCTATTTCCCTTTCTGTCCCCTTTCTTTTTGTTCCATTCTTATTTTTTTAGGGTCCATTAAATTCCCTCCCCCATATCTTTCCCTCCCTTTTTGTACTGTAAACTTTAAATTACTCCAAAGACTGGACAATATAAATTTTGTCTAGTCATAGTAGATCAACTGACCCGATGACCAGAAGCATTTCCTACGACCTGAGCCACAGCAGCTTTTGTTGCTAAGGTGCTTCTAAAAAAAAATTATTCCTCACTTTGGCCTGCCAACACATATTGATTCAGATAGAGGAAGTCATTTTACTGATTCTGTCCTAAATCAAATATATTCTTGCCTGGAGATAACTCCCAAATTTCATGTTCCATATCATCCCCAGAGCTCAGGTCAAGTTGAAAGAATGAACAGAGAACTTAAAACTATGATTGGCAAATTATGCACTGAGACACATTTAAAATGGCCTGAAATTCTCCCTCTGGGACTATTTTATCTTAGAAGCAGGCCTAGAGGAGACCTACACATCTCACCATTTGAGATGCTTTTTGGACATCCACCTGGCTAAACCTTTCTCCTCTGCATATACATCACTATTAGGGGGAGATACTACTATTGCTTCCTATATATAGGAATTACAGCACAAACTGGGTGAACTTCATGAATCCAGAGCTACAGTACAAGCCGGATCACTAGACTTTTCTCTTCATGACTTGAACCCAGGAGACAAGGTGTATATAAAAAACTTCAAGCATACTGGAGCAACTCAACCTTCCTAGGAAAGGCCATTCCAAATATTGTGGACTACTCCAACATCTATAAAGATTGGAGAGAAGGACTCTTGGATTCATTGCTCACATATGAAGAGAGCATCTTCTGTTGAGAATGATTGACTGTATCCTATCACATGCATTGGAGATAATAATCTGCTGACAAGTGGATGCTGTTTTTTAGGACACATTGAATTACTGTTTTTATTTTTGCTTTTCTTTTATTTTGATTAGAATATTTTATTTTTTTCCTTTTTCTCATTTCTTGTACTAAAGCTACATACAATTAATATTATTTTTCTGCAGTAATATAAGTTTAATATTATATATGTATATATGTATATATACATATATATATATATATATATATATATATATATATATATATTTGCTATAATATCAATGCATACCCAAAAGCTTTAAACTGTGGGAACCTGCCATTTATTGATAAAATGTTATGGGACTATGATTAATGTTTGTGTCTGATTCTAGGAAATAGGATAAAAACAAGGAACACAGACTTAACCTAAATAGTGCCAAAAAGAGCACACAGAAAAAAACTAGTGTGAGACTCAAGGTTGCGATGCTTGACATATGTTTAGTCGTAGGACTTCCTTGTATCTACACTCTTTGTGAAGTACTCAGACAAGTGCCAAAATTTGACTATCATCTTGGCTCCCCATATCCCTGAGAATGACAAAAAATTGGACCAGGGAATGACACTTCCCTATCAAAAATAAAATTCTAGTTTTTTTTTTTCTTTCTTATATTATGCAACTTTCAGTAGTATTGGCTGCAAATGGGTAAGTGAAATATTACTGTATTCTCTCCTACAGACTTGTGGGATAGAAACTACTTTAAATTGGACCTAATCAAGGGCCTGTTAGAAATGTATTAAACCCAAATAAGGGCCTATTTTGAATTTTTTTCTTTTTTCTTTCCATTTTTCCCCCTTTCCTTATGTTTTTGGTTGTTTTTCTCTTTTTTTTATAATTAACTCATATACCCCCATAACTCAACATTGCATCCTGAGCTGAACTGGATGTTTTTAAACACCCACTTCACAGAGGATTGTATTTTAATAAAAATCCAAGATTTTGAAATTTTGTTTGAGACATATCTTCAAGAAAGAAGCTTGGTAACTCCTAAATCCAGAGAATGAACTGTTGCAGAAAGATGCCAGAAAACCTACACTACATCAAGAAGATCAAGAATGAACTTTGGATGTGGTTGATTGAACTGAAGTTTGATTGAACATATATTGTAAATGTACACTTTTATGTCAAAGGGGACTGCCCCTAATTTGGCTTTTTGTCAATGTGCCTAGCAAAACATTGGTTTTTGCTTTCTCTCTTTTCTATTTCTCCCTAACTATTGTAATTTCCTCTTAGAAACTGAATATTATATACATCTGGAGTTAGAAGTGCTTTAGGACTACAAGATGATTATGTTAAATTATAATGGGGAGACAAGTCTCCCAATGATCATCAGGGGGGATTGTAAACTTTAAATTACTCCACCCTACTTAAACCTTACTTTAAGGGAAGATAAAGTTGTAATCTCCTGATGGAACAATGAAGGTACTTAGTTCTTACCTTATAGTGAAGCTAGAACTTTAAGCTGTCTATTTATAGAATCCTAATACGAAAAGGTGTTAAGTAACTATAAAGGTTAAATTAATCACAAATAAAAGGTCAAGTAACTAACAAAAGGTGAACTTAACAAAGAAGTGTGAAGTAACTCTAAAGATATAATCTAATCAAAAGAAGATGAGAACTAGGAATGGGCATTTAGAGGAAGAGACGCAAGGGTGAAAGGTCTATATATTTGGCACCCTTGCTGTCTCTGAGAAGGATCTTGATTGAAAAGACTCTCTTTCCCTTATTGGTGGTGGAGAGTTAGCTGAGAGGAGCCTACTGAGCCTTTCTGCATCTTAGCATGGCTACAAGATATTGTCCAGTTCATTGTTGAGTTTCTGGCTTTAGGAAAAGGAGTTTTCCTCCTTTACTTTCCAACTTTATCCTCCTAGAAGCCTCTAATCATCTTCAGAGACCTAGAGGCAGGATTTTTAAATTCCCCCTGGCACAGGCCAGGTGGGAGAAATTTTATATCCTCTTCCTTCCCTCTCCTTAATTCCTTCCCTCTATATTAATTAAATTACCATGAAATACCAGACTGAGTTGGGCATTTTATTTGGGATTTCCCCAGGTGACCAAATTTAAGTCACAACTCTAAAATCATCTTTACAGTCGTCCCCACCCCACTCCCCCCTTAGTTTTTCCCTTCTCGCTTTCCTTGTAGGGTAAGATAGAATTCAATACCCCAAGGGATCTAGATACTCTTCCCTCTCAGAATTGATTCCACTGAGAGTAAGGTTTATGTATTACCTTTTAGCACTCTCTTCCTCTGCTTCTTATAATAGTATTCTTCCCCTCCTCTTCCCATGCACCTCTTTGTGTGATATAGATTGTCCTGTTTATCTTATTCCTTCAAGTTTCTCTTGGTGCCATCTTCTATTTTTTTAAACATTATTTTATTTGGACATTTCCAAGCATTATTCATTGGAGACAAAGATCATTTTCTCCTCCCCTCCCCCCCACCTATCCCATAGCCAACGCTCAATTCCACTGGGTATCACAAGTGTTCTTGATTGGAACCCATTTCCACGTTGTTGGTATTTGCACCAGTTCATTTAGAGTCTCTCCTCAGTCATATCCCCTCCACCCCTGTAGTCAAGCAGTTGCTTTTCCTTGGTGTTTTTACTTCCACAGTTTGTCCTTCGCTTGTGGATAGTGTTTTTTCTCCTAGATCCCTGCAGATTGTTCAGAGACATTGCATTGACACTAATGGAGAAGTCCATTACGTTCGATTGTATCACAGTGTGTCAGTCTCTGTGTACAATGTTTTCCTGGTTCTGCTCCTTTCGCTCTGTATCACTTCCTGGAGTTTGTTCCAGTCTCCATGGAATTCCTCCACTTTATTATTCCTTTGAGCACAATAGTATTCCATCACCAACATATACCACAATTTGTTCAGCCATTCCCCAATTGAAGGGCATCCCTTCATTTTCCAATTTTTGGCCGCCACAAAGAGCGCTGCTATGAATATTCTTGTACAAGTCTTTTTCCTCATTATCTCTTTGGGGTACAAGTCCAGCAGTGGATCATAGGGCAGACAGTCTTTTATCGCCCTTTGGGCATAGTTTCAAATTGCTCTCCAGAATGGTTGGATCAGTTCACAACCCCACCAGCAGTGAATTAGTGTCCCTACTTTGCCGCATCCCCTCCAGTTCATTACTTTCCTTTGCTGTCATGTTAGCCAATCTGCTAGGCGTGAGGTGATATCTCAGAGTTGTTTTAATTTGCATCTCTCCTATTATAAGAGATTGAGAACACTTTCTTATGTGCTTATTAATAGTTTTGATGCCATCTTCTATTACCCTCCACCCTTTTTCTTTTTTTTACATGTCATCTTAGACCACTTATTACCCCCATCTCTACCTATTAATGATTCTTCTAATTACTATAATAGTGAATAATTTTTGAGAGTTACAACTAACATTTTTCCATATATTAATATAAGCAATTTGATCTTATTGAAGCCCTTCAAGAAGAAAATTTAAATAAAAACAATTTCTTTTTCTTTCCCCTCTCTTTGTTATTTACCTTTAAATGTTCCTCTTGATTTTTGTGTTTGGATATCAAACTTTCCAGTTTGTTCTGGTTTTTTCTTTACAAATACTTGGAAATCTTTTATTTTGTTGAATGTCTATACTTTCCCCTGGAAGTATATAGTCAGTTTTGATGGGTAGGTGATCCTTGGTTGAAGACCCAATTCTCTTGTCTTTCTGAATATCATATTCCAAGTCTTGCAGTTCTTTAGTGTGGAAGCTGCCAGATCTTGTGTAATCCCTATTGATGCTCCTTAATATCTGAATTGTCTCTTTCTGGCTTGTAAAATTTTCTCCTTAGCTTGGAAGCTCTTAAATTTGGCAATTACATTCCTGGGGGTTGTCTTTTGAGGATTTAGTGTAGAGCATGTTCTATGAACATTTTCAAGGTCTACTTTTCCTTCTTGTTCAAGAATATCAGGGCAGCTTTCTTGGATAACTTCTTGTAATATAATGTCAAGATTTCTGTTTATTTCTGGGTTTTCCCTTAGACCAGTGATTCTCAAATTGTCTCTTCAAGATTGGTTTTCATGATCAGTCATCTTCTCAGGGAGATATTTCATGTTTCCTTCTAATTTGTTATTGTTTTGACTTTGCTTTATTAATTCTTGCTGTTTTGTTCATTGGCTTCCAACTGCCCAATTCTGATCTTCAAAGACTGGTTTTCCACTAAAATCTTTTGATTTTTCTTTTCAGTTTGGTCCATACTGCTTTTCATATCTCCCACCTATTTAATTGTGTTTTCTAATTTATTTATAATTTCATTTGATTTCTGGGCTTCTTTCTCCAACTGGGAGTTCCTGTCTTCTAACCTGTTATTTTCTTTTTGAACTATTTCCAACTTTTCTTGCCAAAACTCCTCCATTTTTCTCAAAATTTCAGATTTAAATTCTTCAAGAGGTTGTGACAAATTTCTGTTTTGTTTTGTTTTTGGACAGTTTGGATGCATTTAATTGTTTGTTGTCCTCTGCTATTTCCTCTATAGTCTGGATTTTTGCTCCATAAAAATTATCGAGGGTCAAAGCCTTCTTCCTGATCTTCGTGGTGGTTGGAAGTTGTATTTTCTGGGCATTGTTTGCCATCGCTATGCTGGTTTTTCCTTCTCTTTCCAGTCAGGAGTCTGAGTGAGGAGGGTAGGTTCTCTGCGTATAGAGCTAGGGAAAGCAGGTTTTTGCTTGAGGCCACCTCTCCCGTCTCCACGGCTTCTGCTATGTGCTGCCTCTCTCTGAACTATCTCTGTGCCCAAGGTCCACCACGCTTTTCAGCCTACTGGGATCTCAGGTCTAGCTGCTCTCAGAGATAGATCCCTGGTGGTCTTAGTCAGCTGCCAAAAATCTAGAGGTGCCCCTCACTCGCCTGCTGATTCTAGCACACTGGCTCTGACCCTGGCTCCATAGGTGAGGTTGGGTAGGGTTGATCAGCTTGCATTTTGGGGGGAGCTATTTCACCCCCTTATAGTATGGAAATGCCCCAAATCCCATGTACCTTCAGTGCTGTGTCCTACTGTGAAGACCCTTTGTTCATTTGAATTTGGCTTTTTTGGCCTTTTGAGATAGTCTATATTGGTAGGTGAAGAGGAGAGGAAGAGTACTGCATCCAGACTGCAGTCATGTTAATCCGGAAGTCCCCAACAAGCATTTATTAGACATTTTCTATGTATCAAGTACTGTAAAGGATTCCAAGAAGGTAAAGAAAGAACAAAATAAAGGGTTTGTTTGTTTTTTACTACCTCAAGGAGGTAGTAACTCTATTAGGAGGTAGTTTCCTAGTAGAAAGGTAGTTTCTAAACACACACACACACACATACACTGCATGCATGCATGTGTAATTCTCAGAAAGAATATACTAACAATTGGGGGGATATGGATAGACTTTGGATAGCTGGCTGATCTTGATGGAAACTAAGGATTTCATGAGGCATTAGATTGCAAGGTCCTTGAGGGCAAGGACTGCTTTGTGCCCTTTCTTGCATCCCTAGTGTTTTAGCACAGAGCCTGGCACATAGGTGTTTATTGTCCTTCATATTGAAGAAACACGGTGACATCATGAGGTGTGTAAAAATGGAGACTTGAATCCAGGACTTCAGTCCCCAGAGGTCCTTGCTCACTTCCCAGAATGCTTCATAATAGCACTGAATTCTCACCTGGGCGAGAACACAAATTATTATTTAAAGGAGTTCTCCGCCTACTGAGGATCTCTTTCCTACTTCCGCTTCAGAGCAAACTCGTCTCTCATGATGTGAGTGAAATTGAATTGGGCCTCTCAGCCCACCCAGCACATGCCTTTCTTACTTGTATTTTCCTAAATTCTCAACCTTTAATAAACCTCTAAAAATATAATACTCCTTGCAGAGAGAAATTAATTTCTACCTGCCTCAGTTTCCCCCAAATTTTTAATCTTTACAGGTGACATTTTGATTTGCCCATGAATTGGATTAAAGTGAGGCAGAGTTGCACAGAGTCATCAGCCTCATTCTCTCTTCTAGAGTCATCCAAGTCTATTGGCAAGAAAAAAGTCAGGCTGCCTGGTGATTCCTGAGGTGCAAGGGATGACCTTGTCTTCTTCCATGTCTGACCAAGTTCCAAGCACTCCACAGTACTTGCTTCAACTTCTTTCACTGGAACAAATTGTTCTCATCTGCCCATGGGTAGACACCCTCCTAACTCAGATGAGTTTGTGGACCATTGATTTCTCTCAATCTGGTTTAGTCGATCTTCTGAGATGGTTTTACTGGGATATGGCTGTTGCACACGCTATACAGCTTCTCAGAGCCACAGGTGAGTGTTGGGTGACAAGTGGATGTGCAGCCCTGAAAAGCCCTAAAAAACATCAGAGGTGCTAGTCTTCCCTGAACACCCTATACAGGCTGCCTTGGCACATACAAGGCTGCTTTTAGTGAACATTCATAGATTGATTGGTAGATAAGATAAAAGTGAGAAGGGAGAATATTTCAGCAATGGGGAGTCATCCTGTGCAAAGATGCAGACAGCAGATAGAATGTCACTTATAGGAGGCAAAGAGTTCATTATGGAGAACATTGTATAATAAGCCTAAAACAAGAGACCAAAGCCAGTTTGTAAATAGCTTTAAATGCCAAATGGAGTTTTTATTTGCTCCGTGAGGCAGCAGGGAGTCATTGTAGTTCACCAAACAGAAGAGATGGCACTGTCAAAGCTGTACTTTAGTCCTGACAATATATCCTATGTATGGGTGACAGACTATAGAGGGCAGAGACTAGACCTAGAGAAATCCATTAGGAGGTGGTTGCAATAGTTCAAACAAGGAGCTAAGGTGGTTTCCATGTGAGTGGAGAGAATGGGATGGGCACTAGAAAGTTTGTGGGCATAAAATTAACCACTTCCTTGAACAGATGGAATAAATTTGAGGCACATATTTATCAGCTTGATTGCCTCCCTCTGCATGCTCTTCAGACTTTCTAAAATATGAGTTAAACACCTTTTTTCAGATATAATCTGACAAGGGCAGACAGAGCACAAAGGGATTATTGCTTCCCTATTCTTGGAAGCCATGGTCCCATTAGGGTAGCTTAAAGCAGAACTAGCAGGAGCAGTAAGGTGGCTCAGTGGATAGAGTACCAGGCCTATAGAGGTCTTGGGTTCAAACCTGACCTCAAACACTTCCTTGCTGTGTGACCCTGAGCAAGTCACTTAACCCCCATTGCCTAGCCCTTATAATTCTTTTATCTTGGAACCAATACACAATATTAATTCTAAGATGAAAGGTAAGACTTAAAACACACACATACACACACAGAATTAGCTGCTAGGGATGCAGTGGATAGAACATCAGGTTGGGAGTCAGGAAGACCCAAGATCAAATCCAGTCTTAGATACTTACTATCTGTGTGACCCTGGGAAAGTCACTTAACCCTTGTTTATGTAAGGGAGGAATTAAAAACTTTTCTGTCTGGTTGACTCCAAAACAGAACTCATGTATATATGTATGTATCATATGTAATGATTGTGGAGTAAACATACAAGTACATACTGTAAATTTTAGAGCACTAACATAGGGTAGGAATCAACTAACAATCTTAACATAACTTAGATCAGGGAAAAAGAATAGTCAGGGCCAAAAAGGGAAATTCAAAGTTTAGGGAAAGAATAGAACTAGCACAATATAGGACACCTAAATATCTTAAAATGTTAAATAAGCTGTAATAGCTAGAGAAGTTAAGAAAACATAGGATAACATAAGTTAGAAAATTACCATAATTTAGAGATCATTAAGATACTGTTGCCAAGTAATTTCAAATCAATATTGTTGCACCTTTTCTGGGACACTGTTAGTCCAAAATATGTTATTCAATTGTATCAACCCTTTGTAACAAAACCACACCTACCCCCAATATTTTCCTAGAACCTTGTCTTAGTGTAGGCTTAGGTAGCTAAGGTAATAGTTGGAGGAAAAGAGATTTCTTGTTCAGGGGTTGGGATATGATAGATAGATAGATAGATAGATAGATAGATAGATAGATAGATAGATAGATAGATAGATAGATAGATAGATAGATAGATAGATGGATGGATGGATGGATGGATGGATAGATAGATAGATAGATAGATAGATAGATAGATAGATAGATAGATAGATAGATAGATGGATGGATATATAGATAGATGGAGAGAGAGAGAGAGAGAGAGAGAGAGAGAGAGAGAGAGAGAGAGAGAGAATTATAGCACTAAGGAAACAATGGTAAGTAACTAATAACCCTAGTGTGTTTGTCAAATTGACAAAAACGCACAAGACAAAAGGGGAAATTTTGTAACGGAGGAATTAATCCAAAGTGCAGAAGAGGTGCAGGGAAGAGAAAAGCAGAACCTCAGGATTCCAGTCAGAGAGCAGAGTGGGGACGGGTGAGTCCAACTGTCAGTCCGGTACTTTCATTTGAGAGCAGGAGGAAGGAGGCAAACTTCCCAAGCTGGAAAGAAGTTGGATCTCTCTAGGGATCAACAGCTTTCCCTGTGAACCCCTGGACACCTCTTCCCTGTTTTCAACAACAGCACGGAGTCATCTGTGAATACTGTAGACAGGGACTTTGAAAGAAAGCCATCTACAAAGAAATCTGCTGTCAAGATCTCCTACATTTCTCCCTGACCTGTTCCTGGACTCTTGAATTAAGAGCCAGTTAGCTGAGGGATAGAAATCAACCAGCCCCTGGCCAGAGGAAGGTTCAAGGCACTCAGCTTGAACCCTGAGAACTTAAGGGGCCAGTCTGCCAGAGGGGACCAGTGTTAGGGTTTTCTGCTCCCCACTTTCCTTGCTGGACACCCCTACCTCTCCTTCCCTGTGTGAACCCAAATTAATTGTTTACTACATTAGAATTAGGTCTGACTGGTTTCTGGCACTAGGAAGGGGGACAGAAGATTTGGGGAGAATCACATTTCTCCCCAAAAGGGGGAAGGTTAGCTCACAATCCCAGTGATCCAAACTGCCTAATCCAAGGAACAACATCTCTCCTTGATAGTGGGGTGACCCCAGGTTTCTAAAGGGAAGTGACAGTGGGTGTCCCTAAGGAGACCAGAGGCAGAAGAATCCATTCTGCCTCTCAACAATAGTTAGGACCAAAGGGGAGGCAGTGGGTCATTTTGCCAAAGCTAATCTCTCCAGTTTTTATCCTCCATCTCCCAGAACTATTCTCTGAGGAGATATATTCCCTCTGTCAGGGGGACAAGACTTGGCTACCTCTCTCCCAGAAAAGAGAGGGGAAGAAGAATCTTCTCTCTCTCTCCCTTGCTCCTTCCATTGCCCCTGTTCCCTTCTCAATCCTTCTATTACATGTATTACAGTTTCATCATCTGTAAAATTAGGAGAATGGCATCTACTTCTCAGGGTTGTTGGGAGGAATCAAATGAGATAAAAATTATAAAATGTTTAGCATGCAATCTGGCACATTGGAAATTTATATAAATGTTTGCTATTATTAAAAAACTCCTGGATCTTTTTCAGATAAGTTGCATCCTAGTCACATCTCACCCATCTTGTACTTGTGAAGCTAATGGGGGGGGGGTGATGAATTAATAAGAATCCCCTAGAGGCAGATGGGTTTTGAACTACTGTAATAATAATCCATTCATATTTACTTGAAATTCTAAAATTTAAAGTGTTTTTTTTCTCACTACATCCCTGTGAGGCAATATAAGTATTTATTATATTTTATTCGTGAAGAAAAATGAAATGTTATAGGTAGTGAGCATTGGTGCCTGACAGGGAGGATGCTCATGTCTGTTGAATCCAAGACCTATGCTCTTTTTCTGCCATATCAATCTGCCTTTCACAAAGATATGAATCTGTTCCCAGCTGGATTCAGGACTCTTGAACCAAAGAAGCCCTCCAGAGCTCTCCTTGAAGTAGGACAAATATCCAAGTCAGCCTGGAAACCAGGGCAGCCACCTATGAACTCCTACTTCAGGGATGGGGCCTCAGGACTACCCTGAACTGTATCTGAACTTGACCCCAAGCAAAGGTGCCTCAGCTGAGGGAGCAATAAAAGCATTGGCCTTGCTGGCCAAAAATGTTGTGATTCAACATCCACTAACATCCTGCATCTAAAATAAAGCCTTTCCTTTTACTGTCATGCAAATTCAGTATATAGAGGCACTGTAGATAAGAGACAGAACCTGAAGTTAGGAAGAGCTAAAGTCTAATCTCATGCCTATTACTATTACCTATGTAACCATGGAGCCAAGTCATTTAGCCTCCTTGGTCCTCAGTTTTCCCATCTGTAAAATGATAGATTTGGACTTGAAGGTCTCTAAGGTTCTATCCCACTCTAAATATAATGATCCTATGGTCTCATGACTCCTCTGAGACTCAGTTTCTTCATCTATAAAATGGGGATAAAAATAAGGACTACTTCATAGGGATCAAATGTGAAAATATATGCAAGTTGCTTTGCAAATATTAAAATATTATGTAAATCCTAGCTATTGTTATTATTATTTATAAAGTGATTATAATAATAACATCCACCTCAGGGTTGCATTGAGGTTCATGTACAGTCAGTGTACTTGAAGTGCCTTGCATACTTTAAAGTGCTATAAAAATACAAATAATGATTGAATTGAATAATTATGAAGACATGTAGTCATAACATAACTTTCTATCCAGCTTTATGACTTACAGAGCCCTTTCCTCCCAATGACTCCATAAAGTAGGTATTATTGCTATTTAATCATTTCAGTTGCGTCTGTTTGTGACTTCTATGTCTGTCTGTTTCTTCTCAAAGATACTGAAGTGGTTTGCCATTTCCATCTCCAGCTCATTTTATAGAGGAGGAAACTGATGCAAAACAAGGTTAAGTGACTTCCCCAGGGTCACACAGTAAGCATCTGAGGCCACATTTGAACTCAGGTCTGAGTACCTGGCCACCTAGCTGCTCTTATAAAGTAGGTAATATAAGTATTATTCTGTCCATTTTATAGATGAGGAAATTAAGTTTCAGAGAGACTAAATGACTTGCCCAGGATCACACAGCTAGTATCAAAATCAGACTTTTAACTTAAATCTTCAGGATTTCAAAACTAGTATACTTTTCATTATACTATACAGAGGGACAGACTCAAAAGGTCCATCTAGATGAGCTAAGTCCAATTTTTTTTAGTCCATTTAGAACCCAAAATCACACTCTATGATGGAGTGGCACACATGTGATGTATAAGAAGGTAAAGGAATTCAGAAGGTACCTCTTCTCCCTTGAGGGTGATGATCCTGGAGTTGGGGATCTTTGCTCGGGGTTTTTCCCGCAACAATTCCTCATAACTCTTCCGTTCTGCTCCATTTCCATATAGCACTTGCAATTTCCAAATGGCTTCCTCCACAGCATTATCTCGGTCCCAAGAGTCATCTTCTCCATCCTCCTCCTCTGGCCTTTGCAAGAGTTTGGTGAGATTCCGCAACTCCTCTTTCCACTCCTATCAATGCAGAGCAAGACCACAGACCTCAGCATTCCACCTCAGACCAGTGGGACAATGTGTTCTGTCACCTCCCTGCCTTGTACCTACAATCTCCTTCCCATTCCGGGGGACCTTCTATGTCTCGTGGTCTAAGGAAGTATAGGCTATATTTGCTATGTTTGTGACACGAATGCTGCTGACTCAGAGAATCACAGAACTTTGGAGGTAGATGGCATGTCAGAGACCATCTTGTCTAATCTATACCTAAACAGGAAGCTCCCCCATTTACAATATACTCACCAATTTGTCATCTAGACTCTTCTTGAAACCTCCAGTGAGGCAAGAAGCAACCTGATTCTCTCTTATAAAAAAAAGTTCTTAGGTCTCAAATATGACTTTCAAAAGGATCTGATTACAGGACCTAATCTTATGCCTATTACTACTACCTCTGTGACCACATAGCCAAGTCACCTAACCTCAAAACAGATCTAGAAAATACATCAGATAGAGTCCTGGTTGAGGAGGGGGGGAGAGGGAGGAGGCAGCAGGGAATAGTGATTTTTCTACTCTAGGCCAGCATAGAGATATTCAGAGGTCTGGGGACTCTGGGAATAGCAACCAAAGATCAGCCCAACTTGTACAGGGTGCAGAAATGCATGGCACTGGCCTCTCTCTTGTTCACTACCCAAATCTGGGTCCTAGATAAAGAATGACTAAGGAGGGGAATTGCCTCTAGGATGAGGAGTGATTAAGGCTAATTGAGAAGCAAGGAGAAACTATTATCATTGTGACCCCTCCAGAGCAGAGTAGGGTCTCAGTTCCATATTTCAGACAAAGCTAAGAAAAACTTAGCAGTGGAATAACCAGGACAAGAATCTCAGATCAAAGGGAAGCCTACTCTTGAGTTATACTGAATGAGCAGAATTTTCCATCTGGCTGACAGTGTCTGAGACCAGTCTATGGGACTGGAGTCTACTGGAACTCCAACCAAGGAAAATCCACAGGTGTTCTTCTCAGAACCAAACCAAGTTCAGGAATTTTCAAGACTCAGTCCAGAAATCTATTGATCAGACTTTGTCCTGAATCAGACCATGATGAGATCACTAAAAGTTTGCAGTTCCCCAGTCTGAACTGTTCCTGAGAATCTGGAATAACAGATCTCTTAATATTCTCAGAAAGGAGCCACAGGACCAGACCACTCCTTTCCTTCAGATGTGTACAGAACCTGGCCCTAACATCAAGTCCAAAGTCAGAAAACATGCTGGGAAAATGAGGAAACAAACAAAAAAAGAATACCACCACAAAAGCTATTATGTTGATAGAGATCCCCAAGATACACAGGGGAATTTTTCTTTTTGCTTGCTCATTTCTCCACCCTATTTTCTGACTTTGGATTATAAAGGAGCAGAGAGGAGGAAGCTGGGTAGCTCAAGTGGATTGAGAGCCAGGCCTAGAGATGGGAGGTCCTAGGTTAAAATCTGGCCTCAGCCACTTCCTAGCTGTGTGACCCTGGGCAAGTCACTTGACCCCTATTGCGTAGCCCTTACCACTCTTCTGCCTTGGAACCAATACACAGTATTGATTTTAAGATTGAAGGTAAGGGTTTAAAAAAAAAAAGAAAGAAAGACATGCAGGCAGGTGTTATCAGTATCCACAGTAGATATTCAGAAGGGGAGGAACACTTACCTGGTCAGAGAGAAGATGGATTTTGGCTTCATATTGTTCACAGCTGCTGGAGCTCACTTGGACTATGCAGGATGTGCACGTACTCTCTCCTGACACAGGCAAAAACATTGCCTGATGGATGATGGCATTAAGCAGAGAACTCTTGCCAGCTCCAGTTGCTCCAAAGAGTCCAATGTAGATGGGGTCTAAGGATGGCTTTCCAATCAGGGCAAGAAGTCGGTTTCTATAAGGATAAAACAGAAATGGGTTTTTTAAATACTATTGATGTTTGGTTTTGTTTTGTTTTCTTACATCAAGGAAAGAAGGAAGGAAGGAAGGAAGGAAGGAAGGAAGGAAGGAAGGAAGGAAGGAAGGAAGGAAGGAAGGAAGGAAGGAAGGAAGAAGGAAGGAAGGAAGGAAGGAAGGAAAGAAGGAAGGAAGGAAGGGAAAAAGAGGGGGAGGGAGGGGGAGTTGTTGTTTTTTCCCCTAGCATATCAGTATATTTAATGTTCAACAATCATAATTCCCCATATCTGCAAAGAAGGGAAGGAGGTACAGTTTCTCATATCTCTCCTCTGAGGCAAAATAATTACCTAGTTTCAGAGAGCTCCTTCCTTCGTTCCTATTTATATTATTATAACTATTGTGAAGCTACTAGAAATTGGAAAAGAAAGTTCTTACCACCAAACACCTTGACCCTGTCAACTGACCCAATATCAGAAATGGATATGGCTTTATTGGTGGAAATGCCATTAAAGAATGATCATTACAATACTATACCCTAGGGATCATGGGACCTTTCTAACTAACTTGCATCTGAAACTTCCTAAATTGATTGTCTCCCCAATTAGGACATGGGCTCCTTAAGAGTTGGAATGATCTTGCTTTTCTATTTTATATTTCCAATGCTTTGCATATAATAAGAACAAAATAAATACTTTTTTCATTCATTTATTGTGTCTATGTGTTCCTAGTTCTGCTTATTGACCTATGTACCAGTTCATAAAATTCTTTCTATGCTCCTCTGAATTTTTCATATTAATAATTTATTATAATACATTATTATTCTATTATATTCATGTGTCATGGTTTGTCTAGTTATTCCCCAACTGATGAATATCTATTTTGATTCCAGTTGTTCACTACTATTAAAAAGTTTGAACATTTGGTTAGGCAAAGAATTTTTCTTTTTCTTTTACTTTCTTGTGGTATATCCCTAGAAGTGGGATCCTTATATCAAAGCATATGGACATCTTGGTCAATTTCTTTGTATAATTAGAACTCATTTTTTCTCATCTGAAAGGGTTGCTCTTTGAAAGAAAAATTAGACTTATTCAAAGTACCTCCAGAGTGTGTTTTTGGAGTAGGGGTTCTTAATAATCCTGGGCAAGGGAACAATTCAGGTGGTCTAAGAATTTGGATGGGGGGAAAGTAATATCTTTGATATGATATAATAAGTTTCTTTTTAAAACCTAGATATTAGAGCAATTAGGTAGCTGAACATGTAGAGAGCCAGACCTGGAGTTGGGAGGACCTGTATTTAAATGTAGCCTCAGACACTTCCTAGCTTTGTGACCCTGAACAAGTCACTTGACCCCAGTTGCCTAGCCCTTACCATTCCTCTGCCTTAGAAGCAAAACTTAGTATCCCTTCTAAGACAGAAAGTAAGGGCTTTGGTTTTGTTTGGTTGGTTTTGTTTTTTTCTTTTTTTTAAGGAAAATTCCTGTGTTGGGTTGAATTTGACTCCTGAGGGCCCTTTCCAACTCTAAGCTTTTATGGGTCTATAATTTATTGCTTTGTCTTATCTATACTGAGATAAAATGTTAGAAAGAATAACATGATTTCTAGAGTAGAAAAAAACATTAGATGGGGCATCAGATGTCCCACTCCAAAGCCAGCATCTGGAGAGAAACTCCTTTCTGATTCCTCCATCCTTCATTGTTTATTTTAAAGTTTCCTCCTCTCCCTTTCTCCCTCTTACATTCCTCTTCTCCCAACCATGTATAACATACAAACAATTGATTGTAAACACACGGACTCACATAAGATACTTGATCCCACCAGGGATGCCTTCATCCAGAAAAGCAGCCTGGATAAGTTTCTGGTAAGTATTACTCAGAACTCTCCTGGTTCTTAACTGCAGCTTTTCATCTAGAAAGGGAGAGAATAAGGCTATGTATGACCTGGTATACACATCTGCCCACCAAACCCTGGGTCTGAAGGAATGAAGGTTAAAAAGGAAGGCAGGGAATGAGCTTTCCTAAATGTTGTCATTCTTAACACTTACCTTTCTTCTTAAGAATTGATACCAAGTATAGTTTCCAAAGCAGAAGACCAGCAAGGCTAGGCAATGGGGGTTAAGTGACTTGCCCAGGGTCACACAACTTGGAAGTGTCTGAGGCCAGATTTAAACCCAGGACCTCCAATCTCTAGGCTTGGCTCTCAACCCACTGGGCCACCCAGCTGCCCCCTCAGTTCACTCTTTTTAAAGTTGGTGGTATCTACTGTAGAAAGGTTTCCACCCCAAATGGTAAAAGAATAATAATTTTCAAAAGTTTGAGCATTCAAAAAAGTAAGTCATTAACTATCCAGAGTGATTTATTCTGCAAGAGTGCTAGATGGCTGAAGTTTTTTTTTTTTCCTGTACTTAGAAGAAAGAAAAAAAAGCTTTTTGTTAAATCTCTAATTCCCAAAAATAGTTGGGAATTCTTAATGAAGGTTCCTAGTGCTGACATCTTTCATTCCCAAAAAAACATTCACTATTACATTAGCTATTCATTCATTAATTATTGATTTGTGTTTATTAGGCATGTCCTATAAAAGTTTGTGAAATCCTCCTACACAGAGTTATTGAAATGGCTACCATCAGATAAATACATTGACTGTTGGTTTAAATAACACAGACCAAGTGGCTGAGCCTTTTGTAAGTATTTGAGTATTAAATGACTGATCTAAATCACATGCACTTTTAAAAATAAAATATACACTTCTACTAAACAATAAAAACAATAGCTAGTATTTATATAGTGCTTTAAAGTTTATAAGATACTTGAAAAATATTATCTCATTTTATCCTCAGAACACTGCTGGGAGATGGGAGCTATTATGAGACCTTTTTATGAATAAAAGAAACTGGGGCAAATGGAGGATAAGTGGCTTGCCCAAGGTCAATCAATCAATAAATATTTTTTTAAACCCTTACCTTCCTTCTTGGAGCCAATACACAGTATTGGCAGAAGAGTGGCAAGGGCTAGGCAATGGGGGTCAAGTGACTTGCCCAGGGTCACACAGCTGGGAAGTGTCTGAGGCCAGATTTGAACCCAGGACCTCCTGTCTCTAGGCCTGGTTCTCAATCCACTGAGCTACCCAGCTGCCCCTAAACAATACATATTTATTAAGTAATACTAAGTGCCAGAAACTGTGCTAAGAATTGCAAATGGAAAAAGAGGCAAAAGGCTCTCTGCCCTCAAGAAACTTACAATCTGTTTGGGAGACAACATGCAAACAAAACATAAAAAAACAAGCTATGTTCAGGATAAACAGAAAATAATTTACAGAGATATGGCACTGGAATTATGAGGGGTTGGGATGATTTCCTTTAGAAGATAGGATTTTAGTTGGGACTTAATGAAAACCAGAAACACATAACTAGAATGTGTTTGAGGTTAGATTTAAACTCAGATCTTCCTGAACCCCAATCCAACTCTCTTTCCACTCTGCCACCAGGCAACTCACAAACTAGCAAAATTTTCATTGAAATTTAAGATAAAACCTGGAGGAAAATCTAAAGAAATATAAATTCCAAAGTATGAGTTGGAAGACTTTATCTGCCTAGAACTTAGCTGTTACCAATGTCTAAGTTTCCAGGATAAAATAGAATTCATTCTCATCCTTTCCTTGGGGTGGTGCTGTTTCAATATTCAGTTTTTGGCACAGCACTAAGTTATCTTGATTCAAACTTTGGACTCCTTTTAGTGACTGATTTGAAAGATTTGATCTTTCCTGAAAAATCTCAGTTAGCCTTCCCTGTATCAATTGCCCAGGGAGAAACCATATCCTCCTCTTCCATGTGCTAAAAGCCCTCAAATTCTTCCTCTGGCCTGGCCAGCAGAAAGAAGAAAATGGATGGCTCAAAGCCTAGTTTCACAAGACTCTTCTCGTTGATGGAGATAGATCACTCAATGCTCTTGCCTCCTTGAGAAGCAAAATTGGTGAGCTCTCAGCCCTTTCTGCTTTCAAAGGGTTACAAGTACATTAAGGGAGTTTGTAATAGAAATGAGCCTCCATGACGGACTTTTTCTAATGAGGAAGAGGTTATTCTGACACTTGCCTTTTGCCATCACTCCCATCTCCCAATCAACTCCATAGCTGAAGTTAAACAAAAATTGTTTATATTTTCATAGAAGTAGCATTACCTTGTGATAGTTTCTCTTGGTTTTTACTACCTTGGTTCAGACTTCTTTTTATTTCTTAAAGGAGTTTTCTCTCTATTTTTTCCTCTGAACATTTTAAAAAATACTGACAGAAGAGCTTTAAAAGGTTATATATATATATATATATTTATTTATATATATGTAGGGGTAGCTGGTGGCTCAGTAGACAGAAAGTCAGGTCTGGAGACCAGAGGTTTGGGGTTCAAATCTGACCTCAGACACTTCCTAGCTCTGTGACCCTGGGCACGTCACTTAGTCACTTAACCCCCATTGCCTAGCCCTTATCACCCTTCTGTCTTGGTACCAATACTTATGGAGGCAGCTGGATGGCTCAGTAGACAGAGCCCTTACTACTCTTCTGCCTTAGAACAAATACATAGTATGGATTCTAAGACCGAGATAAAAAAATACTTAGTATCAGGATTTTTTTTTAAAGAAAGAAAAAAAGGAAAATTTTCTTGTACTCACACTCCTTAAGAGCACTCTGTTCTGGTGGGGAAAACACTCGGCACTTGTGATCTGATTTTCTCCTCTTTCTCGCTGACCCTTTGAATGGAGCTTTATCAAAGAGAGACAGACAAGAGTTACAAGGTATATTTGAAGATGTGAGACTGCTAAGGCTCCTTTGGCATTAGCCTTTATGCATATAGGACCTTGTGATCAGAGAAGACCCTGGTCCTACATTCCTGCATTTTCCTTATTGGGACACCATTGGTATTCTAGTCAGGAGCCCTTAATCCTGGCTTCTCTAAAGAGACTTCTCTGCCAGTCTCTTCAGGGATTCTACCACTCACTAGGTTCTGATGCCCATTCTACCACTAATACTTGTGTGATCTTAGCAAATCACTTCCCTTCTTTGGGTCTTCAGTTTCCTCATATATTATAAATTCAGGAGGTAGGAGGAGATGGTCTTTAAGATCCCTTTCAGTTCTATATTTATGATTCAATAATCTCCTTCAAATAAACACTTACCCTGGCTTCCAAGAAACCAAACTCCATGAAGAGGTACAGGATAAACCAATACGTAGGACAAAGCAGTATAGGCTAAACTGCAGACTAGGGTTCTTTAAAGAACCTAAGAGCTAAGGAAGTTTTTCATTTGTGGAAGAAATGAACTAAGCCCATCAAGCAACTAACTCACAGAAATTTCTAGGCTTGAGGAAGGTCTTTCATTTATTCCACAAGTATTTATTAAGAAACTTTTAAGGAATTAAGAGTCAGGTCTTGAGATAGGAGGTCCTGGCGTCACATCTGTCCTCAGACAATGTGATCCTGGGTAAGTCATTTAACCCCTATTGCCTAGTCCTTACCATTCCTCTGCTTTGGAAGCTATACTTGATATTGATTCTAAGATGAAAGAGAAGAAAGAGAGGAAGGAAGGAAGGAAGGAAGGAAGGAAGGAAGGAAGGAAGGAAGGAAGGAAGGAAGGAAGGAAGGAAGGAAGGAAGGAAGGAAGGAAGGAAGGAAGAAAGGAAGAAAGAAAGAAAGGAAGAAAGAAAGAAAGAAAGAAAGAAAGAAAGAAAGAAAGAAAGAAAGAAAGAAAGAAAGAAAGAAAGAAAGAAAGAAAGAAAGAAAGAAAGAAAGAAAGAAAGAAAGAAAGAAAGAAAGAAAGAAAGAAAGAAAGAAAGAAAGAAGGAAATTTCTATATGCAGACAATTATGATAGGCAAAAGTCAAAAACAGTTCCTGACCTCAAGGAACTTAGATTCTATAGGGGTGGGGATGATTTGTACACAGGAAAGTCAATGTAAAATAAATATAAAGTAAGCGTAAAGTAATTTTCTGTGCATCAGGACAATTTTCTGTGCAACCAGGAGCATCAGAAAACATCTTGTGTAGGAGATAGCTCTTTGGCTGGGCCTTCAAGGAACCTAGAGATTCTAGGAAGTAGAGTGGAGAAAAGTATCCCAGACAGAAGGAACTTCTTGTGCAAGAGATGGGTTGTCATGTCCAAGAACATCGAATAAAACAATTTGGCTAAATAAGGAATAATGTATAATCATTCTGGAAAGATAGGCTGGAGCCAGATTGAGAAGAACTCTGAAAGCTAAACTGATTAGTTTTTAGATAGCTCAGTGGCACAGTAGATAGAGAGCTAGACCTAGAGACAGGAGGGCTTTGGGGTCAAATCTAGACTCAGACATGTCCTAGCTATGTGACCCTGGGCAAGTCACTTAACCCTGTTTGCCTAGCCCTTACCTCTCTCCTGCCTTGGAACCAATACTGAGTACCAGTTCTAAGACAGAAAGTAAGGGTTTATTTTTTTTTAAGTAAACAGGAATTTGTATTTGATCTCCTAGAGACAATAGGTAACCACTAGAGTTTTGTTGTTGTTTTTTAACCTTTACCTTCCACCTTAGAGTTAATACTCTGTATTGGTTTCAAGGCAAGGGCTTAAGTAACTTGACCACAGTCACACAGCTAGGAAGTGTCTGAGTCAATTTGTCTCTAGGTCTGACTCTCTATCCACTGAGCCACCTCAGCTGCCCCCAAATTATTTTAAGCCATGACATTAACATATCTTAACGTCTTTAGCTCCATGAGATGTCAAGGCTTAAAATTCCATCATCCCTGAACTCAGTTCTATTGCATGGGCTAGAGGTAAATCTAAAAAGTTTGGGTATATATTTCTCAATTGATGCAAAACTCAAGAAAATAATGAGGGAATGTGTGATGAGATAACTAGAGTGCTGAACCTGAAATCAGGAAGACCTGAGTTTATCTCCTCTCTTGAACTCTTAATATCATCTGATCCTAAGCTACTTAGTTAGCTTCATTGGACCTCAGTTTCCCCATTTATACAAATGGAATAACAATAGCACTTAGTTTGTTGTTACAAAGGTCAAATGAGGGGGCAGCTGGGTGGCTCAGTGGATTGAGAGCCAGGTTCAGAGATGGGAGGTGCTGGGTTGAAATTTGGCCTCAGACACTTCCTATCTGTGTGACCCTGGGAAAGTCACTTGACCCCCATTGCCTAGCCCTTACCACTCTTCTGCCTTAGAGCCAATACACAGTATTGATTCTAAGATAGAAGGTAAAGGTTTAAAAAAAAGAGGTCAAATGAGGTAATGTATTAACACATTACATAAACATGAGTGATTATTAATTCTACTTTTAAAATGAAGATTCATCCAGAAAATGTCAAAAAGGTAGGATATTATGTTGAATGCTATCCATCTTTTCTTATAAGCCATTTTGGCTAATAGCCCAAATAATTAGCTGTTGGCAATTGAGAGTTGTCCATTCACAGCCATAAATCTGAATAAAAGGAGAGGAGACACCAGAATCTTAGAATCTATGAGCTCGAAGGAGCCTCAGGCATCCTTGATTGTAAATGAATTCAAGCCTGGAGAAGCCCATCACAACGACTGTGCTATGATGGCATAATAAGAGTTGGTCCCTAATCTGAACTTTAGTTCAGGAAGTTCTCTTCCCTAAGGAAGAGAAGGGAAACCAGCAACACAGGACACCTAAATGTAGCTCCTGACTGGCAAAGTCGTCAGCTTCCGCCATTATGTTCAGCTGGTCCTCTTGCGTCTTGTCTGCAGACTTGACATTGCCTGGGCAGTTACATACAGGGTCTAAAAGCAAAGAAAGGAAAAATGATGTGAACTACCAGTAGGAATAAAGGACTATTAAATGTCTGCTTCTGTTTGTCTCCCCTTTCTGCTCAGAGCACCTTGATGGAATTCCCCGTTTTATTCACTTTTGCATAACTGACACTGGTCTCCTTACTGTTCTTCACAAAATACACTCCACATCCCACTGGAATGCTCTCCCTCCTCATCCTCCAGTTCCTAAATTCCCTGGCTTCCTTCAAGTCCCAGCTAAAATTCCATTTTCTGCAAAAAGCCTTTTCTGATCTCCTTTACAGTTAATCCCTGGAAGGGCAGCTAAGTGGCTCAATAGATAGAGAATCAACCCTAAAGAAAAGAGGTCCTGAGGTTAAATCTGACCTAGCTGTGTGACCCCAGACAAGTCTCTTAACCCCAAATGCCTAGCCCTTACCACTCTTCTGACTTAGAACTAATATTTGTACCAATTCTAAGAAAGAAGATAAGGATTAAAAAGAAAAGTAAAATGGGCTCAGAGATGCAGTAAAATACCAGATTTGGCTTCAAAAGTCATGAGTTCAAAACCTACCTCAAACACTTTCTAGCTTTGTGACCCTGGGGAAACTGCTTAATCTGACCTAGTTTCCTCATCTGAAAGAGTTAAATTCAATGGCCTCTAAACTACTTTCCACATTTAAATCTATTTTCCTACAATTTAGCTTTTTTTTATGAACACTTATCTTCCTTCCTAGAATCAATACCACATACTGGTTCTAATACATAATATTGATTCTAAGGAGAAGAGTGGTAAGAGCTAGGCAATGGGGATCAAGTGACTTGCCCAGGGTCATATAGCTAGAAAGTATTTGAGTCCATATTTGAACCCAGGACCTCTTATCTCCAGGCTTGACTCTGTCTACTGAGCCACCTACCTACCCCACAATTTAGCTTTAAGAAGTATTAGATTTTCCCTCCTTGAAGATCTTTTAGCAAATGATGACTACTTATCAGTTATGTTATCATAGGGGTTCCCTTCATGTAGGCATTGGATTAGATGATTACTAAGGTCCCTTTCAACACTCAGATTCTATCATTCTGTGGTTATGGTCAGTGCCATATTCCCCTATTTGACCATAATGCTTTCTCTGAGAAAAGGGATCATGTCTTATAAAAGCCTGGTATATCCCCTAGTGCTCAATAAAGTGTTCTCAGTGTACTAACCACTTAATAAATGTCTGAAAATTTTTTAAAGACAACCGCCAAGGTAGCACACATTTGTAGTCCCTGCTACTAGAGGGGCCAAAGCTAATGAGTTCTGGAGTTCTGAGCTTTGGTTAATCTAAAGCCAATCAGATGTCTGAATTAGGCAGTTAACTGATTGAAGTTGGAGCCAGAGCAGGTCAAAATTTCCACAGTTGGGGGGAGGAAGGAAGGAAGGAAGGAAGGAAGGAAGGAAGGAAGGAAGGAAGGAAGGAAGGAAGGAAGGAAGGAAGGAAGGAAGGAAGGAAGGAAGGAAGGAAGGAAGGAAGGAAGGAAGGAAGGAAGGAAGGAAGGAAGGAAGGAAGGAAGGAAGGGAGGAGGGAGGGAGGGAGGGAGGAGGGAGGGAGGGAGGGAGGAGGGAGGGAGGGAGGGAGGGAGGAGGGAGGGAAGGAGGGAGGAGGGAGGGAGGGAGGGAGGGAGGATGGAAGGAGGGAAGGAAGGAGGGAGGGAGGAAGGAAGGAAGGAAGGAAGGAAGGAAGGAAGGAAGGAAGGAAGGAAGGAAGGAAGGAAGGAGGGAGGAAGGAAGGAAGGAAGGAAGGAAGGAAGGAAGGAAGGAAGGAAGGAAGGAAGGAAGGAAGGAAGGAAGGAAGGAAGGAAGGAAGGAAGGAAGGAAGGAAGGAAGGAAGGAAGGAAGGAAGGAAGGAGGGAAGGAGGGAAGGAGGGAAAGAGGGAAGGAGGGAAGGAGGGAAGGAAGGAAGGAAGGAAGGAAGGAAGGAAGGAAGGAAGGAAGGAAGGAAGGAAGGAAGGAAGGAAGGAAGGAAGGAAGGAAGGAAGGAAGGAAGGAAGGAAGGAAGGAAGGAAGGAAGGAAGGAAGGAATGGACAGAAACATGTAAAAGAACCCAGATAGTCCTCTGAGTTCCAGATCTGAGCAGCATCAGGGTATGGAGAATGAAGGGAGTGGTGAAGCTTCTCTATTTAGGGCACTCCTTTCCTCCTCAAAAAATTTTAGGGTCTTTTTTTCTATATCACATGAAGGGTACAATTTTCAATAATCATTTTCTGACATTTTTATTATGTATTCTCCCCCTTCCCCAAGATGGCAGATAATATGATCTAGGTTGTACATTTCTTATTATACAATACATATTTCCCCATTCATCATGTTGTGAAAGAAGACACATGTTGCTAACACTAGAGAAAAATTCATGGAGGAAATAAAGTGAAAAATGATATACTTTAATCTGCATTCAGACTTTGTCAGTTCCTTGTAGAGCAATGGATTGCCTTTTTCATCATAGGTCCCTTGGAGTTGTCCTGGATCCTTGCATTACTGAAAATAGTTAAGTCATTCACAGTTGATCACTGTACTTTGTTATTACTGTGTACTCAGTTCTTCTGATTCTGCTCACTTCACTTTGCATCACTTCATATAAGTCTTTTCAGGGTGGTGGTGGTTGTTTTATGATTGTCTTATTTGTAATTTCATTTGTTTTGTTTGTTTTTAAAACTCTTATCTTCCATCTTAGAATCAGTACCATTTATTGGTTCCAAGGCAGAAGAACAGTAAAAGCTAGGTGATGGGAGTTAAGTGACTGCCCAGGATAAGATAGCTAGGAAGTTTCTGAGGCCAGATTTGAACCCATGATATCCCATCTCTAGAAGTCATCTAACTGTTCCCTACTCCTTCTTTTTTAACTTTATCTGAAGCATAGTAGATTATGTTCTAGCCCTTTACCTTTACTCTGATTGTCTCTCAGCCTTGTGTATTTCTTGTAGACAACATATTGTGAGATTCTAGTTTTTAATGTGCTCTGCTATCCTCTTCCATGAAAGGTGAGTTCATTCTGTTCATATTCAGTTATGATTAATAACTGTGTTTCCCTTCACCATATTTTCCTTTTCTTCTTCTTCTCCTTTCTGCCTTGCCCTATTGATAAATATTTTTGTTCCCCCTCCCTTTTGTCTATCCCTCCCTTTTCTTGTTATCCCTCCCCTTATTACTTCCCTAGAAGGTAAAATGGGTTTCTATAGCTAATAGCACTCAGATGTTATTACCACTTTATACCAGTTCTGATGAGAATAAGGTTTAAGCATTGTCCACCCCTTTCATCTTCCCCTCTATTGTATTGATTCTGCCATTCTTCCTCATATGAGATAATTTACCCCCAATTTTCTCTCCTTTTCTCGTTTCACAGTATATTCTACTTTCTTATCCCTTGATTTTGGTTTTTTTATATCATCCCATCATATCCAACGTACTCCCTGCTTTCTGTCTATGTAGGCTCTTATTCATTGCCCTAATAGTAATAAAGTTCTTAAGTATCTTTCATAGCTTAAGTATTTTAAATAATTTAAGTATCTTAGGTACTTCAAGTATCATAGATATCTTAAGTATCCTAGTTAACACTTTCCCATATAAGAATGTGACCAGTTTAACTTCAAGTCCCTTTAATTTTTTTTCTTATCTTTTTATATTTCCCTTAAATGTCAAATTTGATCTTTGAATTTTCTTTTCAACTCTGGTCATTTTGTCAGGAATGTCTTCTATTTAGTTAAATGTGTATTCCTTCACTGAAGCATCATGTTGAGTTTTGCTGAGTAGATGATTCCTGGTTGTAGTCCTAGATCCTTTTCTTGTGAAATATCATATTTCTTACTTCTAAGTCCTTTAATGTAGAAGTTACTAGTTCTTATATAATTCTGACTGTGGCTCCACAATATTTTAGTTGTGATTTTTTTCTGCCTGCTTGCAATATTTTCTCCTTTGCCTGGGAGTTTCTGGAATTTGGCTATAATAATCCTGGGATTATTAAATTTGGGATCTGGATCTCTTTTGTGGAAAGGAAACTAAAACAAGTTCTAGACTTTCTGCCACTGTGTTGGAAGAAGCAAAAGTAGGAATATTAGAGAGAGAAGAAATTGATAAGACTGACAGTTGGTGGGGGAAGGGGCAACTGGGAGTGGCATATGTAATGGTTTTGTTCAAACATTTATTGTACTGAATTTATTGTAAAACCCTAAACTACCCTTACCCAAACTTTTCTGCATAGAATTCCTTAGATTAGATAAAGTTAGCATAGAAAAATGATAGAGTGATTGAGGGAACTTTATTATTTTGGGGAAAGTAATTAGAAATTAGATTTAGTACATTGGTAACTATAATAAAAATAAGTGACCTTGGGAAGGTCACAACAAAAAAAAGGGACAGTTGTGGAAAGGAAACTAAAACAAGTTCTGGACTTTCTGCCACTGTGTTGGAACAAGCAACAGCGGGAATATTAGAGAGAGAAGAAATTTATAAGACTGACAGTTGGTGGGGAAGGGGCAACTGGGAGTGGCAGTTGGTCATGTGAGGAGCACTTCTTTCCTGGCTTTGGAAGTGGGGGGAGTTTCTTCTTCTTCGTCTCTGGATAGAAGTGCCTCTGTTTTCTTCAGCCCGAAGAGACAGGCCCAACAAGCTCTGAAGGTCAGAACTTTCTTGTTTCTTGCTGTCTACTGTTAAGATTTTTAAATTAAGAAAACTAGCACAGATATAGCATAGACAGGAAAAAGAGAAACCCTCCACCAGCCTGTGAGTCCTGACCTCAGCTCCAAAGCTGAGAAAGACTCAAACCTTATATAGGGAAATCCCTCTTCCTTGATATCTCTCTAATCCGAACTGGTTATTAAAATTAATCTTATTTGAATATTGCAGTCAGATAAGAGGACTATCTTTTCAGGGGGTATAGAGGGAGCTGAACCTCAGGACAGTCATTCAATTACAAATGGTCCTTATCAGACCCCTGCTGGGTGACCAAAGTCTGGGGAAAGGCTTGTCCCTCAGGAGGGTCCATGTTTACCTGCTCTGGGAATCTTTGGCATCAATCCATAGACAAGACATCTCCACAGGCTATCATAAGTGGCCCATTTCTCAGACACCCCATTTTGTTCAAAAATAGCCTCTCGGCAGGGGGCATCTCTCTCCTTTTGCCTCACTGGCAGCCATATTCCCTCTCTCCCTTCAATTACTCCATTCCCTGCTACAAACCTTCCATATCCCCCATTCTTCTTATCCACCTATCTTTCCCTATAAATATTACACTTTTACATAGTGATCAGTGGATTCTTTCAATTTCTATTTGCTCCTCCTGCTCAAGAACATCAAGGCAGTTCTCTTTGATAATTTCTTGCAATATAGTGTCCAACTCCTTTTCTTAATCATGGCTTTCAGGAAGAACAATGTTATAATTAAAATTAATCTTGGAGATTGTATATTAAATTATAATTATTTATTTGTAAAAGTGAGAGAGAGAATGAGAAGTCTAACTAGAAAGTCTCTAAGCTTGTCATGTCTCTTTGATCCCAAGTTCCCAACTAGGAAAGATCATAAGGTCAGATAAGAGCAGGAATACTCAGCCCAGAGAGGAAATCTAGTCTCAAAAGTTTATCCCTTGCTGGCCCTTCAAACCTAATTTAATCCCTCCTACTCAGAGTTTCTAATTGGCCAAGATTTTACTTCAATCCCCACCTTTAGCAGACACATCACATACATTGACTTCTGTTGGTGAGGAATTGCATTGCCACACTGACAAATTAAAGTACATGACTCAATGGTGCCTATTTATAAGGTGAGTCTTCCTGGAATTAGAGTCCCCTAAATATTTAATTCACATACCAGTGATCCTTGGGTTATCTCTCCTCAATCCGTTTTCCAAGTTGGTTGCTTTACCAGTGAGATATTTCTGATTTTTTTTATATTTCTTCATTCTTTTGAATTTGTTTTATTGTTTTCTGTTGTCTCATGAAGTCATTAGCTTCCATTTATTCAATTCTGATTTTTAGGAAGCCCTTTTCTTCTCTGAAGCTTTTGTACTTCCTTTTTTAGAGAGGTATTTTCCTGTTTGAAGATTTGAATTTCCCTTTTTAAAAATTTGTTTTATTCAGAATTTGTTTTCTTCTGTGAGTTCTTGTTCCAAGCTGTTGATTTTTTCTATCATCTTTTCTACTTTTTCTTCTAAGACTCTTATTTGGTTTTTTTTTTTACCCTCTTTTGGAGCTCTTCTAGAAGTTCATTTTGGGCCTGAGATCCCTTCACATTTTCCTTTTAGGGTTCACATATGTCTGTTTCTGAGTTTACATTTTGATCTTTCTTTTTACAGAAATAGTTTTCAAGGGTCAGGACTTTTCTTTGTTTTTTACTCATTTTGGAGGGACTTTTTTGTGATCTTGCCTATATGTTGAACTCAGCTCCTCTTCTGAGATGGAGGGAGTATTTTTCTTTGATTCCTTCAGGTGCCACATACAGTGGATTTAGCTGGATTCCACTCCTCAGCTGCCAATTCCCCCTTGTGCTGTGAGTGCTGGGGTTGTTCCTAATGCCAAGAGTTCCTCCAGGTGTATTTGCAGAGAGTCACTCCTCAAGCTTCTTAGCATTTGCTTGCCCCTGGCTGTTCCTCACTTTGTTGATTCCACTGTTCTCACCTCTTGCCTCAATGGGAGAAGGGTTCTTCCTGCTGTCCCTCTACATTTTCTTCTGCTGAAACCCTGATTCTCTCTGTCTTCTGCTGGTTCTCTAGTCCTCAAATTTCAATAACAAATCATAAAAAAAAAGCATCAATAGGAAAGATGAAAACATCTGGTGGCCCCTTTTCTTGAACAAAGAGAAGGAAGGAAAAATATGCCCATGTAAGAGGACTTCTTATTCAGGCCCAACCCTTCAGTTTCCAGTCCAGTATCTCAGAAGCAGGAAATCATTGACTCTTCTAAAATATGCAAACCTTCACCTAATTTGGTAACCCTTTGCTAGCAATAGACCATAACACCATTTTAAAACTACGAACCAATTTTTTTTTACTCACAATTGAGTTTCACACTTCTTGCTACTGGTTTCTCTAGGGGTTTCATTCTGTGGTTTTTAATTAGATATGGAAACCATTTTCTTAATTAATTTCTTAATACCTTAAGTAGTTATCCAACCCAGATTCTAATCCATTCAAATGTTGTTGGCTAACCTGAAATCAGGATAGACCACTGTGGGGGTGGGAGGGGGGGAAAGGCAGTTTGGTACAAAAAAACAAAACAACCCTAAACTTGGGGTTCCAGGACTTTAAATTAAATCCAGGTTTTGATATTTATCACCTTTGTGACCTTAAGCTACATAATCTCTCTGTGATTAAGTCACTCTCTATGGGTCTTAGTTTTGCTGTTGTTGTTATTGCTGTTCATTTGTTTCAATTGCATCCAACTCTTTTTTACTCCATTTGGAGTTTTCTTGGCAAAGTACTGAAGTAGTTTGCCATTTCTCATCTCATTTTATAAATGAGGAAATTGAGACAAATAGTGTTAAATTGCTTGCCAAGTATCACACAGCTAGTAAGGCCTGAGGCCATATTTGAACTCAAGACTTCCTGACTCCAGGGCTCTATCCACTGGGCTCTATCCACCTAGATACCCTAAGGTCTCAGTTTGCTCATCAATAAAACATGACAATATACTCATTGGTCCCTAAATTTCCTTCCAGCTCTAAATCTGAGATTCTATGATTTAGAGGCAATGAGATTTCTCTAAGAAGAAATTTGCTTATAAATAGTTCTTTCGAGATATCAGAGTGGAAGGATATCTATAAGTACTTGAGCAGAAGGGAACCAATGAGCATAGCTCCATAGATACTTCAAGATGCTCACTCTCTGTTTTATAGGTGAACAGGCTGAGACCAAAAATGATGGAAGTGACTTTCTGAAGCCAGTTAGTAGTGCTCACTTGTAGGACCTATTCCTCTTGCAGACCATACAAATGTATTTTCTATTTCATAAAAAAGAGTGTGGGCTACACAGTACTCAGAATGATTAGATTATGATTAGATTGTAATGTCCTTTAGGGTGGGGGCTGTCTTTGGCTTTTTGTGTGTGTGTAGTATCTTCAGAGCTTAGCACAGTGCCTAGCACATAGTAAGCACTTAATGTTTATTGATTAATTGGAATAGAGCCAGAATACCCTAGTCTGGGTCCTGACTTCATCATCTTGACTTTTAGCTGTTTTGAGACTTAATTTAGAATATTGGTTGAATGAAGTGGGGGGGGGGGGAGGGAAGAGAGAGGTATTTAGCCAGGAGAAGAAAAGATTCTGGAGGATAAGATAGGTAGCTGTCCTCAAGGATCTGAATGTCATATGGAAAAGGGATTAGATATATCCTGTTTTATAACTAACTGAAAGAACCAAAAGTAAGAAGCAAAGGGACAAATTTAGATTTGCTATCAGGAAAAACTTCCTGACAATTTCAGCTATCGGTGGGTGGAATGGGCTATGCAGAGAGGTAGTGGGCTTCTCCTCTTCAGAAGTCTTCAAGTGGAGGCTGGATCATCATTTGTCTGATATGTTATAGCAAGGATTTTTTTTTTTTGGCATTTCAGTTGAACAAGATGGCAAAGTCCCTTCCAACTCTCAAATTCCTGTGAGTCTTAATTTCATCATCTGTTTAAAAAAAAAAGTAATGGGGCAGGGGGAGCAACTAGGTAGCTCAGCGGATATAAAGCCAGATGTGGTGATGGGAGGTCCTGGATTCAAACCTGGCCTCAGACACCAATCCACAGTATTGATTCAAAGACAGAAGTTAAAGGTTTGTTGCTTTGTTTGTTTTTTTAAGAGTAATGGATTTCCACTACCTACTTGGAGTTGTTATTGTCATCAAATGAGATTATGTATGCCAAGATTTTGTAAAGCTTGATGAAATATGTGGTTAAATATCTATGTCCTCATTGAACCCCCAAGTTCTGTGGCTCAAGTCAGCCTAGTTTATAAAGCTGAAAACCTGAGGAGAGTAAAGGGACCAAAAAAAATGCAAATAATAATTATAATAACAATAATAATAACAGTATTTAGGTAGTCCTTTAAGGTTTACAAAAGCACTTTAGAAATATTATTTCACTTCTTTCTCACAATGACCTTGAAGGTTACTTTTATCTCTATTTTATAGATGAGGAAACTGATATGGGCAGCAGTTAACTTGAAAATGAATTTGAACACAGATCTTGACTCTGGGTCCAGTGCCACCTAGCTGCCTCTGACATACCATTAGTCCTAATATAGCCTGACAACAATCAGCATGAGGTCAAAAAACATTGGAGTGAACGGATGGCTGGCTCTCCCAGTCAGAGTATCCCTTTGGGTCTGCTCTCTGCACCCCCTCCAGCAATGGCACAGGAAGCTGTCAGAGGTCCCTGAGACCAGGACCTACAGCAGGAAAGCATCAGCTGCAGAAGCTTCATCTGCACCAAAGCTCATGCCTTGGGTGGTGAAGAGGTGACAACACCTCGAGCCAGAACTCCTGAGCCCTTCATCTAATTTTGTGCTTTACTGATACTATGAAGGGAATATTAGTTAGAGACAGTCATATTTTCTACACTCTATTGCCTGCTCCTGCGAGGGAAAGTTGTAAATGGGTAAGATGACTGAATTGAGTCTTTCCTACAACTCCTGTATTCTAAGCATGCCTTTTACTGTCTGAGTCTGCCTTGGGTTCACAGCCTCATCACAGCTATTCTATTACATATTGCTTTTATTGTTTCTATGCAAAGAGCAAAACTTAGCACCCCATCAGGTTGCACTGTTCGCATGGCAAGCAGCTCCATTATGCCATGGCTGTATAAAAGGAGTTCAACGAAATATAGCAAACTCAGGCAAACAACAGGGTTTTTGACCAAGAGGGGCTCAGAGCTATTCTGATCCATGTAAATGCACACTAACCATATATTTAACTGATTGTGTGACCTTGAAAAGGAAGCCATTTAGCCTCTAGATCTCAGTTCTCTTATCTACAAAATGAAAGGTAGAGCAGATCAGTTCCAAAGTTCTATAAGTTGGGGGTATCATGAGCTCATAGGTCAGAGTTTTGCTCAAAGGAAGGAAACTGGTTTTGAGATTGTTTCATGAAATCATGGCAGTGCAGAGCTGAGAGGAGCCTTGGAGATGATTGGATCCAATTCTATTACTTTACAAAGGAGCAAAATGAAGACCAGAGAGATTAAGTGGCTTCCTGAACAAGGTCGCATAGACAATGAGTAGCAGAACTGAATAACACCAATCATATTCTTTATTTCCTCTCTTTCTTCCTTCTTCCTTTCTTTCCTTCCTTCTTCTCTACATCTCCTCTCTCCCTCCATCCTTCCCTTCCTGGCTCCTTCCTTCCTTCTTCTAGCACCAGTAATGGGGTTCAGAAAGTTCTTAAGACTACTTCTGGTAACATGGGAGCCTTTAGCCCTTTGTAAAAGTCACAAATAACCAAAAGTTCCTGTTTCCTGTTTGATACATGCCCTTTAGCAAAGGACCAGAGTACAGGTGTCATCAGAAGTATTCTGAGTGTATGCTCAGCTCTGTCACCCCACTACACTTCCTTCTTCCTCCTTCTCTCCTTCCCTTCATTTTCTTTTCTTTCTTTTCTTTTTTTAAACTCTTACCTTCGACCTTAGAATCAATACTAAATATCAATGTCAAGGCAGAAAATCAGCCAGGGCTAGGCAGTTAGGGTTAAGTGTCTTGACCAGGGTCACTGAGCTAAGAAGTGTATGAATTCAAATTTGAACCCAGGACCTCCCATCTCCAAGCCTAGTGCTCTTATCCACTGAGTCACCTAGCTGCCCTTCTTTCCTTTGCTTTTCAAAACAAAGCTCATACAACCACTTAGGATTGCTGCAAAATAACATTCAGTGAATTGAAAAGTACTTTGCAAAGTACATACCCCTTTCTCTGACCCATCATCCTACTTTAAGAAGCTACCTGGGCATTGACCAGACCTTTTCATCATACACAGGTCCTAAGAAAATGAAAGCTGCCCCTTACCTCACCTTCCTCTAGGAGAGAAATGTGCTTGCTTCCACATTCTCTCTGAACTTTTATTAAGTAGAAAACTATTAAGTGAGATCCAGCTCTGGGACAAATTGGGCATGACCTGCCCTAGATATGCTGAGAATAGAAGGTCATAATGGGGCTGACCTTTTTTCCTAAGCAATTGTGGTAGGGATGTGGTTAAAAAAAATAAAAATAAAAACAAAATTCCTGATGCCAGGGCAACTGAAAATTGCCATGAATTATTACTTAAAAAAATATTGCTGCCTCCAGATGTTCAGACATGCATGACTCTGCCCTTTTTGCTTATTTTCCCTATTGCAAAACTGTGGTTAGCTGAGTATTTGTTGTCATCAACTGCTATTACCTTGTCTGTATTTATCTCAGTGAGCACTGAACCTGAAAATGGCATTTTTTGAAATGAAATCTTCTGGGTTAAATTGTGCTGGGAGTGGTGCACAATATTCATTGATATGCAATAATTACCTGTACACAAAAAAGTTGGTTTTTATTTTTCCCACAATCCTTCTCTTCTCCTCCTTTTCTTCATTCTATTGACTTGGTTTTGTCGTCTATCCATTTTATCTTTAGATTTACTCTTGGATCAGAGACTTAGAGCTGAAAAAGGCTTTCAGGGTCACCTAATACAACCCTCTCATTTTATAAAGACCCCATGAGGTAAATTAAAAATAGAAAAGCAGCTGTTAACCTTTTAATAATATGCCTGAAGCCATAGAAATTTAGTGTTAGAAGGACTTGATAGATGGGAGCAGCTGGATACCTAAGTGGATTGAGAGCCAGGCCTAGAGATGGGAGGTCCTGGGTTCAAATCTGGCCTCAGACCCTTCCCAACTATGTGACCCTGGCCAAGTCACTCGACTCCCATTGCCTAGCCCTTACCACTCTTCTGTCTTGGAACCAATAATGGTTCCAAGACAGAAGGTAAAAGTTTAAAAAAAAAAACAAAAAAAAGGCATTGAGATGGGAAAAGAGCCTCTGTCCTATCCACCTCACAGGGTTGTGGGGGGAACTTAAGCAATAATTCATTGGATAAATGAAGGAATATGAAAGTGCTCAGTAGAGTGAACCCATAAAGGACAATCATCATGATGTGCTAGAATGGAGAGTTTAAGGTCCCACCACAAGGAGCAACTTAGGAACTTCAGAGACAAACTTTTGGACATTCTATCCAATGACATAGGTTGACACCCATTCATTCCTGTTCATCCTATGCAAAATCTTACCTGGGTCTTTTCCATAAGTTTTTCATAAGGGTGTCACTCGGTATACTGGAGACTGTCCTCTCTTTCCACTGACATCAGATGTGTCCCAGGAGAGCAATCTAATTGACTCCCTGTCATCCTTTATTCTTGCTAGCTAACTATCTTATCTCATCTTTTCCTAGAGGCAGCTAGGTGGCATGGTGGATAGAGAGCACAGGGCTTGGACTCAAGAAAACCTGAGTTCAAATCTGGCCTCAGACACATACTATCTGTGTGGTCCTAGCCAAGTCATTTAATCTGTTTGCCTCAGTTTCCTCAACTATAAAATGAGGATAATAACATCACCCACTTTGCCAGGTCATTGTGGAGATCAAATGAAATAATATTTGTAAAAATATTTAGCAGTGTCTGGCTTGCAGGAGTTGCTATATAAATGTACCTGCTGAAGGTTTTTAATGTTTCTGGGTCCCAGTCTCCTAAATCTATCAAACGAAGACATTAAGTTCCTTCCTTGTTCTGGGGCTCTAATCTACTCCCCAGAGAACATGGTTTGGGGTCAAAAAGTAGCCTCAGGTTCCTCAGCTGTAAAATTAGGATAGTAACAGATTCTCTTCTTATCATACAATTCGTTCCTGCCATGTTTTTTTACCGTGGTCCATCTCTGGAGTTCCTCATTGGCTATATGTTGCAGCCTGCTTACATTCATCATGGTACCTGTCCTTCACCTCCTCCTTGACATTCTTTTTTTTTTCAAAGCATTCCATATCTTGGTGCCATATAGCAACCGTAATAGAATATTAGTATTGAAAAGATGTACTTTAGCTCTCATGAGAAGCTCAGGGTCAGTAAAAGAGTTTTGCAATTTCCAGCTGCCTCTCTTCCTCTTGTTCAACTCTGGTCTCAATTTGTCATTCAACTCTACTGTCTATCCCAGATAAACCTATTCAATATCCAGCAGAAATGCATGTTGAAATCTGAGCAACAAAAAGCCGTTATTCAATTGGCCTTTTTCTGTGTGGATAGACAGGTCAAACTCCTTTGAGTGATTACATATCTCTTCCAGGAAGATGTCCAATGTCCTAGGACTTGATGTGCAATCAGATCTCTAGAGGACCTCACCACCCACTGGACTCTACCTTGGTCCTCTTTGTCTTTTTTATTCCTGCTATCCCATCCTGCCTCATTTAGTCCAATTCTACCAGAAATGAGCCCAGGCTGAATATTATTCCATCCTGACTTGCCTCTCTGAAATAACCAACTTCTTTAACATAAAATCACATTCCTTATCAGGAATTAACTTTATGCCCCAAAACCACTTTCTCTGGGGAAAATTGGAACCCCAGAACAAGAGAGAAACTGTCTTCATTTTATAGATTTTGGAGTCTGGGGCCTAGAGACATTAACTGACTTGTCTAAAATTCATTGTAAAACCAAGTGCCAAGACTCCTGACATTCTATTATACTACGTTGCCCTCTAATTCACATTACCTGCTACTTCCCTTAATGAGACAACCTTATGTAGAATACAGCAAAGTGTTGAGAAGAAAAATACTCACCAGAAGTCACTGAAGAGAAAACTCATTTTTCACTCTTTAGCACCAAGAAGTTCTGTAACTGGTTCTGTCTGCTTTGCTTTAGAGCACAGATATTAGGGGCCACGTAATTCACATAAACTTTGTGGCCACAGTTACAAAAACCACATTTAGAGAAAGAGAAGTGAAACCAATATACTGTCAGGTGGCTATTTATGCCAAACTCCTCCCCAAGATTTTGACTTTATTGGGTTTTTACTTCCTTCTACTAAAATTAGAATTTTTGAATTTAGGACTAATGATAGGAATCAAATGAATAACCTGGACATAGCTCTAACTCATCCCTGTAAGCAAGTGGTTTTCAGGATGGCTAACATCTCACTCATTCAAAGGATAATAAGTTTAAATATGGAAGGAGCTAGACATGGGTATGCAATTCCTACTGCCAAGGATGCTACAACTTGTGAATTGCTTGAGCTCAGGAGTTTGGAGCTACATTAGAATGCTAAACTTGGAGCCAGAAAGACCTGGGATCAAATCTCACCTTAGATGCTTCCTAGCCATGTGAACCTGGTCAATTCCTTAAACTTCTAAGAAGATAAACAGTATGCGTTTTCAACAACATAAAGGCTAACAGACTATTGGGGGATACATGAAAACTGGGTTCTAACTGGCAGTGAAGCAGGCATTCATCACAAGAGAGGATTGAACTAGATGAGATATGCTTGTACTTTAATTTAGGGCTAGAAACCTAGAGGATCCTGACCCTATGACTGGCTAAAATTGACAATTCAGTCAGCCAAAAGGCATTTATGTATTTATTTTTAAAACCTTCACCTTCTGTCTTAGAATCAATATCAAGTATCAGTTCCAAGGCAGAAGAGAAGAGTTAGGCAACTGGGGCTAAGTGATTTGCTCAAGGTCACACTGGTAGGTAGTGTCTGAGGACAGATTTAAACCCAACATTTCCCAGCTCTAGGCTTGGCCACTATCCACTGAGCCACATAGATGCCCTTCAATGGGCATTTATTAAGCACTTACTTTGTCAGGCACTGTGCTAAGCATTTGGGGTAAAAAGAAAAGCATGACAGTCCCTGCCTTAGGAACTACAGTTTAACAGGGAAGACATCATGCAAATAACTATGTGCCAACAAGCAATTTACAGGATAAATTGGAACTAATCAGCAAGGGAAAGACTACCAAATAAAGAAGGATCAGGAAAGAAACTCCCTTCATATGCACAGAATACCCCGGTAACTTTGGAGTTCGAGATTCAGTGGGATGAGAAGATCAGAGGCTAGATCACAAGGGATGAAGAATAGAGTGAGAGGAGAAAGAATGGAGAAATGTATGTTTAAAATTATTTGGAAATTAAAGAATGTCATCTTAAAGAATGAATAGATCAAAGAACAAATCATAGAAACAATAATTCCATTAAAAAGAATGACAGTAGAGGGCAGCTAGGTGGCTCAGTGGATTGAGAGTCAAGCGCAGAGATGGGAGGTCCTGGGTTCAAATCCAGCCTCAGATACTTCCTAGCTGTGTGACCCTGGGCAAGTCACTTGACCTCCATTGCCTAACCCTTACCAAACTTCTTAGAACCAATACACAATATTGATTCTAAGACGGAAGGTAAGGGTTTATTTTTTTTTTAATGACAGCAATGAGACAACATACAAACAACATTTATAGATGTAGCCAAAGCAATATTCAGGGAGAATTTTATACTTCTGTACATATACACCAATAAAAGAGAGAAAGAGCAGATCAATGAATTGGGCATGCAACTAAAAAAAAAAGCTAGACAAAAAAAAGAACAAATTTAAACCTACCCCAAATCACACCAAAATAGAATTACTGAAAATCAAAGGAGAGATTAATAAATTTGGAAGAAAAAATCCATCACACTAAAAAATAAAAGTAGGAGTTGGTTTTATGAAGGGAGAATTTTTATGGTTAATTTTATGTAAAAAAAAAAAAAGAAACCAAATGACCAGTATCAAAAATGGAAATGGTAGTGCTTGCTTTGGCAGCACATATACTAAAAATGGAAACGGTAAATATATATATATATACCAATGAAGAAGAAATTAAAGCAATTATTGGGAATTATTTGGCTCAATTATATGCCAGTAATACCAAGAATATAAGTGAAAAAATGCTTCAAATTACTATTATTTAAAGAAATGTACATTGCATCTACTCTGAGATACCACTTCATATCAATCAGATTTGAATAACATGAATAACATGACAGAAAGGAAAAAGATGACAGAAAAAGAGACACTAATACACTGTTGGTGGAATTGTGAACTGCCCCAACCGTTCTGGAAGAAAAGTTTGGAACTATGTCCAAAGGTCCATAAATCTGTTCATATCCTCCAAACCAGCAACACTACTACAAAAACAGAATGTCAGAAGCTAGATATATACCAATATCTCACACCCTATTGTAAGAATTGGAATAATATTTCGACCCAGATATATATTTTATAAAGTTTATTAAGAAGGGTAGACAATCATTCCTAAGTTTAAAGATAATTTAAGGGTTGTGATTTAAAATCTAAATTAATTGGTTGCCAGGGAAAAAAAATCTCAAAATAAAATACCCAAGTCAGTCTGGAAATGTATTGAAATTTTTAATTAATATAGAGGAAAGGATTTAAGGAGAAAGAGGGAAGAGGGTATAGGATTTTTTTACTTGGCCTGTGCCAGGGGGAGTTCAACATCTCTGCCACTAGGTCTCTGAAGGAGATTAGAGGCTTCTAATAGGATCAAGTTTGGAAAGTAAAGGAGGGAAAACTCAGCCAGAAACTCACCACTGAACCAGACAAAAGCTGTAGCCACGCCAAGATGCTGAAAGGCCCAGCACGCTGCCACCAGCCACCTCTCTTTCGCCAAAGGTACTGGAGAGAGGAAGTGATGCGAAATATATAGACCTTTTACTCTTGTGTCTTCTCTAAATTTTCACATCTACCAATCACATCAGAGGCTTTTCTCCAGGACTGTCCACTCTTTAGTTCTCATCTTCTTTGATTAGATTATATCTTTTGAGTTACTTAACACTTCTTTGTTAAGTTCAAGTTTAGTTACTTGACCTTTTTGTGATTAATTTAACCTTTATAGTTACTTAACACTTTTTTGTATTAAGATCTTAAAATAGACTTAGCTTAAAGTTCTAGCTTCACCCTAAAGTAAGAACTAAGTACCTTCATTGTTCAATCAGGAGATTACAATTTCATCTTCTCCATAAAGTAAGATCTAAGTAGGGTGGAGTAATTTAAAGTTCACATAAGTAACCTGACCATGTGATCCCTAGCCTGCCAGTCTCTTTCACTCTTTCCTCTTTCCCCCCTCACCTGCCTACTCTGTTCCTGACTTTTTCCTTCTTCATTTTCTTCTTGATTCTCCCCCAATTCCCTCTCAATTCTCCTGCTCAGAAGCCCAAAACCTTGACCTTTATTGATGCACAGCATGTTGATCAAAGCAAAACCTGGTGCAACTGTGGTAAATCAGGAATGTTTGACAGACAGATCAAGCTACTGAAGGAGGGGGAGGGGATAAAACTTCCTTGACACACTATATCAAGATAAGATCAAAAGGGACACATGATTTAGATATAAAGAGTAATACCATGACTAAATTGGGGGAATACGGAATAGTTTATCTGGCAGGCCTTTGGAGAAAGGAAAAATTTATGACCAAATAAGAAATAGAGTACTATTAGATATAAAATGAATAATGTTGATTATATTACATTTAAAGGCTTTTGTACAAACAAAACTATAATATTACCAAGCTTAAAAGGGAAACAAAAAACTGGGGAAATTTTTAGAACAAATTTCTCCAGTAAAGGTCTAATTTCTCAAATTTATAGAGAATTAAGTCAAACTTATAAGAATATAAGCCATTCTATAACTGAAAAATGGTTAAAGGATATAAATAAGCAATTTTCAGATGAAGAAATCAAACTATCAATAATCATATGAAAAAATGTTCTAAATCACTCATGAGAGGGAAGAGCCAAGATGGCAACAAAGTAGCAGGGAAATTCTGAAACTGTTCTGATGAATATCCTTCCAAAATTATCTTTAAAAAACATCTCAAAAGGACAGGAGTCAAAGCAGAACAAGGCAAGGGGGCTCTCCCACTGAACTCAATGGAAAAAGTAGGCAGGGAAAGTGAATTTCCATAGTATAAGGGAGAACTGGAGGCAAAACTGCACAAGGAAAAGCACGGGCTGACCACCCACCCCCACCTACCATGCCAGATGCAGAATTAGGACCTAGAAAACTTCAGTATCCTAGGACAGGGGCTACACCAACTAAAGAACACTTCAGACCCACTCCTGAAAGTTCCAGGTATAAAAATGGAGATTTGAACCCCAGACTTCAATTCCCAGGAGTCCTTGGCCGCTTCCCAAAATGCCTTATAACCTCACCTGAATTCCCACCTGAGCCAAGAACAGAAATTGTATTTAGGTTGACTCTCCACCTACTTTGGGTCTCTCTCTCCCTGCTTCTGCTTCCAAACACACGTGTCTCTCAAGATGTTGTGTAAGTGAAATTGAATGGGCCTTTTGGCCCTCCTAGGCACGTGCTTTCTTATTTTGTATTTTTTCTTTATTTCTTAATCTTTAATAAACCTCATAAAAATATAATACTTTTAGCAGAGAAACTAAATTTTTAATTTTTACACAGGTCTTCCTTGGCAATAAGATTTGGAACTCCAACACATTGGGCACACTTCTGCCTCCCCTGCAGTAGCCCCATCAGCAGTGAAAATAGCCCCTGGGCAAAACACTTTTAACCAAGACCTAGGCAACTTCAAGATCCCCAGAAGATGGATACCACAGACCCACCCCTGGCAATCCCAAGCCCTGAAGGTGAGGTTCAGAACTCCATAGCCCTGAATACACTTGAGCCTCTGAGGTGACTGAGAAGATAGCTCCAGAGCAAAACCCTGCATGCCAGAAACTAAGGCAGAAATGGCTAGTAACTTTCAGATCTCCCAGGCCTCAAGTGGGAAAATGGGTAAACAGCAGCAAAAATAGCACTTGACCCTCAAATTTTTCTACAAGAAAAAGGGCAAAAAACCAGAAGCAACAGGAGTAGGTGAGAAACAAGCAAACACACGCAAACTGCCCCCAAAAAAGAAAAAAATGGAATTTGGTCTCAAACTCTGGAAGATCTCAAAAAGGAGTTAAAAAATCAAATGGCAGGTTAAAGAAAAATGGGAAAAAGAAATTAAAGTAATGCAAAAAGAAAATAACAGCTTAAATCACTCGCTCATCATTAGAGAAATGCAAATTAAAACAACACTGAGGTACCACCTCACACTTATCAGATTATCTAATATGGCAGTAAAGGAAAAGTGATCAATGTTGGAAGAAGTGTGGCAAAATTGGGACACATGCATTATAGATGGAGTTGTGAACTGATCCAACCATTCTGGAGGGCAATTTGGAACTATTGTCCAAAGAGCCATGAAACTGTGCATACCCTTGTTCTGGTTATACCACTACTGGGTCTATATCCCAAAAAGATCATAAAAAAGGAGAAAGTTGTACTTGTACAAAAATATTTCTAGCTGCTCTTTTTGTAGGAGTAAAGAATTGGAAATTATGGGGATGTCCATCAATTGGGGAATGGCTTAACAAATTGTGGTTCATGTTGGTGATAGAATACTATTGGTGCTATAAGAAATGATAAGGAAGATAATTTCAGAAAAAGCTGGGAAGATCTGCAGGAACTGATCAGAGTGAAATAAGCAGAATTGGGAGAACATTGTACGCAGTAACAGTAATATTGTACAATGATTATCTGTGAATCTGTGTTGGCTACTCTCAGCAAAGCAATGATCTGGGACAATCCTAAAAGACTTAAGATGGGGAATGTTCTCAACCTCCAGAGAAAAAGCTGTTAAGAGTCATCTTTCCCTTCAGTGTAGCTTCAGTTTTTTATTTGGGGATTTTGGTTATGTATGAGTGTGCTCTTACAGTGATGATCAATATGGAAGTGTTTTGCATGATGATAAAAATAAAATTTTTTTAAATGCCACTACTAATTCTGTATTCCAAAGATATCAAAGAAAAAGTATATATATATATATATATATATATACATATATATATATATGCATATATATATATACATATACATAAACATATAAATATATATATTTATACCAGCTCTTTCTGTGGTGTCAAAGAATTGGAATTTCCAATTCTTTGACACCACAGAAATCCAATCAGGTGGAGAATGGCTAAACAAGTTTGTATATGATTGTGATGATGAACTGGTTTCAGATGGTTTCAAAAAAATCTGGCAAGACTTATATGAACTGATGATGTAAAGTGAAGTTAAAAAAACTAAGAGATCATTATGTGCAGTAATAGCAATATTATAACAATGATCAATTGTGGAAAAAAAAAACTACTCTACTCAATTCATGACAATTCCAAAGGACCAGTGATGAGAGCAAGAGAACTAATGAATTCTGAAAACAGATTGAAACATGCTTTTTTCACTTTAGTTTTATTTTTTCTTTTTTTAACATGACTAATATGGAAATGTTTTGTAGGATTTCATGTGTATAATTGATGTAAATTTTTTTAAGCCCTTATCTTCTGACTTAGAATACTAAATTCCAAGTTTCAGTTTGGGGTTCCAATTCTAAGGCAGAAGAGTGCTAAGAGGTAGGCAACTGGGGTTAAGTGATTTACCCAGGATCAAATAGCTAGGAAGTGTCTGAGGCCAAATTTGAACCCAGGACCTCCCATCTTTAGGCCTGGTTGTCTAGTCACTGAGTCACCTAGCTGCCCCCTAATTGATATCATAAAGCTTGCCTTCTCAATGGATGGGGAAGGGATAAGAGGAAGAGAATTTGAAACTCTACATAAAAAAAAAAAGAATTAAATGTTTTAAATAATTATTTTAAAAAGAGAGGCACACTTTGAACATGGAGACTCAGGCAGAGTTAAAACGATGGTAATTCCTTTATTTACTTTTCCAGGAAAAGCCTGTCATCCATAGAAGCAACTTGCTTTTGTGTTCTAGTTTCATTTATATCAGAAATATTAATTTTTATGATTCAACTCATCCAATAACATGTCAACTCATTGATAATTAAACAAAGATCTCATGTTTAATGCCATTAGAGAAGTTAGTTTTATAGCAAAATATAGTAAAATGAAAAATAGTAAAATTCTCAGCACCCTCTTTTTTTGCAACTCTGCTAACACTGAAAAAAACAAAAACAAACGTACAGCACATTTGACACCCCAAGTCTTTCACCTCTTTGTCAGAGAGTAGCAAGCCTCATCATTTGTCTTCTGAATTCATGGTTGGTCACTGCATTGATCCTTTGCCTGGAGCCCAATCATGGGTTCTTATCCTTTTTTTAATTTTAAACCACTTTTTTATCATCATTTTCTGTGGTTAGTTTGCTTTACTTAATAATAATCCCTCCTTTAATATATCCTCCTTCTTATTGCACCCTCTCCGATTCCCTGTTGAGTGACATATATTTCTGAACCCAAAAGAATGCATATTCTTTCTTTTGATCAATTTAGATAAAAGTGAAATTTAAGTGTTGCTTACTCCTTCCACCTTTTCCTCCTTGTTTGTATGAACTTTCACATGAACACTGTGAGAACTCGCCAGGATCAGAAATGGGAGGACCTCTATTCCACCTGTACTTAAGACTGCTTTAGGGCAGAAAACTCCTTGTTAAACAAAGAAAGTACTTGGATCCATGTTTATGGTGGGGCAAGGAGTTCTTTGAGCCAGGCCTGTTTTTAGAATTGATACAATGAATAGATACCTAAAAGGGTCCAGCAAGTTTTCTCTTGATGAGATTACTTGACTCAGCTGTGTTTTCTCTAGTTCAGACTTACTGAGGAGATTTGGTCAACCCAGCAGCATTTTTTCTGATTCAGACTTACTGAGGAGATTGGTCAACTTAGCAGGAATTTAGATGGGCAGTCTTTTGGAAAGCGTCTACAGTGATTGGTAGATGTAGGGACTTAGGGGAGGTGACATGGGAGAAAAGCCCCTATTTAAGAAAAAGCAGAAGTTCTTGAGGAGATATCCTTTTGGAGAAAGCCATTTTGGAGGATCTCTGATGAGGACCGCTTGGGAAGAATCTCTTGAGAGAGGCCTTTTGGAACAGTCTCTGGCTGGAAGGCTCTCTGGTGAAGTCAGCTGAGATGGAGCTGGCCTGATGTCACTAGAATCCTTGTTTAGTCAGACCTTGTGGTGAGTGTTAAAAAACTGACTGATTTCTCTCTTAAGGCTCCTGTCTAGGCCATATTGGCTTGAGGCCCTTCATACTTATTCCTTTCTTACTCTCTCTCTCTTTCTTTGATTACTCATTGTATTATTCATTAAAAATCTCTATAAAACCCAGTTGACTTGGGTATTTGAATAATTGGGAATATTTCCCTGGCGACCACCTTATATTTGATTTAAAACCAAGACACTGTAGTGAAACATATTTTCTGCGGTCAAATTTACTCACCCTCTCTTATATCTATCACAATTTATATCCTCCACTATTTTAATCACTACAGTTTAAGACCTCAACCATTTTAAATCTCACAACACCCCAATTATACAAGATAATTTTCCCCATCCTTCCTCTGCTTCTTTCTCCCCTAGTCTATTCATCTTCCATTTGCTTTTCATTCTCATTTCAAGTTCATCAAAAGTTAATAGAACTACTCCCAGGTCTTCTGTCTAAATAAACTCCTTCTATGGCCCAAGATGATGACAGTGTTACAAATTCATCAACGCTGAATACCTTTGAATCCAATGATTATGAGGCCAATTAAGGATGAACACAGGGACTGGTAAACTATCAACAAATGGCCTCAAACATTTTGGTAAAACATTAGGCTAGGTTCTCAGATGAAGAGGAAGAGTAGGACCTAGAACTAGGGGAAATCTGAGAAGAAAAAATATGGAAAATCATTTGTGCGATGAGGTTCACCAACCTCAATTAGAAAACAAATGAGCTACTTATAAGTTTGGCATCCTAGTAAAAGGGGTAGATAACTTCATGGTGGGACATGAGAGGAGTTAGGAGTAAGGGATCCTCCAAGACCCAAATCAAAAGGTCCCTCCTCCATATGAGCTTCTCAGAACCCACTGGAAGTGGTCTCTGTCCTGTGGACCAACATAGCATGTGGCTCTTCTTACTACTTGCTCTTTCATATTCTGCCTTGTAGTAAAGGTGTTTGAATTGAAATTCCCTCCTACTAAGAAAGCTTCTCAAAAGCAAGGCTCTAATTACAAAACGGCCTGGAAACTCATGGCAAAATGTATATAATGGCTGGATGTCCCAGAAGAGCAGAGATTTCCTCTTTGCATTCCTCATCATACCTGGCACAGGTTAGGCACATAGTAGGCTAAGCAAGACATTTCCCAAATGATTATGATAAGCAGCATAAGAAGATCACTCACCTCTAAGGTTTCTAGAGCAGTGGGACAATACATAGGTAAAGTATCATATAAATCATTATATTTTCATGAAGATATTAAAAACGAATATCATGTACAGAATTGTATTGGAAATGCAGGAAAACCACATAACTCATAATCATAGAGATAATACTTGAACCTGAAACTATCCAAAATAACTCTCAAAGTCCTGCAGGCCCCCTACAATTTGATCAGATTGTCTGAACACCTACTACTATGGGAGTTTGGAAAGAAGTACAACAGAGGTAAGGTACAAGAAACAATTCTGAAGCACCAAGTCCTGAAAGAAGGTTGATGGCAGATTAGGGTGAGGGGTGAATTGAAGAGCTTTGGGTTAGCAAGAAGACTTTGAATGGGGAAGGGTACCAAGGTATATCTACTTTAATTTTACATCCAACTCTGTCTTTTCCCATTATCTCTCCATCCCTCTTTCTCATCAATCAAGGAATTTGCCAAATCCCTATAGGCCAAATCTTCATCTTCACACAAGGTAAATAAGGTTGTTATTAGAGCTAGGGAGATGGAAGAGATCCTTTGGAAAAGTTCTTCACAAGTTTGAAATCCCAACTTTGGTGAAAAAGTTTAAGAAATTAGTCCTATGTAGATGTATACGATCTGGAGACAGACAAAAAGCAAAGCCCAACCTACCTCAACTTCTTGGACTGAATTCAGTTCTTTCATCCTAACCACCACTCTCTCTCCACCAAGTGAGATCTCAAAAACAGGTATTCTATCTTCACTGGGATGTGGCTCAGCTCATTTGACATTTTGTCTGGTGAATATTCTGAGTCAGCCTTAAGATCAAGTGCTATCTCTTGCACATCCATAAAGTTGGAATATTTCCCCAAAACACTATAAGCCTTCCTCATTCTGATTCCTCTTAAGAATGTTTAACCCATTTCTATAGTGGCACAAAAGCACCCCCTGCTGGTGAACATGGCACAAACAACATTCTCAGGAAATTCTAGGTCTCTCTTCCACATTGCTGGGGTAAGGGACACTGCCCTCCCATGATCTGGAAAATCTGCAAGAAAATTCTCTTCCTTCATATCAGAGAAGTCATCTTGAATTTTTTTTCCTTTTATGGGGTGTTTACAGTACCTTATTGTAAAATTTGGGTTATTTGTTCATGGATTGTATGTAGGTCACTGTTATTTCTATTTCACTGCATTTCTAGTCTTTTGTGTCTTCTTTCATGTTCTTTTTACAAACTTTTTACTTAAATTTTTTAAAGCTGTGAATGTTTATAGTATTAAAAGATAAAATAAGTTGATATTACATAATACCATATATGTATTTAATGCATTTCTGAATTTTTTAACTTTTTCTGTCATGTTGGCCTCCATGTATCCATGACTTCTGCAAAACTCCCCCAAAATTCCCATTTCTTATGCAGATCTATGAAACTGCAATGGGAAAAATTGTGATGAGAAAAGGAAAGTCCAAGAGCTTTACAAATAATAATAATAGGGAGATAGGGGAAAAAAACTTTACTAGTACTGAAGAGAAGTGCTCTTAGAGAACAATCCATCTGAAAGATCTGGAGGGCTTACCAACAATGTAAATAATAATGGGATCAACAGGAAGCTCTGGCAATAAAAAAAAAAGAAAGAAAAGATAGTGTGATCTTTGGCTACACTAAAGTGTCCAGAATGCCAATACTCTTCCCTGGTCAAGCCACAACTAGGGCACCATAGAGTACTCTATACATTTCTAGGTAAGACATTTTAACTAGGGAGAGGGACAAACAAGGAGTCCAAGAGGAGACCTAGATATGAAGGGCCTCATACACCTGCCATATGACTAACCTTTTAAGAGGTTTATCCTGGAAAAAGAATATAATCATTCTTTTCAAGAAATTGAAGAACATTTGGCATTTCAGTGCTCCCAGGAGTTTAGCATATCACCTGTATACCATGGTGTTAATTTTAAACTTATTCAGTTTAATAAAAATGGCAAAAACATAAGTAGTGCATAGAAGTTGCAGAGGCAGATTTAGGCTTGACATAAGATAAAAATTCTGAGCAATGAGTTATACAAAAATAGAATGGAGCAGCTCAGGAGGTAGCAAGTTACCTTCAACTTTCATGTGCTTGCTAAATATTCACTTGTTTGGGATGTTTCATGGGAAATATTTGGTTAGAAATAGGTACAGATGGCCTCTGAGGTTTCTTCCCAAACTGTGATTCTGTTTTCCCATTGAAGAAAAGGGAATAATACCTACAAGCCTAACCCACAGGGTTGCTATAATGGGGGGAAAAAAAAGAAAGAAAGAATTTCAAAAAAATAAGTTAGCAGCACGCCACAGTTTATTGTTAATAGAACATCAGAACTGCCACATCAGGTCAGCCCCATTTCCCAGCCTGGGCACATGCTCTTCTCAATGATGCCCCCTCGATGTTGAGGGAGGTCCTCCAAAAAATGTATTTTCTTTAATGACACAACAGACCTATCTTCCATGCATTTATCTAAGCTATTCCTGATCCTCAATTACATGAGGACCACTCACAGACAGTAACAAATTCCTTTAGCTTACTCTGTGTTGTACTATAGGACACTTGCTTTTTAATCCCTCCATTCTAGCTTTAAAAGGGGTCTACTTTTCTGATAGCTCTAGGGAAGAATTTCATGGTTACCTTTCACAATTTTTAGATTTCAACTGCCATATTTTTAACCTGGCTCTCACCTGAAGAACCCTCTTTATTATGTCAAATCTATAATCTTCTCTGGTTCTCTCAAGTCTTTCTCAAGCTATAATAACAAGAAATAGAAGATACTATGTGCAGACAAATCCATTTTCTCCCAGAGCTGAATGATATGTTGGTTGTTTTCAATACTATCCAGGGCAGTGCTCTTCACTTGGTTGACCTTTTTGGCTCCAGCAGTATTCTAAGCTAATTATGTCAGGGAACAGTCTCCAACAACTTACAGATCTCTTTCCTAGGTCATGAATGGAATGGCTGGCTGGGAAACCAATTCTAGATAGTTTGGATCACTGTCACCCAGATCTCCTGCCTTATACTTGCCCCCATGGAAGTACACCTGTGATTTCTGCCTGCTCCCAGCAAATGTGCCTACTATTTGCCTTAGGCTGGTTTGGCATTTCAGTGCTCCCAGGAGTTTTATCATATCACCTGTACACCACAGTGTTAACAAAATGTGAGCCAAACTGCAGTTCCTGCTTGCTACCTACTAGCTTGTGAGAACAGATCCTCCCTGCATGTGCCCACAGAGGGGCCAACTGAGAACAGCTCTGGAAGGCTCCTTTCTAAAGAAAAAGCAGAACACTGAACTTCAGTGGAGTTGACCATGCTCAATCTGACAGGCACACATACACCAGAATTACCAACTGCCACTGGTAATTATGTAAACTCCATCTTATCAACCCTGCCATCCCCTGCAACCACTGAATAACTAGGTCAGCTGCTTGGTTGTGGCATCAAAAGGCTGGATCATGGCTCCCAAGTCTACCATTGTCCTTTTGACTAAAATTACAAATGTGTAAGAAATTTGTTAGGAAAGTTGTAAAGGAAGAAGAGATAACATCAGACCTCAATTTCCTTCCAGTGTCAAGTATTTAGGAAGAAAGTGACAAGTTATGGTCTCCATTTCCAACATGAAAATTCTCCAGAGACTTTTCTGCTTACTGAACTGGACCCAATAGTCATCACTTGGTTAGGTAACTATCTCCAAGACTAATGACCTCCAACTTCTAGATGAGGAAAAAAAAATTAGCTACTCAGGAAATGAAAGAGGCATTCCTGACCCACACACACTTCATAAAGTGTCCCAAATTGGCATGTTGGGCTAAACTCCACAGCACCCAAGTAGCAGAGATTATCTTGGTCTTTTTATCTTCTCTGCTGATTATGGGTAACAATTCCTATTGATTCATTTGACCAAATTGTTCCTGTCCCCCATAACTTACACAAGCACCAATGCTTGAGTAAAAGTTGAATAAGATGCAAAGCCCAAGAACAAAATCATTTTAGTCAATTTACCTACTACTGCTCCCTCAAGCTGTCCCATTATTTATTTCCTCCTTTAAGTCCCTCCTGACTTGCTAGCCTTCTACCTACTAGAAGTGTTAACTGCTCAGTGAGATGACATAGGTTTTGTGTGGTTCTATCCTCATGTCATGAGTGATGCTGCTCATTCAGGAGGCAGATGGGGTGAATCAAGAGCCTAGAAATTTTAGCTGACCTCATCTTCATTAGGACAGGTTTGAAAAATGAGTTTTCAGGTCTCTAGGGATCCTTGTTTGACTTCTAAATCAAAGAGCTGTATTGGGCATATTGCCCTATGCTCTAAGGTACTACACAAAGAAAACTGTAGTGAAACCTCATGACCATGTGTAGGGTCAGTAGACCAGGCTTTCTTCCCTAATTCCTGCTTACACAATCTCTCAATCTTGCCACAGAGGGCAACAGAGCCCTTCCAAAGAGAAACAGCTTTATTAAACAACCTCAAAAATGCAACATTTGCACTCATGTCCAGTCATGGCTGATGGGAAGGTCTGACTACCAGCCCAGCTGTCATCTGACTGGCTTAGCTGGTATCTCATTAAAGAAGCCACTGCTTCTTACTGATGTCACCTTTGATTTGTTTTGATCTTGGTAAGAGGGGGGAGAAGCTTTCTCCTCTCTGAGAAGCAGAGCTCCTAATTCCACCTGGTAATAACACCTATGAAATGTGTGAAACCCAGTGTTATAGCCATCTGCTGCATTAAGGGGGACTGAGAACAGGGGAAGAGGGGGGAAAGGGGATGGCTTGGAAGCCAAAACCTGCTGATCCCAGATGATGGTATTGCATTTGCTGAACAGTATGGTTACCTAGCCCACTGGCTCTAAAAGACTCAAATGCCTAGCCTTGATGATTGAGCAGGCAAACAAGGACGATAGTCTCAAAGGAAGTCTTCAAGAAGGCAGGCAACATCACAAAGCAATCTGTGTGCCTGCCGGCTTGTTGGAAGGCAGCCATCACAGAAAATGAGAGTTAGAGATATTACACAGGCATCTTCAAGGAGCTGGCGGCAATCGCTGTAGGAAGAAGAAAGAAAGCACAGTCAAGACTCAGCCAAGGGGGCAACTGGGTAGCTCAGTGGATCTAGGCCCAGAGACAGGAGGTTCTAGGTTCAAATTTGACCTCAGACACTTCCCTGTGTGACCCTGGGAAAGTTATTTGACCCCCATTGCCTAGCCTTTACACAGTATTGATTCTAAGATGGAAGGTAAGGATGCCAAGAGAAATTAAGGAACTTTTGCTCTACAGTTCAGGAAAGAAAGGTAAGAGAAGGTCAAGGACTCAGGAGTCATAAGGTATTAAAACTCTTAGAAGACATCAAGTCCATGATATAAAGGATCAAGGATGCCAGAAGAACCTATATCCTTTTCTTTACTCACAAGTCTAACTAAACTTAAGCATCTCTTGGACACCAGATTTCAAGATATGTGGCAAAAAGAGCTCTCCTACAAAGCCAGCTTTAGTTCTGCTTTTCTGCATAAGAGTAAGGTGGGTTCATCAGTCAGCTGACATAGGACATTGGAAAAACTCAAAAACAAGAGATTCAAGCTAATATGGTATGTAATCATAACAATTCTGTTCTCTTAGGGCTTCCTCTGATTTAGTGCTCAGTCAACAGGTCCTACTTATTCTCTGATTCCATAAAAAACAACAGCCCATCTCTCAGAATGAATATAAAGGTTCTCTGTCTGTAGAATAGCTCTTTCTTAATGATTCACTAGTTGCTGAAACTTTTATTTTAAAGCTAATATATATATATAAAAGTGTCATTATTATCTCCATTTTACAAATGAAGAAACTGAAACAAAGAATTTAAGTGATTTGCCAGGACCATAAAGCTAGTTAAGTGTCTGAGGCTAGATTTGAATTCAGGTCTTCCTGACTCCAGCCCACTTAATATATACAAAACAATTTCTCTTTCCCTAAAAGATCTCCTCATCTCCTTCTGACTTCACTAATTCTGTCAATGGTACCTATTCACCTATATTCAAACTTCTTTTTTTGGTTCAACATCCAAAAATGATATCTTATAAAAGTGAGCATAACCCAAGGCTCTATCTGGGCTGCCTTCTCTCTCTTCCTCTTGATGATATATATCATCAATTCCCAGGGTTTCAAGTATCAACATTAGACAGGTGACTCCCAGACTATCCAAACCTAGTTTCTACTAAGCTCTAGTCATATATGATTAAGAACTATTTATTGTGTTATTTCCAAATAGATAGCCCATAGGTATCTCAGATTCAACCTATCCAAAACAAAACTCATAATCTTTTCCCCAAATCCACCATAGTTTCAATTTTCCCTATTTCTATCTAATAGATCTTGAGACCAAACCCCCTCTCCAATTCCTACCAAGACCAAAGTGCACCACCCCTTCCCCTTTCCCCAGCACCTGCCCAAGCCTGGGACAGAAATTGCCACAACAGTAAAATCTGGCAGGACACAAGATCTCCCTGTCAGGTCCAGACAAATGACCTCCTGCATCACTGGCCATTAGGCCTGAGAACTTACCACCCCCAGAGACCGCCGATTCCCAACTCTCTTAGAGCTATCCAATCACCTGGACACAAGTACCCCAACTTTGCCCAATAGAGGCAATCCAGATTACCCAATCTCTGACCACCACCCTGCAAAAGATTCCCCCCTTCTCCACCCCAGTAGAGACCCTTAGCCATCTACAGGTTTCAGGCTCCCCCGTTGCTCTCTCTTCCTTCCTCCCTCCCCACCCCCACTGCCCCTTCCCACAGTAAAGCCTCTCTACATTACTCAACTCTCTGTCTCATTAGTCTCGGGTCAGACCTGACGTCAGCCAGGTCTGACACTATCAAAGGCACTAACCTACTTCCCTTCATCAAATTCTAAACCTTGGCTTTATACTCCTCCTTCTCACCCCAACATGTGCAATTAGCAGCCAAAATGCTATCAGTTCTGCCTCCAGTCTACTCAGTCTGCCTCAGCATCTACTAGTTAACACTAACTCACATGACCACCACCCTCATTCAGTACTTCTCTCCTGACTGCTGCAATATTTTAATCAGTTTCCCTGCTTCCCCTCTCTCTGCTCTTCAAATCATCCATCCCACAGACACCACAATACTAGTCCTAAAAAGCTCAGTTCTGACCATGTCACTCCCATGCTCAGAAAGCTCCAATGCTTCCCAGTCGCCAGAGAAAAATACAAACACCTCAGTTTAACACTTAAAGCACATACTTCTCAATCAGGCTCCAGGTTACCTTTGCTCACCTTCACCTCAGAATTCCTGGCTTCTTCCAAAGCTCAGCTCAAGTACCACTTCCTACATTAGGTCTTTCTGGATCCTATACAGCTAAACTACAAATGCACCTGCCCATCCCCTGAAACTTCCTGGTATTTACAAAAATGTGTACACATTATTTCAACAGAGAGAAGTCAACTTCCTTGGGGGCAGGGAATGTTTCATTCTTGCATCCCTAAGATCTAGCATAGTGCCTAACACAAAGTAGGTCTGATAGTGCCAAAATCCTTCCCTATTTCAGAATGGCTTCTCATTGATGGTCTTAAAGAAAGGGAAGGGTGCTGCTTTCTATCACAACTAATGCCAGGTAGCAGTCTGCCAACTTCTGCCCCAAAAGGAATTTCAGAAGAATGCCTATGAAAAGTTGAAGTCATCCAACAACCACCAGCTACACCTTCAGTACCTACTAATTAAGCTCAGCTCATAATCAAACCAGGCACAGAACCCTAAAATGGATAATGCCCAAATGAACCAAGTTGCCTACAAGTATGTTCAAGATTAAAGCAAAATTCGTTTTTTCCTGATGCCATCAAACTATGGAGAGTCTTCCTGAGCTCCATCTGTGAACCAGAATATTTTATATCAAAAGCTCATATTAGGGATAGCTGGTTGGCTCCGTGGATTGAGAGCCAGGCATGAAGATAGGAGTTTCTAGATTTAAATCTATCCTCAGACACTTCCTAGCTGTGTGACCCTGGGCAAGTCACTTAACCCCCATTGCCCAGCCCTTACCATTCTTCTGCCTTTGAATCAATATTTAGTACTGATTCTAAGAGAAGGTACAAGGTTTAAAAAAAAAATCACATAGTAGTGTGAGATCAAATAAAGGTCCTGGTAGCAAAATCCTCAGAAGTAGCAAGAAGCAACAAAACTGCAGTAAACACAAGAGAAACAGAAGAATGAATCTCACAGACAGCTGGGCAACAGATTATCATGTTTGAAGATCAAGAAGAAACTCAATTATGGTGTGTATAGGGGTATAATGTGCAATAAATGAGAAGAAGGGTTTTTAAAGTCAGATAGAAAAGTACTTTTTTTAAACCCTTACCTTCCATCTTAGAATCAATACTGTGTAGAAAGAGCAATAAGGGCTAGGCAATGGGGGTTAAGTGACTTGCTCAGGGTCACCCACAGCTAGGAAGTGTCTGAGGCCACATTTGAACTAAGGACCGCCTATCTCCAGACCTGGATCTCTATCCCGAGCCAACTACCTGCTCCCAGAGAGAAATTCTTTCAATGTTAACCTTTTAGATTTTTTTTTCCTTTGTTTATTCTATGTTTAATTTTTTTTTTTGAAAACCCTTACCTTCCATCTTGGAGTCAATACTGTGTATTGGCTCCAAGGCAGAAGAGTGGTAAGGGCTAGGCAATGGGGTTCAAGTGACTTGCCCAGGGTCACACAGCTAGGAAGTGGCTGAGGCCAGATTTGAACCTAGGACCTCCCATCTCTAGGACTGGCTCTTAATCCACTGAGCTACCCAGCTGCCCCCTATTCTATGTTTAATTTTTAAAAAGCATTGTTGTCTAAATCTGTGCAAACTCCTCACCTGCAATGCTACTGGGAAAAGAATATTTTCAGCAATCTTCCTCTATAGCTGCTGAGTGATAAATTAGATAAATGGAAAGACTATCCCACTAGTCTTATCAGGCAAGTCTATGCCCTCTGCTTCACATGGGACTCCCTTCCTCACTGGTAAGACTCACCTGTGGGGTAGAAGGCAGAGCCTGAGAGGTGGACTCCTCTAGAGAGGCAGCTCCTGTTCCCATTGGACTCAATGTAGTGACACGACTGGGTTGACCTCGAAGAGTTACTGTAATGGTGGTTGGGGCCTTCAAGCCTTAGAGGAAAAAAGGATGTAAGTTTTTATTATAATCACTACCTTGAAAGGAATCTTTCCAGTACCACTTCCTTTTTCCTCATTAGTTTCTTTCTATCCATTTATCCAGCTCAACTGTATCTAACTAGTCAAAGTTCAGAAAAAAAAAACAGCGTTAAACAGCCTGTGTCTCATGACCTCCTTAAAGTAGCACCACTAGTCCAAGCTCCTATCCAATTCAAAAATCGCCTCTCCATTATCTTTGACATAGCTTCACTCAATTTCTGTTTCAATACTACTAGCAATGGAAAATATACTCCCTTACAAAGCAGCTCATTCTATTTGGGCACAGTTCTAACTGTTCCTTATAAATATGATAGATTATACCTGCCTCCCTTAAAATTTCTTTCTTCCCAAGTCTGCATTCTAAGTTACACAAAAATCCATGGAGCCTAATCAGTTGGAAGTTCCCTTCCTAATTCTCTTGTGTTTCAGTTTAAAGTCATGTCTCATCCATGTAACATGATCAGGCAGGCTACAGAGTTGAGATTACCCAATTTGTCACTCCCACAAGTCCCCATGAGACTCACCTGCTGCTTGATTAGAAATCTGAGCCAGGCCAGGGAGGCTACTGGCCAACTTGGCGAGGCCCCCATTGGTCAGCAGTTGGTGGATGGCTGTAGGCTTCCCACCAGGAGTGGCACCCAAGGAGGAGAGAGTGGTGGCCACAGGAATGGTTCGAACAATGGTGCCAGTGCCTGTGGTGATAGCACCCAGGCCCTGCATAGGGGTTGGCAACTTCACACTGCTGGCCTGTGGGATATATAAGCCCAGGTATTAAAAAGCTATATCATTTCATGACAATTCTTTTAGTTTTTGAGAACCACATAGGATTGAAGGAATGGATGAGGGAAGCCCTAATAACAATTGTTAGTTTATACTCCTCAAGGTCCGTTAGCTGGGCAGGATAAGGAACTATCCAAACTTACACATTTAATAGCTGTGTGCCCTTGAGCAAATCATTTAACTTGCCTCAGTTTCCTCATCTGTAAAATGGGGAAAATAAAGAGATCTACCTCCCAGAGAAGTTGTGAGACCAAATGAAATAATTTTAAAGTGCTTGGTACAAAATAAACACTACATAAACATTTATTATTGTTGTTGTTATTATTGACCCCAATCCCAATTTGGCTGTGACTACCTCTCCCTAATCTGCCTATCCAAGGACAATGCAGATCTCTGGACTGCTGACCACTTACCTGTGTGGCTGGCCCTGGGGAAGCACTAGCTGGGAGGGTAGGAGTTTTGCTACTGATATCTTGTAGGCTGAAGCTGAGACCCTGAAGAAGGCTGCTGGCAGATGTGGACCCTGGGAAGAGAGGATCACTATCAATACAATAGGCTTAGCCACCCTTATCCTTTAGCCCAAAGAAGGCTTCCCATCTCTTTATCTTTCAACTAATATGCAATTGTTTGCTGGTTTGAACCCTTACTTAGAATTGGCATTCAATTATCTTCCTACTTCTCTCTGAAGACTCATGTGGTACATAGCAAAAATGTTGGGGTGCTATAATAAGGATACCCACTTACTCTAAACTTGTCTTCCAATTAATCTACTTTGAGATAGGACCTTTAAAGGTTCTCCCTGACCTGATTCATACTCTTGCCAAAAGATTTTCTGCTACCAACCTCAGCCTAGAAGAATAGAGAGAAGACTTGACAGAAGAATCCCAGTGGTATGTCAAGGCCACAAAAGTGCCTAGCCTATACAAGTGGACCTTCTTTAAGGAGAAGACAAAAAGGTACATGGTCTTGCTAGTACCTAGTATTTGAGTCATGTCTCTGATTCCATTCTTCATGCACAAAAATGTTTATTAGAAGGGAATGGAAGGGAGGGGGCATGTAGGTAGCTCAATGGATAGACAGAAAGGCCTGGAGACAGGTCCCGAGTTTAGATTTGGCCTCACATTTCCTAGATATGTGACTCTGGACAAGTCACTTAACCCCCCCATTGCCTAGCCCTTACTCCTCTTATACATAGTATTAATTCTAAAATAAAAAAAAAAGAAGGGAATAGAACCTGTAGCCCAAAAAAATTCCACACATGGTACAACTGTAGACTGAGGTCACCTACAGAAAGAGGCTGAATAAAAATTCCTTACCATGAATAAAAGTTTGGCTAATTCCTAACATCAACACCATGCAAACCCTACATCTAAAAGCTAGGTCAAAAAAGATCCCTCTCACATGAAACCACCATCTTCCTCCCTGCCCAGTAGCACATCAAAAAGCAAAAGAAGTCAAGGTGGGACAAAATACCTGGGAGTGTGCTGCCAGGGGAGGCTGCCACGCAATGACCACCACTAGCCACCAAGCGGCTCTGCAGAGTGTGGAAGGCACTAGGAGCAGTACTGTTGGGAATAATGGAGGAAGAAGCTGGGCTCACTGACACTGTTTCAGAAGCCACACTTGATCTGGAGAGACAAGAAAAGAGTTCAAAAACTGTTCCAAATTTCAACAGGCAGACTGATGGAGACTGACTGTGGGGATAGCCAAGTATAAAGAAGAGATCAGGGGAGGCACAGGAAAGAACATCAGAGAAAGAACTCTGGCCTCCTGACTCTCAACTTCCAAAAATTGCCACCTATATCCTAAGCCAAATTCTACTAATAGGGAAGGAATAAAGCCAAGTATAGAAATCAGTAAGATATAAGGGAGACTGATATTTCTTTCTGGGGGCCATTAGAACAAGGATGAGTAATGGTGGTAGAGTTGAAGATCCTCAGACAAAAAGTGGCTCCCCTTTTCATGGATACAAATAGAAAATGGCCTACCCCTCAAGGAAATGCCTCCTGGAAGTAACCTAAGAGAAAACAAATTTGCATGCCTAAGGTCACAGTTTATGTGATCTATCAGGAAGAGATGAAAAGAAATTGCATTAATAGAAAACAAAGCCAAGCAGACTCACTTGGCTGTGGTGAGCAGCCCTGTTAGCTCCTTGGCACCTACAGCAGCTTGCCCACGAGTCACAGTAATGGGTTTTCCTCCTGAAAATGAACAACAGCTTTTAGACACATTGACTTCTCACATCTGTTTCTGCCTATACCTCACAAAATTATGGAGCACTAAGAAAATACAATAAACCTGGTCTGGCCTCACTATTCCCAGGCTAAATTGAGCTATGCCCTACTGATAAAGATCTCTGGACTGAGAATCAAAAGACCTAGTTTCAAGTTCCAATTCTACCCTTTACTATGTAACCATGAATGATTCAATTCAAACGGCATTTATCAAGCACATACTTGGTGCTCGATACTAATAGGTACTAGGGGTAAAAAATAAAAAATGAAAGTCTCGAGGAAGAAAAGACCTCAAGGAATTTACATTCTAAAAACGGGAATCAATTTATATGATACAAAATATGTACAAAGCAATTTTGGGAATTAGGGCAGAGGACACTAACAACAGGGGGATGAGGAAAAGGCCTCATAAAGGAAGACAAAAAAAATTCCAAGAGACAAAGGGAGAACATTCTAAGCATGGGGGAGAACCTGAGCAAAGGCATGAAAAAGGGAAATAGCATTTCACAGTTCAGGAATGGCAAACTACCAGTTTGACTGATAAAAATGAGTATGGGGAAGTAATATGAAGTCAGTCTAGAAGAGATAGGTTTTGAAGGGCTGTAAATGTCAAATAAAGTCCATTTTATCCAAGGAGTCACAAAATATTCTTAAGCAAAAGAAGGACATAGTCAAATTTGAGCTTTAGAAATATCAACTTAGCGATTAGTCATTTCTCCTCTCTGGGTTTCAGTTTCTATAATTATAAAATAAGGGAGTGAAACCAGGTTTTCTCTAAAAATCCATTATCTAATGGTCTATGACTCCAATATCAGATCACTGGTCCCTGTCTGGTTTCTTCCCACATGTATTTCAATGTCTGCTTCTACTACAGGCTCCTTTGTGGGTTGGAATGAAGACTAGACCCCAAAGCAGTAGCCACAAACTAGCAGGTCTAAGCTCTCTGTGAGTATTCAATTAGTGCAATAACAGCTTCTCTAGTCACTTACCCTCCGTTGTTCCTCCTTGGGATGGGAGACTTGGTCCACTAGCTCCATCACCATGAGAGACAATGGTCACTTTGATTTTAGCTCGCTTAGAAGACTTGCTACCTGGAGGGGGGCTAGGAGGATGCTGACGCTTCAGCTGGCCCCGAAGGTCTTCTTTATCAGCTTCCTCAGTTTGGTCTGAGGAAATGGGAACTAAAAAGTGAGGAAAATCAGTCTGAGGCCTTCTCCATCCCAGGAAGGCCCAACAGGCATTGCCTCAAAGAGGCACACAAACATGCATCCCACACATACGTACTACTCAAACCAAATGATCATCCCTTGTCCAAAGCCTTGAACCCAAGATGCTTCCAAAGTCAACTCTGTCTTCAGCCACCTCACCTTAGACTCTTCCCCACAATAGCAACCTAACCCTAAAAGCCCTGTCCTGAATGATGTGACTACATTCCTAATCACCCTGATCCCAGCCCTGGAGAATGAAGAGGTCCAGAAAAAAAAAAAGGAGTTAATTTCTCCCTACCATGGCTGGGTCCAGCAAGAGAATATTAAGGTGACAAGGAGAATAGGTAGTGTTTCCTAGTCTATGAAATAGTTCTGTCCATCTCTGATTCCATTTGTCCCTCAAATCACAAACCTAAAGTTCTCTTAGGGATATTAAACACTGAAGAGAACACAGCAAGGCAGAGAAATGTGTAGGACCAGTATACATGAGGACCACAGAGCATAAGGTCATTAACCCTGTCCATCAAGAGGAGGAGGGCCATCCTCCTCTAAATATTATAATTTCCATGGAACAATGAGTTTTGCCTAGTACCATAAAATCTGGGGCATTTTCTTTGTCAAATGTAGGAGACCTAAAAGGAATTCCACTGAAGAAAAAACTGCTGATTCTTTTCTTGTCCTCAGGCTAAGGGAGTTCCAATATGGAACCCAAAGCTCTTGCTCTAAAGCAACCAGGGTAACAGCAAACCATGCAACCTGCTTCAGAGATCGCTTCTCTCTAGCATACAAACCAGCCTCTCTTCAATGATTGGTGAATAGATCCAAATCAAACTAATCCACAAGGACGGCCAAGCCTTCTTTGTTCTCCTCTCTCCAAAGCACCCTTCTCATAGGCTTCTCCAGACTGGCTCACCTCTAGGCATGTTGCCAACTTTTCAGGGGAACTGTCCCACCCAATCCCTTCCCATTCAAGCACAAAGGGCAGTACAGTTGCTCCCATGAGGGCAGGATCCTGGCCTGGAGCCATAAGTGATTCCTCCTCATCACCATCACAGCACAATCAGAGCTGGAAGGATCATTCAAGACCTGAATGCACTGGCTCAATCAGGAATGGAAAAGAAGTGGAGGTAGAAAAGGAAAAATTTTGTAAAAGCTTTGAAGCTTGCAAATGGTTTCCATCCTTTAATGGTCATGATGGGGGCAAGAAAGGCACACACAGAGGCACACAACTTACAGAAAAATAGGCTTTTCTATATATGCAAAGGGGGCAGACAAAAAGGTCATGCAGAGAAATCAAGAAAGTAAGAACATGGAGGAACAAAGAAAATTAAGCAGAGAGAGAATAAAAAAATAGAAGGAAAAAGAACAAGAGAAATACAGCATGATAAAGGTCAAAGGGTCCCACAGAGGCAAATCCATTGAGAAAGAAGTAGGAAGATGGAAAGGAGGGCACAAAGATGGAAGGAATAAGAAAGGAGATTTTAAAAAGAGAGAGAAATGAGAGGAAAAGCTAGAGCAAAAATTCAATCTAATTCCACTAAATACCTATTTAGCACCTACTTTGTGCAAGGTATCATGCTGGGCTATCTATGTGAGAGAGGGAAGTTGTGAGCAGATGCAGAGGAAGCAAGAGACAAGCAGGCAAGAGAAAGATACTCACCAAAGAGACAGGAGGAGGTGCCGGGAGGAAGAGTTTTCCTCACCAGCATGTTTTGTTTCAGAAAAGCAGCAAACTGCGCTGGAATGAATCAGAAAGAATTACAGAATCATAGCCGGTCAAGGGAGACAGGGAGGGGAGAGGGAGCCAGGAAGGGGCCTGAAGATGTCTCATTACTTCTTGCTGACTGAAACCATCACTAATGGGATTCTGAAGTTACTGCTCTTACTCATGACCAACTGGGCACTAAACAAAAGGGAGGACAACTCCATTCTGATTCCATGCCTAACCAATATCATAACAGTATGACTATTAGCAAGAAAATCTCTAAATATTCCCTAAATTGCCATACCCTATTTGATGATCCAAATGGTAGTAATGGCTAACATCTCACCCTTTCCCTTTTCAAAAAAAAAAAACAAAATAAAATACCACTTAATGGTAACTCCATTCCAACTACAAAGCACCAGGCAGACATAGAATACAAAAACACTATCACATAAACCTGAGGGGCAAACATATACATGCATGCACACACATATGCACACACCTGTGCAGCACACACATGCGCGCACATACACACACGCACACACATGCAAACACACACATATACAGAGCTTTCTCTTCATTCTTGTTAGCTTTATTTTTCTAGAGTACCTTGAAGGAGTCTAGGGTTTGAGTTCTGACCATTAAGCACCAGATTAAGAGGGCACATAAATAGATGAGATAACCGTGTTTGAAAGGCAGCCTGAGTTCCATATAGTAAGGGCAGAAAATAACTGAAGAACTCAGCCCCCTAGAAAATTCTGAACATGTTAGGTGTTCTTGGATAAACAATCAATTCCCATAATACCAGCTCCTATGTGGGCTAAACCAAAGCCAGAATATCAGCATAAAATTATTAGCTGTCCTTAAGCAATTTCTTCTCTGACACCTCCCTTCTTCTTCTCCCTTCACTGATTCTTTACAGTGCCCATATTATCCAAAGCTTCTAATTTCAATCAGATTTCAAAATTCCCCAAACCAAATGTGCAGCAAGGACAGTGATAAATCCTTCCCAAAAGAAATCTCTGTTGAGTTTAGCATGGAAATCATGACTGTAAAGTCACAGAACAAAGAGCCCAGTGAAATCTGAATATCTTCAAGCCTCACCTTTTGAGAAGCCACTTTCAATAGGAAATGACTCAGGGAAGCAAAACTGTACATAGAAAGAGCAAGGATACAGCTTTCCCTGCTGACAATTAAAATATGAAGTTCAGCACCCTAAGATCCCTGCCATCAACAAAGCAAAGCAAGGAAGATTGTCCTTCCACACTTTCCATTCACAACCCAGTAGGCTGGCCCTTCATGACTTCCTTTCATTTCATTTCAAGGCTACCCCTGATATTTAACCTGTTTTAGAAATGAGCGCACACCAATAGCTTCCAGATCATGTTCACTAGGGAAGGTTGGGGGGGCCAATTATTTAAGTTCTAAGTTCTAAGGCACAACTACAAAAGAAAAGGGAAGGAAACCTCATTTTGGCATTAGATGTGGGAATCTGTACCTTGAGCTTGTTTATGGGTCAAGACAGCTTCTGTCCGTTGTACGTGTCTCTTCAATAACTGAGCAGTACCAATTTGGCTAGACTTCTGGACAGAGGTCACTGTTGCCATTTTGGTCTTGGGACTAGAGGTGGGGCTGCTAGACACACTTGATAGATCCTGAATGGAGTTAGAGAGATAAAGAAATCAGATACCTCCTAGTTGTGTGACCCTGGGCAAGTCACTTGACCACCATTGTCTAGCCCTTACCATTCTTCTGCCTTGGAACTGCTACTTAGTAATGATTCTAATACAGAAGGTCTTTTTTTTTAAAGAAAGAAAAAGAAAAACATGTCATCTGGACTATAATTTATTTCAATAACAAGCAATAGTTTTAGGTATTTGAGAGATATAAAGACAGAAGCATGAAAATTTCATGAGATTCCTTGTTCTTACAAGCAGGAATTTTTCTTTTACAAATATGTAAAACCTGAACCACTGAGAGATTCAAGAAACAGGAGTAAAGGTTAGGAAGGAACCCAGTAGTCACAGAATACCAACCCTTCATTTTATATATGAGGAAACTAATGTCTCAGCATTTAGGTAACTTGTCCAAGATAATATAGTTCCTAAGTAGTGAAGCCATGATTTGAACCAGGTCCTCCAACTTCAATCCAGTGTTCTTTCCACTAAAGCACTTTGCTGAGAACCAAACTTAGAAGTTCTAACTCTCTATCAACATGCTCCCTGCTCAATGTCCCCATAAACAAACATATTAGCCTTAAGTTGAATTACCTCAGAACCAGAAGGTGAGGCAGGAAGCTTAGCAGCAGGAGAAGTAGGCCTGCTTCCCCTTTCAGGAAGTTCAAAAGCCAGGTCCCGGCGGGCTGAGTCACGTGGCTTCTTCTTCTTCTCAGCGTCCTGATCCCGGGGCTCTGAGCCACTATGACCCTCAGCACGAGTGAGCACACCAGTCAGGAAGTCTGCAATCTCATCCTGGTTCAAATAGGAAGTGACTATGCATCAGCATCAATCAGTGTTACCCTAGGGTACAATCTCAAGGACATTTTCAAGCCAGTATCAACTTTGCCCTGTTTTTGATATTAAGATGAGCTGGGGGTTTTTCCCTCCCATATGAAGCCTAACACAATCTCCTCAGTTGGTCTACAAATAAATACTAAAACCAGGTAATAGGACCCCTGAGGGACACCTGAAACTCACAATACTCTACCACTTTTATCCATCTGCTTTATTATTCTTCTCCGAGTTATTTTTTCTCCTCTTCTTTCTTCTTCCTTGACTATGCCTTGTATTTCACAACAGACCCCACAGAAAAAACTTAGTATTGTAAAAAAAAAAAAGTTTCTGGACCCTCAACTGAACCAACCCCCCAAAATATGATGACAAGGACAAAAGAAAAGCTCAAGGCAACTATATTTACCTGGACACATCTGTCTACCATGCTCTGAGTCAGGCCTTCAGATTTCTTCTTTGCTTTGCTTATCCTAAGAGAAAGGAAAAAAGAAATTATGTGAAAATATGATTCAATTAAAAAAAGAATTATTTGGATTTTTAGAGTCAATTTATTTTCCAAGCACAAGAAGTATAAATTAGGAAAAAATGAATAAATCTCTCTAAAAGACATACAAAGGGGACAGGTAGGTGGCTCAGTGGATTGAGAGTCAGGCCCAGAGATGGCAGATCCTGGGTTTAAATATGGCCTCAGACACTTCCTAGCTGTATGACTCTGGGCAAGTCACTTCACACCCATTGCCTAGCCCTTACCACTCTTCTGCCTTGGAACCTATACAAAGTGTTGACTCCAAGATGGAAGGTAAGGATTTTGATAAATAAATAAATAAATAAAAATTAAAGACATACAAAATACTAGAAGTGAAAGAAACCTCAGATATCATCAAGTCCAACACCCTCAATTTAGAGGAGGAAACTGAAACCCAGAATGGTGAAATAATGAAGCGTAGTAAATGGAAGAACTAGTTCTAAACCAGAATTCCTAATTCCTAACCAAGTGCTCTGTCTATTCACAATTCCACACTGCCTCCTAATATGTTTATCATAGAATTGAGAGCTAGAAGGGATCTTTAGCACTCCTCCAGTCTACTCATTACCCAGTTATTTTTCAGTCATGCTTGACTCTAGATGACTTCATTTGGGGTTTTTTTGGCAAAGATACTAGGAGCAATTTGCCATTTTCTTCTCCAACTCATTTTCCAGATGAGGAAACTGAGGCAAACTAAGTCAACTGGTTTGCTCAGCATTACACAGCTAGTTAAGTGTCTGATGCCAGATCTGAACTGAGAAAGATGAGGCTTCTTGACTCCAGGCCTACTGCTCTCTCCACTATGTCACCTAGCTGCCCTACCTTTTCATTATTGAGAAATTGAGACCCTAAGAGACCATACTTAGAGGAAATTTTCTTCCACTTCACTTCAATTAATCTTGCACACTCTTTGCAATCTACTAGGAAACTGCAATCACTCCTCAAATGTGCCTACCTAAGATTGTCATCAGCTCCCCCAACTACCACCATGCTGTTATCAGCACGGATCTTCTCCCGAAAGTCCTCCATAGCTTCAGTATGACACTGTAAGGAGTTCTGGCCAATGACAAAGAGGACTGGAGTCTTCATATCCAGAAGAGGGTCATCCACATCCTGATGAAAGAAAAATATTTAAAAGATATTAACCAAATAATACATATTCATTGAATGCCTACCTGGAATTTAGGAAAGAAAAGGCAGTGTACCTAGGAAACTTCCCAGGTATAGGAAAATTCCTTTAGTTCAATGGAATATAGGAGGAAAACTATACTGGCACCTTAACTTTCTTTTCCCATTCTAATAATTAGTACATAATCTTTATCTTATCCTTACCCCTCTGGGACCATCCACAGTAAGCAGAGGAAATCCAAGGCAGACAACTGCAGTGACATATTCCATCACTGATACCTGAAAACAATGCAATTGTCAATGTAAGGACTCATCTCCCTGGAGCTTCAACCAGCTAAGAATCCTTTATGTAACCCATCAACCAATTAGTCCTAACCCCCAAGACACTCTCCTGATCTCAAGGTCTTTCAGTCATGACATCTTTGGGCATTACAAAGTAGATGTTAATAAATGCTTATTGAATTAAACAGCAAGGAATACAAGTTGGGTCATTTTGTATATAGTCATGTAACCCAAAGACATGGCCTTGAGATGAACCTGGAAGAATACTGAGGCTATAAATTTCATAGCCTTCTAATTCCTCAGAACAGAGTCCTGGACAGCTTACTTCTTTCCCAGTTAGCAAATGAGATCAGAAGAACTCCAGAAAATAGTTCTCTATTTCTTAAGTAAAATAAAACTCTTTAAAACTTAAATACAATAAGTGGCCCCCATTACTGCCCCTTTATTTAGAATACTCTAGTATATCCTTTCCTCTTCTAAACTACTTCTGAAATAAAATATAAAAGATGGATCACTTCCTTCAGTCAGTCTAAATACTGGGTTCAAACTAAAAAACAATACATTTTACTAATTATATTTATTTTACACTCTTGAGGGGCAAAAATTTTTAACACATCAGGCAAATCTATGTAAACCAATATTCAAACTTATGCTAGACAGTAAATAAATGTACCCCAATTTTGCTAGAAAAGTAGGGAGACAACCTAACAGCCAATACCAAAGACAAACATTTAAACTTCCACCTTCAGATGATTAATCATCCCAAAACTTTAAGAGAATGACCTTTAAAAAGCATGATGAGAAATTACTTACATGACAAGCCACTAAGGCTCCTGTATTCCAACCAATCAAAATGATGGGTTTGTGGGGGAAATGATTGTGAATCTTTAAGAGAAAAGAGAATCAAGTAAGTCCTAGACAGTTGCAAAGCCAGCCCCAAGACCTGATTTAGTGCCTCAGCAGAGGGATAAGAATATTCTTACCTCTAGTACTTTGCCTCGAACAGCTCCAATCATGTGCTCAAGACACTGCAGAACTCCAACTCCACTCCCATTATTTAGGAGATGAGTGGCAATTGGAATAACCTAGAGGAAAATGGTGCCACAGTAATAAAGGCTACATACAAAGGCAAGTTTTGAGCCTAGTCAAATCCTAACCCAAATCTCAACAATCTGTCACTAGCACTATTTCTGTTTCTACATGAAACCAAAATAGAATAAAGCCTCCATTAAAGTCTAGCTTTCTGGAAAATATCTATCATTAACAGCACAATTCATTCCACTCCCCCTTTTTTCCCTTCCTTATTCTTCAATAATCTTATGTACAAAGTTCCCATTTCCAGCACATACCTTGCCCAAGCAGGATAGCTGTGACTGCCAAAATCGGTGTCTTCTAGAGGTAGGGAACATGGAACTTGAGGGACCAGAAGAGGCAATGAGAATCAGTGGAGATCCAGGGAGCTTGCTCTAAAAAGAAAGAATCCCATCCACTCACAGATAAGTAAAGGTGAGTTCCCCTTTCAAGTCTCAAGGTCTCGATTTTTTCTTCTTTTTTAATAAAAGGTCAATTTACTTGATGGTATTACTAGGCAAATTAAGTAGATAATTTCTGAAGTTTATAATCTAAAGTTTGTAATTTTCTCACCACAGAACTGAGCTCTATAAAGGATATAATATGGGGCAGCTAGGTGGCTCAATGGAAAGAGAACCAGGCCTAGAGATAGTAAGCCTGGGGTTCAAATCTGGCCTCTGACACTTCTCAGTTGTGTGACCCTGGGCACGTCACTTAATTCCAATTATCTAACCCTTACTGTTCTTCTGCCTTGGAACCAATACTTAGTATCAATTCTAAGACAGAAAGTAAGGAGTTAAGGGGGGGTTTTTTAAATAGAGAAAATAAGTCCTCAAGGCAGTTGCTATATCAGTTTATTTTATTTGTTATAAAAGAGGGTTGAGGAGGAAGTGAAGACCATTGTGGGGTAGGAGGTTAATGGGAAATGAGGGCAGGGTAAAAAAAAGTATCAATAAAACTTTAAAATTAAGTAACTGGTTGTCCAGCTTACTGGTTTGTTATGAGAAAGCACTCCTACAGCAGGGTCCCAAGGTCTTTTGAGCAGGAGAGACAAGGCTTCAGCTCCTGCAGCCCCAGTCTTTGTGGTAGATGACATCAACATCCGGTCAATCAAGGTTGGTATCTAAAAGAAAAGAACAACAACAAAAAAAGTCAGTATTGTGTAAGTGGGCCTCTCACCACCTGAGACCAGGCTTAAGCCCTGCTATCTGAAACAAATCTCAGCTTCTCAGACATTTTAATCTAATTTTGTCTTTCACATAAGACTCCCTTAAAGAACGAAATATGCAGACCACTAACTACAGTTACATGTGACTGATATAAAATATTCCCATGGCAAAATAGTCTACTTGCAAACACATTATGGTTTCAGCAGTAGCCTATTTTAGTATAAATTCAAAAAGTGGTCTTATAGCTATATAAATGTAGACTCCAGATAGGCTAATGTCTGCAAGTAAAATGACTCGAATGAAGAAAAGGATTGTGATAATCTCCATGCCATCCATGAAGGTCAATGATTCACGTAGTAGAAAGGGGTTTTTAAAAATGTAAACAGCTTTAAGAGAAACAAGAATTTTGGAAATATTAAAGAAACTGAAAAACAGAAAGCAGACTACTCTAATAGTCAAGGAAAAAAAGAAGAAAGGCTCAAGGAAAATGGCCAGAAACTGTGCACCCAAAAAAAGACTAATTCAGGAGTAATGCCACTTGAGGTGTCAAGGAATTACCTAGAGTACAATCTAGTCTGAGTTTAACAGCCAGACTGCTTTAAAACAAGACAGAAAGGAACTCATTTCCTTAGTGACCAGAAGAATTAAGAAAATGTCCTTTAGGGGGCAGCTGGGTAGCTCAGTGGATTGAGAGCCAGTCCTAGAGACGGGAGGTCCTAGGTTCAAATCTGGCCTCAGCCACTTCCTAGCTGTGTGACCCTGGGCAAGTCACTTGAACCCCATTGCCTAGCCCTTACCACTCTTCTGCCTTGGAGCCAATGCACGGTATTGACTCCAAGATGGAAGGTAAGGGTTTAAAAAAAAAAAAGAAAATGTCCTTTAACTGGGTTGACACCAGAAGCAAGGGAAATGAAACTGGAAATGACTACAGAAGCTCACCTGATATATGAAAGCTGATTCAGTCAAGTTTAAGTGAAAAAGCAGTATCACGTAAACATAACATGGGACTTTTAGCATCATAAGATCTAGGTTCCAATGTTTAGTACAGCTATCTTCTAGCCACATGACTAAAACAAGTCAGAACTTCTCAGAAATTCTAATTAATTAGAATTCTTCATCTATAAAACAAAAGTAAAAAAGACAACAAGGGGGCAGCTAGGCTCAGTGGATTGAGAGCCAGGCCCAGAGATGGGAGGTTCTGGGTTCAAATATGGCCTCAGACACTTCCTAGCTGTGTGACCCAGGGCAAGTCACTTGAACCCCATTGCCTAGCCCTTACCACTCTTCTGCCTTGGAAGCAGTATACACAGTATTGATTCTAAGATGGAAGGTAAGGGTTTAAAAAAAAAAAAAGAAAAGATAACAAATTAGGAAAATCTGGGTTCAAATCCTGCCTAAGACATTTCTTAAATGTATGATTCTATGCAAGTCATAGAACTTCTCAGTGCTTTCAGTTACATTGTCTATAAAAGGGGGGGAAGAAGAAGAAAGCCCTGAATTTTATGGCCTCTAAGTTCTATATTCCAGCTCTAAATCTATAATCCTATGAAAATAAATACCAATTGTGAGGAAAGCCGTTTGCAATATAACTCCTAAATCGTGACATAAATATGTGATTCCTATTTAAGTAATCCAATTGTATACATGTACCTTTATGTTTATCATGAGATTTTTTTCAAATTGTGCTAATTTTGCTCCTTATTTGACACTAAGCATATATTTAAAAATTTAAAATAAAAAGGGTAATAGGAAGAAGACAAAAAAACAAGGAACTCACTAATATTTTAATGAAACATCCTAAGTATTTTAACATACATACTACCTAGTAAAAATAGAGGCAAGTAGTGGTTCAATGGATACAGCACCAGGTCTAGAGTCAGGAAGACCCAAGTTCAAATTTGGCCTCAGACACTTATTAGTTGTGTGACCCTGGGCAAAACATTTAATCCTGTTTGCCTCCTTTCCTCATCTGTAAAAATGAGTTGGAGAAGGAAAAGGCAAATACCTCCAGTAACTTTGCCCCAAAAAACCCTAAATGGGGTTGTAAAGAGTCAGATACAACTGAAATGACTTAACCACCTAATAAAATATTAAGAACTCAAAAGTCAAATTCAAAGTATACTCCCTGTGAATAATAAACAGAGTTCTTTGCCTTTTGAAAAGTGGCAGGAAGGGGGCAGCTGGGTGGCTCAGTGGATTGATAGTCAGGCTCAGAGATGGGAGGTCCTGGGTTCAAATATCGCCTCAGACACTTCCTAACTGTGTGACCCTGGGCAAATCATTTGACCCCCATTGTCTAGCCCTTACCACTCTTCTGCCTTAGAACTAACACACAGTATTGATTCTAAGATGGAAGGTAAGTGTTTTAAAAAAATAAAAATAATAATTTTTCAAAAAGTGGCAGGCAGAAAAAACAGATGTAGGCTTTCTCAAACCCAAAAATGAGCTCTCTCTTTATTACATAGATTTTAGCAAAACATATGACAAAGTTTCTTCCTTTTAGTAAACAAAATCTTTTAGTTTATTCTCCCAGAAATTCCAATATGGAAAGCACCAGGGTAGTCATCTCTGATAACCCAGAAAGATGATTAGGGTTTCCCTCATCTCTTGACATGCTCCTTACTTGTTTTTCTAATCTAGCCCAAGTTCTACCCATTTTGAAAATCTAGGAGTTCTCCAAGAGCAAACAGAATGCAGGTGTCCTTGCATGGCCAATTTATAATAAAAGACACTGATATAGAACTTTAAAGCTTGCTAAATGCTTTATATATTTTATCTCATGTGACTGTTCACTTTCTGCCTCCTATGGTCCTCTCTGCCTCAGGTACTTTATACCTCAATATATCCTCCACACTACTGCCAGTTATTTTCCTTAGGTACCTATCTGGCCACATTGCTCCCCTATTTAATCATTAGCATCCTATTGTCTCTAGAATCAAATATAAATTTCTCTGTTTAGTTTTTACAATCTAGTCTTAAACAAACTGTCCTTCTCTCCATTCCTCACAGACTTTATCTTCTATTGCCAAGTTTTTCCCTGGCTGTCCCCTATGTCAGCAAAGCACTCTCTTCTGTCCACTTCTACCTTACAGAATTCCTGTAATCCTTCAAACACTACTTGCAAGGCTTTCCTAACTGCCTCAATCACTCCTCCCTCTCAAGAAGGTATTTAACTATTTTGTATTTGTTTGTATGTATTCTCTTTAAACCTTCTGTATAGAAACTTTTCTCCTCGTTGTCTCCCAACAGAATGCATGCTTCTGAGTAGGGACTGCCTCGGTCATTGTATTTACATCCCCAGCATCTAGCACTGTGCTGGGTACACAGTAGAACTTTAATAACTACCTGCTGATTGATCTTCAGTTTCCTCATTTGTAAAATAAGACAGTTGTTCTCAATCAATGACCCTATGACATACACAACAGTCCTATGAGGTAGATGGTGGCAGCCCACAGATTACAAAAATGAGGTCAGAGAGGTTAAGTAATCTAATCAGTCACAAAGAAAGTAAATTTCAGGGCAACATTTGAATCTAGGTCTTCCTAACTCCAAGTTCAGAACTCTCCCCTACTACATATTGCCATTCAATCACAGTTAATTCACATGATCAAAAGAGAAAGCGTTTTTTCTTGCTTTTGAAAATATTCATCATGTATGCAAGGCATCTGATTCTGGAGGTATGAGAAAATGGAGCTTTTATGAAAGCATTATAAAGACAATAAACTTTAAATGAAAAATTAATATTGAAGTGATTGAAGCTGAGTTGTTCCACAGACCACAATGGTAATTTACTTTTGACTCATATTTGAAAGTTGCCAACCTAATGTAAACATTTTATTTTCTTCTTTCTAGTCTATACAGATCAGTGAGAGGATCCAATATTCTTAGAGACAGTCCTGACTATTCCCCTTCCAAACTTTGAAAGAACAAGAATGCTAATAAATGAAAAGTACCACCAACCAGTCTTGAGGCAAAGCTGAATTTGCAAGTCAGTGACTGAGATCAGGGCACTTGATCCAAAATAGATGTTTACTGAAGTAGCTTTGTCTAAGGAATCTATCCCATCCTCTCTTTCCTCTCTACCTATTCTAGATCCCAGTCTGGAAGGCAAACCTCATCTGCTTATCTTTTCCCTAGTAACTAAGCTCAAGGAAACCTGAATCAAGCACCATCTATTCTACCCACACATTTCTCAACCTCCTCCTGCTTCTGATGCTACTACAAGGATTGAAGGGACTTGAGGGAGGAAAGAAGGGGAGGAATATAAGAAACTATATAGGTGTCACACTAACAACCTAGTAATGGGGAATAAACAGTAGAATTAAGCAATATTGCACAACTCTAAGTAAAGCAATTTAAATTATTTTACCAACCCCATGTGATATAATAAACAGCTATTATACTGCCTCTAAACCTTCTCTTCATCAAGCTAAACATCATCCCCAAGTTCTTCAACCTAGCAGCTAGGAGGCACAGTGGATAGAACACCAGACCTGTAGTCAAGATCTGACTTCAAATTTTACCTCAGGCACTAGTTGTGTGACTCTGGGCAAGTCATTTAACCTTTTGTGTGTCTCCTCAACTATAAAAGGAATAATTATAGTATCTATTTCACAGAGTAGTTATGAGAATCAAACCATTTTTAAGATTTACAAAGCAACTGGCACAGTACCTGCCATATAGTAGGCCCTTAATAAATGCCTGTTCCCTTCCCTCCCCTCAACTAATTCCCACATTGGAATGCATCAGAAAGGCCAATGGGCTTAGAGTCAGACAGCATGGATTCAAATTGCTGCCTCTGTCCTCCTTTTTCTATATAATCTTGGGTATGTCACAAACTGTTTCCTTATCTATAAAATTATAGCGATTTGGGCCACACTAATATAATAAAAACAATAATATTACCTAAATTAATTTACTTATTCAATGTCACACCAATTAAGACTACTAGTTAGATCTTAAAACAAAAATAAGCATGGTGACACTAAACAAGAAATTGACAGCTGGCAGCCTAATAATAAAAGAGAAAAAATACAAAAGGCAGATAAAAACTAAAAAAGCCTGGTTACAGTCTGCCACCAATTATTAAAGGAACGAAAAATGTTCCTTGCTTAGATAATTTCCTAACATCACAGTAGACAAGAGTGTCTGAGATTCATCATGACAGATGCATCATCCCCCAAAATTAAATGGCTATTCAAGGTCTTCCATGATCCTTTCAGGTTTTTTCCCTTTTCTTTCCTTATATAAGCCTGTCATAGCCAAAGTGGTGTATTCATTGTCCCCAAAAGTCCTTCAATTTTCCCAATACTCTTGCCTTTACTAGCACCATTCTCCCTACCTAGACTGCTCCTTAGTCCCATAGGACCCACCACCACTTCTACCTCTCAAAATACTACCACTTTTAAGGCCCAACTCATAAAGTCTGCCTTAATCACCATATTAAGAAGTTTTCAACCTTCTTCCTCAATTCCTTTAGCACCACATATTTGTATTATTCATCAGAAACTACCTGGTATTGAGATTTTCTTTAAACACATCTCCTCTATAAAACTATAAACTCCCAGAGGGCAAAGGCCTTTTCTTATTTCTGCATCCCCAAGATGTATGTGGCACAATCCCTACACAAAAGAGATACTCAATAAGAGTATGTTAAATGAATATTGTATCAAGAAGGCATCGGGTAGTATTGTTTACTGTTTTTACAATACAAGTAGCATGAAATGGAGATTCATAATTTCATATATAATCTTCTTTTCGTATTCAATACTGTATATGGAAATACTTTTTTGGTGTCTTAAGTTTAGTATTGGAGAAAACATTAAAAATCATCTGCAAACTATGTTTAAAAGGCAGAAGAATTTTGATATAGAACAACTGATGAAAATATATCTTCCCTTTTGGTAGAAAGGAAGATTGCTGTAATCACTCTTAGATTTGTTCCCTTTGTCTTAGTTATTTTTCTTTTTGTTACAAGAGAGGTAACATTGGGGGAGAGGGGTATATCTAGAAATGACAAAAGACATCAAGCCTATTTTAAATAAATAAAATTAAACTTTAAAATTACTTTGCCTTAAAAAAAATAACTTTTTAAAGCCTAAAATTTTTTTAAATATATAGAATGCAAGTATGTAATACATTTTAGAAAATGCCCTTTTTTTAAAAAGATTACCCCAGTAATATGAAAACTCACAAAAACTGGCTCATTCCCTAATAATACAGGGTTTGTTGTTTGTTTTTGTTTTATTATACTCACATATTGTAGTCTAAGGTCAGAAAGCCCTATTTCACAATATCTGCCTGACCTGGTATCTCTCCTGGTAAATATTTCATCTCCTCTGGGACATCCCAATTTTTGTAACATTCAACTCACCTTGGGGATGACAAGTCTGAGTTTTTAAAAGTTGAAAAACACATGACAGTTTTCAACACCTTCCCCTCATCCTAGAGACAGAGATGATAGAAACATTTACGAGAAAAGGAATAGGAAATAAGGAGGGGCACATATAAAGAGAAGGTTGGTTGGTTGGTTGGTTTTTACCCAATTCTTTCCTAGCCTGAACAGCAATTTTTCCCTTTTTCATATACCATGACCATTCATGGATCACAACTGGGCAGGGATCACCCCTAGTGCTCAGGCCAGTGACCTCTGCTTCTAACAATGAAGCAAACCAAACTGGTATTCTTACCTTCCCTTTCAATGTCTGCAGTGCATCAAGGTATGCTGCTAGCATAGGCAGGCTCAGGGTTTCCACCAATGTTGTATGCAACCACTGGACAAGTTTAATGTCCCAACTCACACTTGCCAGTGCCTGCCGAACTCTCCTTGCACATTTATCCACAGCAATTCGCCGCAGCACAGGCTCATTGCAAGCCTGGAAGATGACAATGTAGGTTACAGATATGAAGAGGTGAAGGAAATCATCACATATTAGTAAATGACCCTAGAGGAATGGATGTTATACAGTATAGATGGGGATGTCACAACTGACACAACTATCACCCCATAAGAGATAAGAAATGCTCAAAAAGTTTTGAGAACCAAAAAATAATAATGAGGAGTAAGCATTTAAAAATTCCACAGTACCTACTGTCAAGAGTAATTGAAAGGTGTTAGAAGCATACAGGAATCAGTTTATCAAACTTACCCCTTCATTGGCTAGCCGGGCCAGCCGGTCGGACTGCAAGGCTTTGAGAATCTTGTTGAACAGCTTGTTCTGGGCAATTGTCCAACCAGTCCTGGGGAAGAAAGTGCAAATAATTCAAGTATCTCTACACTCTTTAAAGATGATATAACCCTAGTGACCTGTTTCCACTATAACTTGTATAATTTAAAATGGCATATCAACCAACAAGTGCTTATTAAGCACCTGCATATAATGTTCTATGCTGGATATGAGTGATATGCATATAAAACAAAAAAACAGTCCCTACCTTCAAGAAGGAACTTAAAATCTATTAAGGGAATATAAGCTATAAAAGTATATTTTTGATAATTTAAAAAACAGAAGCGTAATAAGGGCAGCAAGAATGGATTACCACAGGTCAAGAGCAGTTGATCCCTGAAGGAAGCTAGGGTTTTGAAATGGCAGAGGTGAGTAGAGAGATCACTCAAGGCATGGAAGTCTAGGAGAGGGAATGTATGGACAACAATAAATAAGCCTGTTTGGCTGAAACATAGAATAACATGGAGAATAATATGAAATAAGTATGGAATCATAGGCACAAGACAGAGTGTAATAAGTTTTAAGTGCTAAACAGAGAAGTTTGCATTTTATCCTAGATATAATAAGGAGCCAGATGGTCAGTCTTGTCCTTTAGGAATATAGACTGGGCAGCTGTGTAGAGGGCATATTTGAAAGAAACGACTTGAGAAAGGAAGACCAATTAGGAAACAACTGAAATAGTAAATGCAAAAGGAGATGAGGGTTTGAACCAAAGTAATGATCAAGTTAAGTAGAAAGAAGAGGATGGAATCAGGAGATAATATGGAGAATAATCATTAAGACCAAACAACTGATTGGGCTGGGGGAGCGGTGGGGAGCGGATAAAGATAGTGAAGAATAAAAAATGACTCTGACATTGTGAACCTGAAAAAAACTGGAAGGATGGTGGTGCTCCTGAAAAAAACAGGGAGTTAGGAGGAATGACAGGTTTAAAAAGTTTAGAGAGAAAGATGATACAGTCTGGTTTGAATCTGTTGAGTTTGTGACTCCTATAAAATATCCAAGTAGAGGCATCTTGCAGATAACTATGAAACTGAATCTCTGAAGACATGTGAGACATGTAAATTTAGAAGTTATTTGCCAAGAAGTGAAAACTGAATCCACAGGAACTGAAGCAATCAACAGAAAGAAAATAGAAGATGAAGCTTTGGGACACGCATATGTAACTGGAGTAACAGGGAAGACATGCATGATAATTAAGAAAAAGACAGGAGGATTCGTACAACTTGTTGTTCAATCATTTTTCAATTGTGTCTGACTTCATGACCCCATATGGGATTTTTTTTTTTGGCAAAGTGTGCATTTCCTTCTCTAGTTTATTTTACAGATTAGAACTGAGACAAATGGGGTTAAGTGACTTGCCCAAGGTCACATAGCTAGTGTCTGAGGACAGATTTGAATGCAGAAAAATGAGTCTTCCTGACTCTGGTCTCAGCATTCCATCCACTGTGCCACCCAGCTACCCTTCATACAACTAAGAGATCCTAAAGAGAGTAATGTCATTTAAAAAATGTAGTGAGCAGAGAGCATCTAAGAGGATAAGGATGGTCAACAGTATCAAATATTGCAGTGTTCAAGAAAGATGAAAGGATGAGGACTGAAAACAGGCCATCAGATTTAGCAATTAAGTGATATAATCAGATTTGAAAGGGCTGAAAAGCAGAAGGAAAGGAAAAAGAAGCAATGAATGTAGATGATTTTTTTCTATGAAAGGGAGACAGGACATAAAATGATAGCTTAAAGGTTTTTTAATTGACAGGAAGTCTGGGTACGTTCATAAGTAGCAAGGAGAAACTAGGTATTGAGGAAAGATTAAAGATAACAGAAAACAAGAGGATGATCTAATAAGAAACAAGAAGAGAATTAAGGCAAAAGTGGAAAACAAGTAGCCTGCATCGTTTTATCACTGATTTTGTTACTGACTCAGTCCACAAAAAATCCCATCCCCTTCTCAGCATAAGTATATGAATAATAATAGTAATTATAACTTAAATATATGAAGGGCTTTTAAGATTTGAAAAGCATTTTCCTCATTAACAGCACAGTGAAGAACATAAATATGGCATTATAACCCCATTTTATGGAATTATAAGAAGAAACACATCAAGTGATTCACCAAGATTAAACTGCTATTGTCAAGAGTTGACCCTCAGTTCTTCTAATTATGATCCTATACCAGTGTTCTTTCCACTATACCAATCTCTTACTACATATCACAACATGTCAAGAGAAAAATCATAAACTATTTCTGTTTGTGCTTATAAAATCAAAGCTAATCATTTAAATAAAGGTTATTTTCTTTGTTATGCCATTAATGAAAGTCTATTTGCAGCTCCTAATACCCAAAGCAATCAAGGCTCTGTCCCCAAATAACTGTGTACTTACTTCATATATACTTTGTATTTACTGAGCATATCTACTGCCTATATTTATGTTTATGATTTGTTTCTAACAATAACAAAAAAAAGCAAGCTTCTGTGTGCATAGAATGAAGGAAAGAAACAAGCATTTATTAAGCTCCTACCCTAGGATAAGCACTGTTAAATGCTTTACAAATAATATCACATTTAATCCTCTTAACAACCCTGTCCAATAAAAAAAGAAAACAACCCTATCCAGTTAATGTTATTATTTTTGATCCTTAAAACAACTCTATGAAGGTAGGTGCTATTATTATCACCTATTTTACAGATAGGGAAACTAAGGAAAGAATCAAACTTGGGTCTTTTAACATCAAGTCCAACATTTTATCCACTGCACCAACTGTAAGCCTCTAAAAATATAGGGAACTAATTCAAAAATTAAAAACAAGTGATTATCCAATAGATAAAATGGTGATAGAAGCAAGTAGTTTTCAAAAAATGAAAAGTAAGCTATAAATAACCATATTTTTAAAATGATACAAATTATAAATAAGGGAAATTCAAATGAAAACAACTTGGGTTCCATCTTATAGAGACCAGGTATACAAAGATAACAAAAGAGAAATGTGGCAATTCCTAGAGATGTGGGAGAACTAGAACACTAATATATTATTAATGGAGTTGTGAACTGGTTCAGTCATTCTGGAAAGCTATCTGCTTTCTTTTTTCTTTATTTTGTATTCAAATACATTTTATTTTTATCATCATTTGTGATTTTTTCAACCTTTTAACAACAGCTCATTAAGGTTTTTCCCAAAGTGGACAAGTATGAAATTAATTTTCAATAGAGGTTTGCTAAAACCTGGAAACTATGAAGCCTATCAACAAAATGGAGCTAGTACTAGTTTATTGCTTTGTTAATTAATTCTGTAACCTTGTGTAGTGAATTGCCTAGGATACTAAGAAATACCATGCCCAGAATCACAGTCAATAAGCTAATAAGCATCAGAGGCAGAACTTGAACACAGATCATCTGTCTAGGATTATAAATATGCCCTCTTACCTTCCTTGACATAACTCTTAACACTGTATATTTCTGAGTTTCATATGGACTTCCTTTCAAAGACAGAGAACTAGAATCCATGTTTCTTTAAGATGCTACAAAATATTGTTTTCAACTTAGCTTACCATTTATTGTATGAAAGAATGTCTTTCTTATTTGCTTTTCTTGCTACTAAATTTATTCTGAAACCCAAATTGGTAAGGGATGGAAATGATGTAAACATTGGAGAAGAAAAAAAAGTCAAATACCTAGAAATTACTATCATACTCTGATGACAGTTGAGATCACATTAGAAGCCACAATGTTGACATGCCCAAAACCAAGAAAAGATTTGAGAGTTGTAGCTAGAGGTCTGCCCAACTGGTTCCAAAAACTAAGACAACTGTTCAATGTTTTGTGTCAGCTCTATAGGAGGTCTAAAAAATTAAACTGGCAGAAGAAAAATATGACCTAACCCAAGGATCAAGATAAACAGTGCCTGAAATATATAATTAAAGAAATTTTAAAACAGCAGACAGAATTTTAACTACAAGTCTGTAGGAGAGGATAAGCCCCACTAGGCTTTGCTAATGGGGACTGCGGTAAACTGAACTGGCTCCCCTCCCCAAAGTTCCCCACCAGTTCAATTTTAAACAGGAAAATGATGTCTCTTCTTGATTTCTCAGACCAGACACCAAAACTAGGAACCTGTATTTCTCCAAACTTTGACTAAGCCCAGATGAGACATCAGAGAAGGGATGGGGGGAGGTGGAAAAGGCAGTATTTATTATTTATGCTGAACTCTGCCCTATGCTTATAACCTAATTCCTACAATCTCAGTCCTGGAGAAGCCTTAATGAGTATGGCAATGCTTCCTTTGGTGTTATTCACAGGGAACCTATTTTATATGAAAATACCCAAAGGACTTAAAACCCCAAGAGATACATAGAGACATTGTCATGGTCATAATTCTCCTTTATGAAATTTTAAAACATCTAGGTTTAAACAATAACAAAATTATAAGTCTTCTGGAATTCATTAAATTCTCTTGCTAAAAAAAAAAGGGGAGGATTTCAGAAGTGTATACTCTAGCTATGGACTCAGATATTTACAATACTGAATAAAATATAAACATCTCATATTGGGTGTTTGAATTCTGAGAGTGTTTCTTTTCCTCCCTCTCCTCATTATTTTAGAACTAAGAGGGGTCATAAAGTTTAACCATCTAATTTTACAGATGAGGAAACTGAGGCAAAGAGTGATGAAATGACCTGTCCAGCTTCCACATCTAGGCAGTTCCACATCTAAATCATGATTTGAACAAGGTCTTTTTTATTCCAAGTCCAGAGCTATCCATTACATCATGCTGTTACTGAAGTATACTCAGAATACACAGACAGAAAGGAAATAGATTTAATAGATTATCAGCTTATAGACTACAAGTCCATGGACTTGATATAATGATAAAGAGAAACTTAAATTACACAAACATGTGACCTTTCTTACAAAAGCAGAAGAGCTAATAATTTAATGACTTCCTTTCATGATAACTTCATTCTTTAAAAGTTGGAGGAACCAATGATGGAAATGTTTATTCTGAGCATGATTCTCACCAACAAAGAATTTGTTGCTGAAGCAGAAATGGGGGAAAGTGATCAGGCCATCTTGGAATTTGTGACACAAAAGTAAACCAGGACATGAACCTTGAATTCTGAAAGTGCAGATTTCAAAGGGGTTCAGAGGAAAAGGTCAAAAAGGAAACAATGGACTAAATTACATAGGGAAAATCATCCAGAAGGAATGAATAGATCTCAAAAATTATATTCTGAAGACAAAAAGGCAAATCTGTTAAGAAAGAAAAGCAGGAATTGTTGAAAGAGACAGATGTGGATGTATCACATGAGTTTGAGATGCGGAATATGGGGGGGTGGAGTATAGGGATGAGGATAAATAAAAAAGGAAAGCATAGACTTGCCAAAAAAAATATTACTGAATTAGAGTTCAAAAAGATCTAAAGCCATTGAAGAAAAGTCAAGGACAATCAAAAGGGGGATTTTTGAAGCTATACTAGTGAAAAAAAAAAGCATCCAAGAAAGGACTGGACCACTTCAAGAAAGAAAGAATAACAAACTAACAGATTGGAAAACACCTAAAATGAAATAAAATAGAGATGAATTTACATTCAAGTAATTTTCATACAAGTCTTACCCACATGTTCAAAAAGTTAACTTCACAAGAATAAAATGGGGGAGATATAGCTAGACAAAAGTTCATTGAAAAAGTTCTACAAATTTTAGCAGACTATAATCCCAATGAGTCTAAAATGTGACATAGCAACCCTATGTAATTTAATATAACACTGGCCACAATGAGAGGCACAATGACCAGGACAGAGGAGACATTAGTACCACTGTACTCTGGATCTAGTTAGACAATATATGGATATTTTTTAGTTTGGGGAAAAACTTTGATAAATTGGTAAGCATTCATAACATTGGGAAATCCCTTGACTCCATTCCATATAAAAATCAGATTAAAGAATTGAGAATATTTAGTTTGAAGATAAGATTAGGTAGGGTCAGATAGGAAAAAGATCATCAATAAATAGTCATTCGACAAATGTTTATTGTCTAATAGTTAACATGCCAGGCACTGTCCTGGGCAATGAGCATACATACATAAAAACAAACCAGTGCTTCAAGAGGTTTACATCCTACTGAGAAAAACATGTACAAACATACATTTTATATACATGTATTTATGTGTGTATATGTGTAAGCTATGTGTATATGTGTGTATGTATACATATAGTAACTTTTGGATTCTCATATACATATATACACATGTACATAAACATATATACACACACAAATTAAATACTAAGTAATTTCAGGGGAGATGCACTAGCTACTGGGGCTAGAAGGGCTTCATTTAGGATGCCACCTGAGCTAGGCTTTGTAAGAAGCTACAAAAGGGAGGGTCAGGGGAGGGCACTCTAAGCATTGAGAACAGCTGAGACAAAGACACGGAGACAAGAGATATAATGTAACATAGAATATGTGAGGGAGAGTAACATGTAATAAGTTTTGAAAGGGAGGTCAGAGCTCCACCATGATGTCCTTTAACTGCCAAACAGAGGAATCTTCTAACCATTTTGGAAGACAATTTGGAACTATGCCCAAAGGGCTTTAAAAGACTGCCTGCCCTTTGATCTGGCCATACCACTGCTGGATTTGTACCCCAAAGAGATAATAAGGAAAAAGACTTGTACAAACAGAGGAATCTATATTTGATCCTGGAGGCCTTGGAAAAAAGAGTATGCTCCCTCACTGAAGGTCTTCAAGCAAAAGCTGGACAACCACTAGTCAAGATTATGCTATAGAGGATGTTCCTGTTCATTTATGATTGGACTAGATAGTCTCTAAGGTCCCTTCCAACTCTGAGATTCTGTAAAAGTTTACAGATTGTTTTCCTCAGTGCTCTATGAAGTACTCTAGGGACCACCATACTTCTCAAACTTAATGAAAATTTGTCTTCTGTGGCTACTTTAATCTATTCACCAATCTAGATTTCTAAATGATGTTAAACTCTTAATCTTACACATGAATTTAATGTTTATTATTCTACAATCTGTATGCCTTCTAAATGTTTATCTGAATTGGTGTATTTATCTTAATAGATGCTTACATTTATATAATACTGTACCATTTACATAGTATTTTCCATACAATTTATCTCATTTGGTCCTCCTAACTCAGTAAGGTAAGTAATATAATTATCCCTATTTTATAGATGAAAGAGTTGAGGATTAGAAATGTTAATACATCACAATCATATAATGTTTTAAGGTTATTAAAGTTTTACATACAGTCTTTCTTTTGATCCTTACTCCTTGTGAGGTAAACACTACTTCTATTTTACAGATGAAGCACCTTAAGACTCAGAAAAACTAAATGACTTGCCAGAGGTCACACAGAGTTGATGGCCAAACTTAGGAACTGCATCTAAATCTTCTGACTCCAAGTGTTCTTTCTTCTATATCATACCATACCTAAGACAGTGACTGCCTGACTCAACATGAATATACAGCATCAGGTGCAAATAACCTTTCCATATGTGTTTTAGAAAGCAAGGATGAGATAATAAAAAGGAATACTAACTGAAACCATGACCATTATCCCATGGGATTCAATGTGCCTGAGGAGACCCACCTGTTGACATGCTCCTCCCAGTCTTCAGGTGGGGGTGGAGCATCTGCATCAGTACGGGCAAAGATGACATGGCGTTCACATTCATTCATCACACTTCGTGCCTTCTGGTTGTCATAGAGTGGCACTGGGGTAGATGTGACAGTCTCCACATCAATAGGGATGTCTGCCTCACTACAAATAAGCAAAATAAAATCAGACCACAAATATTTTGCTTAATTTATGCATGTGTTCAATGTTTGTTCAACTGTCTATTTATCCTTGCCCAACTGCATTTAGTCCACATAAAAGTTCTTATTGTTAGCACATGCCACTGCCCTAATGGTATGTGCTCAAGGACCCTGGACTAATTTTAATATTGTCCAAAGCAAAACAATTAGAAAGATAGACCTACTACAAAAGTCACAAATATTATTCAAGTATAAATATGAATATTTTAACTCCATTTTTTTAATGAATCACAAGTACTCCCTTTTCAGGTCATGAAGAATAGATACAAATTAAAGAACTTCCTTAATCTCAGGAAAACTCCCTATGGCAGGAGCAATATTTTACTATATTCTCCCTGACATCCAAGCAGGTTAGGCTAGTTTTTTCCTAAAAAGGTACTGAAACATTCTTTGAGGCTTGGTTGGCTCAAGGGTCTAAGAATTTAGACTTCAGACATCACTTCCTCAATATCTGAGTTCAGAGAGCTTATGAAGAGTTAAAGGGGCTATCAGATGCCTGGCTAGGAATCACAATGGTACTACTTTCCCTCAGGCAAATTAACTGAAGATGTTCTCAATGCCTAGCCTTGCTGAATCTTCTGCTATGGTTAAGTAAATCTACTTTTATTAACTGTTGGGGAGGTCCAAAATGTCTCATTTTGTTCCAACATCAAACCTAAATTAACAAGGGCTTGATCTGAGTTGGGCCTAACCCAGAACATCCTATCTCAAATTTCAATGAAACTAAAATATAAATCAAATCAGCTATGATCTAATTAATTATAATATGCCAGAGGTAATGGTGTCATAACAGAAGAGTAGTGATCTGCAAGATTCTTGAAAATGAAAGTCAAAAATCTGTTGTATATCTCCAGCACTAAGAAAAACATGAATATTCTGGATTTCTAAAAACATATATTCTATGGTGAATGAGGAGTAATTCTGGCTCTACAACCTTCAAGATTATCCAATTTCCCTTGCTCTGATTCCTTTTTTTTTTCCAAGTACCCAGGCACTAAGAAGAAGAAGTGGGGGTGGGGGAGGTCCTTAACATAGACAATCATGAAAGCCCTTAAAAGAGTACAGCCACCATAGTAAATTGTAAATTAATGTTTTGATGCCTTAAACAGTACTTTGTTGAAACTCCCAGAGCCTGATTTCCCCTTCGGGAAATGATAAAATTGATTTTTTTTGAACATGCAAAGCTGAACACAAGACATTGGCAGACACCCAGTCAACTAACTGATTTCTCCCTACTCCATTCCTCGACACTATATTAACTTACTCCTTATTTTCAAACTAATAATTTCAATTGTTTTCTTCTTGAACTTTCCTTTTTATTCCAAGCTCCAAATCAAATATCAATACTGTCTTCCACAATATATCTGTTTTGAATGGATATGGATCCTGACAGAAGCATGAAAATATTTAGATGTAAGTCCTACTCTAAGGTCAAGGAAGTCCAAGTGGAAATTTCCAATACTTAGCACATGCTCAATATGTATTCTTTCTGTTCTGTTACTGAGTATGATTAAATACTCATGATTCAGTTATAAGCCAAGTCATCAATTAATTTTGATTAAGTCAATGAGAAAACCAGTATTTAATATACTGAACTATTCTTGAGAAATGTGGCATATATCCCAGTCAAAGCTCATCTGAATTCTGACTCCACGTTTACCTAACTGACTATGATTCAACATTTATTTTCATAAATTTCATGAAAAACATAAGAGATTGGCCACATAACCAAAAATTTCATTAGTTAAATACTAATGAATTCCTAGGATCAAAGATTTAGAGGTTGAAGGAACCTCAGAAATCATCTAGTCCAACCCTAGAATCTGATACCTGAGATAGAAGTTAAGTAACTAAGTAACTTTCCCAATGTCAAATAGGTAGAGTAGGAAGTCAAATCCAGGTTCTGATTCCAAATCCAAAGCTCTATTAGTTCTGTGTTAATTAGCTTTTTAAAATCTTTTTCTAAAAATCTCAAGCAGTCATATGTACCAAAATATTCATAGTACATTTTTTGTGGCAGCAAAAAAAAAACAAACAAACGAGGTACACAGTGAGTGTCCACTAATTGAGAAATAGCTGAATGAATTATGGTATTTGAATGTAATGGATTATTAACAGCACCAGAAACAAGGAAAAGGAGAAAGATGATAACTATGAACTGATGCAGAGTAAAGTAAGTAGAACCAGGTAAACAATATTCACAATGACAACTATAATGTAAATAAAAAGAACACTAAAAGGAAGCCAAATGTGGAAAAATTGCAATGACCAATCTTGGTCCCAGAGAACAGATGATGAAACACACCTCCCTCCTTTTGGTAGAGAGTTGGGGACTACAGGTGCAGAGCGTCAGATGTGGCCACTGTGTCGGTTGGTTTTTGCTTAACTATTTTTCTTTATTACAAGTGAGGCTCAATGGAGGTGGGGGTATATCCAGTAATGACTGTGATATAAAAAAAAAGGCATCAATAAAACTTTTTTCTTTTTTTAAAAAAAACGACAATTCTAAATATAAAAATCTCAGGCAGGCTGAATCAGCCAGGCCACTTTTTGTCATATGTTGGACACCCAGGCCATATGCTGGGCATTATAGAATTGTCTCAAATCCCTGAAACCCCCAAGCCAGTCTCCTCCAGAATCCCCAAAATCACCCTCCCTATATCCCACTATCCAACAACCATGGTACCTGTTGTTGGGGCACTCTCAAGCACCCTAATGGAGGAGGACCACAAACTCACATGGTACTGTCCTGATGACGCCTGGGAGTGACAAAGAGCATGCGGGTGGGGCGGGCACTGCTGGCATCTGGATGAGCACTCCATGGCTTGGCATAGCTATGATCCAAAAACACCAGGTCCAGCTCCCGTTCATGTACTGAAAGCTGGAAAAGCAGAGAGGTGCCCATGCGCCGGGCTGAAGTCTGGAAGTCTCGCTCACCACCCCGGTGGGACATCTCTATAGAAGGGACACAGTGTCTCAGAGCCTGGGAGTCAGCATGCCGTCAGTCTGCAGTAAGAAGAGATCAAATTGGAATGGGGAGGGCAAAATTCAATTCCAACATTATGAACTCGTGACTCAAATAATTTTGTCCTTTTCACAGAAAAAGGTTAACACATATCTGCAGAGAGGACTCACAGAGAGGACTCACAATTGAGTCCTCTTTTCCTATCTTGTGCTGTTTCCTAATTATAGGGCAAGGGCCAATATTATGCAGTAGAAAGATAATAGGACTTGAAAAAAATCAAAAAGCCTGTGTTCAAATTCCAGCTTTGTCATTTACCATGATAAAAATAACCTTGGGTTGGTCACTTTCCTTGTGAAGTTCCTCAGTCAATAAAATGGTGACCAGACTTGGTCTTTTTCAGGTACAAACAAGATAAATGTAAAATACCAATATGTGTCAGCTATTATTTAAGAGAACTTAAAGAACTCTTAAGAGTTAGACCCTTTCAGGATCTAAGAGGACTGGGCGTCCTGAAATCCCACAAAAATCCTCAGAAAATCTCAGCTCCATCCACCACCCTTCAACTGCCTCAAGAGCCTGTAACCAGTGAGTGTCATTCCTGGCCCCCATTCTTGAATTCCCAACCACCACCTTTGATGGTCCAATTTATCCTTCCACCTCCTCTTCTTTGCTCAATTCCCAACGTCACCAGAGGAATCTCCCACAGAAACCCCATCTCTAAGGCCCTGTCTTCATAAGATAGCACAGATTTAGATCAACCTTATTTCCAGAGCAAACATGGGCAAAGATCAGACAAGTGACTTGCTCAAGGTCAAGAAGTAGTTTGGGGAGGGTGAAAGCAGCTGAACTGGGAGCCTCAAGAGGCCATTGATAAGAATGTTGGCTCTGCTACTTCTTACCCTCAATAACCTTTAAGAATTCACTTCACTCGCCTGGGCCTCAGTTTCCTGAACAGTAAAAAATCAATTCGCTCCCAAATGGCAGCGCTGAGGTTTGAACCCAGGGCTTGAATCCGAGGGCTCTTTCTAGTACACCGCCCTAGCACCCAAAGAGCTCGGATTCCATCCTTGGGATACTTCAATGTCACTTCCAAGGCCGCATCCCTTCCTTAACTTTTTCCTTCACTCATATGCCTTCCCCCGCCCCCCACCCGCCTCCTCCCCTTTTATTTCTCCACCCCCAGCCCCTCCCCTCCCCCAGCTCACTCCACCGCACGGCAAGCTCGTTCTCTCCCTCCCCCACGCGCCCGCCTCCGCCCGCCCCTCCCCCTAAGCTCCCTTCCGCCTCCCCTCCCCCACTATCCTCACAACCTCCTCCCCGCCTCGCCTCCACCCTGCGCAGGCCACGGCCCAGAGCCAGAACCCCGGTTCCCCGAAGATACCTCCCAGAGGCGCTACCCGGGCCGATCCCTGGAGCCCCCAAGGCCCCAGGGTCCAGCCCCCAGCATCGACCCCGCCCCCTCGACGGTTCCGAAGCCCAGGCCCTGGACTCTCACCCGAAGGCGCGCCGGGGCCCAGCGGCACAACGCCCGGGCCCCGCCGCCGTAAGCATGCGCGCCACCACCCTTGCCGGCCGCCGAAGCAATCTGCAAAACTCGGAAGTGGATAGGAATCAAGAAGCCAGAGTGGTGCGGCCATCGAGAAAACCCGGAGAGCAGTTTTCGGAGTGGAGCTGCGCAGTGCTGCTAGGGAAGCCTTTTGAGATAGTTCCCGCGGAGATGGGACGCGTCCAATTTGGCACGGGTTTACCTAGAGGTAGAGACTGAAGTAAGCAGAGGCAAAAAAAAAAATATGTACCATAACTACCACCGTGTAAACGGAAAGCACAACCACACACACACATACAGAATTCGAAGTGAGTGTAGCAGAACCCAATGAAGAGTTAAGAAGACAACCCCGACCGGATAGATCCCTTCGCGGGGAGGAGGGAGGGCCTCAGACGCTACCTGTCCTGTCCCACGAGATTTAGGACTTTTTCAATGTATCTGATCTTTTACCTCTTTAAAAAAATATTGTTAGATGGCATAGCTCTCTGCCAGGGCCTGGGGGATTGACACTGGGAATAAAGTGATATGTAAAAAAAACAATAAAAACGTGGTTTTTTTTATGTTGTATGTTAGGGTTTTTTTAATATTTTGTTTTTATGTTTTTAAATGTACAAAATTTAAGGCTGATAGGGACCTGGAGTTTTTTTGTTTTTTGGAAAACTCACAGTGAGAATATTCTGTACCAATGCAGCTCTTACACCAATAATGAAACTTCTTAGAGTCAACTAGGGTGCTGAAAGGTTGTCAATAATAGTAATGGCAAGCATTTATGTAGCCCTTTAAAGTTTGCAAAGGGCTTTACAAGTACTATGGCATTTTACCTTCCTAAGAACCCAGAGTGGGACATGCTGTTGCTATCCTCACTTTAGAGGTGGAAAGTGAGAGAAACGGGGAAAGTAACTTGCCCAGGGTCTTCCAGATGCTAAGTGTTTTAATGTAGATTCAAATTCAGGTCTTCCAATTCCAGATCCACCCTTTATTCACTGTGCTTTGGGTGCAAATCAATCAACCATTTATTAAATACCTACTTTGTGCACTGTAGAATGTCAGACTGGAGCCAGAAAGCTAGATTATTGGCCTTGAGACCCTGGAGCAAGACACTCATCTTAGAATTCTCCACCAAGGGAAGCAAAGGGCTCCACCCTATCTCTGTCCCCTACTATGTGCCTAGCAGTGTGTCAGACCTTGGGGAGTTAAGTGAAACAGCCCCAGTCTTGGAGGAGCTTATTTTCCAATAGGGAGGTGGGAAAGCATTTGTTAAGTGTTTTAACCATGTGCTAAACGCTTGCTAAGTACTGGAGATACTAAAGTCTAAATAGTTCCTGCCCTGTCTTACACTACAGCTTATATCTAAGAGGTCACTTAAATACATTTTTAAAAATACTTATTAAATGTTTACTATGGAGATAGCTAGGTGGTACAGTGGATAGAGCACCAGGCCTAGAGACTGGAGATCCTGAATTCAAATTTGACCTCAGATACTTCCTAGCTATGCAAGTCACTTAACCCTATTATGCCCTGCCCAATGTTTGTGAGAAGCCTTTGAGGAATCTTGAATGGTTTTAATAAGATGCCTTGTTGAAGCTGAATACATAAGGTACATACATAAATATATGCCCTCCTTCATAGCCTCAATAATTCAGCCATACTAGGCTATTTTTCTGTTCCTCAAACAAGACACTGCACCTATATCCTGCCTGTCCCCAAACCTAGAATTCACTCCCTATGACCCTTTCCATCTTGGAATCTCTGATTTCCTCCAAGAATAAGCTCAAATGCCACCTTCTCCTACAGGAGACATCTCCTGGACCTCCCAGCTGCCAATAGTGTCTTCCCATACAAAAGTGCTCCCTATCTACTTTATACAAGTCTGGTCTGTGCCTTTATCTATCAATACATTCTCTCTCAGTAAAATATAAGCTTCTAAATTAGGAGTTCTTAACTTTTTTCTCATGGACACCTTCAGAGGCCTGGTGAAATCTATGAATCTCTTTTCAGAATGTCTTCAGATGCATAAAATAAAATACACAAGATTACAAAGGAAATCATTTGTATTGAACTAAAAATGTAATTTTTTTCTCATTCGAGTTTATTGGGATTTTGAAATCTATCAATTTGTTCCCTTGGGTGGACCCTAGATTAAGAATGTTGTTCATTATTTGACAAAAGCTGCTGGGAAATTTGGAAAACAGTATGGCAAAAATTAGAATTAGATCAATAAGTATCTCACACCCTATACCAAGATACAGTCAAAATGGATACACTAAATAAATTAGGGGAGCATGGAATAATTTACCTGTTGGATCTATGGAGAAGGGAAGAATTTATGACTAAACAAGAGATAGAGAATATTACAAGATATAAAATGAATAATTTTCATTGTCAAATTTAAAAGCTTTTATACAAATAAAATCAATGTAACCAAGATTAGAAGGGAAACAACAAACTGAGAAATAAATTTTATAATAAATTTCTGAGAAAGGTCTCATTTCTCAAATATATAGAAAATTAAGTCAAATTTATAAGACCATAAGCTATTCTCCAATCAACAAATGGTCAAAGGATATGAACAAGCGATTTTCAGATGAAGAAATTAAAGCTATCAATAATTATGTGAAAAAAATGTTCTAAATCACTCCTGATTATGGAAATGCAAATTAAGATAACTCCGGGGTACCACCTCACGCCTATCACAGATTAGTTAATATGATAGTAAAGGAAAAGTGATAAATGTTAGAGGGGATGTGGCAAAACTGGGACACTAATGCTTTGTTGGTGGTGTTGTGAACTGATTCAACCCTTCTGGAGGGCAATTTGGAACTATACTCAAAAGGCTATAAAACAATGCATATCCGTTCATCCAGTAAGATCACTAATAGATCTGTACCCCCACAAAAAAAAGGAGAAATGGCCTACTTGTACAAAAATATTTATAGCAGCTCTTTTTGTAGTGGCAAGGAATAGAAACTGAGATGTCTGTCAATTGGGGAATGACTGAACAAATTATGGTATATGACAGTGATAAAATATTATTGTGCTGTAAGAAATGAAAAACAGAATAATTTTAGAAAGACCTACATGAAATGTCAAAGAGAGAAATAAGCAGAACTAGGAGGAAAGGATATTTAATGTCAACTAGAGAAAACACAGAACTATTAAATAGTCAAAATCACTCTTTAATTAAGGGAAAAGGGGTTAGCAATACTAATACGACACCAAAGCTGCTTCCCATGACTGCAGAGTCAAGACGCCCTGGTCACTAGCCCCTGGGAGTGCCACAGACTCAGGATGGACTCTGAGGAACAAAAGAATTTGGAGAGCCTATATACCACTCTAGATGACCTGGGGGCTTGGAGAGGGACAGTTGACTGACTCTACAATGGTAAGAAAGGAAAATGAGGAGTTCCAGACAGTAATAATAGTGTGGGGCTAATGCCCTACAATGGATACAAAAGGGAAAGACTCAGCCCAGGGCTGGGTCACCTTGGTAATGGACCTTAGCCTAGGGGGAGAAATCATTCGGGCAAAAGGGATGCTCAATATTGGATGGGATTAGCTGTTCCCACCCAAACTACCAGGAAGTTCACTGTCTGGTAAAGAGGGACCTTCCCTCAGGGGGAAACCTCTCCTGTGACAAGGTCAAAACCTGGGGTTTCTACCCTCAAACTAAATAAACTGGGGATCTCTAGATTTCCATGTTGACAATAGTAATATTATGGGTATGGAAGGATACCCTTGGGGTTTGGGAAGGATTCGTTTTGCAAGCATGCAATGACTCCAAAACTTAACTTAAAAACAAAAAGATTTATTAATTTAGAGAGTAATGTTGAGAGTGGTCAGGAGGATAGCAAGGTGGAACAGCAAGATGGGGAGGCAGTTCCTTGGGAGGACAACATGAAAGGAAAGGCTGTTCCTCCATGGGGACAGCATGGATGGAGAGGCTGTCCCTGTAAACCTTAAAATTTCTCAGACTTATGAATGTTGGAAATTTCCCCATTGGGGAATCTTCAACTTAAAAAAATTCCCTAGCAGATAGTGAGAATTCTACTTGAATGTGAAAACTCCTTGCCTTGGGAATATCCCTACTCCACCCTACTTAAGACTGCTTTAGGACAGAAAACTCCTTGCTGAACAATGAAAGTGCTTTGACCCATGCTTATGGAAAGGACAGGAAGTTCTTTGAGTCATGCCTGTTTTTAAAATTGATACAATGGGATGCTAGGTACCCATATAGGTGGGGCAACTTGTAAACTACTTAAACCTAAAAGGGTGATAACTTATTCAGAGGTTTTTTCTTAATGAAATTTGTCGACACAGCAGCATTTTTTTCTGACTTACTAAAGAGATTAAAACTACTCAGCTGTGAATTCAAAATGGGCGGTCCTTTAGAAACATCTACAGTGATTGGTAGATTTAAGGACTAAGGGGAGGTGACAGAGGAAATTTTTGCCCTTAAAAATAAGAGCTTGGATCTCATTCAAGGATCTCTTGATTTCTGATTCTCATTCTGGAGGATCTCATTCTGAGAGACTCATTACCTTGAGGACTGATGCTTGAGGGCTCTTTCCTTGGAGATAGATCTCTTTGAGAAGTGCTCTTGGAGGAAATCTCATTCTGAAGGAGAGCTCCTTGAGGAGCTCCTCTGAGGGGCTCTGTCCCTCTGGGGTAGGAGCTCTGGAGGCTCTTGAGAGAGGCCCTTTGAAACAATCTCTGGCTGGAAGACTCTTTGAGGAAGGATGCTGGCCTGGTGTCACTAGTATCTTTGTTTAGTCAGACCTTGTGGTGAGTGTTAAAAAACTGACTGATTTCTCTTTTAAGACTCAGGTCTAGGCCATATTGGCTTGAGGCCCTGCATACTTATTTCTTTCTTACTCTCTTTCTTTCTTTGATTACTCATTGTATTGTTAATTAAAATCTCTATAAAACCCAATTGACTTGGGTATTTGAATAATTGGGAATATTTCCCTGGTGACCACCTTATATTTGATTTTAAAACCCAAGACACTGTAGTGAAACATATTTCTGTGGTCAAATTTACTCACCCTCTCTTATATCTATCACAATTTATATCTTCCACTATTTTAATCACTACAGTTTAAGACCTCAACCATTTTAAATCTCACATCCCCCAGATGACATCAGTTCTGGGGTTTATATACTCTTTAGATGCTAGGTCCTGGTGTGGACAAGACCAGAGAGTGTTAGTCCCTCAGGCATTTGGTGTCACAAGGTGTCAGTCATTTGGTGGAGTCACAAGGATGCAAGGGCAAAGGAGTTTTCCCTGATAATAGTTGGCCTGGGTTTCTGGGGGTACAGTGCCCATGTCAAAAGTACTCATGGGAGTCACCCAGATGCCAGATTCCACCATAACCCCAGCAAGCATCCCAGCCTCATGCTCTGGACACTGTCTACAGTCAATGCCTCTCCTAAGGACCTCTCTACGCCCATTCTCAGCTCTGAAGAAGTTACAGAAGACAGATCGATGTCACGTTTTCCCTTACATATTAGGAGAGGGGGGAGATGACATGGGCACTGTATCCCCCAGAAACCCAGACCAACTATAATCAGGGAAAACTCCTTTGCCCTTGCATCCTTGTGACTCTTAACCTAGAAACACCCAATGACCCCACCCAGGGTCCTGAGATGTTTACCCTCTTTTCTCCTCTAGTTTTAAGGTGGACAAAGAAATGAATCTTTATGCCTCCAGGGAGACCCCAGTCAGATGACCACCCCACCCCACCAAATGCCTGAGGGACTAACATTCTGGTCTTGTCCACACCAGGACCTTGTATCTGTTGGTTGTCTCTTGAACCGAGGATGAAGATTGTCTTTGTGTGTTTTTGTGCACAAAGACACTTGTGCATGAAGAAGATTTAAGTGGAAAAGTTGATGCACAGAGACAGTCCCACTCTCTCGGCATTGGAAGCCTGGGTCCAGTGGCACGAAAAGTCATTACACCTGGAGGCTTCCTCAGCTGAATTGGATGGCCATGTTGTCTTTTGTGCTCCATCACGCCCTAAGCACTCCACAGTGCCTTGCTGCATCGCCATCTCAGCCATTGAACCTTCTTGTTGGTTTCTTCCGCCTGTTCCTCCGAAGCAATCTTCACATGCTGGGTGAGCAAAGCCCTAGTTCACCAGGGGTCAATGACCCGATGGCTACCCTCACAAGGTTTAGCCGGCCTGTTGAAGCCGTTGCCCAGGGTGTGGCCGCTGCCGCATGCTAGCAGCTACTGGGAGCCACAAGTGAGAGCTGGGTGTCAGGTGAGGGTCAGTGGCTGGAGAGCTGCCCTAGAAGGGCACAACAAGCCCTCCATACCAGAGATATTACTCCTCCCTGAGCACCCCATACACCCTATACACCCTAGCATCTAAAGAGTATATAAACCCCAGAACTGATGTCGTCTGGGGGACAGCCTCTCTATCCATGCTGTCCTCCCAGGGAACTGCTCCCCACCTTGCTGTTCTACCTCGCTATCCTCCTGGCCACTCTCAACATTACTTTCTAAATTAATAAATCTCTTTTTGTTTTTAAGCTAAGTTTGGAGTCATTGCATGCTTGCAAAAGGTATCCTTCCCAAACCCAAAAGGGTATCCTTCCATGCCCATAGCACTTTTACCCTAGAAGAACTAGAGAAATGACAAGGTTACAAGTACAACCTCAGGCCTTGGATAAACTTCAGACGCACTGAGATCTTGGGCTAGAGGCCTGGGGTTCTTTCCACTTTGGGGGTGCTTCATACAAACCCAACAGTTAGAGGGACCCACTTTGGCTACTGCTTCCGAGCTGAATCAGAGAATTATATGTCCAGCTGGCTGGGTATACATAGGAGAAGACCCAAAATTTAAGGAAAGAAATAGTTGTGGCCAGGTAGTTAAGAGCTAGAGTAAAAGGGTTTGAAGATAACAGGGATGTAAAGGCTGTGGGCACAGGGTTTTAGGGACATGTCTTCAGTGAATGCCTGTGTCCTAGGTAGCTGGAAACCTGCTTCGAGATGTGAGGGATGTGCAGCAACTGCTTCCCCTGATCAGCAGACAGGTCACAAGGGGAGATTCAGTCCCTAAGATAGAAGTGTAGAAACCAGGACTAGGGGGATAGAAACAAGGAAAATTAGTACAATAACAATTGGCATTACACATTTGCATTTGGGTATCTTAGCCAACAGACTTCTTCAGAAATCATCTTCTGACAGGAATAAGATCCCTTTAGGAAATCGGATTCCTGACTTGTTTGCAGAGTTGGTATGTGATGTTTCTGTTAAAGAATATAATTTTGCAAAGTACATGTTAACTATAACATCTATAAACACTTGAGTAACAATATTTTACAGTTGAATTTCTTTACTCCAGATTCTGGGGAAAATTCAGGAAAGCTTTGGGTTATTCTAAGCTCAAGATCCAAACTTCACTTAAGGCTGCAAATACAAGCCATCAATTAATAAACTTCACCTACTTCTCAAAGTATGTTCCTAACAATTTGGGAATGTCCAATTAGCCTGATAGGTTGTTTGGGGAAATGGAAACTTTAATTATCCAATTTGTCTTGTTAGCAGTCCAAAAACAAATTTCCATACCCTCAAACAAGCTTTTCTGACCATTTGCCCTCTCCTTAAAGCCTAGAAGTCTACATTATAGCAGTTATTCTTACATATTTTGGCAATAATGAATTTGTCACAATTTAGTCATAAATCCTGAACAGGAATGTTGAATTCATTAGCTCTACAGTAAATGCAAATCAAGGCTAGATCATATCCTGACCTTAGGCCATCTGAAGGAACTAAGACAAGACCAGTTAGGAATCTCTCTAAGGAATTTTGATTTTCCAAAACTACATACATCAATTCTAGAAATGATCCCTAAGTTAAAGATCCAATTATGAGAGCAAAACATCTATCTGTTTTCTTTCACCTTCTCTCTCTCTCTCTCTCTCTCTCTCTCTCTCTCTCTCTCTCTCTTTCTCTTCCTTCAAAACCCTCTGCTTAAAAAGGCAGAACACAACTTCCATTCTTCCTTCACAATCTACATACTCAAGCTTTATGGACATTAGAGCAAAGTCCCTCTTTCTTCTGAATTCAAACCCAACATAACTCTTCACCTTCTCTGACTTGCTTTTACCATCATAAGTCAAACAAACATTCTATTGATATCATTTCAATTGCTAATCGGTAACCCAAAGAATTCTGATTTAAAGGATCATTGAAATACTATAACTTTAGCATAGAACTCATCAGTTATAAATTTTAGTTCATAGAACAAATTGGTAAACTGAGGTAACCACTGAGTATTGAACAAAATCTATGGTAGAGTCAGGTTTACAATGAGCTTTTTGTTTATACCTAAGCAATATTTAAAATACATATTTCAACAGCAACTCACATAACATTAAAAATTTTAGGATCTATTTTAAATTTAGAGATTTGAAACCTTTTAAGGACTGTAAACCTTAAAGCAAGCCTTTTGACAAGTAGGCTGATTATCTATTTTCAAGACCAAGAAGTTAAATAATAAAGTTATTCCAACTTTAATACACTGGGATGAAAACCATTGAGAAGAAAACCATTTGATAATTTTAAACAAAAACCCATTTTTGGTAAATTTAAACACTTTAACCCATTTTTTTCTTTAAACCTCTTATGGTAGAAAGGTAGATAAGGATGGAATGCAGTCTTTTTTTGAGGCTATACTGCTAAAAACCTATTGGTTTTACAAAACCAATCTGTGGCTTTTCTGTACAAACAAATTTTACTGTCTGACAAAATTAAAATTAGGATGTTATTCTTTAAACCCATATAAATACATGATCACAATTTTGAAATAAAATACCAATAAATACCTCTAATAGACAAAAAGCATTACTTCCTTCTGGCTAGCAGACAGGGAAAGACAGGGAAAATTTATCAGGTCTTCTTATCTCTCCCTGTTTACCTCAAAACAGAAGATAATTAATAGGTTGTTCTACAAGTTGAAAAAAAAAAACCTTAGTTTTAAAAGTGTAAGACATTTAAGAATCCCAAAAATAGGGGTCTCACCAGCTTCTGTTCAGAATCAATTCTTCTTCTCGGCAGTAAAGGAGGAAGGCAGATCTGATCAGTGAACTAAAAAAGCTTCCCCGTTTCCTTCCCCCCATCTTCACCTGGGTTTTTTTAGGCGGGCCCTTGCCTTAAAATCCAAGTGAAGAATAGAGTTTGGAGAACTTGGGAGCCTGGTGAGAGAATAAAGCTAAAAGGTACAGAGCTTCTGTCCATAAAATATGTCCAATTGCCACCTGGTGTTGGAATTTTTAGGGTAACAAAAAGTCAGTTTCCTCATCATTTTTTTTGGATGTTGCTCAGCTATTTAACATGAGAGAAAACAAACAAACAAAAAATCCAACTGAATTTTCTATCAGACTCTTAGACTTGATCTCTTCCCAACAAGAGAGGCCTGCAAGCATGCTTCTCCCTTTGTCTTAATTGGGTGGGCTAGTCCCTATCTGGCTTGACCTCAGGCTGGAAAAAAGGATTTGCCATGGATAGTGCCTCTTGCTTATCAAAAATGTAAGGTGGCCAGTCAACATTACAAAAAGAAATTGGTTGCTTTTTCTTTAGTGCCAATTTTTTTCCAATTTTTAAATATACACCCCAAAGGGGAATCTCGGGGTACTCTCTGTATCTGTCCCATTTAGATGCAGAATTGGCCAATTCTACACCTAGGGTCAATTCTGTGCATCCACAGGTTGCCCAACCAAAACCACTCAGTTCCAGTACTGAGGCGAGCACTCAGTGTAAACTGAGGCGGCAAGACTTCCCATACCACTTGGAACCGTCTTCCAGTATAACGGGGAACCAACAGATAGACCCCAAACTCCAGTGGCCAGACTAATCTGGGGCCGATGGGAGAGAAAGCACAAAAGAGTTCCCACAGAGATATCACCCAAAAGATGGGGGTTTCAGGAGTCAAAGAAAAGGCTTCTTTCCTACCTGAGAAGCCGTGTCCTCGTGGACGATCCCGGGTACAGGCGTAGCTTTCAGGAGAGCCAAAAATCACGTTGGGTGTCAAAATGTTATGGGCAGGGAAGGATACCCTTTGGGGTTCGGGAAGGATACCTTTTGCAAGCATGCAATGACTCCAAAACTTAACTTAAAAACAAATAGATTTATTAATTTAGAGAGTAATGTTGAGAGTGGCCAGGAGGATAGCAAGGTAGAACAGCAAGATGGAGGGGCAATTCCTTGGGAGGACAGCATGAAAGGAAAGGCTGTCCTCCATGGGGACAGAATGGATGGAGAGGCTATCCCCCAGACGACATCAGTTCTGGGGTTTATATACTCTTTAGATGCTAGGTCCTGGTGTGGACAAGACCAGAGAGTGTTAGTTCCTCAGGCATTTGGTGGGGTGAGGTGGTCATCTGACTGGGGTCTGCCTGGAGGCATAAAGATTCATCTCTTTGTCCACCTTAAATCTAGAGGACAAAAGAGGGTAAACATCTCAGGACCCTGGGTGGGGGTCATTGGGTGTTTCTAGGTTAAGAGTCACAAGGATGCAAAGGCAAAGGAGTTTTCCCTGATAATAGTTGGCCTGGGTTTCTGGGGGGTACAGTACCCATGTCAGTAACAGCAATACTGTGGAATGATCAGCTGTGAAAGACTTAGCTACTCTCAGCAATATAATGATCCAGGACAATTCTATCCACCTCCAGAGAAAGAACTGTTGCAGTCAGAATGAAGATCAGAGCATACTATTTTTCACTTTAGTTTACTGAGTTTTTATTTTGGGGTTTTGACTTTCTTTAATTAACTAGTTTAGAATATTTTCCCATGGTTACATGATTCATGTTCTTTCCCTTCCCCCTCCCAGAGCCAATGAGCAATTCCACTGGGTTTTATATGTATCATTGTTCAAAACCTATTTCCATATTATTACTATTTGCAATAGTGATCATTTAGAGTCTATGTCCCCATCTAAGCATGCGATCAAGGAAATGTTTTTCTTCTGTGTTTCTACTCCCACAGTTCTTTCTCTGGATGTGTATAGTGTTCTTTCTCCAAAGTGGGGGTTTTGGTTTTATATGAGCATTTTCTTACAAAAATGAACAATATGGAAATATTTTGTGTTATAATACATGTATAACCCAGTTCAAATTACTTACCAGCTCTGGAAAGGGGGAAGAAATAAAGAATGGGAGCCAATTTGATCATATAACTTCAGAAAATTTATATGGAAAAATGTTATATAATTACATTTACATGTAATTGGCAAAATAAAATATCTTTTCAAAAAAGTTCTTAAGAAAGTTGTGATATACATTAATATCCTATCTATAATATTTTGCACATAGAAAGCACTTAATGTCTTACTCCTTTATTCACTTGCTTTGTTTTTATAGCGTTACATTTAAAAATTATAGTAAACTGAGATACAATAGTCCAAGCATGATCAATTTGTGAGTGAGACTAGCAGTAACCAACAAAATGAATCAATGGCCTCTCTCCTTGACCAAAGACCCTGAGACAGAACTCAAGGGTCACTTAAACCTTAAATGTTTCTGATTGGCCCAACAGTAAGTCTTTTGGACTTCCCAGGCAAAGATAAGACAAATCCTTTTGGTAGAATAGTAAGGGCAAGGCAATGGAGGTTAAGAGACTTGCCCAGGTTTGGAACTATGCCCAAAGGGCGACAAAAGAATATCTACCCTTTGACCCAGCCATAGCACTGCTGGGTCTGTACCCCAAAGAGATAATGGACACAAAGACTTGTACAAAAATATTCATAGCTGCGCTCTTTGTGGTGGCCCAAAACTGGAAAATGAGGGGATGCCCAACAATTGGGGAATGGCTGAACAAATTGTGGTATATGTTGGTGATGGAATACTATTGTGCTAAAAGGAATAATAAAGTGGAGAAGTTCCATGGAGACTGGAACAACCTCCAGGAAGTGATGCAGAGCGAGAGGAGCAGAACCAGGAGAACATTGTACACAGAGACTAATACACTGTGGTATAATCGAACGTAATGGACTTCTCCATTAGTGGCGGTGTAATGTCCCTGAACAACTTGCAGGGATCCAGGAGAAAAAAACACCATTCATAAGCAAAGGATAAACTATGGGAGTGGAAACACCGAGAAAAAGCAACTGCCTGAATACAGAGGTTGAGGGGACATGACAGAGGATAGACTCTAAATGAACACTCTAATGCAAATACTATCAACAAAGCAATGGGTTCAAATCAAGAAAACATCTAATGCCCAGTGGACTTACGCGTCGGCTATGGGGGGTGGGGGGGGGGGGGGAGGAAAAGAAAATGATCTATGTCTTTAACGAATAATGCTTGGAAATGATCAAATAAAATATATTTAAAAAAAAAAAAAAGAGACTTGCCCAGGGTCACACAGCTAGGAGGAATCTTAGGCCACATAAGAACCTAGGACCTCTTCTCTCTAGGCCTGGCTCTCCAATGCAGGGAACTACCTACCTGTCCTTCAGTCTTAAAAGAACTCAAAACATTGAACTGACTGAATTAACTCTAAATTGGTCTTGCTTAGTTCCCAGAAAATACCTATAGGACTCAGAGAATTAAATGAAAGGGGACAAGCAGATCTAAATAACTAAAGACCCACCCTAGCATCTTTCTCTAGCTTTTGTGGACTCAAGAACCTGGCATTAGGCCCCTCCCTTTTAGAAGATTATTTACTCAATAATTTTCTTCTGTTTAGTGGAAATCCCAGTATTTTGGTTCGGTGGGGATTCCCAGATTATAATCTGTCTGCCTTAATTAAAAATTCTCACTATAACTACACTGGTAGCTCTGTATTTTTTTTTTCAGGTTGACACACTGGACAAGGCACTTAACCCCATTTGTCTCAATTTCTTCATCTTCAGCTCATTTTAATGAGCTGGAGAAGGAAATAGCAAACTATTCCAGTATCTTTGCTAAGAAAACCCCAAATGGGGTCACAAAGGATCACACAACACTCCCAATTTTGGGGGAATGGCTCTAGCTGCTGAAAGAATCAGGAAAGGTTTCACATTGAAGGTAATATTTGGGCTAAATTTTGAGGAAAATGGAGATTTTAAGAGTCAGAGGTAAAGAGAAAGTACATTCCAAGCATGGAGGTGGCAAAGATGCACACAACAGAGATTGAGTGAAGAGGAAAAAAGGAAAGCTAGATTGTTGGCACAATAAAGTGAGGAAAGTAGGTTTAAGTATAACAGGGTTGCAAAAGTAGGTCAGAACCAAATTGTGAAGAGTTTTAAAGAACAAAGAAATTTTACAGTTGATCTCAGAGATAGATAAAAAGTCAGAAGAAAAACTTAATACTCTGCTTATTGACTGTTTATCCCAACATGTTTGCCTTCCCTCATTTTGGGGAATTTTCAATGCACTAAGCCCTTTCTGCTTATAATTTATACTGTTAAAAAAACAGACAATTCCATATAAAGATTTTAAAAAGAGGACAAAGTCCTCGTTTTTTCAGACTTTCTACATGTAGTTGTATTTTTAGCACTTTCGCACAGGGTCTAGCTAATACTGAGCTGTTAAATGTTTTATCTAATTTTAAAATAAATTTTGTTTAAGGTTGTTTTTTTTTCTCAACAAAACAAAAGCAATTTAAAATGTTAGTCCATCCAGGAAAAAAGTTTCCTAAAAACATTCAGTCTTGTCAGTGATCAAGAGGAAAAAAAGTACTGTTCTTAGTTGGATTAAACAATTTAGAAGAATTTGGGTGTTTCCCAGAGCTCCGCTGGCCTCTCCCCTTAGAAATTAAAGCTGATTAAAAAGCAAAAAGATTTCAGTTGTAGTACATTGTTTTCCTTGGGAATGGATTAAGCATTAATGAGGTTTTTCTATTCACTTGAGAACAATTTTTTTTAATTTTTTTAAAAATTACATGTAGAAACAATTTTTTTAAACCTTTACCTTCTGTCTTAGAATCAATACCTTGTAATTCCAAAAAAGAAGAGGTGAAAGGGCTAGGCAATAGGGGCTAAGTGACTTGCTCAAGGTAACAGAGCTAAGAAATGTCTGAGGACAGAATTGAACCCAGGACCTCTTGTCTTTAGGCCTGGCTCTCAATCCACTAAGCCACACAACTGTAGTAGTAGTAGTCTCTCGGTGATCGAGAATGACTATTGTCTTTGTGCAGCTTCATCTACAGTGTAACTTCATGTGGCTTTGGAGTCCAAAGGCTGAGGCGCAGAGTTTGTGGCACATGGGGCCTGGGACGCCACTTGTTACGGGAGGTGCGGTTGTGGCCTGGTGTCGGCGTTCATGCACAGCGGCAAGATGTCGACGTCGCTCATCTTCAAAGGTGATGGCGGCCTGGTTAATGTGGGTTCACCAGCTGCTTCTGTCAGAGGCAGTGAGTTCTAGTTGCTTTGGTGTAATGCCAGCCCACTTCAAGTTGGACTTTAGCTGATCCTTGAATCTTTTCTTTGGTCGGCCTTGTTTCCTGAGTCCAGCTGACAGTTCACCATAGAATACCTGTCTTGGTATTCGCTGTGGGTCCATGCAGATGACATGTCCAGACCATCGTAGCTGGGCTTTGAGGACCATTACTTCAATGCTGGTGGAGTTGGCTCTGTCGAGGACTTCCTGATTGGTGATTCGGTCCTGCCATTGGATCCTCATGATTGACCGGAGAGACCATTGGTGGAATTGCTCCAGCTGTTTCATGTGCTTCCTGTACAGTGTCCATGTTTCACAACCGTACAGGAGTGAGCTGAGGACCACTGCGTTATACACTTTGAGCTTCGTCGCAGTGCTTACACCTCTATGTTGGAGGACTTTGGAGTGCAGCCGCCCAAGTGCCTGGCTGGCCTTTTGGATCCTGGCATTGATCTCATGGTCTAGGGACCCGTCGTTGGTGATGGTGCTGCCCAGGTACTTGAAAGTGTTGATGTTAGAAAGCTGCGTGCCATCGATTGTAATGCACGGCTGGTTAGTTGGCCTCCCTGGTGCAGGTTGGAACAGCACCTCTGTTTTGCTGAGGCTGATAGTCAGGCCAAACAGTTTTGTTGCGGTAGAGAACCTGTCCACAATGGTTTGGAGATGATTTTCTTGGTGGGCCATGAGAGCACAGTCATCTGCAAAGAGAGCTTCCAGGATGAGTCTCTCTGTTGTCTTTTGTTTTTGCAGTCAGGCGGCGAAGGTCAAATAGTGAGCCATCCAGTCGGTATTTGATGTAGATGCCCAGGTCTAGATCCATCACAGCATGTCATAATACTTGGGTGAAAAATAGGTTGAATAGTACTGGAGCGAGGACACAGCCTTGTTTCACGCCATTGGAGATGTTGAAGCAATCGAAAGTCTCTCCACTAGATAGGACTTCCCCTGTCATGTCAACATGAAAGAGCTGGATCAGTTTGACAAATTTTTCTGGGCAACCAAGCTTGCTGAGGATCACCCACAATGTGTCCCTGTTCACTGTGTCGAATGCCTTTGATAGGTCTATGAAGACAATGTAGAGACTCAGGTTCTGCTCAAGGCATTTTTCCTGCATTTGCCTCACTGTGAAGACCATGTCAATGGTGCTGCGATCTGGTGGGAAGCCACATTGTGATTCAGGCAGGTTCTGCTCTGAAACAGATGACAGGAGACTGTTCAGTATAACACGGGGGAGGATCTTTCCGGCAGTGGAGAGTAGTGAGATGCCTCTGTAGTTGTCACAGGCTGCTCGTGAGCCTTTGTTCTTGTATAGGGCTATGATGGAGGCATCTCTGAGTTCTGGGGGCATGTCTTCCTCTTCCCATTTGCTGGTCAGCACTATGTGGAATGCCTAGAGCGCCTTTCCATTTAAGGCCTTGTACACCTCGGTTGGGATCCCATCTTTACCGGGTGCCTTGCCTGCACTCATTTGTTTAATGGCTTTTTGGACTTACTCTATTGAAGGAGGGACATCAAGTTGTTCAATGCAGTGGTTTTGGGGGATCTGGTCAAGGGCACTTTGGTCGACTGAAGAGGGTCGGTTGAGAAGCTGACCAAAGTGTTCTTTCCACCTGTTGCTGATGCCTTTTTTATTTTTTATGAGAGTGTCACCGTCAGAGGATAGCAAGGGAGTGGTGGTGGGTTTTAATGGCCCATAGACAGTCTTGAGGGCACTGAAAAATTGTTTGTAGTTTTTCATATCAGCAAACCACTGGATTTCTTCTGCCTTTTTTTCCCACCATCGGTCTTGCATCTTTCTGATCTCACACTGTGCTGTGGCTTGAAGAGACTCGAATCTGTCCTTTTTAGGAGCAGAGTTTGGGTTATTTTGCCACTCCATAAAGGCTTTGTTCTTCTTGCTCAATAGGTCTTCAATAGCAGTGTTGTTCTCATCGAACCAGTCCTGGTGGTTGTGTTATTTTGGGCCTAGGACTGCCTTTGATGTTTCCTTCACTGCGTCTCTGAACTGGTTCCATTTCTCCGTTGAACTTCCAGTGAGTGGTCCCTTGGCAGACAGCTTGTTGTCCAGGCAGGACTGGAATGTTTGCAAATAAGATGGATCTCTAAGACGACTCACGTTGTAAAATGCGTGAACTGTCTGGGCGCGTTTTGGATGGCGAGGCACAATGCGCATTTGAAGAGTTGCTCTAACCAATCGTTGGTCTGTCCAGCATTCAGCTCCTCTCATAGCTCTGGTGATCTTTACATCCTGGATGTCTCGCCAGCCTACAATGATGTAGTCAATGAGATGCCACTGTTTTGATCTTGGGTGCATTCACATTGTTTTATATTTGTTCGCCATTCTGAACACAGTGTTCATGATGGTGAGTTCGAACTCTGAGCATTTGCAGTAGGCCGTTGTTGTTCATTTTGCCCACGCCGTGTTTGCCGAGCACTCCTTTCCATCTTTCATGGTCCTGGCCAACGTGGGCATTGAAGTCTCCCAGTAGTATCAGCTTGTCATTTGTGGGCACTGAGTGCAAGACGGCACTCAGGTCAGAGTAGAACTGCTCAATGGTCTCTGTGCTGGTCAGTTTTGGGGCATATGTGCTGATGATTGTGGCATACCAGTCTTTGCTGAGAGGCAAACGGATCTTCATGAGCCTCTCACTGATGCCCACAGGCAAGTCTGGCAGCTGTTTGAGCAAACTGGTCTTGATGGCCAGGCCAACACCGTGGATTCTGTCTTCATTTGTGGCTCTACCTTTCCAGAAGAAGGTGTATCCAGTGGTGGGTTCGCTGGGTGATCCCTCTTCTGGTAAGCGTGTTTCGCTTAAGGCTGCGATGTCGATTATATTGCGCCAGTTCTTTACCGATTAGAGCTGTTCTTCTCTCAGGTCTTCGGGTATTCTCTCTATCAAGTAATGTCCTGATGTTCCATGCTACTAGTTGGAGTTTCTTTGTATTTTTTCTTTGATTTCAACCACTTAAAGGGGATGACCCGCCAGCCACGGTGTGCTGACCGGGTGTTTGTAGGGCAGACAATGTTTGGGACACCTTTTCTAGTCCCCTCCCTTGATTAGGGTGAGCAGTGCTCTCCTAGAGAGGGCTGCTCAGTCGCCCAGGATGCTGCCGAACATCCCTGCTGCCCACAGGGCCGAGCGACCACTGGTCCGTGGGCTGCCTACGTGCAAGATCGTGACTACAACTGCCAGTGGTCACCTCCACCTGTTGCGTCGTCACTCTCCCATCGCCGCAGGTCTTGAAGAGGGTGGATGGGGTTAGGATAGATGAGTGTGCACAAAGATACTTGTGTACCCTATAAGAAACAATTTTTGATGATTGTTTTTTGACATTTTGTGATTCAGATTCTCTCCCTCCCTCCCTCCCTTACCCCCAGGTAATAGACTGATATAGGTTATACTAATGCTTTCATGCATATTCCCCATGCCATGATAGATGACATATAACACATAACACATAAAAAAAATTTACAAAAGAAATAAAGTGAAAGATGGCAGCTTTGATCTGCAATTAGATTCCAACAGTTCCTTCTTTGGCTGTGGATAGCATTTTTTTTTATCAAGGGCCCCTAAGAGTTATCTTGGGAACTTATTTTATTCCATATTGCTCTACAGAATATTTGTATCAATACACAATTCCACCAGCAGTATATTAATGTCTCAATTTTCCTGCATTCCCTCCAACATTTATCATTTTCCTTTTTGATCATATTAGTCAATCTGATAGGCAGTGAGATGGCATCTCAAAATTATTTTAATTTGTATTTCTCTAATTAATAATGATTTGGAACATTTTTTCATATGACTATAGATTTAATATCTTCATCTGAGAATTGCCTGTTCATATCCTTTGACTATCAGTTGGGAAATGCTTTGTATTCGTCTAAATTTGACTCAATTCTCTCTATATGTATTCTTCCCTTATCCACAAGTCTAACAGGTAAACTTTTCTGTGTTTCCCTAATTGTTTATGCTATCACCTTTTATTTCTAGATCAAGTATTCATTTTGACTTTATCTTGGTATATAATGTGAGACATTGGTCTATGCCTAGTTTTTGCCATGTTGTTTTCCCAGAAGTTTTTGTCAGATAGTGAGTTTTATCCCCAATTACTTGGATTTTGGGATTTATAGAACATTAGATTATTATAGTCATTAACTACTGTGTTGATTCTATTCCAATGATCCACTGTTTCATAGCTGGTACCAACTTGTTTTAATGAATACCACTTTATAGTATAGTCTGGAATCTGGTATGGCTAGACCTCCTTCCTTAATTTTTTTTTTCATTAATTCTCTTGATAGCTTTGATCTTTTGTGCTTCCAGATAAATTTGGTTATTATTTTTTCTAGTTCTAGGAAATAATTTTACTGTGGTTTAATTGGCATAGAACTGAATAGGTAAATTAATTTAGGTAGGATTATCATTTTTATTATATTGACTTGGCCTATCCATGAGCAATTAATGTTTTTCCAATTGTTGAGGTCTATTTGTGTGAAAAGTGTTTTGTAGCTATGTTCATATAGTTGCTAATTTATTTTAGTATGTATACACTGTCATAGTTTAAGTTGTCTATAATTATTTTATTTTATTTTATTTTTTAAACCCTTACCTTTGGTCTTGGAATCAATACTATGTGAATCAATACTATGTATTGGTTCCAAGGCAGAAGAGTGGTAAGGGCTAGGCAATAGGGGTTAAGTGACTTACCCAGAGACACACAGCTGGGAAGTGTCTGAGGCTAGATTTGAACCTAGGACCTCCCATCTTTAGGCCTGGCTCTCAATCCACTGAGCTACTCAGCTGCCCCCCCTACAATTATGTTAAATGGAATTTAAAGTAGCTCTTTTGGGGAGGGGGCAAAGAATTGGAAGGACAGGATATCATCAAATGGAGAATGGCTTTGTTATTGTAATGGAATACTATTGTGTTGTAAGAAATAATGAACAGGAAGGGTTCAGAAAAAACCTGAAAGACATACATAAATTGAAGCAGAGTGAAATAAGCAGAACCAGGAGAACATTATACTCATTGTCAGAAATACTGTACAGTGAACAGATGTGAATAATTTAGCTATTCTTAGCAATATAACGATCCAAAAGAATCCTAAAGCACTCACGGTTTAAAAAAAAATGCCACCTGCTTCCAAAGATAGAAGTGAATCCAGACCAAAGCAAACTTTTTTCACTTTCTTTCTTAATTTTTTTTTTTGTTTGAGTTTCCTTCCACAAAAGGAAAGGTGTTTTACAGGACTGCACATATAAAATCTATATGAGAGTGCTTACCATCTCAACAGGGGGTGGAAGTGGGAAAGAGGGAGATAATTTGATACTCAATATTGTTTGAAAAATATAGGAAACTTTTTTGCATGTAATTGGGGGGAAATAAAATGAAAAAAATTTTAATGAAATTTACTTTTCTATCTCTTATTATTGAACTTTATGGTAAATAGAAATGCTGATGACTTCTGTGGGTTTATTTTGTATCCTGAAACTTTGCTAACATTGTTAATTGTTTCTATTGGTTTTTTGGTTGATCCTTTGGGGTTCTCTATGTATCTCATCATATCATCTACAAAGAATGATAGTTTTGTTTTTTATTGACTATTTTAATTCCTTCAATTTCTTTTTTCTACTCATATTCCTATAGCTAGTGTTTTTAGTACAATATTAAATAGTAGTGATGATAATGGGTATCCCTGCTTCCCCCTGATTGTATTGGAAAGGGTTCTAGTCTATCCCCATTACAGATGTTTGCTGATGGTTTTAGATAGATGTTGTTTATCACTTTAAGCTCCAATGTTAACAATAAAGAATGGGTATTGTATTTTGTTAGGGATTTTTTCTGCATCTATTGAGATAATCATATGTTTTTGTTGGTTTTGTTATTGATATGGTCAATTATGCTGATAGTTTTCCTAATATCGATGTACCCCTGCATTACTGATATAAAACCTGCCTGGTTTAATGTATGATCCTTGTGATATATTACAATCTCCTTCCTAGTATTTTTACAGAGGTCCATCCAGTGGCCTCTCTGAGGATTGTGAAGATTGGATTTAGCTATCTCCTGATTGTAACAATGAAGATACTTAGCTCTTTCTTTATTGTGAAGATAAAATTGTAATCTCCTGATTATAACAATGAAGGTACTTAGCTCTTTCTTTATAGTGAAGCTAGAATTGTAAGCTACAATCTATTTTTAGATTTTAACTACAAAAAGGTGTTAAATAACTATAAAAGTTGAATTAATCACAAAAAGGTGTTAAGTAACTAAGAAAGGTGAATTTAACAAAAGAGGTGTTAAATAACCCAAAAAGATATAATCTAACCAAAGAAGGTGAGAACTAAATAATGGACAGTCCTGGAGAAGTGTGTGCTGTGATTGGTAGATGTGAAAATTTAGAGGAAGTGACACAAGAGAAAAAGGTCTTTACATAGAGGAAAAAAAGACTGAAAAAGAGAATCAGTCACTCTGGGCTTGGAGTGAAGGACAGAGCAGAGACTAGAAGACCAGCCCCCAGACTTCTTTTAGACTGTTAACATTGGTGAGTGAAAAGCTGACTTAGTGACTCCGCCTTTCTGGAGGCGTGAAGCCTCCAGATAAGGCCCAATCTTCCTGAGACACTTTCCTCTGGCTGGGACTTAAAAATTCTAACTGGTATCAGAAGAAACCAGAGTTTTCTCTCTTTCTCATTCCTTAATATCTTCCTTCTATTGTAAATATTGTAAATAAACTAACAAATTCCACTTACTTTAGTAATTCATTTTGGGATTTGGAAATTAAATCCCTGGCAACAACCTAATATATATATATATATATATATTCAGAGTCCAACCACAAATAAATTTAACAGGATCCAAGGTTATCTCTATCTAGATATGATGACCAGGTCAGATAAAGGAGATGAGAACATTATGTATTCAAACTCATGTATGTAGGCATCACACACAGTGATCTGCCATAGTGCTGTGGTTCATTTATTATATAGGTTTTTCAGGTACATACTTTTTTGACACACAATTTTCTACATATGTGACATTCTACAATCTGATTGGATATTATCAAATCACCTAAACAACAGGTTCAACGGCTGAGATGGCGACACAGCAAAGCAGTATGGAGTGATTAGGGCATGTTGGAGCACAAAGGACAACACGGCCATCCAATGCAGCTGAGGAAGTCTCCAGGTGTAAAGATTTTTCGTGTCATTGGACCCAGGCTTCCAATGCTGAGAGAGTGGGACTGTCTCTGTGCATCAACTTTTCCACTTAAATCTCATTCACACACAAGTGTTTTTGTGCACGCTCATCTACATCACAGATGAAAGCGCACAAAGAGAATCATCATCCTCAGTTACTGAGAGACTACTACTATTGTAGGGGCTTGAAGCATATTTTGTGCTTGAGAAAGGAGGGGTTATGGGCAATAATCTTTGGGCTTTAATTCTGTAATTGCAATCTTTTGGGGGTAACAATTTGGGGGGATTAAAGTGGGGTCTATATGTTTTGATCCTATAAATATTTGCTCTCATGTTATTTCTCCTGTATTGGAGATATTTGTAACCATGGCAAGTCCATTAGTAGGGGAAGTTGGGGAGAGAAGTCACAGAAAGGGGGTTTGTGGAGGTACCTCAGTTTTAGAGGGATGCTTTGCAGTTCCCGACTTCCCACCATGTCTATTGGCCCCCTGCATAGTTTATTTAAATTTTTTGCATCAATATTCATTAGGAAGATTAATCAATAGTTTTCTTTTTCTGTTTTAGTTCTTCCTGGTTTAGATATCAGTACCATATTTGTGTTATAAAAGGAATTTGGAAGAATTTTTCCTTTCCCTATTTTTCTAGATAGTTTATGTAGTGGAGTTAATTGTTCTGTGAATGTTTGGTAGAATTCACTTGTGAATCCATCTGACCCTGGGGCCTTTTCCTTGGGGAAGTCATGGATGGTTTGTTCAATTTCTTTTTCTGCAATGGGGTCAAGTATTCAGTTTCCTCTTTTGTTACTTTACGCAATTTATATTTGTGTAAATATTCATCTATTTCATTTAGATTTTCAGATAAATTGGCATATATTTGGGCAAAACAACTCCCAATAATTGCTTTAATTTCTTCTTCATTAGTTATTTTTGTTTTGCTTTATAACCTTTACCTTCTGTCTTAGAATTGATATTGTGTGTTGGTTCTAAGACAGAAAAGTAGTAAGGGCTAGGCAATGAGGTTTAAGTGACTTGCCGAAGGTCACACAACTAGGAAGTGTCTGAGGCCAGATTTGAACCTAGGACCTCCTGTTCTCTAGGTCTGGCTCTCAATCCACTGAGCCACCTAGCTGCCACCTAGTTGCCCCCTCTTCTTCATTAGTTGTGATTTTACCCTTTTCATTTTTGATACTGTCCTGATAACTTGATTTTCTTTTTTTAAATCAAATAAACCAATAGTTTATATACTTTATGTTTTTCATAAAATCACCTCTTTTTCTTATTTATTTTTGTTTTTTGTTTTTAAAACTCTTACCTTCCATCTTAGAATTAAGACTATGGACTGGTCCTAAGGCAGAAGAGCACTAAAGATTAGGCAATGGGAGTTGTGAGCTCAGGGTCATACCACTAGGAAGTGAATGAGGTCATATTTGAACCTAGGACCTCCTATCTGTAGGCCTGACTCTTGATCCACTTGTTATGGGGGTGCAGATATCCTGCAGATATCCTGAATCCTGGGATTCAGGAAGGATACCTTTTGCAGGAATGCAAGACTCCAAAACTTAGCTTAAAAACAAAAAGAAAAATTTATTAATTTAGGGAGTAATGTTGAGAATGGCCAGGAGGATAGCAAGGTGGAACAGCAAGATGGGGAGCAGTTCCTTGAGAGGACAGCATGAATAGAAAGGCTGTTCCCCCATGAGGACAGCGTGGATGGAAAAGCTGTCCCCTGGGAGCACAGCATGAATGGAAAAGCTGTCCCCCAGACGGCATCAGTTCTGGGGATTTTATACTCTTTACAACAGATGCTATGTCGTGGTGTGGACATGACCTAGAGTGCTAGTCACTCAGGCATTTGGAGGGGTGAAGTGGTCATCTGACTGGGGTATGCTTGGAGGCATAAAGATTCCTTAGTTTTAGGAAGCAAACAGTTATCTGAGATGTAGCTTGATAGGATTGATCAAAGGAGGACAATCATCTCAGGACCCTAGAGGGGTCATTGGATGTTTTTAGGCTCAGAGTCATGAGGATGTAAGGGAGCAAGGGAGTTTCTCTAAAAGTTTGCCTGAGTTTCTAGGGGTACAATGACCATGTCACACTGAACCACCTAGGTGTCCCCTTCCTTGTCTTATTTGTTAATTCAATGGTCTTACTTTCAGGTTTTTTATTTCTTCTTTGATTTTCATTATTTCCTAATTGTTGTTTAATTAAGGATTTTTAATGTTCTTTTCCAAAATTTTTTGTTACATGCCTAATTCATTGATCTGTCATTTCTCTGTTATTGTTTTTTTTGTGTGTGTGTAAATATTTAGAGATATGTTTCCCCTGAAATATAGCTTTGGCTGCCTCCCCTAAATTTTGCTATGTTGTTATCTTATTGTCATTCTCTTGAATGAAATTATTATTTCTATATTTTTTCTTTGGCCAATTCATTCTTTAGGATAAGATTATTTAGTTTCTAATTAATTGTCTTTCTGTCTGCTGCCTTTTATTGACTATAATTTTTATTACATCATGATCTGAAAAGATGCATTTAATATTTCTTCTTTTCTACATTTAGTTGTAAGATTTTTATAAAATATTATGACATTAGTTTTTGTGAAGGTGCCATGTGCTGCTGGAAAAAAGATATATTCTTTTCTATTCCCATTCAGTTTTCTCCAGAGGTCTATCATATATGACTTTTAAAAAATTCTATTTACCTCCTTAACTTTTTTTCTTATTTACTTTTAGTTGGATTTATCTATTCTGAGAGAAGAAGGTTGAGGTCTCCCACTAGTACAGTTTAACTATCTATTTCCTTCTATAACTCATATAACTTCCCCTTTAGGAATTTGGATGCTATGCCACTGGGTTGCATATATGTTTACTATTGATATTGTTTTATTATCTATAGTACCTTTTATGAAGATATCGTTTCCTTCCATATCTCTTTTAATTAGATCAGTTTTTACTTCTTCTTTGTCTGATATCATGATTACAACCCCTGCTATTTTTACTTTTTACTTGCTCTATTCACTGAACCACAAAACTGCCCCTTACTTTGATTTTTAAAAGGATTTTTCCCATTATCCTGCTTCAGTTACCTCCCCCTTCCTTCAGAACTGCCTCCTAAATGACCCTCCAGAACTAAGAATCTCCAACCTTTATGTTATCACTCTGTTGCCTAGCAATAAGATAACTTAAGGCCACTTAAGTTATTTGAGACTTGGGATTGTACAGGTGCAAACAAGCGAGAAGTAAACAGTGAGCTTGTAGAAATCAGAGAAAATGCTGCAGCTCATTGTGATATCAGCCAACGTTCAGCCCCCTCAAATTCCCCCACCCAGTTTCTGTGTGACTGTATACTTCAGAGGTAAGAGCCAGGATCCTAGAAATTAGAAGGGAACAAGAGTTAAAAACAATATTTATTCATTCATTCATTTGACAGCAATTTACTGATTTCTTATCATTCAGGCCAATCCTACAAACATTTAAGTGCATTGCCTTTGAATACAATGATTAAATAGTCCTACCCTCAAAGAGCATAGTTCTATTGTGTTTGGGGGGGGAGGGGCAGAATGAGGAGGGAGAATATACAACATAAAAATTGAATGTTCTTAACCTTTTCTGTATCATGGAGCCATTTAGCAGTCTGGGGAATTCCCTGAATCTCTCTTAAGAATAATTGTTTAATGTTTCCCTTAATACTAATAGAGTTTCATTAAGCAATGTTCCTTCTGGAGTTGTATCTGTCAAAGAATCTCATATTATTGTTAAGGTCTGGGATTTCACCCACCACCAAGGAAGACCCGTGGACAATGCAATCAGGCAAAGAAAGGGTCTTTTATTGAACTAGTACACACTAGTGAGAACTCAGCCAAAAGAGTTCCTCCTTCCCTCCTGAAGACTCAGTCTTAAATACTCTTCAGCATGTATAGCCCTTCTCCCTTCCTCCTTCTAGTCCGTTATCTGTTGCATATCCTTGTTGGAATGTTGCCGGTATGTATGGCTCCCCTCAGCCCTCATCTGCTACGTACTGTTCTTGGTACCTTGACATTTTCATGTCACAGGGTCTTTTCGGCTCTTTCTTATCTGGTGCCCAGTGCAGCTGGGATCTTGGCATATTTGTGGCTTTGAATTTCCAAGGCTAGGCAGCTCCCTGTTTAGGCCTTCCTGAACTTCCAAGGCTGGGCAATTTCCTGCTCTGGCCTCCCTCATTATCTTTTTTTTAATATAAAATAATTTTATTTTTAGCTATTTGTACTACAAAGCAAAACCCAGATCATATCAATTATTAGATAATAAAATTCATCGTCCTTTTGGAAGGAGTGACTCAGAAGTGATAAAAATAGTGCTTTTGAATATTACTACCTCTGGAGAAAAATAAATTGGTTGTCAAAGGCAATAAGTTAAAAATAAATTAAAATGTAAGAATCTCAGACTATCTTAACAGATGCATGATAAAGGATCCCTTCAAGTCTGCCCTTTATTCATTGAGTCAAAAATGTTCTCATTTATTTTGTCAGGTCTTGTGATTTCAATGGGGGAAGAAATTCCTGGTATGGAAACTTCCTTTACTGAGGCACAGAAAATTACACCTTCTGTTATTCATAGGCTTAGAGAATTATTGGGGGCATTGAGATGTCAAATAATTTGCCCATGGTAACAAAGCTGATAAATGTCAGTCAGCACCTGAACCCATAAATATCAAGGCTCTCTTTACCTCTGTCTCATTACCAAGTCTTAATTAAGAAATGACCTCATATACTTACTAACCATGGGACCCTAAGCAAGACACTTACTCTTGTGAATCTTAAAAACTACTCAGACCATACTTTAGAAGATTTTGTTTAGCTATTTCCTTGTTGTAACAATGGAGATACTTGTTGGATGCTAAACAACAACAATCAACAAATAATTAACATTTATACATCAAAATTTATAAAGTGCTTTCCTCACAGCAGTCTTGTGAGATAGATAGAGCAAATATTACTATCCTTATTTTACGAAGGAGAGAACTAAAGCTCTGAGCAGTTTGTAAATTTTAAAAATTTATATTCAATACTCCAAATATTATATTTAATAATATTTATTAATATTTAACTTGAAGCAAAAGGAAACTAAAAAGCTAGAGAAACAGGGAGAGCTCACCCAGTCTCACAAGTGAAAAAGAGGATGAGGGAGGCGTTACCCAAAACTTATATACAATAACGTAAAAGACCCATGTAAACAGAAAAAGAAAAGGAATTTTGGGATGAGGGAAGAATTCTGAGAGATGAAGTCCAAAGGATACAAAATTTCCACTTATACAAGTTGAATGGTTTACCTTGGGTCCCATAGAGAATAAGTTTCAGAAATGGGATTCCAACCCAGATTCCTGATTCCAGATCAATTGCTATATATGTTATGCATGGCCTTTCAACAAACACATATTTCCTATTCTCAATACCTTTTCCACTTGAATGACTGTCAAGATGTGATCTTCTGTGGAAAATTGATGGTGAATATCTTTGAGTTTTCATTCATGTTAGTATTAAGTATCCCTCAGTACATTTATCATCCTTATTAAGATATTTTTTAGAAATGGCTGAGTAGGCATGGGCATTGAATGTTGCTTTTGGACATTATTTTGGGGGTCAATAATACCATCCAAATGATTTATTTATTCCAATTGATATCATCCTGTTCTTTGAGATAGCTTAAAAATTAATCTCAGGGGCAGCTAGGTAGTATAGTGGATAGAGCACGAGAGGTCTGAAGCCAAGAAGACCTGAGCTCAAATCTGGCCTCAGAGACTTCCTAGCTGTGTGACCTGGGCTATATCTGATCATAGGCACAGCAGCAACCCACATTCATAGTCTCCCGCTTCTCCACCAAGAAGAGGGAGAGATATTTTATCATCTGTACTCTGGGACCAAGAACAGTGGTAAGTGCTGGGAAATAGGGGTCAAATGGCTTGCCCCAGGTTACACAACTAGGAAGTGGCTGAGGTCAGATTTGAACCTAGGACTTCCCATCTCTAGTTCTAGTTCTCTATCCCCTGATTCACCTAGCTGCCCCTCAGTTGTTTTTAAGCATTGTTTTCATTAACATTATTTTAGTCATCGTGTATATTGTTCTCTTAGTTCTACTTGCTTTGCCCTACAACAGCTAACACAATTCTTTCCATGTTTTCTGAAGTCTTTGTAGGATTTGTTCAGTTCTTCCCTGCCTGGCTCCATGGTAGTATACTCATAGAAGGTAGGCTAATGTACATTTATCAATTGATCATTCACAGACAGCCAGGGCACTAAATCTGTGGTGACTGACATTGATGCCAGGGCTCCTTTAATGTCATTTCCTTGCTACTAGTCAAGGTATGGAGAAGAGCCAGGAAGAGGAAGAATAAGTGGGGAAAAGCCAAGTTTCTCAAAGGAAACAAAGAACATACATCAGACCATACCTGAGAGGATAAACGTGTTAAGGCTTTTGAGCCTCAGGCATAGAGATTAATCAACTATCATTTCTCCTTTATTTGGTCTCTCCTTCCAGATGTCAAGAAGAAAACTCGAGTTATAAAAGATGACAATAACCCCACGTGGAATGAGGTACTTAATCACCAAAGGACAAGGAAGAACTCCAACTCCAGGAGCCTGGAGAGTCAAAGGCAGGGTAGTCATGGTGGTAGTTGGTGCTCTTGGAGATCCTAGAAGTGTGTGTATGGGGGAGGGGGGGGGAGAGTGTCAATTTTCTTTGCCCAAAGATCAGTAGAACTTAACCTCATAATATACCTAGCCATTCACCAGATAGATATGCTATAAATTTTGTGTCGTCCACAGGAGCAGGCTACTTAGTTCTCAGCTAACCACCTCAGGCTATTCCAACTTGAGTATAAATTCTGGTAGGGAAATCAGAGGCCCACCACTGGTCCTTAATATTGAAATAGCAGAATCTACAATACCCCAAAGACACACAGTAACCATGTTTGCCATGTACTGAGCCTATATCAGCATAAACTCCCTGTTTGGAGCCTCTGTCTTTCTCTCTGGTCCTGGAATATGGGTATATCCCAAAGACAAGTCCAAATGTATAGTCCAGCTGCTTCTTAGAAACCATAATGCAAGACTTCCCACCTTCTCTTCTTCCTTTCCTCCCACTCTTCTTCCCTCTCTGAGACAACAAGCAATCTATATGTGCCATCATGTAAAAATTTTTTCCATGTTAGTCATTTTGTGGAAGAGATTTCAAACCAAAAAAGTAGAAAGAAAATGAAATATAGTATGTTTTGGTCTTCATTCAGACTCAATCAGTTCTTTCTCAGAGGGCAGATGGCTTTTTTCATCATGAGTCTCTGGAATTGTGTTGGATCACTGCATTGCTGAGAATAACTCGGTCATTCACAGTTGTTCCTCAAAAAATATTGCTTCCACTGTGTACAATGTTCTTCTGGTTCTGCTTCCTTCACTTTGCATCAGTTCATGTAAGTTGGTTCAGATCCTGCTTGTCATTTCTTATAGCACAATAATATTCCATCAGAATCATATACCACAACTTGTTCAGCCACTCCCAACTTGATGTACAATTCTTCAATTTCCAATTCTTTGTCACACAAAAAGAGTGGCAATAAATATTTTTGTACAAATAGGTCCTTTTCCTTTTTTTTTAATCTCTCTGGTATACAGACATAGTAATGATGTTGTATGCCCAGTTTTAGAAACCTTCAAGCACAGTTTCAAACTGCTCTACAGAATGGTGGATCATATTGCAACTTCATCAATAGTGCATTTGTGTCCCAATTTTTCCACATCCCCTCCAACATTGATCATTTTCCTTTTCTGTCATATTAACCAACCTAATAGGTGTGATATGGTATTTCAGAGTTGTTTAAATTTGCATTTCTCTAATCGAGTGATTTAGAACATTTTTTTCATATGACTATAGGTGGCTTTGGGTTCTTCATATGAAAATTGTTTGTTCATATTTTAGAATCAATACTGTGTATTGGTTTCAGGGCAGAAGTGCAGTTAGGGGTAGGCAATGGGCATTATGTGACTTGCCCAAGATCACACAGTTAGGAAGTGTCTGAGGCCAGATCTGAACTTAGGAGCCCCCCTCTCTAGGCCTGGCTCTCAATCTACTGAGCTACCCAGCTGCCCCCTTGTTCATATCCTTTGACCATTGCAGAATGACTTTTATTTTTTATAAATTTGACTTAGTTCTCTATGTATTTGAGAAATTAGGCCTTTATCAGAAATACCTGCTATAAAGAAAAAAAAATTTTTTTTGCAGCTTTCTGCTTTCCTTCTAATTTTTCTTGCATTTGTTTGGTTTGTAACAAAAACTTTCATTTTAATATAATAAAAATTAACAATTTTGACATTTGCTATCTCTTGTTTGGTCCTAAATCCTTCCCTTATTCATAGTTCTAATAGGCAAACTATTCCATGCTCCTTTAATTTGCTTATGGTATCACCCTTTATGTTTAGGTCATGCACCCATGTTAACCTTATCTTGGTATATGGTCTATTCCCAGGTTCTGCCATACCATTTTTCAATTTTCCCAACAGTTTTTGTTGCATGATGAGTTCTTATCCCAAAAGCTTGGATCATTTGTTTTATCAAACACTAAATTATAATGGTCATTTATTAAGTTATGTAAACTTGACCTATTTCAGTGATTCACCACTCTTTTACTTAGTATTGGGTTGTTTTAATGATTCCTGCTCTGTAATATAGTTTGAGATCTGGTATTCCTATGGCATCTTCATATTTTTTCCCCCACATATTCCATTGATATTCTTTGCTTTTTGTTCTTCCAGATTAACTTTACTAGTATTTTTTCTTGCTTCATGAAATAATTTTTGGGCAGATTGATTGGTATGACACTGAAAAAGTAGATTACTTTAGGTTAAACTGTCATTTTTATTATATTTGCTCAACCTATCCATGAACAATGAATATTTTTTCCAGTTGTTTAGAACTGATTTTTTGTTTGAAAAGTGTTATGTAATTAAATTCATACAGTTCCTAAGTTTGCCTTGGCAAGTAAACACCCAAGTATTTTATTTTATCTATTGCCAATTTAAATGAAATTTATTTTTCTCTCTCTTGCTGCTGGGTTTTGTTGGTAACATATAGAAATGTTGATAATTTATGTGGCTTTATTTTATATACTAGCTTTATTAAAGTCTTATCTACTTCACTAATTTTAATTTATTTAACTATACCATCATATCAGATACTTTTGTTTCTTCTATGCCTATTTGTAAACCTTAAAATTTCATAGACTTATGAATGTTAAAAATTTTACTCCACATTGAGGAATCCTCCAATTCCCTACTTGAAATAATTCCCTATCAGATAGTGAGAACTCTACTTGAATGTGAAAACTCCTTGCTATGGGAGTATCCCTATTCCACCCCTACTTAAGAATGCTTTAGGGCAGAAAACTCCTTGCTATTGGAGGACCTTGCCCATACTTAAGACTGCTTTAGGGCAGAAAACTCCTTGCTAAACAATGAAAGTACTTGAAAACCATACTTATAAAGGAAAGGAGTTCTTTGAGCCATGCCTGTTTTTGGAATTGATACAATGGAATGCTAGGTGCCTATAAAGGTGGGGCAACTTGTAAACTACTTAAACCTAAAAGGTGAAAACTTACTCAGAGGTTTTCTCTTAATGAAATTAGTTGACACAGCAGCATTTTTTTTCTGACTTACTAAAGAGATTAATCTACTCAGCTGTGAATTCAAAATGGGCTATCTTTTGGAAAACATCTACAGTGATTGGTAGATGGAAGAACTTAGGGGAGGTGACATAGGAGATTTTGCCCTTAAAAATAAGAGCTCAGAGAAGAGCTGGGAGGTCATTCTGAAACATTCAGATTGAGGAGGTCAATTCTGAAACATTCAGATTGAGAAGGACTCATTCTGAAACATTTAGATTGAGGAAGGACTGATTCTGAAACATTCAGATGGAGGAGGGAGCTAGTGAAAGCAGCTGAGATGATGCTGGTCTGGTGTCACTAGAATCCTTGCTTAGGCAGACCTTGTAGTGAGTGTTAAAAGACTGACTGACTGATCTCTCTCTCTTAAGACTCAGGTCTAGGCCAGTTTGGCTTAAGGCCCTTCATACTTATTTCCTTTTTCTCTCTTTCTCTCTTTTCTTTGATTCCACATTTGTATTAATTAAAATCTCTATAAACCCAGTTGACTTGGGTATTTGAATAATTGGGAATATTTCCCTGGTGACCACCTTATATTTGATTTAAAAACCAAGACACTGTAGTGAAACATATTTCTGTGGTCAAATTTACTCACCCTCTCTAATATCTATCACAATTTATATCTTCCACCATTTTAACTCACTACAGTTTAAGGCCTTCAACCATTTTAAATCTAACATATTCTAATTTCTTCAATTTCTTTTTCTTCTTATTGCTACAGCTAGCATTTCTAGTTCAATATTGAATCATAGCAGTGATAATGATCATCCTTGCTTCACTCTTGATCTCATTGGGAGGGCTTCTAGGTTGTCCTCATAACAAATAATGTTTGCTGATGATTTTAGATAGATACTATTTACCATTTTTAGGAAAGCTCCATTTATTCCTATGTCCTCTTGTGTTTTTAATAGAATTGGGTTTGCATTTGTGAAAAGCTTTTTCTGTGTCTACTGATATAATCATATGATTTTGGGGGGTGTTTTTATTATGGATATGGTCAATTATGCTTAAAGTTTCCCTAATATAGAACTAGTCCTGAATTCCTACTATAAATCCTACCTTGTCATAGGGTATGATCCTTGTTATATATTGCTATAATGTCCTTGCTAGTATTTAATTTAAAGTTTTTTTTTTATCAATATTCATTAGGAAAATTGGTTTATAGTTTTCTTTCTCTGTTTTTTATCTACTTGGCTGAAGTATCAAAGCATGTTTATGTCATAAGAAGAATATAGTAGGATACTTTTTTTCATTATTTTTTCAAATAGTTTATATTAGGACTAATTATTCCTTAATTTTTCCGGTACAATTCACTTGTGAATTCATCTAGGCCTGAAAATTTTTTCTTATGGAGTTCTCTGATAGCTTGTTCAATTTCTTTTTCTAAAATGGGATTGTTTAAATATTCCATTTTCTCTTGTATTAATCTGGACAGTTTATATTTTTGTAAATATTTATCCATTTTACTTACATTAATAAATTTATTGGTGTAAAATTGGGTAAAAAAACTCCTAAAAGTTCTTTTAATTTCCTCTTTAATGGTGGTGAATTTACCCTTTTCATTTTTGATACTGGCAATTTGACTTTATTCTTTCTTTTTTTTATTAAGTTAGCCTATATCTATTTTATTGATTTTTTTAATAAAACTGAATTTTAGCCTTATTTGTTTAATAGTTTTCTTACCTTCAATTTTATTGATCAAACCTTTGATTTTCAAGATTCCAATTTATCATTTAATTAGACAATTTTAATTTGTTCTTTTTCTAATTTTTTTAGTTGCATGTCCAATTTTGATCTGTTTTTCCTCTAATTTATTGCTGTGAACATTTAGAAATATAAATTTCCCCCTGAATATTATTTGGCTGTATCCCACATATTTTGGTATGTTGTCTTACTGTTGTCACTCTCTTCAATGAAATTACAGATTGGTTCTAAGATACGGTTGGTTTTGGGTTGTTTTTTTTTTTTTTGGTTTGGCATTATATCTTTTCATATTTATTTATTTGTTCTAATTCTTTAGAATTCATTGTTTAGTTTCCAATTAATCCTTAATTCTTCTTTCTATGACCCTTTATTGAATATGATTTTAATTGCATTGTGATCTGAAAAAGATGCATCTAATATTTCTCCTTTTTTGTGTTTGTAAGGTTTGTATGCCCTAATACATAATTTTTGTGTAGGTGCCATGTATTACTGAAAAAAAGTTATATTCTTTTCTATTCCCTTTCAGTTTTCTCCAGAGGGCTATGATATCTAATTTTTCTAAAATTCTATTTAACTTCTTTCTTATTTTTTGGTTAGCTTTATCTAGTTCTGAGAAGGAAAAGTTGAGATCCTGAACTGGTATAGTTTTTGTTATGAGCATGGAAGGATACCCTTTTGGGTTCGGGGAAGGATGCCTTTTGCAAGCATGCAATGACTCCAAAACTTAGCTTAAAAACAAAAAGAGATTTATTAATTTAGAGAGTAATGTTGAGAGTGGCCAGGAGGATAGCAAGGTAGAACAGCAAGATGGGGAGCAGTTCCCTGGGAGGACAGCATGAAAGGAAAGGCTGTTCCCCCATGGGGACAGCATGGATGGAGAGGCTGTCCCCCAGACAACATCAGTTCTGAGGATTTTATACATTCTTCACAACAGTTAGTCACTCAGGCATGAGGTGGGGTGATCATACTAGGGTCTGCCTGGGGACATAAAGATTCCTTAGTTTTAGGGGACAAACAGATATCTGATAGGATCGAGGTGTGGTCTGAAGGCGCATCTTTCTGTCCATCTAGAGGACGATCAAAGGAAGGTAGTCATCTCAGGACCCTAGAGGGGTCATTGGATATTTTTAGTCTCAGAGTCAGGAAAAACAACAAGGGAGTTCCCTTGATAATAGTTTGCCTGGGTTTCTGGGGTACAGTCCCCATGTCAATTTTTATTGTCTATTTCCTCATGTCAGTCTTTTAACTTATCCTCAAAATTTGGATGCATACATGTGTTAACTTGGAAAAAACACATAACAATTAGTCAGAAAAATCCCTCTTTAATCAAGGAAAGGGGGTTCAGTGTAATAGTAGACCTCAACACATAGCTGCGTACTAACAACGACACGGGTCTAAGGATTGAACTCTGGATGCTCTGGACACTGATCCCTGGGAGAGTCAACCACACTAGATTGACAACTCCAAAGAACAAAAGAATTTGGGGAACCTATATACCATTTGGGGGAAATCCAGGGGCAGGGAAAGATGATTGATATACTACAAAAAATATAGCTACAAAGAAAATAGGAGTGTTCAAACTATACTGACAGAATACAATCAAGCTTGGGGAAAGAATCATAGCTAGAGGCTAGGGTCTAAGGGAAGGGGCTGTTTACAATGGATACTAAAGGATGGTCCCTGCCCAGGAGTGTGAAGATTTCCCTTCATCTTCTTGGGAAAGGGTCTCTGATACAATAGTGAAGACTACCTAAGACAAAAAGGGAATTTAGCATATGTTTAGTCCCACCTAACTAGAATTGTTATTGACCTTAGGGTCCATTATTCAGTCTGAAACTACTAACCTCAGATTCCCTTCAGGGTGGATTCTCACAGGAACAAGGAGTAAGTACAAGCTTTGGGGTCTCCAACTTGTAAGCTAGTCCTAAAACTTGGGGTTCATCAGATCTTACTAAGCTACAAACTTGGGGTTTCTAGATTCCATACTGACACATGTTTAGCATTGATTTTACTTCATTGTCTATGGTACCTTTTAGCAAGACATAATTTCCTTCCTTATCTCTTTTAATTAGATCTATTTTTGCTTTTTATGAGATCATGATTGCTGCTTCTGCTTTTTTTACTTTGACTTTGATTCTGTTCCATCCCTTTAACTTTACTCTGTGTGTGTCTCTCCACTTCAAATGTGTTGATTGTGAAAGCACATTGTTAGATTCTGTTTTTTCATTCATTTTGCTATCCACTTCCATTTTATGGATGAGCTCATCCAATTTACATTTACAGTTATGATAATTAACTGTGTATTTCCTTCATCTTCCATTTATCCTGATTCTTCTTTTTCCTCTCTCCTTTTGTGATCTTTTTTTGATTGTGGCTTTCAAGTAGTCCAATAATTTTTAAATTTTTCTCCTTGATCTATTTTTTCATGTTAGTTGTTTTTCCAATGAAAAATTTCACATTTTCTTCTATTTTTTTCATTCTTTTTTTGTTTGTTTCTTGATATCTCATGGAGTAATTAGCTTCTATTTGTCCAATTTCAATTTTTAAGAAATTATTTTCTTCAGTGAGTTTTTATACTTCCTTTTAAAGAAGTTGTGTTCTTCAGTGAATTTTTATATTTCTTCCCATTTTTTTGTACTTCCTTTACCAAGCAGCTGGCTCTTAATTATTTTCTCATATTACTCCCATTCCTTTTCCCAATTTTTTTTTCTAAATTTCTTATTTTATTAGAGTTTCTAAAGTAAGAGCTAAATAGTTAGGGGTAAGGGAAGGAGGGAATGGTGGATGGCAAGAAGGCAGTTGGCTGGATGGTTGATTGAGATGTGAAGAATGGTCTAGGTAATATAATTTAGGCTATTGTCCTTGTAAATCTGGTGACCTGGAAGTTTCAGCAGCAAGGGAGATGGCAAGAAGATGTCAAAAATGGACACCTAACTAGTATGTAAAACATAACTAGAAAATATTAATTTTCATTTTGCTCCCCCACAGACCCTAATCTGGCATATAAGTCCATATTACTTGGAAGAAGATGCCTTCCTGCAAGTCATCCTCCGAGATATGAGCCTTGTCAAAAATGAAAGGTGGGAGAATCAACAAAGGGAGGTCCTTAACTGGCAACAAGTACAGCAGATATGGTATCCCCACCTCACCCAACCCCAACTCAAGAAAGTGTCACTAGAAAAATACATGACAAGGGCCTAAAGGGATCCCAAAATACCAAATGGAGTAGTGGGTACTCACATTCTGGTGGGTATCCTGGAATTCCCATGAGCCAGACATCCCTTAACTAAATTCTAGAATCTAGATCATAACTCAGCCTTAATAGTGATATGGTCTCTGAGGTTCTTTTCTTCCATCTCCTTCCAATGAAAGTAGGAGTTTTCTAACCATATCTGTTTTCCTCATCCCCAGGACTTTTGGTATCTGCACTATATTCCTCAGGACACTGGCAGAAAACCCAGATGAGTCCCTGGTCCTAAATGAGTTGCCCCTGGTCAGCCGTACTATAAATCCTACAAAAGTGAGTAAGGGAATAAGGACTTATAGTGGAGTTGCTTTGAGAGGGGAGAAGGAATTATAGGTAATATACGTGTGCATTGAGTAGTGGAAGATAAAGTAGAAGGTTGCCTTTTTCAGGGAATAAGGTTTCCTGCAGATTATCTAAAACTGAATACCTCCAAGAAGAAAGATTCTTCTCCTGTCTAAGAGTTGTTGAGAAATGATAGTATAACCCAGAGCTCAAGTCTAGGAATTTGCATGTTAACTTTCCTCATTGATGGAGAAGTAAACTCAATCTTTTTTAAGGTAGGCTATTGCCACACTGTCAAAACTTTGAACATCAGACATCTCTTGGCATTCAGATCTTAGAAAGTACTTCATATTCTATATCCCAGATCAGTGCTATGACTATCATGGGGTTACCTGGGCATTGGAAATTTATAGGGCACAAAAATTTAACACATGCATTCCAGCTACAGAAACAACTAAGTGAAAATAACAAATATTTCCCCTTCTTTGCAGAGGCAAGAGACCAGTATATGAAATATTACATGTGCTGTCAAACACATAAATGTGTTGTTTGGTTGTGCTTTCTTTCTCTTTGTTTTTTATTACATTGGTTGGCTCTCTGGGTAGGAGAGGCATATATTTAGAAATGGAAATGATCAAAGAGGGGACAGCTGGGTGGCTCAGTGGATTGAGAGTCAGGCCTAGAGAAGGGAGTCCTAGGTTCAAATCTGGCCTCAGACACTTCTCAGCTATGTGACCCTGGGCAAGTCACTTAAACTCCATTGCCTAGCCCTTACCACTCTTCTGCCTTGGAGCCAATACACAGTATTGACTTGACTCCAAGATGGAAGGTAAGGGTTTAAAAAAAAAAGAAATGATCAAAGAACAAAAGATATTCCTAAAATATATTTTTAAAATATAGTTAAAATAAGTTATCAAATAGTGGTTATTATGAAAACATACCATTTGTGAGCTGCTGCTAATTACTGTGGTAGCTAGTAACTGATAAAAGTAATTCAATGGATTCAAATCCCACCACTGATACTAGTTATGTGACCCTGTCTCAGTTTTCTAAATATCCTATCTTAAAATGACTTGCAGAGAATAGCTAGGTGGCTCAGTGGATAGAGAGCCAAGCCTAGAGAGAGGAGAGGTCCTGGGTTCAGATCTGGCCTCAGCCACTTCCTAGCTCTGTGACCCTACATAAGTCACTTAATTCCAATTGCTTAGTCCTTATCTCTCTTCTGCCTTGGGATGGATATTTAGAATTGATTCTAAGACAGAAGGTAAGGGTATAATAAACAAATAAAAATTCAAAAAAGACTTGGATATACTTCTCCACTTGATGAGTATGACATGCAAATACCTCCCATTCAGCTAAATTTAATTCTTACAGTATTTTTTTGGGGGGAGTCCTATATTTTTATTCTAACCATAAAATAAATAAAAGGGGGATTTATACTTATAGTAAGAGAACAGACATAAATCATTGCATATGTAACTGCAGGTCTTGATTATATAGTTTCTTTTTCTTAAGCATATGATAAGTTCTCCTGGAACTTTCAAAGCTATCCTGCTTGTCAGTGCTTCTTTTTGAACTTCCTTCTGTTCTCTTCTCTACATTTTAACAAAAGTTGTTGATGACCACCTTTCTTGTCCTTTTCTTCCTTTTCTTTCTTCTTCTTTTTTTTTTACAAGTCTACCCCTCTCCCATTTTACCTAGGCTACCATCATTTGAAAAGAAAAAGAAAAACCAAGCCCTTGAAGCAAATATACATAAAGAAGCAACAAATTCCCTCATTGGCTGAACCTGAAAATATGTCCTATTTTGCATCTTGGTTCTCTCACCTCCTGCTCAGGAGATAGGAAGCATGCTTCCTCCTTAGGCCCATGGAATCATAGATGGTCATTGCACTGATCAGAGTTCTCAAATCTTTCAAAGTTGTTTTTCCTTATAACATTTATTCTTATATAAACACTTGTAGTTTTCATATTTCATATATATATATATATCACAGATTACAAGGTTTCCTAGGAACACTTTCCTTCCCTCCAGCTGGCCCCAGGCACCAAAAATAGTACTGGGATTTTGTTCCTTTTCCTCCTTACTCATTCCTACCACCATCATCTAGATCCCTCAACTTTCTCCAACTTCCTATACAAACACTCTCTCCATTTGACCTCATTTGTACCCCCAGTGTCATGTCTTATTCCTAGATCACTACTAGTCCCATACAGAAGAAATCAGAGGTAAGCTCAATGGGGTAGTGCCAAGGTTAGACCAACTGAATTGGTGTCAGAAGCTTTACATTTTGCCCATAGTTCTGCTTGCTTTTCTTTTGCAGAGTACCATCACTTTACAAATAACCTACCTACCAGAAGGCAACCAAAATTTAGGTGAGCCACCATCCTGTCCTGTGACCATCTCCTTGAACCATGCCTCCTCTGCCCCTTGTACCCTAATTCAGTCCACAAGCATTGGGTCCTGACAGCTCACTTGATATTAAAGGGCTCTGTCTGAGGGCCTAAAATGTCTTCTGCTTATCCTTTGCCTCCAATTAGTATTCTCCAGGGAACTAAAAAACACCTAAGACACAGGAATATCAGTTTCTAGGCATACAAGGAGATTGGAAAAGGCTTCTGGGTTATGTGTGAAGAATTCTGGGTTCTGGGGGCAGCAGGGTAGCTCAGTGTAGTGAGAGCCAGGCCTAGAGATGGGAGGTCCTAGGTTCAAATCTGGCCTCAGCCACTTCCCAGCTATGTGACCCTGGGCAAGTCACTTGACCCCCATTGCCTAACCCTTACCACTCTTCTGCCTTGGAGCCAATACACAGTATTGACTCCAAGACAGAAGGTAAGGGTTTTAATAAAAAAAGAACGAAAGAATTCTGGGTTCTGCCACTTATAAAATAATCTGTGACCTTGTGGAAGTGTTTCTGCTTCTCTGGACCTCAGTTTCATCAGCTACAAAATGAGCATAGCACTAGGTTATCATCTCTAAGGCCTAAGGATCCTTTTCAGATATTCTTCCACCTTGGACAGTCACAGTGTGTGGTAGGGAAAGACACATAGAAATAGCAAATGTGCCTAAAGAAATGTGTGTTTGCTTGTTTAAGTTCTCCTACTTGTCTTTTCAGTGAGGAGAATTGAACCATAGATTTAGAGTTGGAAGGGGTCTTAGATGTCATGTAAGATTTCCCTTTTCCAAATGACTTAACAGAAACCAAGAGAGGGAAATTACTTGCCCAGAGTCACAGAACTTGTAAGTAGAAGGAGCTGGAGTTTTAACTCAGATTCTCTGACTCCAAATCCAGATGAAGAAAGGGTGTGAAAGCCTGATAACCTTTCAACTTTAACTTTTACCTCTGACATAATTCTAGAGAACAGAAAGTGGTTACAAGGAGAAGACAGCAAAATTCAAACATGAAAATACTGTGCAGAATACTATACCAATATCAGATTACTTACTGTCTTAAGGATGCAGGTAGAGAGGAATGGGGAAAATTTGGAACTCAAAATTAAAAAAAAAAAGAATGTTAAACATTGTTTTTACATGCAATTGGGGAAAAATTAAAAAAAACACATATATCGGCTATGGGGGGGGGGGAGGAAAAGAAAATGATCTATGTCTTTAACGAATAATGCTTGGAAATGATCAAATAAAATATATTTTTAAAAAATGAAATGGAAATGTAGTTTTAATATTAAAAATCATTCAATAAAAATTATAAGAAAAGCAAAAAAAACCACATATATAAAAAGAAAAGATTGTGCAGAGATGTTCAAAGGAGAAGGTAATTAGAGATAGTTAGAGAAAAGGGTTTGGTCATCTCTTCCCCCTTCCCTTTAGTGGTAGGTGCTCTTAATGGAGGGACTGACAAAAGAAGCTCCTCTTCCCTTCCCCAACCCACCTGCTGAGTTCTCTGTTTTCCCAGAAACTTGGGAAAAGTTTGGCATCACCTGTAAGGAGACTGAAAGGCCAGAAATTATGTTGGGTGATCACAGCGTGAGAAGGCCTCTGTTCTCCATGCCACAGGACTTCCAGGTAAGGAGACCACAGCTGTTTCTCCCAAGGCTCAAGATGAAACAGTTCCAGATTTTCTCAGTGAACCTCAGCTAACACTCCCTGGGTAGTGATGGGGAGGCTCTTGGCCCATATTTACAAAAGGCTACCTCTTCAGAGGATGCCCAGTGAGAACATGCTCAAGGATCAGAATAGCTGGCAGAGGGAGCTCCCAGATCCTGCTCTGAGTTCCTATGGAGCCCCAGAGCAAGTTTGCCCCCTTTATGAGCTATATCTAATGCCCAGAGAGTTCAGAAATATGCTAAGAAATTGTTCCCTACAGGTGGTTTGCAATTAAAGCTGTATAACAACATTGGGGGTGTTGGGGGGAAATCAATCATTTAAATATTTATTGATGATCAATTAACCCAAAAAGCATTTATTAAAGACCTTTGCTGTGCCCAGCACTCTGCTAGGCTCTGAGATTATAAAGGCAAAAATGAAATAATCCCTGTCCTCAAGGAGTTTACAATCTATAATTACAAAAATATATACTATAATATACAAATACATATACTATACAAAAATATATACAACATACAAATACACATACCATGCTACAATATACAAATATATACATATATACACACACATACATATACATACCCAAGCACACAAACTAAGTATATATGGTAATGGGAGGCACTACCCGCTAAAGGAACAGTGAAAGCTACATGTTGAAAGTAGCACTTGAATCAGGAATTTGAGAGTTTGAAGGGTCCTCAGTAACTGTATTTAATTCTTAAAGAATAAATTATGAATGTCCAAAGAGGGAGCTGAAAGGTAGAAATATGAAAGACAAAATTTGTATGAATATCTGTCTCCCAGAGGATGTCTTCTGTGATGCAGGGAATGTGGAGGCTTTGGGAGCCATCCAGTGGTCTCCCAAAGGGTGAGGACTTGATCCATCTAGATGTGATGATCCAGTTGAGTAATGGAGATGAGAAGCACTGTGTGCTGAGGTGTAAAGGTAATTTTAGGGTTGTGACTTAAAATCTAGAGTTAATTGGTTGCCAGGGAACCAGGGTTGCCAGGGAAAATTCCAAATAAAATACCCAAGTCAGTCTGGATATTTATGGTAATTTAATTAATATAATTTAAGGAGAAGAAGGGAAGAGGATATAGGATTCTCCTGCCTGGCCTGTGCCAGGGGGGAGTTCTAAAATCCCCACCTCTAGGTCTCTGAAGAAGATTAGAGGCTTCTAAGGGGATAAAGTTGGAAAAGTAAAGGAGGGAAACTCAGCCAGAAACTCACCACCGAACTGGACAATAGCTTGTAGCAACGGTAAGATGCCGAAAGGCCAGCATGCTGCTATCAGCCAATTCTCTGCGCAAAGGATGCCAGAGAGAGGAAGTGATCCAAATATATAGATCTTTCACCCTTGTGTCTTCTCCTATAAATTTTCACATCTATCAATCACATCAAATGCTTTTCTCCAGGACTGCCCATACTTTTAGTTCTCATCTTCTGTTGATTAGATTATATATTTAGAGTTACTTAACACTTCTTTGTTAAGTTCACCTTTTGTTAGTTACTTGACCTTTTTGTGATTAATTTAACCTTTATAGTCACTTAACATCTTTTTGCATTAAGATTCTTAAAATAGACTTAACTTAGAGTTCTAGCTTCACTATAAGGTAAGAATTAGGTACCTCCATTGTTCAATCAGGAGATTACAACTTTATCTTCCCCAAAAGTATGTCTAAGTAGGGTGGAGTAATTTAAAGTTCCCAAGACATTCCTGATTTTGTTAAACTAAGTATCTTCATTCTTACAATCAGGAAATGGCTAAATCCAATCTTCACACAGGCCCAGTGCATAGGCATCATGCAGTGTTCTGCCATAGCACTGAGGTGTGCTTATTATATAGGGTTTCAAGTACATACTTTGGCACACAATCAATTTTCTACATATGTTTCCATGGAACTTAACAATAAAATGCGTAGCCTAAGGAAATAGTCAACAATACATTATTGCTATAGATGAATTACATAGACAGGGTCATCTAGAGGTAAGTTCTCCCTGACCTAGAAGAATCATTGTTACTTTTGGTCAGCTTTCACAATCAATCACAATTACTTGGGAGATGGGTAACAAAACATTTCATAGCTAGGTACAACGTTAGAGGCAATTTAATGACAGACCAGATTTGGGGTTTTCCTCAATTCACAAGTTCTGTTTTTCTTGTGTCACTTTAAAGCACCTGGCAATGTTGCTTGGATTCTGTCCATAGACAGAATTCAGTGGAGTGTGTCTTGAAGGTGATTGATGTTCTTGGCTTGCCTGGCTTGTAATGGGAGTAAATGTGGCTCTATGAAGTAGGAAAGGAGGGGGGAAGATAATTGGCAATAATCTTTGGGCTTTAATTCTGTAAATGCAATCTTTTGGGGTAATAACCTAGGGGGATTAAAGATAAAATATATATGTATTGATCCTATAAGTATTTGCTCTCATATTATTTTTCCTGTATTGGGGAGGAAACAATAATCATAACAAATCCATTAGTAGGGAAAGTTGAAGAGAGAGAAGTCACAGAAAGGGGTTAGCAGGGGGAGGGTTATGTTCTTGGGGACTGCTTTGCAGTTTCCCATTGTGACTGTGTCAACCAGTGAGGGGTCTGTTGGCTCCCCACAGGGAGGAAAGAGGGGTTGCAGCACTTGTAGATAAATTCTATTCATAATAATTTTTTATATTTTCATTAAAATTTTTTTTAATTTAAAAAAGAAGTAATTGGGTGTAGGTTATAGTTGAGTAGGTTCTGGGGCACTTGTGTATAAATTCTATTCATAATAATTTTTAAAATTTTAATTAATTTTTTTTAATTAAAAAAAGTAATTAGGTGTAAGTTATAGTTGAGTAGGTTCTTTCCTGAAGTTGAATAGTGTCTTTCCTGTCATGCTAAATTTATGTTAAACTTTAACTTGTCAGCATGACTTGCATGACTATAGAAAGAAGCCTTCACCCTAAGCTTTGTAAGAATAATTTTAGGATTGTGACTTAAATCTAAATTAATTTTGGTCACCAGAGAAAATCCCCAATAAAATACCCAAGTCAGCTGGAAATTTATGATGATTTTAATTAATATAGAGGAAAGAAATTAAGGAGAAGAGAGAGAAGGAGGGTATAGGATTTCTCCCACCTGGCCTTTGCCAGGGGAAGTTCAAAGACCTCCACAACAAGGTCTCTGAAGATTAGAGGCTTTCTAAGAGGATAATGTTTGGAGCGTAAAGGAGAAAGAATCAGCCTAAACTCCAAGAGAGCTCAGTGAAGATGTCTCACCTGAACTAGGCTACTCAGCTTCTCCCATTATAGTATCAAGGAAAACTCACTGCCAAACCAATCAATAGCTACCACCATGCCAAGATGCCAGAATGCTTAGCACACTGCCGCCAGCTATCTCTTCACACAAAGAGGCCGAGAGAGGAAGTGACATGAAATATATAGATAGTTTTACATCACTTCCCTGCTTCTCACCTGTACCAATGGTAGCTTAAGCTTGACTTAGGACAGCCCAGGGATGTGTCAGCTGTTTCTGATTTGTCATTTGTTGGCACATGTCTATCATAGGCCATCCTCCTAGATACTTAATCCTTAAGTATGGGTGTAGACATTCCTGATTTTGTTAGACTAAGTAGGGTGGACTAATCTAAAGTTCACAATCTCCCCTGATGATGATTGGGAGACTAGTCTCCCCAATTGATCACTAAACATAATCATCCTGCACCTTCAAATTTTCTAACTGCAGGTGCATACATAATTTCACCTTCTAAGAGTAAATTACAATAGTTAGATAGAAGAGGGAAATAGAAGAAAGAGAGACAGCAAAATCAATGTTTACTGGGCACATTGACAAAAACAATTAGGGGGCAATCCCCTTTTGGCACAGGAGTATACATTCAAATAAATGTCCAATCAAACTTCAGTTCAATCAAACACCCCCAAAGTTTGTTCTGGATCTTCTTGATGTAGTGTAGGTTTTCTGGCATCTTTCTGCAACAGTTCATTCTCTGGATTTAGGAGTTAGCAAGCTTCTTTCCTTGAAGATCTTTCTCAAACAAAAATTTTAAATCTTGGATTTTTATTAAAATACAATCCTTAAAAATACAGCTTGAACATTTAAGCAGTGGAAAATAGCAGAGATATATTGAAAATCCTTCTATCCTCTGTCACTTCCTTCCCATGACCCATTCAAGATAGGCCTAGACAAGGGGCTATACCCAAGACCTAGTAAGCTCACTGTGCCAGATCACACCAGGACACATTGCTAGAGTGATATCATATGGACTGGAAAAAGGGCTGGTTGCCACATGCCCACCTTGCCATTTTGTGACAACGTGACTTAGGACATAATGAGAGTTTGGAATTCATCAATGAAATTAAACAATTTGTACTAATGCTGCCTGAACTGTCCAGGCACTTAAAGAGTGAGTAGGGCCTGATGGATATAAAAGCCATACTCTAGAAAACTAAAGCAAGTGTCTCAAACCATAAGGAAGGTCTGGGATCCTATTTCTTTCTTTCTTTTTTTTTTAAACCCTTACCTTCTGTCTTGGAGTCAATACTATGTATTGGCTCCAAAGCAGAAGAGTGGTAAGGGCTAGGCAATGGGGGTCAAATGACTTGCCCAGGGTCACACAGCTAGGAAGTGGCTGAAGCCGGATTTGAACCTAGGACCTCCTGTCTCTAGGCCTGGTTCTCAATCCACTGAGCTACCCAGCTGCCCCCGATCCTATTTCTTGAAAGGGGTTAGGGTCCTTTAATAAATAATTATTGGCTCAGTGTTCAACCTCAGTTGTTTCATTGCAGATTGAACAAATCTTTGCCTTTACAAACCCAATTTTGTACCTCAGAAGCTTATGGGAAGGGGCATGTGAATGTAAGACTTTGTTTATCTCTCAGATTTTCTTTTAATAGATTTAGCCCAGTGCTTTATAGTCTAGAAAGATTATTTTGGATCCTGATTCTGTAGTATAGTATACTGACTATCCCTCCTAATTTTGTATCATCTGCAAATATGATGAATATACCACCTATGTCTTTATCCAGGCCATTGCTAAAAATGTTAGGTGTCCCAGAATCAAACACAGGACCCTATGATACTCCACTAGAGACCTTTTGCCATTTTAACATTCACTATTTTTAACTCTTTGAATCTGGCCATCCAGCCAGTTCTGAGGCCATCTGATTGTATTATCCTCTACTCTTATCTATCTATCTTTCTCACAAGAATCACGTGAGATACTTTACTAAAATATTTGCTAAAATTTAGGTAAATGACATTCATAGGAGCCCCCTCTTCTACTAGTTTATTAATCCTACCAATAAAGGAAATGAGGTTAACTCTGGCATGACCTATTTTTTCTGAGGCCATCATGGTTCTTTAATCACTGACTGAGTTGGGCTTAGAAGGACACAATCAATTCTAGGGGAAGAAGGAAGGCATTCCAGGCATGGGGAACAGACTATACAAAAGCAGAGATACATGAGACAGAGTACCCAGCAGTGTGCCAGGCACCACTGGAAATACCAAGTGATAAATTATAATATATATTTTTAACTTGAAGGAATTTTAGAATATAAGCTCCTTTAGGGTTGACACTAATTTTTCCTTTCTTTTTATGAAAGGCATTTAACAAAATGTATGGCACATAAAAGCTTGTCGATTGATTGGTCTTAGAAATCATCTAGCTCTCATTTTGCATTGTGGCCCTGAGGTCAAGTGACTTAGCTGAGGTTACACAGGTAGATTCCCACATCTATAGATTCCACTGAACAACATCTCCCTATTTTTTAGGACTAAACAGTCTAATGGAGGAAACAAAATACACATCCTTGCATATATCAATAACAAAAAAGAAACAGAAAATCAACAATTTAGACTAAACAACAGGCAGCCACTGAAGAACAATGAACAAAGGAAGGACAAGATTAAAACTAGGCCTTGGGAAAATTAATCTGATCAAAGCCAGGAGAGAGTTGAGACTCCTGGGCAATTCAGATAGAATATCAGGAAGGTACCAGTGCACAACAGAATGGGCTCAGGATGAGGAGTTAGAAAATTTGAGTTTGATTCTCAATTCTATTGCTTTCTTTCTTAGTCACTTCTCTGAGCCTCGGTTACATCATCTGGGGTAAAATAAGAGAGCAAGTTAGTAGGGGACTCAACAGTCTCTAAAGTTCCTTCCTGCTCTAAGCCTATATGGTCTCTTCTGACAGGGGCCTGAACAAGGAGGGAGGCAGAAAAATCACAGGAATTTTCACACTGTTGCAATTTCCAACATATGCCCACATCCAACCAAAAGTGTTTCCTCTCCTTTGTGTTTTTGGAGTCTTCTTTTTATTTATTTTTAATAATGTATAGCTTAATGCCCAATCTATGGGCTGACCAAGGGAGATCCTTTGGATCCCTGTTTGAGAAGGGTAGTCTGAGCTGGCTCAACTTGCTACAACTTCTCTCCTTCCCTTTAGGTTCAGGTGAAGATATTTGGAGCCCACCAGCTCCATGGAAACAACATTGCACCAGTGGTGAAGATATTAATTGGAAATAAATTGTATCGGACTCGGATCAAGAAAGGAATCAACCCTTTCTTCAATGAGGTTGGCCTCAAAGCAATGGGAGAAGGGAAGAAAAGAATAGGGGAAATGGGGAATAACCAACCTTGGTTCCTAAGCATTTTTTTTTTCCTGAAAATAATTACGACCAGAGAGGGATAAAGCTCTGTCCCACACTGGGATGTTTTCCCTGGGCTAGGTTTGAGCTGGGACAAGGACCTGAGAACAAGCTATGGGGCTCCTTAGGAAGGTGATGGCCACTGGTATCCTCTAATTTTTCTGCAGGACTTTTAAGGTTTCTAAGAAACTCAGTTTCCTTATCTGTGCAATGAGGACTTTGGACTACATGTTTGCTCAGGTCTCTTCCATCCTATTTTATCCCGTTCTGTGAGCTCTTTAGGCTTCCTAAACACTACTCTCTCCACCTCTCATTGCTGCAGTGTGGCGAGCCCTAATGAAAGTTCCAGACCTTTAGTGTAAAATAATGGAACATGAGACTGGATTTTTGGCTAATGTGGATGCTATCACGAGAAGCTCCCAGCTAGGGATTAGGTAAAGAAGATAGGAACATTTTTCTGAGGTTTGGGATTCTAAAGCTAATCCCTGATGTCTTAGAGAAAGCAATAAGGTAATATGTCATCACATTTTGGAAAGTAGCATTCATATATTTGAGCAGCTGCATATATCAATGCAAGATTAAAACTTACCAATGAAAACTTTTTTAAACCCTTACCTTCCATCTTAGAATCAACACTATGTATTGGTTCTAAGGTAGAAGAGTGGTAAGGACTAAGCAATGGGGGTCAAGTGACTTGCCCAGGGTCACACAGCTAGGAAGTATATGAAGTCACATTTGAACCCAACTCCTCCTGACACTGGGCCTGACTCTCAATCCACTGAGCTACCCAGCTGCCCCGTTTTTGTTTTTTAAAGAAAAAGCAAATGAAAACCTCAAATCCCACCTCTGACACTTACTACTTATATGATCTCAGGCTTCAGTTTCTTAAACTATAAAACGGAGAGTTTGGGTTAGATGGTCTTTGAGGCCCTTTCCAACTTTTTATCTGTAGTGATCCTATGATCCATGATTCTATGAACTTTATGATTAACCACTCCCTTCTCTATCATTCCCTGCCCCAATATACCCCATCTCTTTCTTTTTGTTCCAGAAATTCTTCCATAATTTCCACCATGTCTCTCCCACAGAAATCTTTGAAGAAATCATCGCAATTCGCGTAAGGAAGTAAATTAGTTTTCCTTATTCTCCAGCATCAATGACCTTCTTTGGTTTGGGGCAGAACTGATGTTTAGAAATATTTCCCATAATACTTCATTCCTGAGCAAACTGTCCTTTTCTCCCTTTACTTTTCTGGGGTAGAGGCCAGCTTATCTAAAGTTGTCTATGACTTCAGCCACTAGGGTAACACAATGGATAGAGCACTGGGCCCAGAGTCAGAGAAATCTGAATTCAACTTCAGTCTCTTTAACTCTATGCAAGTCATTTAACCTTTGGTTTGCCTCAGTTTCCTCAATTGTAAAATAGGAATGATGATAACACTTACCTTTCAGAGTTGTTAGGAGAATCAAGTGAGATAATATATATTAAGTGCTTAGCACTGTGACTGGCACATGGTAGGTGCTTAATAAATCTGTGCTTCCTTCCTCCTTCATTCACCTAACAGCCTAAACACTCATATATATGGACTGTGGTCCAATGTTATTGGTGCCTTGACATAGGTCCATGTTCTCTAGCCAAAGGGGGCCTAGTTATGTTAGAGAAAAGGGAAGGAGAAGGGAGAAAGCATTTAATAAGCAACTACTTTGTGCCAAGCACAATGCTAAGCACTTTCCAAAAATTATACTCATTTTAATTATTTTTTCCTTAAATTTATTTGTTGGTTACATCAAAATTCCCAGGTATTTCCCTTCCTTCCTCCCCTCCTGTACTACAGAAGGCATCATTTGATTAAAAAATTAAAAACTCAAGAAAAAATATATACAGATAAGAAAAAAAATACATACACACACATATAGTCTTTCATGTTTCTCCTTATCAGTTCTTTCTCTGGAGGTGGACCTTCACAAGTCATTCTTCCAACATTATTTCTTTAGCTGTACATAATGTTCTCCTGGTTTGACTAATTTTACTTTTCATATTTTTATATAGGTCTTTCCATGTGTGTTTGTTAGTTTGTTTTTAATTAACCTGCTCATCTTTCTTTTCTTTTTTTAAACCCTTGCCCTCTGTCTCAGAATCAATGCTAAGTTTTGGTTCTACGGCAGAAGAATGGTAAGGGCAAGGCAAATGGGGTTAAGTGACTTGCCCAGGGTCACACAGCTAGGAAATATCTGAGGCCAAATTTGAACCCAGGTCCTCCCAATTCCAAATCTGGCACTATACCCACTGAGCCACCTAGCTGCCCTCTATGTTTATCATTTCTTATGGTACAATAATATTTCATCAGATTATCTCATTTTAGTCAACAAAAATCCTACTGATGCCTCATTAGGGCATGATTCAATGCCTATGTTCTCCAAGGCAGCAGTCAAGCTCTGGAAACTCCAACCATTCTGGAAAGTCGTGAACCCAGTAATAAGCTCAATATTGTCTGTTGTCTTCAGTTAGCCACTATTTTGAAAGCTTTCTTGTTCACGCCATCCTGTGAAATTGCATCTAAAATATAAAGAATCTGCATCCATATTGATGAAATCTAGGATCTTTCAAATAATTTGAAATAGATGTATTTGACAGAGATCCCATCTCAGAATCAGAAAGACCTAGATTCCAGTTACCTCTGATAAATACTGGCTGTACCACCCTGGAGAAGTCGCTTGACCCCTCACAGGCCCAGGCAACCCTCAAAGACCAGAAGGTGCAGAGTAGATGCTGACCTGCACTGGTAGAAAGAGTTTCACGGCTGGGAGTTCCCTTCACAAATGAACTCTAGTGGTCTGGGCACCTCTCCCCCAAATGTGCCAAAATACCCACGTCCATGCTAGGCATTAGAGGAGTCCAAAAAGAAATGGCAAGTATTGGTTGAATATAGCAGCCTATGTTGAGAACACCACTCTTAAGCAGTTTAAAGCATAGGAAAGCCATGGTCTTATTTTGTTTTAGTGACAGATTTTTGTAAAAAGTGAGGAAAACCCCAGAGTCCCCAGAGTAAGCAAAGAGCTTCCTGGTTCAGATCACAAAGTCAGTAAATAACCAGGACATAGAGGAGATAGGTAGATACAGGTAGGTCTACCTATACTAGGTAGAAGATAAAGTTTTTGCTGTCCAGGAATAAGGCAACTTCCTATGACAAAACTCCATCAACAAACAGCTATTTTGTCATTTGGAGTCTTTGAGTGCTGAGATTATAAGAGGTTATATGACCTGCTCAAGGACAATCTGGGCCATACATGTCATGGTTGGGATTTTAACCCAGGACTTCCAGAGTTCCACTGCTTAGTATAGTCTCTGGCACAGAACTCTGTTTTGTTTTTGTGCAGTCATTTCAGTTGTCTGATTCTTCATAACCCTATTTGGAGTTTTCTTGGCAAAGATACTGGAGTGGTTTACCATTTCCTTCTCCAGCTCATTTTATATATTAGGAAACTGAGGCAAACAAAGGTAAGTGACTTGCCCAGGATCACACAGCTATAAGTGTTTGAGGCCAGACTCGACTCATGAAAATGTATCTTCCTGATTATAAGCCCAGCACTTTCCACTGTGCCACCTACCTATCCAACAGTTGCTTAATAAATACTTACGTTCTATTGATTGATCATAAAGCTAGCTCTCTATCCTCTACAACTCTGTGCCTCCCTAGGTACTAATACTAGAAAATAGAATGAAGTGCCAAATTGTGGGATGCCAGTTCCAAGTACTGCAGAAATTCAAAGAAGGGAGAAAATATTGTGGAGGGAGAAAGGGATAGTCAGGAAAGACTTCCTAGTAGAGGCATGTTGAATGGGTCTCCAGTCTGTCTTTTTTTTCTTCCTTAAAACTCTTACCGTGTCTTAGTATCCATTCTTTTTAAACCCTTATCTTCAATACTAAGTATTTGTTCCAAGAAAGACAAGCAGTAAGGGCTAGGTGACTTGCCCAGGGTGTCATAGTTAGGAAGTAGCTGAGGTCAGATTTGAATCCATGTCCTCTTGAACCCATGTCCTCCCTACTCCAAGCCTGGCACTCTATCCACTGTACCACATAGCTGTTTCTCTGGCCAGTCTTAAAGTTGGAACTGCAGTGAGGGAGGAAGGAAGGATATTTCCTATTGTCTATGAAAAGTGAATGTCTACTCCTACTTCTATACCCTTCCTTCTCCACATACTAGAGAGATCCAGTGGGAAAAGACCTAAACTAGAAGGAAAGACCCTACCCACTATATCTACATCCCATGCCCTCCTTGGGGGCAAGAGAATTTACAAAGAATTTGAATCTTTCTGGAAACTTGGTCCACAGGTGATGGACTCCCGTGCAAGAAGATCCAAATCAGAGATTGGGGCATGCCAGGTGAGTGGCAACTGAGCTCTTTAATCAGAGGTCCTTAACCTTTTTGTGTCCTGTACTCCAGTTTGGTGAAGTCAATATATGCTCCTCCATGTCTCTGCCAGAGACAGAATCCTAAGTCAGAAAGATAACAGCTCTGGCCCATCTCATGCAGTTATGGTGTCCTCATAGAGACTTTTTCTGAGAAGGAAGTGAACTTTTTTTTTAAGAGTTAATTTATTTAATTTTTATTTCAGAACTTTCCTTTAACATGGTTAATACAGAATCCCTTGACAATAGTCCCTTTGACAACCTTCCACCATCCTTTGATCTCTTTCCCCACATATTTGAACATCCAGTGATGAAAAATAGGTTTTTCCTGTGGTGGTGGTGGGAAACCAACATTCCTTATCTAGTTAAGGCTCTATAGAGAGACTGGCATCCCTAATTTGTCTCTTCCTTTTGTCTGTTTAGATAGATATTGGGACCATCTACCGCTCTCCAGGTAGGTGATGCCTGCTACATATATACTATTGTTCTGAAACAAGTGAGTCTGGGAGTTGATACCTAGAAATCAATTAGCCAGCAAACATTTATTAAGCACCTACTATGTGGCAGGCATTTTGTTATGTGCTGGAGTTACAAAGGCATAGGAGAAATAGTCTGTGCCCTCAAGGACCTTGGATTCCATTGGAGAAGAAAGACAATATGTACATAAATATATATATATATATATATACAATTCATACATGTGTAGGTCATCCCTTATATTGGGAATAATATGGGAGATTGCACATATCATTTCTGGTACCTTTTCTCCAAAAAGGGTTCTCACCTTAGATAAAAATCATAAACTCTACAAATATTTCTGATACAGGTCAGGATTTGGGGTGAGAATTTGGGGTTAACAAATTGGAATTGGGTAGTGGGAGTTAAGAATTTTACTGACATTGTAACTGAAACTGAGATAGGATTGTATTTAAGAATTAAGGAATTTAGGTTTGGATCTTAGGTTTGCATTCAGTCAAGGTCAATAATCACTACAGATGACCTTCTGTCTTAGAAACTAATATAATGGTTCCCTTTCCCACAGGCCTTACTTTGAGGCGCCATCTTGATAGAGCACTCTTTGCCTGAGTGGGCCACCATTAATGACTTCCCTTTTTCTCTAAGTTTTAGGAAGATGCTAATACTGTCATGTAATTAGCCCTACATCAATACACCCTGATTGATGTTAAGGGAAAGATGGGAGAGCCCTGAGACTCAACACAAGGAATATGTTCCTCTCTCTCCACACAGGACATACCCTCATGAGGAAGTGGCTAGGCCTCTGTCATTCCAGTAAACCCACCTTGGGGATCAGGGGTTACCTGAAGGTCACCATCTCTGTCCTCGGCATTGGAGACCTCGCTCCGGTGAGGCTGTGCACCCAAACTGGCCATGGCTACTTTCTACATGACATCTGTGGGGCCTTAGTCTGACTTAGACATCTCTTCTATAGGAGATGGCATTAGGGGCCTGGAGTTCTATGAGTGGGAGGTTAGAGGGCAGTGTCCCCTGGGCCTCAACCCAGGCCTCCAAGGAGGCCCTGTCACCATCATTTGAATTATCTTTCCAGGTGGATCATGGACAATTGCATGAGACTGGTCCAACAGAGAAGGATCTCTTCATCTCCGCCACAGTCCCCATTCGATTAGCTAACTTTGAGTTCCTTATCTACTTAGCTGAAGACCTGCACCTCAGTAAAGCCAGGGGCCCCATGCCTGCTTGACTCCCAACACATTCTGTCTTATTACCATAGTCTTATTTCCATCCCAACTATGATGTTGACATTGACCCTTATAGAGGAAAGGTTAAGTGAGAGATCCCCCATAACTCCCTTTGTTTTGACCCTGCTGTGACTTTTTCAGATGGGCTCCCCTCTCCTTGACCTGCTGTGGGCCTTCTAGTTCAGGGGGCATCTCAAGGCTCCCCTCCTTCCCTACTGTTTGACTTACCCATCCTATTTGGGGAAAAGGAACCCCCCCACCCCCCCACCCCCCACCCCAGGGAGGAGAGGGCCTTCTTGAAAATTCCTAATGTATCATGTTAATGTAGGCGTTCTCTTATGACCCCATTTCCTTGCTTCCCAGAAACTGCTGTGACGTCCAGGCTCTTTTCCCACACTGTCAGGGAGATAAAAGGCATAATGAATCCAATACTGGAGTTGGAAATAGCTGGACAAATAGTAAGTGAGTCACAGGCTCTGAGAGGGAAGTGGTATCAGAAAGTAGTATAGATTAGCAGAAAAGTCTGGAGACAAGGGGCCAGGAGACCCAGGTTTTTTTTCTTTGATCTTCCACTTAACAGTTCTGTGACCTTCAAAAAATTACTTAAACTCTCTGGGGCTCAGGTTTATCATCTGTAAAATGGGGGAGTTAAACTACAGAGTATCTAAGGCCCCTTTACATACTGTGTTTGTTTGTTTTTTAAATAAATTTTCACCCACTCAATTTTCTTAACTCTAGTTCTTTGTTTTTTCAAATGATGGGCCCATTGTCTCCATGTTATATTCCAGGAATATGCCAGAGCCATCTTCTAACATAGAGAACTTTTAAATTTTTAGTGTGAGAGGGCAGCTAGGTTGCTCAGTGGATTGAGAGCCAGGCCTAAAGACAAGAGGTCCCACGTTCAAACCTGACCTCAGACACTTCCTAGTTGTGTGACCCTGGGCAAGTCACTTAGCCTTCATTGTCTAACCCTTACTGCTTTTCTACTTTGGAACGAATATATAGTATTGACTCTAAGATGAAAGGTAAAGGTTTATGTTTTTTTGTTTTTTGTTTTTTTGTTTTTTTTTAAACCTTTACCTTCTGTCTTGGAGTCAATACTGTGCTCCAAAGCAGAAGAGTGGTAAGGGCTAGGCAATGGGGGTCAAGTGACTTGCCCAGGGTCACACAGCTGGGAAGTGGCTGAGGCCAGATTTGAACCTAGGACCTCCCATCTCTAAGTCTGGCTCTCAATCCACTGAGCTACCCAGCTACCCCCGGTTTATGTTTTTTAACTCAACATGAGCATTTATACCCTGGAAATCAGTAAGCTCTATAAATCAGCACTTGATATATTTTGTTAGTTGTGTAGAATTAAGAAAGTAATGGAGAAAGATCGACTAATTCAGATGAAATTTAAATTAGCACTACCCTATGCCCCTTGCCCCCAAGAGGTTGTTTAACATCTGTCGGCATAGTCCTGACACAGTAGAAGGAAAGTCTCCAGGAAAGATTAAAACTACTGTCTCTTAGAGATGTTCTTATGATTGCATCCCTCTGCCCTCTTCAGACAAAACACTTAACATCCCTGAGCCACAGTTTCCTTGACTACAAAATGAGGGTGTTGGACTAGATGACCTCCAAGCTCCCTCCCAGCCCTAGATTTATGATCCTAAGACTTTTCATTTTGCCTTTTTCTCCCCAATACCTAGCCCAATGTTTAGTAAATATTAATTGATTGAAATGAATAATCTAGCAAAGGGTAGAGATTCTAGTTGGCCCCAGGACCGAGATTTTAAACTTGTAACCCTCCCTGGAGGGTGGCATTCCGGCTTCTATCAACTATATACTCCAGGGGTGGAACTCAGCGTCTAGATTATATTCCAACTCTCAAGGCTCATTATCTATCTATCTATCTATATATATATATATATATATATATATATATATATATATATATATATATATATATATACATATATAAATTTCCCTTCTTGCCTCTCCTGCTTAAGGTCTGTGTGATCTTGGGCAAGTCACCTAACCTCTCTGAAGATTAAGTTTGATGACCCCTAGGGTCCCTTCTGGCTCCAACTCTTAGCATATCTAGGCTCCTAATAGGGATACTTGAGCCTAGGCTGGCATACAGACAAATACCCCAAGAGGTCTAGAAAAGGAAGGTTCCTTGAATCAGTGGCAAGTTGGATGGGGAAGTGAGGAATGGGAGTAAACTGATAAGTAACCCATAGCAGCAGCAACAGCTAACTCTACTATTGAATACCCTCCAGCTCAAAACTAAACCGAGGATGCACACAGAGAAGCCCAGGTGGGAACAGACTCTGAAATTCTCTGTTCAGGTAAAACATCTTACCCCTAGGGACCCAGAAGAGATTCTCAGCAGCTGGCCCTTCTTTAAACATGGGCCTCAAAGGGAAAGGGGGAACAATAAAGGCAGAAGTGAGGGGTGAAAACTGAGAGAAAGAGAATGGGAGAGTGCTTCAGTAGCGAGTCCTCGCTATCAAGAAGGAATTATTCTGGTCTTTTGGCAAATAACTGAGAAGGAATTATTCTGGTCTTTTGGCAAATAACTGGAGTTCATCCCTTTAATCTTCCCTTTTTCTTTCTTTAACCTTTACCTTCTGTCTTAGAATCAATTGATTCTAAGGAAGAGTGGTAAGGGCTAGGCATTTGGGGTTAATTGACTTGTCCAGGGTCACACAGCTAGGAAGTGTAGAGGTCACATTTGAACCTGGTATCTTCCATCTCCAGACCTGGCTCTCTATCCACTGAGCTCCCTAGCTCCCCCTGAGCTTTCTCTTCTTAAAACCATTTTTATTGGAAGTCCTTAAGGTGTTTTATGCACTCCCCTGACTCCTTAAGCAAAATGATCTCAATATAAGCTTGCCTTTTTTTTTGATGACTCAAGGCCTCATGGTCACAGTAATAACCCTCCACGTATGAGATGTGATGAGCTGGTGGCCCCTACCCTCCATGGCTCCAAGATGCTGTGATTTGTGAGTTCTTGGGTCTGTTCTTTAGAATTTCTCTCTTCTTCCCCATCAAGTATCACTTCTTGCTTTTCTAAATGTTTTTAATTCTACAATTTCATTAGCCCCACTCTGACAGCTTCCCATATACTGTGAACTGGAAAGCCAGGAACTTAAGTTTATTAGAATGTCTCTGGAATAAGAAGAAATGATTCCAAGAAAGAGCCTAAGAGGTGCTCTATTTTGGCTGCTCGGAGGCTTTATGTGCTTAACTTCAATCCAATTGAAACTTAGCAAATATTTCTCAAGCTCTTACAGACTACTCTGCTGGCTAAATTTAGCTGAATCAGGGTCTTTGGGCCTCATTCAGCTCAATCTCATTAAGGGAAAGGAAAAAAGAAAAACCAGGCAATGATTGGGACTGAGAAGGAATTCTTAGATAAGAGAACCATGAAATTCAAGTAGGAAGACTCTCAAACCCAATGTTACAGAAATCACGTAGAATGAGGACTGAGAAAAAGCCATTGGATTTGGTGATAAGTTTATTGGTAGCCTTGGAAAGAGATACTTCAAGGGAGGGACAAGTATGGAAGGCAGATTACATGGAGTTTAGAAGCAAAGGATGGTGAAGAACTGAAGATAATGATTAGAGCATTTTTTCTAGAGGTTTGGCAGTGAAAAAAAGCTTAACAAGCCAGCAGGATTGGGGCAGTTACTTTTAGAATAAAGAGATTCATGAAAGTTGGTAGGCAGAGGGAACCAGGCAGCAAAGAATGTAATGAAATCAAGAGCACAAAGTGTACAAAGATATCTGAATTACAAACTGATGCTGATGCTTTGTACACCATAAGCAACATTGAGAATTAAACCCTTGGACCTATGTAAAAAGCCTAGCCCATGTCCCAAGAGGACAGAATTGCAGAATTAGAAGGGATCTGAGCAACCATTTAATCAAACACTTATTCAATTTGATGATGATGATGACGATGTGGCTCAGTGGACAGAGGGCCAGGCCTAGAGAGGGGAGGTCCTGGATTCCAATCTGACCTCATGCATGGTCCAGCTATATGACCCTGGGCAAGTCACTTGACCCCAATTGCCTAGTCCTTACCACTCTTCTGTCTTGGAACCCATACCTAATAAAAATTCTTAGATTAAGGTAATGACTTTTATAAAAAAAGAAAAGAAAAGAAAAGAATTCCTTCTCCACTATACCCAAAAGCCATCCAACTTTTACTTGAAGACCTCAGAAAAAAGAACTCTGCCTCAGGCAGTTGATGGCACAAAACTTCATGAGGACCAGGACCATGTTATCTAAACTGTGTCTCCTTCAATGTCTAGTATAGTACTCGGTACACATTGGTACTTACTATTTGAATCTAATTCATTTGAACTGAATGTATTATCCTTAGTACTGGTTAATTAATTCACCAAGGCACCCTAGGGGATTGGGAATCCTGAAAATCTAAGCACCTTACCCATCACTATTCCAACCTTCCTATTGCAGCTACCCTGTATGACCAACCATATCAAGCTGAGGGTTCTTGACTGGTAAGTACCTGTAGTCCAGTCAAAATATCCCATTTGCCATTCCTAGTACACAATCTGTCATCTCCCACCTTGGGGCTCTTGCCCACATCTGAAATATTCTCTTCATCTTTGTCTCTTAGAATTCCTAATTTCCTTTAAGTCTCAATTCTCAAACTACCTTCCAAGGAAGAGCAATCTTAATTCCTCCAGTTGGTAGTAAGCCCCACAAGAAAGTGACTTGGGTTTATTTTGTGTATTTGGGGAATTTACTCATCTACATCCACAATGCTTTTCAACCCAATCCCCAATAGAATATAAATTCCTTGAGGGCAGATTTTTGTCTTTTTGTCCCTAGAACCTAGCACAGTGTGTGATACATAATAATTACTTGTTAAGGGGGCAGCTGGTTGGCTCAGTAGATTAGGAGCAAGAAGTCCTGGGTTCAAATCTGGTCTCAGACATTCTCTAGCTGTGTGACCCTGGGCAAGTCACTTCACTCTCATTGCCTACCCCTTACTATTCTTCTGCCTTGGAACCAATATCCAATATTGATTCTAAGATGGAAGGTAAGGGCTTTTTAAAAAGTTACTTTGAGTTGGTTGAATGGATAAAGGAATAATTTAGAGACAGAAGTTCATCCAGGATGAAATAATAGAAATGAGGAGAGGAGGGAACCTGTTGGAGCTTAGCTAGATCTTTGTTTATTCCCAGGAACAAAAGCAGACATAATGATGTGATTGGGACAGCCAGTCTAAACATCACACATATCTCTTCCATCGGAGCTTACTCTAGAGGTAATTAGGGTAGACCCCTCTACTTTCCTGGCTCCTTGGGAGTCATCCTCTCCCCTCCTTACCCTGTCTAATAGCACCTCCTCTCTCTGTTCTCAGGAACATTCTCAGGTTTCCTGCCCTGTTTTGGTCCTAGCTACATCATTCTTCATGGGGGAGAGAAGGCATTATCCCAGAGCTTCCTGGATGAAGAGCCTGTGAGTCCTTCATTTTGACTGTGGAGAACTATGGGAGGGGAGTGACTCTCAACCTGTAGACCATCAGTAAGAAACACCTGGAGGTGCAGAAACATCCCACTACATCTCCTTCACCAATACCCTGGCATTAGAAGCTATGCATCTGCATGAAGTCCTAAGAGTCTCAACCAGTCCTTCCTGGAGCAGTAGATGAAGGACAAGTAAATACCCTGGCCTATAACTACTAGAGTTCAGCATTCCCATCTAGGGGTGGGAAATCAATTATGCTGTGAGTCTTCACCAAGGGAGTTTTTGTTTCTGCTTTTGTTTGCTTGCTATATTCACACCTTGTTTCTCTCTCCCTTCTGTCCTAGTTCCCTCTCCTCACCTCAACTGAAGAAGGCTTAATTTATCGAGGTAGAGTCTTAATGGAATTAGTCACTGGAATCCAAGAGATGAAAACAAGATTTTTTCCCTCTAGGATTACTTCTACCTTTATAGAGGTAATTCTTCTCTCCATGCCTTTGTACTGGCTGGTCTCCATGCCTAGAATGTTATACGTCTTCATTTTTGTCTCTTAGAATTCCTAGCTTCCTTCAAAACTCCAGTAAAGCACCATCTTCTACATGAGAAATTTCCAGATCTCCCCAAGTGTTAGTTCCTTTCTTCCCACCCCTAGGAAAAGCCTCAGAATCCCGGGTATCAAAAAGGAGCTTTTGAATTAATCCTTTTTGATACCCGGGATTCTAAGACCTAGAGATATGAGGGAGTGCATTTCAGATATGGGGGACTGCCTGAATGAATGGGAGGGAATTGAATGTCATCCTGCAGAACAACAAATATTCCCAGTTTGGTGTTAACACCATAAAGTATATTGTAACAAGCAAATTGAGGAAACAAAGGCTTCATCTTCTGAGCATACTGACTGGACCCTAAACACAGGCGAGACAGATTTTTATACAGTAAAAACAATTATTCAAATAAGACCAACTAAAAAGAAGCAATGCAACATTAGATAATCTGATGTCTAAATTAGATGAAAGATTTGGGAGTAAATTGTGAGGGAGAGAGTGAACAGATGCAATTCCCTGAATTCAGAAAAAGAGGTATCTCACTCCACCCCAACGATTAAAGGGGCATCAAAACAATAACTGATTGATCAGTATGGGGCCAGTTTTCAGATAAGATATATAGGTTGATTGAGATGCACAATTATAAGAAAACTCCTTGAATTAATTTTAGGATTTGACTGCATTTCTGGTCAACATAATCTAGGTCCTAAATCCTTGATTAACGGTCTCTAAACAGCAGCTATAGGTGGTCCAGTTTCCCAGCCACACAGGACTGGGTTCAAACAATGTAATAAGATTTTCTCTCTCTCAATTCCCACAATTAAATAAACTTTTCTCACAAGACAGAATTTGGACTAGGCCCATGATTGAATAGAAAGAAAACTAAGCTAGCTCCAGAATTATAGTCACAAGATGGAATCAGAGTGGTTCACTCAGTTCCCACAATTAACCACTTTTCTCCTAATCCCCTCAATTCCCTCACGATATGAAGGGGAGTGATGTGTAATAAGGCTGGAAAGGTAGATTTGGGTTAGATTATGAAAGGCTTTAAATGCCCAGCAGAGGAGTTTGAATTTGATCCAAAGTCAATATTGAGTCACTGAAGCTTTTTGAGGAGGGGGTGGCAGCTAAGTTGAATATGGATTATATAAGGGAGAGAGTTGGAGGCCAAGACATTAATTTTGGATACTATTTTGAAAATTTAGGTGAGAGAGGCAAATATGAGAAAGACAAAAGAATCTGTGTTAAATACATTTCGCAATATAGAGCCACTGTAGGCTTTTGAGGAAGGAAAAAACCTGATGAGAACAATGTTTAGATGGATAGAGACCCAGATCTCTTCTTTGGGTGGCAAAGCATACCCCTCAGTAACTCTAGATGGCTATCTCATCCTTACCTCTCCTATTATAGCTTTGTCCATTCCCTTGCTGACTTGAATTTGGGACTGGGGTTGTTTCATTGACCAGAGTGGATTGAGCAAAAAAGATTATGGACTGTGTGTCATCTTCCTCTCCTCTACCATGATGCCTGCCTTTGAGGACTTGATTCACTTCGAGGTTACCATTGGCCACTATGGTAACAAAATGGACCTGAATTACAAGCCACTGGCTTCTACCACTCCATATAGCCAAGCAGTATTTGATGGTAAATAGTCAAATCTCATTTTCTCTTGCTCCTTTGACCCATGAACTAAATGTTCCACTCTTCCACCTTCCCTGCTCTCACTAACTCAGTGATGGTGAACCTTTTAGAGATAGAATGCCAGGCCCTGCCCCCACCCCACCCCCCCAGACCTAGTGCTCTGCCATTCATCTGCCCAGAGACCACGTACTGTGCTCTTTCCCCTAACCAAGTGCCAGGTGTGCTCCACCTTAGCCCACACTGGGAGGGAGGAAGAGCTCCCATTGGGCTGCCAGGCAGAGGGGGAGGGGATGTGGTGAGGGGGAGGGGAACAGTTCCACCTAAGTCCATCTGCCTTTCTAGTAAAGAACTAGGGGAGGGAGGACATGTGCCCACATAGAGTACTCTACATGTCATCTTTGGCACCCATGCCATAGGTTCACCATTACTGCACTAACTCAGCACCTTGACTATGCTTTCCAAACTCCTCCTCATTATTACCCCTTTTTATTCCTATCTGTTCCCATCTACTTCTTGTGCACTCCCCAACCCCATTTGTTACTTCTAGTCTCAGTTCTAAACGTATCTCCACCCTTTCCCCAAATCCTGTAATTAAATAAACCCAGGCATCTCATTTTTTTTTCCCGAAACCCTTACCTACAATCTTAGAATCAATACTGTATATTGGTTCTAAGGCAGAATAGCAGTAAGGGCTAGGCAATAAGGGTTAAATGTCTATGGCCAGATCAGAACCCAATACCTCCTATATCTTGGCTTGGCTGAGCCATCTAGTTGTCCCCCCTCTCATTCCTTTTTGACTCAAGAATTCTCTAATATTTATTACCTTTTTTAAAAAATGAACATAATGTTGTCTTAGCCATGTCTTCTCCAGGCATTGTCAAGGAGATCAGAACACCGGAGATGGATGCCTATTGGTCTTTGGGCAAATATTTCCTAGCAGCCTTCTTAGACCACTTCCCTCAGAGGATTTTTCCTTATGGCTGGGTGGGTCTAAAGGGATTGTGACTTATGCACCAGTCCCTCCTCACCTTTGGACTTGTGGGAGCAAGAAAAGGGGTTGATTGATAATGAGAGTGATATCAGAGCTGAGTAAAGAATTGTAAGAAACATGTCTGTGGTAGAACTGACAGGTCTTGTTCTATTTATAGTATTGATTAAGAAGAGAGAAGAAAGAGCAAAAGATAGAAATCAACCAACAAGAAGTATTTTAAGTATCTACTAGGTGCCAGACACTGTGCTGGACCCTGGGGATACAAAAAAAAAAAAGTCCCTGCCCTTGAGGAACTAATATCCTATAAGGTGGGAGGGCTATGCGTGTGAGAGAGGAACAATATACACATAAATTATATATACAAAATAAACAAATGGAAAAAATAAAAGGCAACTTTGAAAGAGACAGAAATAGCAGGGGAGGGGATGAGAAAAGGTTTCATGAAAAAAAATGGTGATTTAGGGGGTGCCACTGGGTGACCCAATGGATGGAGAGCCAGGCCTAGAGACTGGAGGTCATGGGTTCAAATTTAATCTCAGGCACTTCCTAGTTGTATGATCCTAGGCAAATCACTTAACTCCCATTTCCTGGTCCTTACCACTTCTGCCTTGGAACCAAAACTTAGTATTTATTCTAAGATGGAAGGTAAAGATTAAAAAAAAAAAAAGTAGTGATTTAGTTGAGTCTTGAAGGAAACAAGTGATTCCAATATCCTGAAGTAGAAGGGAGAACTTTCCAGGTGTGGGGACAGTCTGTGCAGATACATAGACAGATGTAGAGTCATGTATGGGGAACCACAAGAAGACCTGATTAATGTAAGAAGGGCAGTTACATATAAGAAGACTATAAAGGTGAATAGGGCCTTACATACTATCTAAAGGAGTAAATATTCTTTTTTTTTTATCTTAAAGGCATTAGAGAGTCACTGGAATATGTGGAGTAGGAAAATGGCATGGTCAGACCTCTGCTTTAAGAAAATTACTTTGGTGGCAGCAAGGTTGCTCAGTAGATAGAGAACCAGAGCTAGAGATGGGCAGTTCTGGGTTCAAATTTAGCCTCAGACACTTCCTAACTTATGTGATCCTGGGCAAGTCACTTAACTTCCATTGCCTAGCCCTTACCACTTTTCTGCTTTGGAACTGATAGTATTGATTTTTTTAAGAGAATGAAAGAAAAAGGAAAGGAAGGGAAGGGAAAGGAAGGGAAGGGAAGGGAAAGGAAGGGAAGGGAAAGGAAGGGGAGAAAGAAAGGAAGGGGAGAAAGAAAGAAAGAAAGAAAGAAAGAAAGAAAGAAAGAAAGAAAGAAAGAAAGAAAGAAAGAAAGAAAGAAAGAAAGAAAGAAAGAGAGAAAGAGAGAAAGAAAGAGAGAGAGAGGGAGAGAGAGAGAGAGAGAGAGAGAGAGAGAGAGAAAGAAAAAAGAAAGAAAGAAAGAGAGAGAGAGAGAGAGAGAGAAAGAGAGAGAGAGAGAGAGAGAGAGAGAGGAAGGAAGGAAGGAAGGAAGGAAGGAAGGAAGGAAGGAAGGAAGGAAGGAAGGAAGGAAGGAAGGAAGGAAGGAAGGAAGGAAGGAAGGAAGGAAGGAAGGAAGGAAGGAAGGAAGGAAGGAAGGAAGGAAGGAAGGAAGGAAGGAAGGAAGGAAGGAAGGAAGGAAGGAAGGAAGGAAGGAAGGAAGGAAGGAAGGAATAAGACAAGAAAGAAAATTTTGACAACTTTGTGGAAGATATATTAGTATGAGAGGAAAAAGAAAAACTTTCTATGGTACCTACTACATGCTAAACTCTTTACAAATATTATCTCATTTGATCCTCACAACAAACCTGGTAGGTAGGTGCTATTAATATCCCCATTTTATAATTGAAGAAGCTGAGGCAAATAGAGGTCAAGTGACTTGCCCAGGGTTACTCAGCTAGCAAGTGTCTAAAGCTGGATTTGAACACAGGTTTTCCCCGATTCCAAGTCCAGTGTTCTATCCATTGCACTACCTAGATGCCCAGGGAAAGACTGGAAGCAGAAAGACCAAATCTGAGGCTATTGGAATAGCCCAAGGTTGATGGGATGATGAACAGAGAGGCAATGAAAGCTTGGTAATGTAAAAATAAAATTTGGCAAGTTATAAAATAAAATATTTAGATAGAAAAACTGTTTCAATATAGGTTCAAAACTTTTTCAAAACTGTTTAACTCACCAATCAGGTTCAAACTGTTCAGATACTTTCGGATACTTTTGATAGAGATAATCAGTGATGAAGTGAAGCTCAAATGTGAACTTCCCTTCAGGGCCAGGCACAAGGATGCTAAAGAGACTCTTATTATAAACATAAAATATTTATTGAAATATATAAGGATAAATAAAGGATTTCTAATTCTAAGGGATTCTAAAGTTACCCAAATAAACTCCCAGGTTCCACAAGGAACTGCTTCTCCTGTGTTTCACAGGCTACACTACTCCTCCCTGATCTGACTAACCCAAATTTATACTATCTAAATAAAAACTACCGCTATTATCCTTATAAAGCTTAACTTTGCCTTCAAATTATAAAATAGCAAAGGCTAGCTGGTTGGGTCTCAACAAGAATCCAGTTTGGACTCTGATATGAGTCCAAACCAAAGACCAGGTTTTTCTTTGGTCTTCTCAGAATTTAAACAATTTTTAAAAACCACAATTAATATTCAATAGTGTTTCCCAAGTTGGGAAAGGAAAACACTGAACTCCTTTAGATCTTTCCCTCAGACAGAGAGGATAAGATGTTACCTCCTCCAGCCCTGAGAGTCTCTGAGAGTGTGTCTCTGCCAACTGCCAGAGAGCAACTCCCAACTGCTAGAGAGAGTAATTGACATAGAAAAATGGTTATAACTGTCACATATGAAATTAACATGCTCTCTAAGCTCTGCTTCAAACTCCAATTCTTCTCTCAAGCTAGCCACTTTACTTCTTATCTCTAAACGAATAAAACAATACTTATTTTCTAGTATCATTCTTACAATTTCCCCCCTTCGAGCATATGGAGAGATGAAAAATCTCTCCTGTATGCTCACTATTCTATGTAATTCTAAAGTTATACCTAATCTTTTTATTATTATATTTCCTAAAAATAATCTTAATCTGATGCTTATCTTATCCTATTCTTATTGCTATACTTTATCTATGTTAACCTATACTAGGGATATAAATGAAAGAAAAGAAAATTTCAATGAAAATATATTTGTACAAATGCAAGTGCAAAACATACAATTACAGAAATTCAAAATGGAAAATACAAAATGCAAACTTTTGAAAAACTTTTGAAACAATAAAATACAGTTACAAACTTACATTTTACAAAAAACTAAAGTCTATCTAAAATAATAACTATGCAAAACTCAAGCAAACTTCATTTTATAAATCCTATTTGAACAATTCAAAAGAAACTTTTTACTTTGCTAAGACCTTATTCTATCATTAATACAGAAAACCAAAACTAACTACATAAAAACTCAAAATCAACTTACTATACTAACATCAAAACTTTTAAATAATTTAACTATATACACATCTATATAAATATACAGATCTCTACAATTTCTACAGCTATGTATATGTTACGTACAAACTATTTACATGTTGCAGAGGAAAATAAACTTCCCCCTTTAAGATAGTCTAAGAAAACCTTAAATATTTTCTTTAGAAGGTTATGTATGTTTTCTTGATTTTTATCTCCAAGGAACCCATAGTCTTCCTGTGAGATAAGATCTTATTATTTTAATGTGTACAATTATTATTATTTCCCCAAGGTGATTTATCTGTATTTATTTATTTCTATGGATACTCATCACCTGGTTATGATGTTGCAGAGTTTGTGAGAAATGTGTCCTATATGTGTATGTTATTTTGTAGTGAATATTTACCGAATCTTTAAAGTTACCTCCTCTGCTACTGTCTTCTGTCTTTGTGTTGTTACTATGTAGTGTTTGTTCACAATTATAATGAAAGAATGTAATGTTAGAATGGCACAAAAATCTTACAGTTCATGTCCATAATCAGTCTGTGTTCCTCTTCTTTGCACTGATTTGTTTTTCAATGTCTTTGTTACAGTTCAGTTGTCCTTTTTGCTGTCATCTATGTTTCTTTTATGTTGTCTTTCTCCTTTGTCTTGATCTTGGTCTCTGTCTTCATTTCATACTTCTTTTTCTGATATCTTTTTGACTGCAGCCATGTTGTCTAAATAAATCTCTTCTGCTGTTGCTTTTTTCACATGCAAGCAATGCAGCCATATTTCTTTCTCTAATACACTCAATACTTAAAGTTTTTTTATGTAAACCGAATCCCCAGATTTTATCGTATGGAGTACATAATCTAATAGATACCTGTCACACCCACAACTTCCATTTAACCCACTACTTTGCATTCCTCAGGGGATTTCTGCAACACCGATTTGGCAGCACTTGTATCTAAGAGACAATCATAAACAATCATAATGAAGTTGCATCTTTTTGTATATCAAGTTTTTGAGGATTCCCACCAGCTACTAGGGAATATTTTGGATGAGCACCTGCTTTGATTGATATATTCTTGCATGGTATCAGGTTTGCAGCTTGTAAATTATATTATGTAGCATCCAGTATCAAAATAATTTGGGTAGTTTGGTCTCCCATACTGGAATGCATAATTAAATCCATTGTTAAACCCATAATTTCTATATCCATTTTGCCTTAATCCATTAAAGCAATTAAATCTATTGCCTCGGTTTCCCCTGCAGCTATGTCCAAAGAATTGTCCCCTAAATCTGCATTCTCTCATGAGATGACCAGGTCTGTTACAAAGAAAACATCTTGGGGTTTGTCTGTATTGACTGGGATTGTAATTATTTCTGGGTTGTCTATAAGTTCTTAGTACAGCTACTGTTTTTTTCCTGTACTTCATTGGATTTTGGTTTTTATTTAAGTTCTCTAATTTCTTTGGTTAAGTTATCAATTATATCATTTTTCTCTTCTCTTTTTTTTTTAAGCCCTTGCCTTCCATCTTGGAATCAATACCGGGTATTGGTTCCAAGGCAGAAGAGTGGTAAGGGCAAGGCAATGGGGGTTAAGTGACTTGCCCAGGGTCACACAGCTAGGGAATGTCTGAGGCCAGATTTGAACCCAGGACATCCTATCTCTGGGCCTGGTTCTCAATTCCCTGAGTCACCCAGCTGCCCCTTGTTTTTCTCTTCTGATTGCCTATCTTTCTCATCTTGGAAAACATATTTTGCAATTCTCCTAATTTCATCAATACCCATGTTAAATCAATTTCAACAGTTACTCCGAAAATAATTTCAGATCACAGGGCATGCATTTTTCACAAACTGCCTGTGAATGTGATTTACATTTTCATCTGTTAAAGTATCTAACTCAATCCATTTTTCTAATATCATCCTTATAATAAGGTATGGAAAGGGGATGCCATATGAGTGAAGAGGTTTGGAACCTAGAGATATGTGGAGGTAGAAATGACAGGGTTTGGCAACTAGTTAGATACATAAAATGAGAGGGATTGAGAATTCAAAAATAATGTCAAGTTTATAAACCTGAGAGACTAGAAGGCTAGCCATGTCCATCCCCAAAGGAAGAGGGGTAGGTTTTGGGGGGTAAAAGTGTTTGTTCTGTTTTGAACATGTTGATTTTGAAATGCTAATGGGATATCCAGGAGGAAATCTCTAATAGATTGTTGGTGACACAGGACTGGAGCTCAGGGGAGAGATCAAGGCCTGGACACTTAGGTCTGAGAATAATCTTCAACAGGATGCTAATTAAATCCTGGAAGTTATTACCAAGTGGTTACCAAGTGGTTACCAAGTGGAGAGAATAATGAGAGAAGAAAAGAGGGCCCAGGACAGAGCTTGGAGAGTTATATCCACAGTTAGGGAATGGCATGTGAATGACAAACCAACAAAGTAGAATGAGAAAGAATTGAACATAGATGGGTGGTTGGGGATGTCATTAATAGAAATAGTGAAATCAAAGGAAGAATAGGTTTTGTGGGGAAAGATAAGTTGTTTTGGATGTGTTGACCTTAATGAAGCCATGAGATCTCCAGGAAGAGTGGAACAGGTTCTTAGACTTAACAGCTTCAGATGCTTTCCAATTGTGTGAACCTGAACCTTTACTTCTTCAGTTATAAAATGGGGATAATAATAGCATCTACCACTTTTACCTCAGTCTCTTCATCTTTGAAATGGGAATGATAATACCACCTACTTACAGAGTTGTGAATCTCAAATGAGATAATTGTGAAGCACTTGGACCAGTGCTCTATCTGCTCATAGAGTCTAACTCACTTGTCTATGGCCACTTAGCCAGAATGTGTCTGAAGAGTGTCTTCCTGTTCATTGTCTACCATGCCAAGCTGTCTCTCATTTATTGCTGTTATTATTGAATATAATTATCTTTTTTATTATTAAATATAATTATCTTATATTTAATTTATTACTATTATTAATGTCATTATTAGTAATAAGCACCACTTATATAATACTTTAAGGCTTACAGAGTACTTTATATATAAATATGACATTTATATATACTTATAAAAATAAAATAATATAGTTGAGCTACTTTTAATTAGCAAATATCAAGTAGTCCACGAGTTCTGTGACATATCAATGGGGGGTACTAATGCAGAATTTCTACATTTCTGTTCCTCTGTGCCCCAGGTACTTTATACCATTTCATGCCCTGGCAAGATAACAAGCCAGTAGTGTCCTTGATTTCTACCTGGGAGGATATTGGCTACCGTATGAGCTCTCTCAATATCCTACGCATAGCCTGGGACCGACTGGTAAGTGCCACCTCCAGGAGTGGGGAGGGAAGGAAGAAGACAATTTGGATCATAGAACTTTGGAAATCTTATGTAGAAATTTGTTGTTATGTGTAATTATTTTTTAAAATTAAAAAGAAAAAAAAAGAAAATATGGTGTGAAATGAAGACAGAGAAGTCAATGTGAGAAATGATAAGAGAGCAAAGCCAGTAGAAACCAATCACTGGCCTTTTTCCCCTTCAGAAGAAATTATCTCTTTGTGACTAAAAGTTATGGCAAGGAGCTTCTGAGCTAAATTTGTTAGTTGACTCACTGAATAGCAAAAGAGTAATAATGACAATTTTTAGGTGACATTTTAAGGGTTTCAAAACATTTTATGTACATTGCCTCATTTGATTCTCACAAAATCCAGTAAAGTAGGCACAATTCTGATCTTCATTTCACAAATGAGGAAACTAGGGCTCAGAAAAGTCAAATGACTTCTACACAGATGCACAACTAGGAAGTGTCAGAAAATGGGATTTAAGTATGAGTCACCCTGACATCATCTAGTACCCTATTCATTATGTCACACCATCTCTTACCTGAGCAATTTGGGTTAAATTTATCAATCAATAAGTAAAGTAAGACAAAGTAAAGTAAGACAAAAGTAAAACAGTGCCTGCCCTCAAGGAGCTTACATTCTTTATTTTTTAAACCCCCATTTTCTGTCTCAGAATCAATACAGAAGAGCCATAAAGGTCCTAGCTTATACTACCTACAATGGGGGTTAAGTGACTTGCCCAGGGTCACACAGCTAGGAAGGAGATTGCATTCTGATGAGGAAGACAATGGACAACACATCTACATATTGGTGCTGTATATGCAAAGCAAACTCAAAAACCTTAGGCGGGAATGAGAGACTAGATAAAATTATTCTGCAGAAATGAACACAAAAGATATTTTAAAGATTTAGTTTCTATCTTAGAATCAATACTACATATTTTCAAGGCATAAGAGCAATAAGAGCTAAGCAATGGGGATAAGTGACTTGCCCAGAGTCACACAACTAGAAAGTGTCTAAGGCCAGATTTTGAACCCCAGGACCTTCCAACTCTAGGCTTGATTCTCTATCCACTGAGCCACCTCATGGCACCCATGTAAATTTATTCTTGAGGAAAACAAGCAAGATCTGGAGGCACAGAGAGTGAGTGTTCCAGCCATGGGGAATAGTCAGAGCAAAAGCATGGAAACATCATATATGAGGAAGAGTAAGAAAGGCTCTAGTGTGAGTGTTTGGGAAAAGAAATACCCTTGGATAGGAGAAAATCCTGGATTCAAATCCTGCTTTTGGAATTTATTAGCTGCTTGAAAATGCTGAAGTCACTTAATCCTTCTGAGCCTGTTTTTTTTTTTCATCTACAAAACAGGAATAAAAATGCTTGTAGGTACCTACCTCACAGATTGATGTGAGGATCAAATATGATAATATATACAAAGTAATTTGGAAACTTTAAAGTACTATATAAATGTTAGCTAATGCCCAATTCAATTTAGCAACATTTATTAAGCACCTTACTATTGTTGCGTAGCCCTGTCTGACTCCATCCCATGAAAGTCCATGGAGTTTTCTTGTCAAGATACTTCAGTCATTTGCCATTTCCTTCTCCTGTGGGGTCCTCATTTCATAGATATTTTACAGATAAGGAATAGACATAAATAGGGGTTAAATGACTTGCCCAGGGTCACAAACTTAGAGTCTAAGTCTCAATTTGATTTCAGATCTTCCGGTATCTATGTTCATTGTTCTAATCATTGTACCACCTTGTTGCCCCCTACTATAGGTCAAACCCTGAGTACAAAGACCAAAAAAAAAAGAAAGAACAAAAGATAGTTTCTGACTGAGAGAAATTACATTCCACAATTATCTATCACCTATTCTGAGAGCACAGAGAAGGGAAGAGGTCCTATCCATGAAGATCTATGATATATAGTTTATGAGGCCCCTTGGTCTGAAAGCTTTAGTTCCTGCTAGGATTCCTGGGGATCTGAGAATTCCCAGTTCCTAGCTGAGAATGTTTTGGAGTTCTTTTTTAAGTTTATTCACATTTTATTTCTTTTCTTTTCTTTTTTAATTATTGTGCAAAACCTACTTCCACATATCAGAAAAAGAAATTGAACAAGCCATCAAAGAACTCCCTAAGAAAAAATCCCCAGGTCCAGATGGATTCACAAATGAATTCTATCAAACATTCAAAGAACAACTAACCCCAATATTATACAAACTATTTGACAGAACAAGCAAAGAAGGAGTCCTACCAAATTCATTTTACGACACAAATATGGTACTGATCCCAAAACCAGGCAGGTCAAAAACAGAAAAAGAAAACTATAGACCAATCTCCCTAATGAATATAGATGCAAAAATCTTAAATAGGATGCTAGCAAAAAGACTCCAGCAAGTCATCACAAGGGTTATTCACTATGACCAGGTAGCATTCATACCAGGAATACAAGGATGGTTCAATATTAGGAAAATCATCTGCATAATTGACCATATTAATAAAGCAAACCAACAAAAATCACATGATTATCTCAATAGATGCAGAAAAAAGCCTTTGATAAAATACAATACCCATTCCTACTGAAAACACTAGAAAGCATAGAAATAGAAGGACCTTTCCTAAAAATAATAAACAGTGTATATCTAAAACCATCAGCAAACATCATCTGCAATAGGGATAAACTCGAAGCCTTCCCAATAAGATCAGGAGCGAAACAAGGATGCCCATTATCACCTCTATTATTTAACATTGTACTAGAAACACTAGCAGTAGCAATTAGAGAAGAAAAAGAAATTGAAGGTATTAAAATTGGCAATGAGGAGACCAAGCTATCACTCTTTGCAGATGATATGATGGTCTACTTAAAGAATCCTAGAGAATCAACCAAAAAGCTAGTTGAAATAATCAACAACTTTAGCAAAGTCACAGGATACAAAATAAACCTGCACAAGTCATCAGCATTTCAGAAGCAAGAATTAGAAAGAGAAATTCTATTTAAAATCACCCTAGACAATATAAAATACTTAGGAATCTATCTGCCAAGACAAACACAGGAACTATCTGAACACAACTACAAAACACTCTTCACACAATTAAAACTAGACCTAAACAATTGGAGAAACATTGATTGCTCATGGGTAGGATGAGCTAGCATAATAAAAAGGACAATCCTGCCCAAATTAATTTACTTATTTAGTGCCATACCCATTGAACTTCCAAAAAAACTTTTTTACTGAATTAGAAAAAAACATAACAAAGTTCATCTGGAAGAACAAAGGATCAAGGATATCCAGGGAAATCATGAAAAAAAATGCAAAGGAAGGAGGACTTGCAGTCCCAGATCTCAAACTATACTATAAAGCAGTGGTCATCAAAACAATTTGGTACTGGCTAAGAGACAGAAAGGAGGATCAATGGAATAGACTAGGAATAAATGACCTCAGCAAGACAGTCTATGACAAGCCCAAAGATCCAAGTTTTGGGGACCAAAACCCACTATTTGATAAAAACTGCTGGGAAAATTGTAAGACAGTATGGGAAAGATTAGGTTTGGATCAACATCTCACACCCTACACCAAGATAAACTCAGAATGGGTGAATGACCTGAATATAAAGAAGGAAATTATAAGCAGATTAGGCGAACACAGAATAGTATACTTGTCAGATCTTTGGGAAAGGAAAGACTTTAAAACCAAGCAAGAGCTAGAAAAAATCACAAAATGTAAAATAAATAATTTTAATTACATCAAATTAAAAAGGTTTTGTACAAACAAAACTAATGCATCCAAAATTAGAAGGCAAGCAACAAATTGGGAAACAATCTTCATTACAAAAACCTCTGACAAAGGTCTAATTATCCAAATTTATAAAGAGCTAAACTAGTTGTACAAAAAAATCAAGCCATTCTCCAATTGAAAAATGGGCAAGGGACATGAATAGGCAATTTTCAGTTAATGAAATCAAAACTATTAATAAGCCCATGAAAAAGTGTTCTAAATCTCTTATAATCAGAGAAATGCAAATCAAAACAACTCTGAGGTATCACCTCACACTTAGCAGATTGGCTAATATGACAGCAAAGGAAAGTAATGAATGCTGGAGGGGATGTGGCATAGTTGGGACATTAATTCATTGCTGGTGGAGTTGTGAATTCATCCAACCATTCTGGAGGGCAATTTGGAACTATGCCCAAAGGGCGATAAACAACTGTCTGCCCTTTGATCCAGCCATAGAACTGCTGGGTTTGTACCCCAAAGAGACAATAAGGAAAAAGACTTGTACAAGAATATTCATAGCTGCGCTCCTTGTGGTGGCAAAAAATTGGAAAATGAGGGGATGCCCTTCAATTGGGGAATGGTTGAACAAATTATGGTATATGTTGGTGATGGAATACTATTGTGCTCAAAAAATAATAAAGTGGAGTAATTCCATGTGAACTGGAACAGGAATTGATGCAGAGTGAGAGGAGCAGAACCAGGAGAACATTGTACACAGAGACTGATACATTGTGGTACAATTGAATGTAATGGACTTCTCCATTAGTGTCAATGCAGTGATCCTGAACAACTTGGAGGAATCTAAGAGAAAAACCACTATCCACATTCAGAGGAAACACTGTGGGAATAAAAATACTGAAGAAAAACAACTGCTTGAATACATGGGTAGAATGGATACAGTTGGGGATGTAGACTCCAAATGAACACCCTAGTGTAAACAACAACATGGAAATAGGTCCTGATCAAGGACACAAGTAATACCCAACAAAATTGCACGTTGGCTACAGAAAGGGTTAGGGGAGGGGAGGGAGGGAAATAAAGTGAGTATTGTAACCAAAAAAAATAAAATAAAATAAGAAAAAAAACACACTTCCATATTGGTCATTGTTGTAAGAGCAAAGTCATACATAACCAAAACCCCAAAATAAAACCAAAGATACACTAATGGGAAAGACGCCAAGGGTTCTTTCTCTAGAGGTGGAGAACATTACTGTCATAAGTCCTTCAGGATTGTCCCAGATCATGGCATTGCAGAGAATAGCCAAGTTTTTATAGATATTCATCTTTCAATATTACTGTGTACAATGTGCTGAGAATGTTTCAGACAGACTAGTTCTATAGTAGCTTGTTAATGGCTTAGTACTTATTTGACTCTCTCTCTCTCTCTCTCTCTCTCTCTCTCTCTCTCTCATAGAAAAGCAACCTGGAGGCCCTGAAATCAATACAGAATCCTAAGAACCCAGCTTTGCCTAGACTATGGAAGAAATTGCTGGAGGAGCTAAGGGAAGACTGCAAGTAGGTTGGGGAATACGCTGGAAGGATGGGGATTTGGGAGAAGATCTAGAAAGTGGAGTTGGACTAAGTTGTGAATGAGGCTGGGAGCTAAAGTTTGGAGTGTGTTTGGGAAAAAGAGGAACTTGCCAGAGCCAGATTGAGTTGAAGTTAACAGAGACAAGATTCCAAGCCAATCAATCAAATAATAATTATATACAAAACCCTTATTACATGTTAGGCCCTAGGCTAAACACTGGGGATACAAAGAGTGCCTGCTCTTAAGAATCTTTCTTCTAATGAGAGAGACAATATCTATATGAAGAAGATACTTACAGAGCAAATAATCTTTTTTATTTTTAAACCCTTACCTTCAGTCTTAGAAGAGATATTAAATATCTATTAAGAAGCCACAAAGTTTTGATTCCAAGTTAGAAGAACAGTAAGGGCTAGGCAAGGGGGTTAAATGACTTGCCCAGGTTCACACAGCTAAGAAGTGTCAGAGGCCACATTTGAACCCAAGTCATTCTATTTATCATGCTACCTAGCTGCCCCCCTAAACAGGGAACCTTAAAGAACTACCAGGCATGAGGGACAGACAGTATAAATACATGGAGAGAGGAGAGCTCCACTATATCTGAGGAATCACATGTAGGTCAGTATGGATGGATTGTAGAGTACATGGATTGCCTTGCACTATATATCCTTCACTTTTCTAAGAGGATGAGGTCACTGGGTGATGGATTTAGTTGAAGCAGATTTGCACTAAGTTGTCAGCCTCACTCTCTCTTTTGGAGTTTTGCACAGTGGCAAGACAAAAGTCAGGGAGTAACATGAAAGAAGAATGGAAAGATGGGCAGCTAAGTGACTCAGAGGATAGAGAGTCAGATCTGGAGATGAGAAGTACCAAGTTCAAATGTGACATCAGACACTTCCTAGTTGTATGACTCTGGGCAAGTCACTTAACCCCCATTGCCTTTGCTGCTCTTCTGTCTTAGAATCAGTACTTAACACTGTGGGAGTAGAAACACAGAAGAAAAACATTTCCTTGATCACATGGTTCAATGGCAATATGATTGGGGATGTAGACTCTAAATGATCATTCTATTGCAAATATTAATAATATGGAAATAGGTCTTGATCAATGGCACGTGTAGAGAAGGGGTTGGGGGAAGGGGTGGGAAAGAACATGAATCATGTAACCATGGAAAAATATTCTAAATTAATTAATTAAAATTTAAAAAATAAATATAACAAGCAAAAAAAGAATCAATATTTAATAGATACTAAGTAGATACTTAATATCTATTCTAAGACAAAAGACAAGGGCTTTAAAAAAAAGTTACCTGTTCTATATGTGATAAAGGTGGTAACTGTGAAAAGGGAACTAAGAACTTCTGTAAAAGAAGAAACAAGACTTAGCTGGTGCCTGGTTGAATGGGATGAAAGAAGAGTGAGGAATTAAGGATGACATCAAGGCTGGAAACCTGGGTGGTTGTGAGAATGGTATTGCCCTTGACAATTCCAAAGAACCTCAGAAGAGGGGTAGACTTCCAAGAAAAGGTAATGAGTTCTGTTTTGGACATGCTGAGCTTAAGATGCCTAAGAAGTATCCAGTTTGAAGAAATGTTCAGTGGACACTTGGTGATCTAGAACTAGTGCTCTGGAGAGAGATTAGGACTAGATATATAGAACTGAGAATCATCTACATAGAGAGGATCATTGTAACCTTGGAAGTTTTCTTCCAGAAGCAAAAACAAAACACTCTGGCATTCAAAGCCCTTTATGACCTACCCCACTTCTGCCTAGTCTTCTTACACCTTCCTCCACATTAACTCTTCAGTCCAGTGACACTGGCCTCCTGGCTATACCATAAACAACCCACTCTATCTCTTGGCTCCTAGGATTCTCTCTTGCTGTCTTCCATGCCTGGGATGTGCTCCCTTCTCCACTTCTACTACTATATCCTTGGCTTCCTTTAAGTAATTACTTAAAGTAACTAAAATTCCACATTCTTCAAAAAGTCCTTTCTGATTCTCTTAATTCCAGCACCTTCTTTCTGTTAATTATTTCCTATTTATCCTATTATAGCTTGCTTTGTAGATATCTATTTGCATTGTTTGCATGTTGCTGGGAGCCATCAGCCTTGACAGAGTCACGCGTGGTAGCTGGGGAGATCACAGAGTGGTCCTTGGTGAGATGTGATTGCCCACTCAACCCCCTTTACATGACCTCTTTCATCAATGCCCCTTACCTATAAATTGGCAAAACACCTGTACCCTAATTCCCCAAACCATCACCAAAAAGATCAGACCCTTAAACCCAATCCCAAAAAGACTATCATGGGTTAACTTTTACTTAGGGACATAATTCCCAGCAAAACCGCAGCTACAGGCCAAGCCCAAAACTTTTCCACTCACAGAAGCCTATTCTCATGAAGCCAGCACACAAATCAATCATAGAGGCCCATACAATAAGTACAAGTACATCAAGCTTCAGTATCCCTCAGTGACTCGATTACACAAATCAGTAATTCAGGAACTCCCTAGAAGAAATTTGAATTATGTTCCCAGTACCCCTCAGCCTCAATGGTATGATTGTTGAATTGTCTTCTAAGATCTACTGATTAATTATTCCATTTTATTTAAAGCAATACATAATTTTCCTTGATTGTTTATAAGCTCAAAACTTCTCACAGGGTAATGAGAAAATTAAGCCACCTATGACAAAATCATTTATCTTGCGTACAACCTTTATTCTGTCTTTAATCACAATACAAAAATATAGAATGTTAATCAAGTGATTTGTTAAAAGTTAATGTATCACTTTTCCAATTACCTCTCTTTGATTTTGTGTATCTGCATGCCAAGAAAATTGGTATAAAAATAAAGATCAGACATTGGGATGGTGGAGCAGCTCTGAGATGCAAAGCAATCCCATAGCTGTAATGATTAAGCTGTCTTCCGTTTGTTATTTTTTGTTGACTGATCTTTTGCCACCAGTTGGGATACCCTGGAGTCGTGGGCAAGGGCGGACTTTGCCTGCTGCAGCATTAGACTCTCTCTCATTAGACTGTAAGTTCCTTAAGGGTCAGGTACTCTCTATTGCCTCTTGAATTCTCAGAGCTTAATGCAGTTCCTGTATATAGTAAGCACTTAAATGCTTATTATTTGCTTGCTTACTTGATGAGATCAATAAATGAGAGAATATAGAGAAAAAAGAGAAGAAGCAGTCTTGGTGGACATTCACAGTATGAAGGGGTGTGGGGGAGGTACATGATGGATTCACAAAGGAAACTGAGAAGAAATGGTCAACTATATAGGAGGAGGACCAAGAGAAAGCAATGTCACAAAAACCCAAAGAGAATAGAGTGTGTAGGAGAAAGTAGTCCAAAGCTGCAGAAATGGCAATAGAGGTGAGAATTAAGAAAAGGCATCAGATGTGACAAATAAGAGATAATTGGTTAACTTTGGAGAGAGCATTTTTAGTTGAATAATAAGACTAGAAGAGGAGAATAAGAGAAGAGAAAGTAGAGGCACCCAATGTCAATAACTTTTTCAAGAGATTCATTAGAAAAAGAGAAGAGAAAGACAAGGATCTAGAAAAAAATAATAGGATCTATTGTAGTTTAGAAGAAAACACATTTTACATCTCTTACTGTCTATTCTCTCCACCCCGTTTTCCTTTTTTGTTCCTGCTTTCTCTTTTCACTCTGTTCCTCCTCACAGGTGTTTTGCTTCTAAATACTTCCTCCCCAAAACCCCCTCCCTTTTATTAGCCCCCTCCTATGTTCTTATTCCCCTCCTACTTCCCTATAAGGTAAGAGAGTTCTATACCCAACTGTTTTATTATATAACTGGATGTTTATTCCCTCTCTGAGCCAATTACTAAGAGTAATTGCCCACCTCCACCCTCATCCTCTTCTCATTTTTTTAAACCCTACCTTCTGCCTTAGAATCAATACTATTTATTGGTGCCAAGGCAGAAGAATGGTAGGGATTAGGCAATGGGAGTTAAGTGCCTTGCCCAGGGTCACACAGCTAGGAAGTGTCTGAGACTAAGTTTGAACCCAGGACTTCCCATCTCTAGGCCTGGTTCTCAATCTACTGAGCCACCCAGCTGTGCCCCCTTTACCTCCATTTTAATAACTTTTTCATGCCTCTTCAGGTGAGAATTTACCCCCACTCTACCTCTCCCTTCCCTCTTTTCTCAATCCTCTTTTTCACCACTTGATTTTTTTTCTGGATATCATGTCATCATAATTACTTTGTCTATGTAAGTATCCTAATAATGATATAATTCTTAAGAGTTACAAGTATCCTCTTCCCATATAGCAATGTAAACAATTTGACTTTGAGTCTCTTACATTTTCTCTTTCCTGTTTACCTTTTTATTCTTCTCTTGAGGCCTTTTTGAACATCAGATTGTCTTTTCAGGTCTGGTCTTTTCATCACGAATTCTTAGAAATCCTTTATTACATTAAATGATCACTTTATATGATATAATCAGTTTTGCTGGTTAGGCGATTGTAAACTTGCCTCTTTTGCCTTCTGGACTATCATATTCCAAGCACTCTGATCCTTTCATGTAGAAGCTGCTAAATTCTGGGCAATCCTGACTGTGAATCCATGATATCTGAATTGTTTATTTTTGCCTGCTTGCAGTTTGGACAAGCACATTTGTAAACAACTCCAAAGGAACTAAATAGAGAGACTGATGATTAGGACAGGAAAAGGGATGATAACAAGAAACAGTCAGCTAGAGAAGGCAGAAGGGGATGGCAAGGGTGATGGGGTTCATTTAAAGAGAAGGAAAGCTCTTCAGCAGATAAAAGAATGGAGCTTTAAGTAAGGCCGGGGCAGGTAGGAAATAGCATGGTAAAGCTGACTTCAGAGAGCCTGGGTTTAAATTCTGACTCTGGATCTTTCCACCTATGTTATTTTGGGCTCATTTTCCTCACCTATTAAATGAGTGGGTTGAACTGGATGGGCTCTAAAGTCCCTACCAAAATATGTTTTACATGATTTCACATTTACAATTGTTATCATATTGTTTGCCTTCTCAGTGAGTGGGAGAGGGATTAGAGGGAGGGAGAAAATTTGGAACTCAAAAATATTAATGTTTAAAATAAACAAATTTATTAGAGGAATTTTTTTTAATTCTAGAGCAAAAAAAAAGTTTAATTCCCTCCTAGCTATAGATTTATGTATGATTCAGAGTGTTTTAAAAGTCATGTTGTAAGATCCAAAGATAAAGAAACCCCAACTTTTGTGGAAGAGGTTTGTGCATGGAAGGGAGAGGGAAAGGATGGATGAGTGTGGATGTTAAGTGATAGGCAGTAGTAGCAGCTTCTCTCTACCCCTGTCCCTACCCCAGGAGGCCTCTGCCTAATATGAGGAAAGAATCCACCTTTGTCACAATCTTGGACAAGAATTTATTGAAACTTCGACACAAGGTCCTTTCAGAACTGGACTATGAAGCCAAGAAGAGCAAACATGAAGTCATGGAGATGTTGCCCACAGCTGAGAACTGGTTGTATCGGCTCAATGCTGTGCTAGCAGAGGTAGGACAAGTGCTATGTCACCCTCATTCACTGGAGGGAGATGGAGAAGTCACCTGTTAGGCCCCCTTAATATCACGAAGCCCTTTCTTTTCTCTTATGAGTCCTTAAGAAGAGGTACATTCAGAGGCAGAAAGGTGGCTCAGTATTTTGAGAGCCAGGTCTAAAGCTGGGAAGTCCTGGGTTCAAACTTGGCTTCAGATACTTTTCAGCTGTGTGACTCTGAGCAAGTCACTTAACTTCCACTGCCTAGTACTTACCATTGAGCCCTTACCATTGTTCTGCTTTGGAACCTATTCATAGTATCGATTCTATGTCAGGAGGTAAGAGTTAGCCAGGCCCAGAGATGGGAGGCACTGGGTTCAAATGTGGCCTCAGACCCTTCCTAGCTGTGTGACCCTGGGCAAGTCACTTAATCCCCATTGCCTAGCCCTTACAGAGTATTGATTCCAAGAGAGAAAGTAAGGGTTTATTTCTTTTTCCAAGCCATAAAGAAATAGGTTTATTGCAAGGGGGCTGGTCTCACAATAGAGTCAGACTTCTGGTAAAGACCAAAAGACCCAGAGCACTGTGAGAGACTTTCCTATATACCCTAAAGAACATCACAATTTATATACCAAGTTAAAAATAATCCAAGACCACATTAAAAATAGAGTAGGATGTCACTTGATGATGATGTGAAAGTCACTTCATAGTGAAGCAAAAGACAAGAGTGGGTGGTATTGGGTGTTAACAGGTTTTAAAGCCAGGGTCAGGCCTAGTGATATATACAGGATCACAAGTTGAAGACCATAATTATTGCTGAGGCTTGTAAGGGTTAAATGTTAGGAGTCTGACAAAAGTGAGGAGAGCAATTGAATAAAACACTTAGTTTAATTTCAGAAGAAGTACAGATAGAAAATAGAGAAGGAGGAAAGAGATTATTATTCTAATGCCCTATGACTATACCTAAATTCCTAATACTAACTAAAATTTCTAAAACCCTACTTCTAACTGTTTTCTGAGGACAGGTTCTTCTTGCCTGGTAAGACCAGGCCTATCTAACCTATACTATCTAAAATTGATTCACTAACTACCTATTTTTCCTAATTAAACAAGATATTCACCACCCACAAACTCCTTAAATCTGTTTATGCCAACTGTCAGTAGTCAAACTGCCAGTAGCCCTTGACTAAGAGACAGAACTCTTGGGTATCAAGATATTCAGAGGCAAAAAGACCTCTATCTGCCAACTGTTCCTTCCTTATCTATCCCCTCATCTCCTAGGTAACGAAACTTCAGCTCTGGCTCACTGGCCCCGATCAGTTCTACCCTACTTAGAAATCCTGCTTCTTGCCTCTTTTTTTTTTTTATGTGTGTGTATGTATGATTTGAACATTTTATTTAATTAATTTAGAATATTTTTCCATGGTTACATGATTCAGTTTATTTTTTAAAAGGTAAAGGTTAAATAAAAGAGGTACATTCATTCATTCAACAAGAATTTCATAAGATCAGGGATCATATAGGGAGTTACAAGTGGCATTAGAAGATGTCTAATCCAACCCCTTCATTTTACATGAGGAAACTGAAGTTCAGGGAAGGAAAACTAATGCCTAAAGAGACAAAGAGAGTAAGCAGATGCACTGGAATTTGAACCCAGGTCCTCTGACTCCAGAGCTAATATACTTTCCACTGATTGGGTTTTTTTTTTTAATTAAAAAGCATTTTTTTAATGTATTAATCTGCTACTTCCTTTACTTCCTGATACACTGATCAAATTTTAAAAAGAAAAATAAAACCCTCACTATAAAATTTAGCAAAATAAATTCCCTTAATAGCTATGTCCAAAAATGTAAGTATATTCTACATTTCAAGTATATCAGCTATCTATTGGAAGATGTGACATGTTTCATCTTTCTTCTTTTGGATTTGGAGTTTATCACTACATTTCATCAGAATTCTAAAGTATTTCAAAGTTGTTTTTTTCTTTAATGATATCATTGTTATTGGTTATTTCTTTCTTTCTTTCTCTTTTTTAAACCCTTACCTTTTGTCTTAGAATCAGTACTGTGTATTGGTTCCAAGGCAGAAGAGTGGTAAGGGCTAGGCAATGGGGGTCAAGTGACTTGCCCAGGGTCATACAGCTAGGAAGTATCTGAGATCAAATTTGACCTCAGACCCTCCTGTCTCTAGACCTGGCTTTCAATCCACTGAGCCACCCCCTTTAATGATTACTCTCATAGCACTCATTATCCTCTGAATCAGTTCCTAAAGGTTTTTCCTGGTTTCCTCTGAAATTGGCCATTCTATTATTACTTGTGGCACAATAATACTCCATTACATTCATATACCTCAGTTTGTTTAGCTCTTGCCCAATGGGACACCCCTTTAGTTTCCAACATTTGACTGTTATAAATATGCTTGTAAGTATTCTTAAGATCCCTTTCCTCTTTCTTTGATTTCTTTGGGGAAAAGGCCTAGTGGTGGTAGGATATGCTTCATTTACTAAGTTCCTATATGTCAGACATTGTGATAGGTGATGGGGATACAAAGAGCCACCTAGCCTAAGGAAAAGGTCCTGAGGAAAAAGCTTGGGCGTCTCTGAGTGCCTCACGCATTTCCCCCAATCCCTCTTTGTTAATTTCTTACTCCTATACTCCTTCTCATCTCCCCACATCAGCCTCAGTTGAGCATCCCTGATGTGGTGATCTGGCTCCTGTGTAAAGAACAGCGCATTGCCTATGCTCGGGTACCTGTCCATACCATCCTGTTCTCCAAGGCTGGGCCCTTCTCTTGCGGCAAGTTCTGTGGGAAGGCACAGACCCTCTTCATGCAGGTGAGAAGATACCTCCCAGCCCTAGGTCTATACCAGTCTTTTGCTCTCATTTATATGCCTAGCACAATCCTCACAGGTAGGCAGAACAAAGAGGGGAGAATTTGGACCCACATCTTAATGACTCAGCAGCACTCTATCCCCTCCCTACATTCTACTGCTTCTATAGACAGTTAAAAGTGGACGAAGGGGCAGCTAGGTACCTCAGTGGATAGAGAGCCAGGTCTAGAGACTGGAGGGCCTGGGTTCAAATCTGATCTTAGCTACTTTCTAGCTGTATGACCTCGTGCAAGTTACTTAATTAACCCCAATTGCTTAGCTCTTCTGCTTTAGAATCAATACTAGAAAGTAAGGGATTTTTAAAAGCAGATTAAAATAAATATTAAGAACGTGGCAAAATTAAAAGAACAAACCTGGCCCCAAAGAGGAGATAGAAGATGTCTTTTCCCCATTTCCTTTGCAGAAATGAAATGTGGGGAGTGGAAATTCCATATATGTATTTTTTTTATTTTATTTTTCAGTTCCAAATTCTCCTCTTTCTCCACCCAAGGAAAAGGCAAGAAATAAAATACTCATACATATGAGTCATGCAAAAGATATTTCTGTTCAAATCTAACTTCAGACACTTCCTAGCTGTGTGACCCTGGCCAAGTCACTTGACCCCCATTTCCTAGCCCTCACCACTCTTCTGCCTTAGAACCAATATCCAGTTTTGATTCTAAGACAGAAGATAAGGGTTTAAAGGGAAAAAAACCAAGCATATTTCTGCCTTAACAATGTTATAGAGTGGGGATCAAGAAAAATTGGGGGCCAGCTGGGTAGCTCAGTAAATTGAGAACCAAGCCCAAAGATGGGAGTTTCTAGGTTCAAATCTGACCTCAGACATTTATGAGCTCTATAATCCTTGTCAAGTCTCTTAAATTATCTGTTTCAGTTTCCCTAACTATAAAAATAGGAATAATAATAGTATCTATCTTCCATGGATGCTGGAAGAATAAAATGAGTTAATATTTGCAAAGGGCCTTACAAATGTGCTGTATAAATGCTAACTATTATGTACTGATGGTTGGGGGGGTATTTTCCTCTTTAAAAAAATAACATAAGGTTGCTCTCTGGGGAGGGTAAGGAGAAGGGATACAGGAGGACTACAAAAGGTGTCAATAAATTTTTATTTAAAAAAAATGAACATTAAAATGGGTACGGGCAAGGCAGAGAGTTGCAAAAAGATATCATGGTGCCTGTGGAGGAGGATACTAGGTAATAAGCCCCAATGTATAGGGCAGTGGTGACTACAGGCTGATTCTATAAATATGAAATGGTCAGGATTTGGGGATTTCCAAGCCCAGACAGGTAGAGCTCCACCTTCTTCCCCTCCACCAGCTGCCCATTCGCCTGGTTTCCTATTGCACTTTGATTTCCTACAATGGGTAAAGTCCCTGGTGAGGCAATTATCCCAACTGACTCTGCAGGCTGCCTTCAAGTTAGCATCACTAAATTCCAGAAGCTTGGGGCAAGGATGGGCCAGGCTCATAAGCCATTAGGAGAGGAGAAAACTAGCTTCATCCCAAATGTTAGACCCTTGCTTTTTTGCCTCCTTATCTCTGGCTCAGTACTCCAAAGAAGAAATGCCAAAGCCCTTCCTGAAGGCCGAAGAGGAGAAGGGGATAATGGCAGCCCAGCTCCGGGTATGCATGTGGCTAGGCAGTATCTTCCACAGCAGTGCCTTGGCAGAGACCAGCTATAATGATTTCATCTTCTATTCAGAGACAGTAAGAAGCCTGTTTGGGCATAGGGTGAAATGTAGGCATAGGGTGATGAGTCTGGGGAAGGGGGAGAAGAAGGAGAAGGTGAGAGGTAGGGGAGGGAAGAAGAATGGAAAATATACTAGGGAGGTTGGGGAGGCCAAGAAAGGACTTGTTTTAATGCATAGAATTTTTTTTTTTAACTAGAGGGAAACCTAGAGATCATTTTATAGATGAGGAAACAAAAACCAAACAGAAGGACCTTTCTCAGAAAATAAGAGGAGTTGTGAATAGAATGAGACAGGAGCCTCTTAGGGGCCCAGAGCCAAAGGAAGAAATTCCCTCTCTCAATCAAGGGAATAAAATATGGAATAGTATATTGTGAAGCCATTTTCCCTCTTCTTTCTCTCCTGTCCAATTAACTCCCACATAGATTATTTTAGGGAAGAGAGGGGGAAAGGGAGAGCAGGATTTAACCTGTGACTTAATCGCCTCAAATGCTCTGCAATTTTTAATCTTAGAGTTCCCTGGGGCACCAAGAGGTTAGGTAATCAGAAGACACAGCCAGAACTCAACAGACTTGACTCAACTCTAGACTTGAACTCAGATTGTCCTGACTCCAAGGCTGGCTCCCTGTCACACCATCTACTAATTTCCAATTGACTCTTTTTTTTTTTTTAAACCTTACCTTCCATCTTGGAGTCAATACTGTGTATTGGCTCCAAGGCAGAAGAGTGGTAAGGGCTCGGCAATGGGGGTCAAGTGACTTGCCCAGGGTCACATAGCTGGGAAGTGTCTGAGGCCAGATTTGAACCTAGGACCTCCCGTCTCTAGGCCTGGCTCTCAATCCACTGAGCTATCCAGTTGCCCCCCAACTGACTCTTGATATACTCCAAGGCCCATGTACATTCTAAGAGGTCTCTGCCCTCACCTCACTTGCTTTAAGCCCCTATTACTCCTTGACCTCCACCATTACCATCCTTAGCTCTCATCACTAGCCCAACACATTCACTATTTCTTGCCCATGCCTTTTTTTAACCTTTACTTTCTGTCTCAGTAACAAATCTAAGACAGAAGGGCAAGGACTGAGTAATGGAAGTTAAGTGACTTGCCCAAAGTCACACAGCTAGGAAGTGTCTGAGGTCACATTTGAACCCAGGTCCTCCCAAATCCAAGCCTTACACTCTATCTACTGTGTCACCTAGCTGTCTTCCATATGTTATTTCTGAGCCCCCTGCCCATACCACAGTTACAAAGCATTCCTCCTTCTTTTTTGTGAAATTCTACCCTTCTCTTTATTCAAACCATCTAGTCACCTCCTCTGATATTCAGTACTCCTCTCCTTTCAAAGGAATCCTTCCCTTGGCCTCACCATCCCCTCAAACTTGCCTATCTCCTCTTCTTCCAGAGAGAGATATTTATACCCCTGGCCCTCCCTGCCTCATCCCTGTTCACCTTGCAAGATGGCACGTATGCTTTGTCTGAAATTCTCTGTTTAGTTAAAATCCCTATTAAACTAGATTCTGGTCTCTGCCTGCCTTCACTCTTCTGTCAGGAGGGAAATTGGGTGGGTAAAGTCTCAGATCAAATGTATATGAAGCACTTTTTAAACCATAAAGTGTTCTGATAATGTCAGCTGTTGTTGTTGTTGTTGTTGTTAATCTAGTCTAATGATACAAGTATGGCATAACAGGAAGGGTACTATATTTGAAATCAAATGATCTGTATTTGATAGCGCTCTGCTCTTTATTACCTGATTACTTTTGAGCAAGCTTTTTCATCTTTCTGGGCTCTGCTTTCCTCATCTGTAAAATGGAACAGGGGGTGGGGGTGGAGAGCTGGACTAAATGGACTCTATTGCCCATGCAACTCTGAAGATATCCTATGATTCATCTCATATTTATTTGTGTGTGTGTGCCTTATTACCTCTCTCAGTATGAGAACCAAGCCATGTACAAGGGCAAGTGGGGACAACAAGGGCTGAAAAACTATCCCATCTTCTCTGATGTCACTGCACAGCAGTATCTCCCCATGAAAAACTTCCAAGTGCCCCAAGGATGGCGCTGGGAGGGAAACTGGTTTGTGGAACCCCAGAGAAGGTGAGCCTGGCAAACAATGGGACTGGAAGGACAATGGGAATAAGGTGGGATGAGTAGGGGCTAAGTAAATGTCCATGGATGTCTACCACTACCTTTACCTTATCCTGCTCCCTAATCCTACTCAATCTCTTATTCAGACATTTGTGCTACTCACTATGGGTGAGAATCTGGCTATTAAATTGTGCTAGAGGGAGATAAAGAGAAGTACCAGTATGGAAGCAATGGAGTAGAAAGGAAGGCTACAAGATAGCCATTCGGCCACTGAAGCTAGAAATAGATAATTTGTTCTTGTGTAATCAGGACCAAAGCTATAACTGGAAATTCCTTTACCTTGGATAAACAAGTGGTAGAAGTTGTCCTGAAAAGGATAGTCCAATGAGGTTTGCCGGGGGGGGGGGGGGGGGGGGAAGGAGGGGGGAGAAACCAAGGAAAGTATGACTGTGAACAATCTCATCAAGAGAGGGAAGTTCATCCCTCAGGTCAAAGAGAATAGTTAATTTCAGAGAAGTGTCCAATGGTAAAATGCCCTAGGTGGCCACCAAAGGATGGACAAGGGTCATATTGAACAGCATAGACTGGTGAAGTGCCATAAGACTTAGGGGAGAGAGCACCCTAAATTGCTCTACCCTAGGTATGTCTAAGAAAAATACAGTGATGACATTGTATGAGGCTAAAAGACAGGACAAGTCAAGCCCACTGGATTATCACAAAATGGTGAGACAGGTATGAGTACAAGGGTCTGTCCTGCTAACCTCCTCCCTCCAGACTTCTAGGCAAAGATATCCATCAAAAACAAATACTGGAGGAAGTGTATGAAAACCAGACACGAGACACCTGGAAGAGTTGGACTCCAGCTGCAATACCAAACACTGATATGGTGAGTAAGAGTGGTATCCTTAAAAAGAAATAGGATAACCAAAGCTGGAAGGCAGAAGATACAAATCAGGGACTGCTATAGTGTAGATGGAATAGAGTAAGGTAGCTAGGAGTGTTGGAGATGGGAGGAATCCGGAATTGCCCTTCCCCTAAAGTCCTCAGTTCACTCTTTCCCTCTCATCCCTTCTGCAGATTGGACAGCCTGTGCCAGCCAAGGAGAGTATGGAGTGCCCCAAAGGGTGGACCATCAAAGAAAACTGGAATGTGGAGTTAAACGAGGCAGTGGATGATGAAGGCAGGTCCTATTTTCATTGGAAATATCTACCTACTAGAAGAACCATGGCCCCCAAATTATTGTTACTAAAATCTAAAGGGCCCCTCTAAGTTCTTCTATAGCTCTAAATCTGTGAACTTGTAAACAGCCCAACAGTGAGTGATAATTTCAGTCAGAAGGGAAATATGAGCCATTTCACACTGCCACCCCAAAGATTTAGAATAATGGGATACTAAGTCTAGGAGATCATGCAGTGCAGTAACAAGAACCATGGGTTTGGAATTTTTCTTAAATATTTCCAAATGGTCTTTGAGTTGCTTGAGAGTTAGGAGACCTAGTTTAAAATCCCGACTTATCTGTGTAAGTTGGGCATACAAAATGAGTGGGCTGAAGGGCCTTTCCAAGGCTAAAATTCTATATTCTATTCTATATTATTCCATTTTAGTCTAGTTTTTTTATTTTAGTCTATGTTAGTCTATTCTGTCTTATGCTGTTCTGTATTGCTCTATTCCAGCAATGGTGAACCTATGGCATGGGTACCAAAGATGGCAAACAGAGTGCTTTCTGTGGGCATGCACTGTGTGCCCACCCCCACCCCATCCCTAGAGTTCATTACTAGAAAGGCAGAGGGACTTGGACAGAGTTGCTCCCATCTCCTTCTCCACCATACCTAACAACATGTTTTCACATCACCCACTCCTCTGCCCAGCAACCCAATGGGAGCAAACAGGGGGTAAGGTGGGCAGCTCATGAGGGGCAGAGCTGGAGGGGAGCAGAGCACTCAGGCTCATTGAGGACATTCTTCACTTTACCTGCCCCTCCACCCAGCAGCCCACAATGGGAGAGCTTTCTCCCTCCCCTGTGTGTGGTAAGGAGGAGAGTGGGGCATACCCAGCACTCCATTGGGGGGGGGAGCATGGAACATAGTCTGGGGTGGGGTGGGCACAGCTCTTGGTCTGGGAATGTGGAACAGGGGCAAGGCCCGGCACTACATCTCTAAAAGGTTCACTATCATTACTCTATTCCATTGTCTCCTGTTCTATTCTTTTTCAACAAACTATAACACCAATCTCTTCAACTACAATGAAAACTCATTTTCTTTGCTTCACTCAGTTTTGATTCAAGAAATATTTATTAGAGACCTATCATGTGCCAGGCACTAGGTACATAAAAGCTGAAAAATGAGATAGTTCTTGTCCTCAAGGAGATTACATTTTTCATATGAGAGTAGAGGATAAGAGAACAATGAATACAGAAATAAGTAAATGCAAAGAAGTTTCAGGGGGAGGTAGAAACTCTAAGGACTGAGGAGATCAAAAAGGGTTTCTAGGGCAATTAGGTAGCACAGTGCTTAAAGCAACAACATAGAGTGGGGAGAACCTCAGTTCAAATCTGGTTTCAGACAATTCCTATCTGTATGAGCCTCAGCAAGTCACTTTACCCCCATTGCCTTTTTTTTTAAAAGAAAAGAGGATCTGATGGGGTGGGGTACACCTAAAATAGGATTGAAGGGAACTGGGGGTTCCAAGAAGCAGAAATGAGGGAAAGTTATTTGCATTTTCCTACCTATATCTCCAAATGCTTCAGTTACTAAGTTATTTCTCCTTTTCTCCAGGGCAAAAAAACTATTAGTTTTTTAGTACCATTAGTCTTTCATAGACTCAAAGACTATTTTGGAGGAGTACTTAAGAGATCATCTAGTGCAACTCATTTTTCAGTTGCAGAAAACTTAGGTTCCTAGAAGAAAGCAAGTGACTTGAGGGCAAGGACTGATTTTCATTTTGTCTTTGCATTCCCAGAACCTAACCTTGTGCCTTTATGCCCTCCTACAGAGACATGCACCGACACACCCACATAGAGTCCAGATATTTGATCAATGTAGAGAATATATGGTTTGGAATCTCCCTCCACCAATACCAATTAGATGTTCTACAAGTGGTTTTAGAGTTGCCAGAAGCACTAAGAGTTTAAGTAACTTGGGTCTGGTCAAACAGCTAGAATATATATATGTATATATCATAGGCAAGAATCAAGATCTTCCTGACTCTAATACCAGCCATCTATCCATCATTCTATGCTGTCTCTTACCTTGCCTTCACCCACACCTTGTGGGTATTTAAAATATGCTAACAGAATTGCATTTGTTTGGTTTGAAAACTGAGGCCCAGAAAAAAAGAAATGACTTTTCTAAGATCACATAGGTTGTTAGTGGCAAATCTGGAGCTTATACCCAAGTCTCCTCATTCATAGTACCAGGTTCTTTCCAGTTGTATCACCTGGGACCTAGCTCTTGGTACTTTAATCAATCTGCTTGTCTTCCCCTAAACCTTTATGCTTTCTATGCCTCACTAGAGTTGGGCAGCCAAAAGGCTGATAGGTCCTTCTTCCTACAGGCTGGGAGTATGGTGTGGGGATTCCGCCCTCTGGTATCCCCAAAGCCTGGACTGCTGTGGAGAAGACCTATCATTCCTGGCGGCGGCGGCGCTGGGTGAGACAGAGATACCAAAACACTGAAGAGCAGAGACACGAACAGAAGGTAGCCTCTTCCTCGTAGGCAAGGGTTCAAGAGGAAAAAGATTGAGCCAAGAGTGTCTTCATCTCACTCCACCCCCAAACTGTTCCATTTCACTAATTGCCTGGGTTTAAATACTGCCTCAGATGCTTACTAGCTCTGTCACCTTGGAAAAGTCCCTTAAACACTGAGCCTCATTTAACTCATCTGCAAAATGGTACCTTCTTCACAGGACTGTTGTAAAGACCAACTGAAATAATGTACGTAAAGCACTTTGCAAACCATAAAGTACTTTGTATAAGAAGTTTTACCCTCCATTTGTCCAATTATACTGGTATCTTCTCACCCTTTCCTCTTTTCTGTCTTCAGATCTTTTCATTGCCTCTCAAGAGTACATTCCCACAACCCCAACTGTCCTAGAGGAGGCCCTCTGTGCTTTGCTGGCACACCAGGGGTGATGGCAAAGGAAACAGGCAGAACTACTGTATTATTCCCCACCCCCACCCACCCCCAAGTCTCTCTGGTAAAGCTTCCTGACTGAAGTTCTCTTCTGCCTACTCACAGCAGTCACCTGCCCTATCTGGGGAAGAGGAAGGATGGGAATATGTCTCGTTTGACTCCAAATTTGGCCTAAATCCACAGTCAGACAGCAAGTTTCGCCATCGCTGCTGGCACCGTAGGATGGTACCCATTGAGAACACCAATGTTTCTCCCATCTTCTACCTGGAGAAATCCTTGGTAATGGGCCCAATATTTCTCCTTACCCCATTCTTTCTCTTCTATAGTTAGCCCAAAGCAGAGCACAAATCATGACCTTCCAAGTACACTTAAGAGTGGGTAATAGGGCACAATCAAAGGCGTCCAGGACTCAGGGCACCCAATACCAACCCTGACTCCTAGGGGGTCAGAGATCTACCACCAAACTCTACCTTGCCCTAATCTAAGGCCAGGCTCTTCTCTCATAACACAGCTTCACTAGATTGAGCCTGGGAAAAAGAGTTCATCATCCTATATCCCCATCCTCCCCAGAGTGGGCCCTGGTTTTGAACCCAGCTTTGGGACAGTAGGGATCTGGTAGGTGGAGTGTGAGACACTTTGATGAAAGGTCATCCTGGATGACAGGAAAAAGAGAAGTTGATGGCGAAGCAAGAGAAGAAGGAAAAGGATGATCCCATGGCCCTAAAAAAAACTTTAATGGAGCAAGAACTCAGGACTCCTTTCATTTATTGCATCATCCACAGTGAGCACCTTAGATGGGGGGAAATGCCCAAGGGCACCAAAGCTCCAGCTCCTATGCAGCATAAAGGAATAGGTATGTGGTTGAGGGTTAAGGGGTCCTAAGAAATGGTTACAGATATGTGTGGCTCCTCTGTCCCCCCATAACCAGAACCACAGTACTACCAGCTCCTCTGTTATATCTACCAAGCCAGAAACCTGATGTCTAATCACGACCAGACCTTCTCAGGTAAGCACTGTCCACTCCCATTGATCTTGCACCCCGCCAAAGATCCCAGAACTATAATGATAGTGGAGTTCTCTTGAGATCTGACTGTGGGCTCTGCTACTGGGATGGCTTTGCCCAAGGGATAAGCTTCACTTGCATAATGCAGGCAGGGCTTATTTCTAGGAGGTCAAGGACACAGACTTCCTTGGAACCAGGGTGGGTTGGATTAGAAGAGGCTACAGATGATTCCTAACTCCCCAACACCACAATTTGAAAAGTAGATAAAATAACCAAGATAAATGTCTGGGCTAGATGAAACCCTCACCCTTATTTTGATTTTCTACTCTACTTCCTTCCCCTTACCCCATTTCTAGGGTCTACCATTCAGGTGGTCTTCCTGCACTATGGCCAGCGCACCCGGACACTGGAGACTTCCTTGGTCCCAACATGGGACCAGACATTGATCTTTGACCACATTCCACTCTATGAAAAACCCCAGGATATAGAAGAAAACCCTCCCCTTGTGTGCCTAGAGCTCTGGCAGCAGAATTCCCATGTATGTGGGCAGCAATGAGTTAAGCGGGGGGCCTCCATTGCTATTCCTACAACCCCTTGCCTTATGCATGGTTTATTCTTGTGCCTGTCTTTGGCGCAGTGCTGATGGCACATACTGGGCAAGTTCTTATTTCAAAGTCAGGGCCCTTCAAGGTTTGCCTATGACTTACCTCTGGCTTTGTTACATATGTCAATTCCTAGAACCCAAGGATATCCCTGCCCATCTCAGCCAACTTTTTAAAGTTCCATTTTCCTGTACCCTAGGGCAAGCAGAGCTTATGTGGGAGGAGCATGTGTTCACCAATTGTCTATTTAGATCTCAAAAATCGAGTCCTACCTCTGCTAAGATGGCATTCCTTCAACAAAATGCCAGGGGAGGACGAGGGAGAAGTTCTGGCTGCTTTTGAGCTGATCCTAGAGACTGAGGTACTTAAAGTGCAATTCATCTGTGAAGGACCCCACGTCCTCTAAATTGCCAATCCCTTTCATAGGGGGAAATAAAGCATAAGCCCACTAGATAGATGTTGGGAGGCCTGAGGGAGAAAAGTGGAGGCTAGGTATCAGAACATTCTGGTTGTCTTCTTGACTCCATGAATGGAAAGGAATCACATGTGAAGCTCTCAGCCTTAGAGACTCTAGGGCTGCCTCAAAGGAGCTTTTAGAGAATCAAATAGCCCCTACTTGACACCACTTTTCCCTCTGCCTTAAGTCCAGTGTATCCTTAATGTCTGTCCTACACTCAGCATCCTAGAATTATAGGTAGAGAGATGGAAAAGGGGCCTTAAAGGTGACTCTCTATCACTCTTCAGATGGTCAGTAACCAGAGATCTCCACTCATGAGTATACCCTGGAAGAATGGCTACTATACCCTCCCTCAAAGCATCCAGCCCTCCCTGAAGAAAACTGCCATTGAGGTGAAAAGGCTAGAGGAATAGGGGATGGATGGGGTGATAACAGGAACATCTGTAGGTGCCCAAGAAAAAGGCTCATGATTCACCCCAGGCAGAAGTGAGAAGGGGGTTTGGACCTTCCTTCTCATCACACACCCATTTTGGCCTTCCCTACTCCTTGGTTCCACGTCTCTTGGATCCCATCTGTCTGAAAGGAAGTATATGAGCTGAGATGGTGAGAAAGGGGAGTGGAGACCTAATGCTATCTTCCAGGATATGTTGGCACTTGGGAAGATCTGGGAGTTAGATACAGGGGTTCAATAGGGTTCACCCTTCCAACAACCAAGCAGCCTGTGCACCTAGACATGTGACAAGAGTAATATCTTTGCTCAGACCATTATATTTTACTGACTCTCCTGCAATCTATAGTCCAACCAAAATAGCCTTCTCTCTGTTCTTCCTGTTTCTGGGTCTTTGCACTGACCATCTAATGTCTGGAATGTACTCCCTCACCTGTGCTTCATTGAATCCCTTACTTCAAGATTCAGCTCAAATACTAACTTCTTTACAAAGCCTTTTCTAATATTGTTAGGCTCCTATCCCTTTTTAAAAAATAGATAAAAAACAAACAAAGCTTAACCTTCTTGATATTAATTCTATGACAGAAGAGCAGCAACACCTAAGCAACTGGGGTTGAGTGACTTGCCCAGAGTCACACAGCTAGGAAGGGACTGAGGTCATATTTGAACCCAGGTCCTCTCAACTTCAGGCCTGGCACTCTAACCACTGTGCTACCCAGCTGTCTCTTAATATAGAATCATTTTGAATATACTTCTGTATATAAATGTTGTCTCCTCCTCTAGAACATAAGCTCCCCCAGAGCTTAAACACAAGAAATAGTTTGAACATAGACACATGTAATGGTTAGAAAACACAAAAATGAAGACATCAAGTTTGAAGATGTATACGACAGGCACTTGGGGTCTTAGGTCAGAGTAGGGAGAAACACTATGGGCAGAAGATATCCCAGAGGCTTCAGGAAGGTGGCAGGAGCAAGGCTGTGAAGACAGAGTATGATGAACGGGCCACTGATGGTGGTATTTCCATGACCCTTATTTTGTGACTTTATCCATGCCTCTCCCTCTGCCCCACATATATGAATAGAACATAACCCTTTAATGTAAAATTCTGATCACTATTGCCCAACTTAACTTAGGCTCCCTGTCTTCTGGTTAAATAAAGTTAGAAGCCCCTTTCCACAGAGTATGACAACCCTCCTATAAAAGCAAGGCTCCCGGTTGTCTTACTCTGATCTCCTACCAGTGCCCCTTCTTGGAGTACTATCCTATCAATTTGTCCCCTGGCAGATCCTGGCTTGGGGGCTACGAAACATAAAAAAGGCACAGTCTCCCCGGCTCCTGATAGAATGCGGTGGGGAAACTCTGGAGACAGCTCAGATTGAAGACTTCTACTCCAACCCCAACTTTCCCCAGTCTGCCCTCCTACTCACCCTGGTAAGGACATAAGGGGAGGTGAAGGAAGGTGCCCATCTCATCAAATGGGAGGGGGGAAGGGAGGGCTTTGATTTTAGAAGAACTAAGGGCCAAGATCTGAAGGAAGAGTCTAAGGATGATGCAAGTCTTGGGAATGGGCACCAGTATTTCTCATGAGAATACATGTATAACCCAGATTGAATTGCTTGCCAGATCCGGGAGTGGGGAAGGAAGGAGGGAGGGAGACAATTTGTATCATATAACTTCGGAAAACTTATGTGGAAATTGTTATTACATGTAATTAGTAAAAAAAAAATGTATAAAAGGGAATGGGCACCAATCTTCCTTACCTGCTGCTTGGGTCCATAGTTCCTGCCTCAAGAGGAAGCATATGCCCCACCCCTGGTGCTGAAAGTGGTAGACCAACAATACTTTGGCATCCAGATGGTGGTGGGTCAGGCTGTTGTCTCCTGCTTGCGTCCATATTTCTGTGACCCCTGGGCTAAAGACTATGTAGCCCCACGCCTTCCTGGTATGAAACTTTCTTCCTTTTCTCTGATCTCCTTTGGGACCTCATTCCCCATTCCCCTATCCCAAAATCTCCTGAGGGGGGAAAAATGGCTTTATTTCAGGGTTTGTGCCCCTCCACCTCTTCCCAGCTGCCCTTTTCTCTACAGTCCCTGACCTCTCCTTAAAAGTTCAGTCATCCCCACTCCAGAATCAAAGCTGGACAGGATCTTTCCACACCTGAAAAGGATTCTCTCTACAATATACCTGATAGCTGGCATCCAAGCCTTGCTTAAAGAACTATAGTGAGGAGAGATCCACTATCTCCCTAAGCAACCTAGACTACTTTTGACAGGTTCTAACTGTGAGGAAGCTTTTATGCTGGCATTAAGCCTGGATTTACTCCTTGATTGCTCTGCTTCTGACTTCTAGGGCCAAGCAGAACAAAACTACCCCTTCTTTCCACGTGAGAGCCCCTTAAATACTTGCAAACAGCTATCTTGTTGACCCTACCTAATTAGTCTTGTTTTCTACTTCTACCCCATAGCTATTATTCTCAAGAAAAACCAGGTGAGTGAAGGCCAAATTACTCTATTCCTGCATATTTCATCTTTCTCCCTAAACATGGGGGAGCGGAGTCTTTGTCCCCCTTTCCCAGCACTTGAGAAGCCCCTCCTTCCCAAAAGTTTGGCCTAGAGATACAACCAAGTTTATAGCTTTTTAAATACCAAGGAGTGGGACTTAAGTAAAAAATAAAAGTACCTAATCCTAGACAATCCTTAGTTAACCTGAGGCAAGTGCATTCTCCTTCAAGGCTTTACTTTTCTACTGAGGACTGAAAGCTGTGCTTTCACCATCACTCACCCCCACCCCTCCCTTACCAATTCCCATGGGAGGCCAACAAAGTCTTTCCAAGTAGAAAGGAGGGAGAAACCATAAGGAGGGGAAGGAGAAGAGCGGCAAGCCCCGGCCATCAGTCTCTTCCCTATTTCTTGGAACTGATAACATAGTATAGTGTACAGGAGGCTGAAGTTGGAGTCAGGAAAACTTATTCAAATCATGCCTCAGATACCTAATATGTGGCCAACCCTGAGAAAGTGATGTAATCTCTCTTATTGGGCCCCAGTTTCCTCACCTATAAAATGGGGATAATAGTACCTCACAGGTGAGGAACTGAGATAATGTATATAAAGTGCTTTGCAAATCTTAAAAGTGCTAAATAAATGTGAATTATTGTTGCAAGATAAGGGATGATGGTGTTTTCTCTTACCTCTCTCCTTGCTTCCTTCTCTCCCCAGGTTTTAGATTGGTACAGAAATTCTGAACATGATGAGGTGACATGGATGAAATCCCTGCTCTTGGGAACCCCAATTAACCAGTGACCATACCTCATGAGGGTGGGAACAGGTTGATCCCAGGAAGCAAAGTGTTAGAGGGATTCTGGTTTCCTCATTGAGAAAGGGGCACCCTAAGGCTGATGTGTGGGATGTTCTTGATAATAATGCCAGCTTTATCCCTTTCCCCTGGTAGGAAGAGTATATACATGAAGTGGACTGGTGGAGCAAGATGCTCTGGGCAACAGGAGAGAGCAAGAAGAAGTGGGACTACAGTGACTACTATACTTTGAAGGTGGATCTTTAGGGAAGGGGCATAATTCCATTAAGGGGACGTCTTGCCCCAGCACTGGTGCATAGAACTGGAGAGCGGGAAGGGGCCCTAAAAGGTCATCATTCCCCAAGGTCACACAGATCTTTAGGTGGTAGAATCAGGTTTCCAATTGAGGTCCTCCAAAATCCATCACTTTTTTCAATACATTCTTTCAGCTTTCATTCATTCACATGTGGAGAGAGAGAGAGGGAGAGGGAGAGGGAGAGGGAGAGGGAGAGGGAGAGGGAGAGGGAGAGAGTAAATCACATAACCCAGCAAAACCTAGGGTTAGTTCTCACAGCCAGCCCTGACAGCTTAATTCCATTTACCTACAAACTCCTCTCTCCTGTTAGTTAACTTCAGCAATCTTGGCATTTTGGCTCCTCCTACAAAGGAGATTCAGAGCTAGGAGGGATCTCATAGGTCCTAGTAGTTTCTTAAAAACCCACCAAAGGTGAGGAGTTTCTGTCAAGTTCTCTTTGAATCTTTCTCCAGGACATGGTTTGGGGGGGTAAGGGGAATGAGAGAATGGTGCGCAAGGAAGGAGAAGTAGCAAGAAACAAAATAAACAGAAAAATAGGGCAATTTCTTTGGGCTTCATGCTTTGGGGAAGATGTGGTTTGATAGACCCCTTTGCCCCTTCCAGCAGGCATAAAAATTCTAAGACCCTTTAAAAACACACACATACACACACACACACACACATACACACATATATATTTTAAGATAAAAAGTATGCTTTAATATACTTAGTATATATTTTTTTTATTTTTTATACATACTTTAAAAAATAATTTAAAATCTGTGGTCAGTTTCCCCATGCCTCCTTCTAAGTGCTCTGCCTGCACAGTCCAACAGAATTCTTCAGTCTTTAGAGGGGGCCCTACAGGGGCTTATTTACCTTAGACCTCTGGGAACATCTTAGAGAGCCTTGAAAGCTGACAGCTAAAGACAAGCTGGGACAGCACAGGGAACTAGCAGCTATTTGGCCCTTTAGAAATGAGGGGAAAATGAATTAGTTCAAACTCCTGCCAATGAGGGGTGTCTCACCTCCTACTGTGTCTTCTATATCTTATTCCAACCCTTAATCCCTCCAAAACACACTCTCTTTTCTTTCTCTCTCCTCTCTCTCCTCTTTCCGTCTCTCTGCACCAGGTATATGACTGTGAGCTGGAAGCTGTACCAGACTTCCAAGGCCTGCAAGATTTCTGCCAGACTTTCAACCTCTACTATGAGAAGAAAACTGAAGATAGTCCTGTTGTAGGGCAATTTAAGGTGAGGTTGAACATCAGTCTAGTTTGTGTCTACCCCTGCTTAACTTTCCTCATTCTTTTATTTTAGTTTCCCTTATCCAGGAAGTGGTTTCTCTTTCTCCACAAGATGAGACTGTGGCCTCTCTGAAGGAAACAGCAGGGTGGGCAGAGGGAAGCAATGCTGAGGATAATGGGGACATATGGATTTTCAGGGTTACCTAACTTGAAGGATAGTATACTGTGGAGAGAGCACTGGATAGGAAGTCAGAGCTCCTAAGTTCAATTCCTAACTTTGCCACCTTGGACAAGTCATTATCTTTATGGGCTTCAGATTCCTTCTGTGAAATGAGAGCATTGGACTAGATGTCCCCTGAGGTCCCTTCCATCTCTCCATCTATTATCCTACAAGGAGAAAGCTTATATTCTCAGTTCCATCTCATGACTACCATCCTACATGCTTCCCTACAAAGCTTGGTTCAAGTTTATGGGGGGAAACAAGGCTATAAGGGTTTGAATGAAAATATAGAATCTGAGATGGGATGACCCATCCATAAGCTGCATTATTCTAAAACCATTAACCTCTCACCATCTGTCCTTGCTTAGACCATAGCTCATTCTCCTGCTGCTTTCCCAGAATATCTTCCTATCACAGGTACCTCTCATTATCTTCAGCATGGCTAGAGAGCACTGCTCTTTGAGTTTGACTTAGTCATCAAACAGCATCTCTTCATTGGGGAACTGCTAGGCTATGACCCCATGTCCTGTCCCCCACCAGGGCCTTTTCCGGATCTATCCACTTTCAGAGAATCCCAAACAACCCAGTCCTCCACGCCAGTTTCAAAATCTGTCTGAGAAACAGAGTGGCCCACAGAGGTGCTTAGTCCGAGTATATGTAGTACGGGCCTTCAACCTGCAACCTAAAGACAACAATGGTTTGGTAATAGCCAGTAGCTCACCTAGTTTCCCCCTTCCCCTGGGGTATCAACCCTTTTCACTGCCATCCCATCTCTCCCATCTGATCTCCCACTGCAATTCTCTGGTAGACTACTCATACTCCTTTAGAGATCCCATGATTCCTAATCACCCTAAGGATCACCCTCAATCCTCCACTCTTGTTGGACTAAATCCTCAGTGGTAGCCTTTCCCCCCCTCTCCTTTCCATTGGTTGTTTCTGGATATGACAAGTTTCTAATCAGCTCAATTCCATTTTTGTGTCTGCCTCTGCAACACCAGTGTGACCCTTATGTGATCCTGAAGTTGGGCAAGACAGTGCTAGGGAACCGGCACGATTACAAGCCCAACACTGTGGACCCCATCTTCGGCAGGTAAGCTTTCCTCCCTTCCTCCAATCCGGTTTTAAATTCTTCGAGGGCTGGAACCCTTAACCAAAGTCCAACTCAAATTGGTCCGTTTCTCCCACAATGCCTTGCACATAACAGTAACTGAGTGTTTGGTACTAATCCTAACCCTAAATTGATTAATCAAGTTCTGCTCTTCTCTATTGCCAAAACTAGCCTTTCCTAGGTTTAGAGATTACAGTCAGCTATCCCAAGTCAGTCTCTGAAAGAAACTATTTGGTCCCTTACAGGCTACAAGTAAAATGGCCAAATGAATAGTAATAATGGTGTCATATCCCCATATATCAAGAATATTCTCCATCTCTGATGACAGCAGAATAAGGGGGATTTGGGGATGATGTGCAGACTATCCTGTTAGTGTCAAGATGCTGGGAAAACTCAATTCTAACAGGAGCCCAGACATATGTTCAACTGAAATATAGGAGATATAGTCCTAGCTGGAAGTAAGGGCTATATTATTAGATGACTTCTGAAGAGATTTTCCTGCCCTAGTACACAGGATCCTATAATTTTGAGTGTTCTCCACCCCTAATCCCACAGGATGTTTGAACTGAAATGCACTATTCCTCTGGAGAAAGATCTGAAAATCACGCTTTTTGACTTCGACTTAATTTCACCTGATGATAAGATTGGGTCCACAGTCATTGACCTAGAGAATCGGCTCCTGTCCAGCTTTGGTGCTCGTTGTGGGCTTCCCAAGTCCTACTGTGTGTGAGAGGGGGGGTCTAATCCCAGCATTCTGGGAAGGTCAAGGGAGGAGTTACAAGGACAGATGAGAGATGCAGAGGGGTGATTCTTCTGTTACTTCACAACACAATCTCTGCCGGGTCTCATTCATTGGAACCCTGCAGCCTTTGCTGCGCTGAACTACTTGGATATCCCTTACTTGTTACAATCCAATCCTTTAGGATCTTTTCCCACATAACCCCATGAAGTTCTAATCCTATCCTAACGACTGAGCTCTAAAACAGCCTTGCTTCCACACTCATCTCCCCAGGTCAGGACCCTTTCAGTGGAGGGACCAGCTAACCCCAAGTCACCTCCTGGAGCGCTATGCCCACAGGAAAGGCCTGCCCCCACCTGATTTCAGCACTGAGGGCTCTATCATATTCAATGGGAGGACCTTCAAACTACCTAACTTTGGTAAGGAGCAGTACTTTCCTCTCCAACCCTATCTGAAGCTACCAGTACACCAGATGGGCATAGACAGCCAAGAAGACCACCTGGAAGAATAGAGCATTCATGGAACTTGAGATTGCAAGAAGGTTCCCAGTGCCCTTTATTTTGGTCCTTAAAGCTATCCCTCTTGGGGGGAATAACTTCTCATCAACAAGAGCAGTTTTTACATGGACTGGTACTGGCAAGGCTGACTATGTCAGGCCTAACCACTGTAATCTTTTTGTTCTACATTTCCCAGAACAACATACCCCTCAACTTAAGCACTTAGGTCCTCCACAAGAGCGCCTAGCACTGTACCTCTTGCAAGCACAAGGACAGGTACCTGAGCATGTGGAGACTCGAACTCTGTACTCTAGCACCCAGCCAGGCATTGACCAGGTATGTATAGGGAATTGAGCTTGAGTGGCAAATTTTGTGGAAGAAAGGATTAAATACAGGCGCTAAGCAGGGGAGGGCAGAAAAACGTCTATTTAATCAACGTTCCACACTGTGTGGAGAACATCGATTCATGTACACACATATGTGAACAAACAGGTTTGTGTCTGTGTACCTATAATCAGATAGGACTGCAGAGATGCCTGTCTTTCTTGACAGTACCATTTTTAGGAACTCAACTCCAAGGGCTCTAAGACTTCTAAAAAGGCACAGTCAGGCCACAGAAATAAAGCTATTGCAAATAAGGATAGCAAATGCCAGCTAGCAAGTCTATCTCTGGTTCTAGGGGAAGGTACAGTTGTGGGTGGACATCTTTCCCCTGCATCTTGGGCCACCGGGGCCCGCAGTCAACATTAATCTCCGAAAAGCCAAAAGGTGAGTTAATGTTTCCTTCTTCATACCCTCAACTAGAATAGTCAAATACATACCATTTCACAAACAAAATTTAAGGGCTTTTTTCCCTGTCCCTGATCCCATCTTTGGATACTGAATTTAAATGACACCCCTCCACCCCAAAGATTTCTTTCCAATCCTGGTGATGTGTAGAATATCCTCCCAATTTGACACCACTAGACTCAGAAGGTAGTGCTGAACCTTAAAACAAGGCTATCATAGGCTCTGCATGCTCTAAATTTACTTGAGCCATGTAGAGAAACAGCTATCATCATGGCTCAGTAGCCTGGTCTCAGAATGCAGTGACTGTAGGTTCGAATTGCGCTGTATCATCTGGGAAACAAGAGATGTGGACCTGCAGGACGTCAATTTAACTGGAGAGAAGATGAGTGATATCTACATCAAAGGGTGAGGGCAGAGAGAGTGGGGAATAGATGGGAAAAGGACCAAGAATTAAATATGACCAAAACACATCCTAGACCCTCTGAGCTGAACCCCTCTCTAAGTTTCTTGTCCCCTCCCATACTATCTGGATTCCCCCAGGCCTGGAAATGAAACCTTGGCTCTTTCATCCATACCAAGCATTAAGTGGTGCCCTTTTAATACTGGACCAACTTAGGAGGCCAATGGGTACACAGAGGAAGGGTTGAGGGCATGTGGACCTAGGATGGTGCATTTTGGTTATAGATGGATGCATGAGATGGAAAAGGACATGCAAAAGACAGATATCCACTATCGCTCACTTACTGGGAATGGAGATTTCAACTGGAGGTTCATCTTCACTTTTAAATATGTGCCCACAGAACAAGTCTGCATCCTGAGCAAGAAGGTAAAGAACAATATTGCAGAAACTGCATCTCTTCTTTGAACATACTCAGACAGCCAAACACCTGTCATGTCTTGAGGACAAGGTCTGAGTATTGGTTGTAGGAAAGTTCCTGAGAGGCAACTTCTTTTCTCAAACTGTCTAAACCAGCTCTTATTCAGTCTCTCAGCAGAGGACTTCACCTCACACTGACAGATAAAACAAGTACCATTTGCCAGGAGTTCCAACCTATTTCTCACTCTATAGCATCAGTCCCCTCCCCATGACTGTCACTGTCTCCAGTATCTGATGAAGAGGTCCCTTCTCCTTCTTGACAAAGCCTTGTAACATTCATTCCTTGCTCCTTTCCCATTTTTCCCAATAATAGCATTCCTTCTTTCACATCCCTTCAGTTGACCTATCTATTAGCTCCACACTATTTCTACAAACACATCCAGGTCACCTCTATCCTGAAAAAAAAAAAAGCCCACCTTCACTTAACCCTATCAATCCTTCAAGCTGTTGTTTTTTCTGTATCTTTCTTTGCTTTCATAGCCAAATTCCTAAAAACATTTCACTACTTTCATTGACAAATGAAAACATTCTCTTCTCTTCATTCCTTTGCAAATATGGTTTGACTTTATCTTTCCACTGAAAACGCTCTCAAAAGTTATCAGAGATCTCTAAATGGCCAAATTCAGTCTCACTTCTTAACCTCTTCCCAATATCTGACAGTGTTAACTCACTCCTTCCTTACTTATGGATGTACAAAATAATGTTAAACTCTTTAAGCACAATTTGTTTCATTTTTGTGTTTCTGGCAAGTAGCACAATTCCTGGCACATAGTAGGTACTTAATAAATACTTGCTGATTGATTAGAGTATCTTCCATTTACCACCAGGAATTCATCTGGAGCCTAGACCGCACAGTGAAGAAGACCCCACCCCGACTTATAATCCAAGTTTGGGACAATGATAAATTCCTTCCTGATGACTTTTTAGGTAAAGGGCTGAAATGAAGCTTTGGGACCCTATGGGTAAAGAAGAGACTTTTCTCAGATAACTTTTTCTTGTCTCAGGAATCATAGAGCTGGACTTGTGTGAAATGCCAATACCTGCCCGAAAACCCAGTAAATGCACCCTGAGCATGATGGAAAGCAAACCTAAGTGGCCATTTAAGTTCACCTACAAGCATGTCTCCCTCTTCAGACAGAAAACTCTTGCTGGCTGGTGGCCTTGTCAGGTTCTGGATAATGGCAAATGGCGTCTGTCGGTAGGAACCAGTGATTTCTTGTTCAGTACACTGGGTGCAGGGTGAGGATTATTGGGCTATACTTTTAATATTTTGTTTGCAGGTAACAAATTCTTTCCCTTCCCCTCTCTGGGTCATGGGAAATCTGAGATTGCTGTTGAATAATTTCATTAAGTCCCTACTACTACCTATGATGTCTCCAGGGCAAAGTAAACATGACCCTGGAGGTGCTGACAAAAGAGGAGGCTGAAGACAAACCAGCTGGGAAAGGCCGCTCTGAACCCAACCAATACCCTACACTTCATGCGCCGATGTAAGGGTCACACAAAATACAAAAGCTCCCAAATGCCTGTCCTCTCCCCTTCATCCTAGCTAATGGCTTAAGAACTTCGTGTGTTATAAGTCTTTGGCAGGCCTGCAAGGAGAAAATAGACAGCTTTTTCTTATCCTACGGAATAGTCTGGCCAATTAACACCAAGTTTGGATTATAAAAAATAATTATCTTTTGCTTTTAAAAAAAAGCTCTTTACTCTAGGTTTCTTCTACCTGAAATTGCTTTTTCCTTCCTCTCTCTATCCCCCCATCCTGGGCTTATATGAATCTCCTGAATGGGGAAACAGACGACCAGAATCCTCATTCCTGTGGTTCTTATCACCTTCGCTCAGTATCCGCTACATCTGCTGGCATCACTACCGCTGGAAATGTGCTGTTTTCATGATAGCAACAAGCTTGTTTATTATGCTACTAAACTTTCTCTTTTCTATTCCTGTAAGTAATGGGAAGTAGGGGAAGGGAGGGAGAAACAAAATTATGGGGTTTTTAATCTTCCATCTATAATGGTTCCATAGGAATAATCCCTTAGTGACTGCCTCCCAGAGGGAGAAAGCCTATGGCACACTTTAATCTGACCCGATCCTCTATTCTTTCCAGTACTATTTGGCCATGAAGTTGTTCACACCTGAGTTTCGGTTAGCTGGGACTTTGCCTGAAACAGTCACTAAGACCAAGAGCACAACAACAACTACTCCTGGAGGTTCTTCTACTACCCCTGGAGGTTCTTCTACTTCCCCCGGAGGTTCTTCTACTCTGTTTTATAGTCCACAGACTGAAGCTGACTATCAAAACTCCACCAACTATATGGATATTTTTTTCTGATCTACTAGCCCCATGAGGGCAAATCTACTCCCCTGGGGGACTTTGTTTTTCCACATCCCTTCTATCATCAATCCTTTATTGCTTTCATTATTTTGAAGCCCTGAGGCTTCTATGGTTATTAAAAAATGAAATTCAAGAAGTTCTGCATGTCACCATTTATGGCCCGTAGACGTAAAAATAGAGAGCAAATAGATCGAGTGGTCCATAATTGGCCACTTTGGCCAAAAAATAAAACTCCCCTAAGTAGGACAGCACTATGAGAAGACTGAAGAAATACCACCCAAATAAAAATGTCTTAGTGGCAGAGCGTCTCATTTTATATTTCAAGGTGATTGATGGTATGGGGACTGATAAAGTAGCAAACACCAAGTGAAGACAAGTAGTAACTGGCATTCTGTGTGCTTAAGAGAAAGAAAAAGGGCCTGGGTGCTATAAACTTAAACTCTAAAGAATTTCGTTTTCTTAATTCCTCAGCCAGAATAAAAGCTGAGCATACAGTATTCCCACTTCTGGTGCATACGTGTACATACAAAGGCCTATGTCAAATATCTCTCTGCCACAGACAATGCTCCAATTCTAAACAATCCATGTAAATGCTTTGCCCCACACATCTTCCTCCTTAACCTCCAATCAGGCTAAAAAATGGACACTGGACACTTGATTTCCAGTTTGTTAGATACAATTAAATTTTACCTTCTTAAAGGCTAAACAGAAATAAAACACTGGGCCACATTTTGGACTCTATCCCTGATAAGGCATGAATGTCTTTGAATAGGGTAAGACTTCTATCACAAAAGAGTACCAATAGCTTTGAGCAAATAGCTTTACACTAGAGGAGTACAGTCTAAAACCCCAGCAGGATGACAATTCAGATACACAGGGTCACTGACAAAACCAAGCTCCAAACCAGCTAAGATTAATTCTCAAAGCAGGGCTGCCTAATCAGGAAGAAACCAGGGCAGCAGAGAGCTGAAATCAAAGATGCTTAAAAAGTTGCATAAACAAACTACCCCTGGAGGGGCAGCTGGGTAGCACAGTGGATAGAGTGCCAGGTCTGATGATAGGAGGTACTGAGTTCAAATCTGACCTCAAACACTTCCTAGCTGTGTGATTCTGGGCTAGTCATTTAACCCCCATTGCCTTGCCACTCTTCTACCTTAGAAGTAATATTAAGACAGAAATTAAGGTTAAAAAAAAAACTACCCCAGGTAAGAAGAGCACCAGTACTTATTATGGCCAGACTTCAGATTCAGTCCCATCTATGGTTTTATTAATAGATCTCTGTTCCTAAGCTGTAGGATGATGACTTTATTTACCACCAGGACTACAATAAACAACTCCAAGCAAAAAAAGGTTCAGGACTTGCAGATGAACCCCAGGCCCTTTCCTACCCTGAGATAACGTCTGTTTGGGACACTTTGAGAGTCTCAGGCTCAAATCTCCCCCAAGACCCAGCCCCAAGTGGAAAGGCACTGAGGCACCACCTCATTCTTTACCCCTGCTAATCATTTGAAGAATTTCCTTTGTGATATACACAGAACAGCATGAAGGCTTGAGTCCCTTTTGGGACGACACTTTGAGCTAATAACTAAACTAATGTCAATAACAAGGAGAAGGCAGATGACACCTTAGCAGATAAGACAGCAGAGGAGGGTTTACAGTGAACAATTCTCTTGATACTTAATAGCTTAACATTCTTCTGAGGGCAGATGAAGGGAGTTCCATATGCCTAGGAGCAGTTCTTGTTTTTCCAATAATGAAGCCAAATTTCCTCCACTTATGAGTATCCCAGCTTGGGCTGTGGGAAGAAGCCTTCATACATTTTGAACATTCATAGTAAAATCCTAGGAATTATCACAAACCCAAAACTTGCAATTTAGCAAATCCCAGAGCAGCTGTAAGGGCAGACTAATATGAGCTGTTGGATATAAAAACCTAAAGCAGCTGGGCTTTTTTATACTCTTAAGGAAAAAATATCCTGAATTCCAGCCAGTTCATCTGCAAATTGACCATTCCCTGGCAAAAATGTTCCAAGGAATTACAGGTAGATAGCTGGGATCACTGCCAGACCACCTGGTGCACTCAAAAAAGACCCATAATTACAGAATGGGATGGAAGACTGAGGTAAAGCCACATTGAAACAGAGAGAATATGCTCAACCTTCCAATCCTTAGGGAAATGTCAATAAAAAGCCCTGCTTTCTTGTAGTTCCAGACTTCCAGTCACCCAGAGTGAATGAGGCAATGCAATCTGCTTCCAACAGGAAAAGGACTTGGAAGGAAGAGAGAAGGGACCTGAAGGAGGAGTGGGGAGGGACAGGGGAAGAATCTTCATTTATTTCTAAGAAAACCTCACTGGGAAAAAAAAAAGACAGTCCAAGCCACAACAAAGATCAGTAAATAGATGGCTGGAAGTACCAAGGAGTTGTTGATTTCTAATAAGAAATCTCAGTGCTTTGGGGATTTAGAAACTGAAGTATAATTCCCCTTTTGCTTTGGCCTTCAAGGTATCCTGTGCTATAAAAATTTGGCCTGTGATTATGATTTCACAAAAACCCTAAAGAATACATTCTCCCCACCCTTCTTGGCTCCCAGGTGGCAGGACCTCAGGGAAAGGCACATCACAGCAGCACAGTCCCCATTATGAATGGGGTTCCTGTCCCAGAGTTAACATTCCCACAGATTCATATGGGAATGAGTGGCAGTGTCCCTGGGTTTGAAGCTCCAGTTAAAAAACAAAGTCAAGGGCTCTGTTGTCTGAGACGGGAGAAGTCCTCCTCCTGGGCTGCATGCTGGGGTCAGTGCTTCTCACCCAGTGCCTAAGGGTTATAGCCATGGTGGTGGCAGCCATGAGAGCTCAGTAGAAACGCTTTCGACTCTGGTCCTGCCATTTGTTGTAGACAATGATGCCAATGACAAGAGCAAACACAGCAGCCACCAGAGAGAAGAAGACGATGAGGAAGAGAGCCAGGCCACTTAAAGGTTCCATTGGTAGTGTCACTGAGGAATCATAAGCAAGAGAGAACTCAGTCAAGAACAGTACAGCAGAGACAACTCAGCCAAGTAGCAATAAGGGCATTTAGCTATTATTCTCATTACTGGCTTTGTTCTAGGAATCCAAGATCTAGGTTCTCCTCTTTTTAGTTAGCTCCATTTTCTCTCCTAGGAACAGAGAACCACCCCAGCCCCTCTCTACTGCCTATAGAGTGGCATCATAAGGATGAACTAGACAGTATTTATGAAGTATTTTAATTTTCTTGGAAGGAAACTAGCCTTGGAATACTTGTAGAAAGGAAAAAGCTGAAAGCCATCATTGCGGGTGTTACTGAATCTAAGCCCTCCCACCTCCAGAGCCCCATGCATTATTAACCCCTCTTCTCCCACAGCACACTAATTTCCTTCATTTCCTCACCCTCAGGCAGTTTCATATTGTCCACTGAAGGCAGAAATACATCACGGTGCAGCTTTTCTTCTTCTGGAGTTCGCTCTACTGTCAGCTCAAACAGTTTCAGGGAGATGATATCATGGTTATCTAATGAGAGAAGAGTAAGAAGGATCCAGGCCACTTCAAGGAAGATAAGAAAAAGACAGCTACCAAAAAATATCTCCCCAAACAAGACTTGCTTATGAGGCCTGAAGCTAAGCCATTAATGGGACAAGTTAAGTCATATTGTCTCTAGAGATAACCCTTATAGTATATGGCAGCTTCTTTTTGTATAGAAAATGGTAGAACCGAATTCATCAAAATCCACCAAAAAGGTTGGACTACAACACTTCTAAAATACATCTCAAACTCTGAAATTTCATGATTTTACAATTATTTTCTTAATTTGTTCTGTCATGCAAAATTCAGTGCTTATTCTGCCCCACCAATATTATTTATCCTTGTCTATCTATCACAAGGGCTCTTACTCTTTTTTTGCATAATGGTCCTTTTATTGAATAAAATTATTAAATAAATAAAACACATAGAATTTTTTTAAATCCACCAAAAAAGGAATCTGTATGAACTGAGGACTGGAATTCCTGACATGTCAATAACTAATATGACTCCCACTGTTGCTATGGCTGAAAGAGGCTTTAATAAATGTCCAGTTGGGCAATAACTCATCAATGAATACAAAAGTCACTTAATCTGCTAGAACTAAAATTCTAGACTATAAAACAGACTGAAAAATTAGGCTACCAAATGTCAAACAATACTACAATGCAGTAACCATCAAAATGATTTAATACCAGTTAAAAACTAGAGAGAGAAAATCAATGGAATAGATTAGGCTCATGGCACATGGAAGTAAACAAACTTCATAGATCAGTATCCGTAGATCTTGGGATAAGGATTTAATATTGAATAAAACCTGGGAAACTAGAAAGCAGTCCGGCAGAAATTGGGGTTAGACCAACACCTGTGGTATCTCTCTTCCACATACCTCAATAACCTCCAAATGTATGCATGACCTAGCTCTAAAAAAACACATTCAAGAACAAGAAAGAAATCACCTTTTGGACCTTAGGATAGAGAAAAGAATTTATGTCTATACAAGGCCACAGAAGATAAAATGGAAAATGCAGCAAAAATTAGAAGAGAAACAAGTAACCAGAAAAATAAATTATGAGAGGATTTTCTGATAAAGATCTCATATCCAAGATCAAAAGCCAGTCTCCAAAAGACAAATGGTCAAAGGATATTAAACAGGCAGTTTTCTTTTTTTTATTATGTTTTTTTCTCCAATTACATGTGGATAGAATTCTTGATAATCATTGTCACTTTGTGATCCATGCTCCCACTCTCCTTCCATTCCCAACCCTTTTCCTGAGACTGCAGTTTCATGATATAGGTTATATATATGTGCTATGAAGCAATCCACGTTTCCATGTTCATCATGTTGTTTAAAAAAGGCACATCACTTATACAAAAAAAAAACTCTTGAAGGAAATAAAGGAAAAAAAGGTATGCTTCAATCTAGATTCAAACTCTGTAGGTTCTTTCTAAGGCAATTGAATAGCCTTTTTTGTCTATAAAATATAGTCAATTTCTTTTTGAGGGATGTTGTTCAGTACTCACAAAATCTAGCTCCTCTAGGTTTCTGAGAACCTATGAACCTTTTGTTTTTTTAATTTAATACTGAATCATTAAAAAATTTTTCTACTATACTTTCCTTGCAATAAAATTAGCAAATAGCAAGCTGTATGTTGAATTCTGAAAGCTATTAGCAAGTTCATAGAATTTCTTTGCTTAGATTGTTTGGGTCAAAAGTTAAACAAACTACAATTATCTCCATATTGTTTACATAAAGTAAAAGAACTGAGAGGCAAGATGACCAAATATTTCTGTTAAAAAATTTTGTTTATCTCTCTTGGGTGTACAATAAAACCAACTCTATCAACTCTTATTTGGGTCTTTAAAGAGGGGCAGCTGGTGGCCCAATGGATAGAAGGTGGAGCCTGGAATCAGGAAGACCAGAGATCAAATTCAGACTCCAGCACTTATCAAAGCTGTGTGACCTTGGGTAAGTCACTTAAACTGCCTGCCTCAGTTTTCTCACCTGTAAATAGGGATAACAGTAGCACCTATCTCCCAGGATTGTTGTGAAGGACCAAATAAGAAAACAATTGCAAAGTGCTTAGCAGTGTATTTAGCACATTGTAGGTGCTACATAAATATCAGTTATCGTTGTTATTAAAAAAGCACCTATTAGCCATCTTCCCATTTAGATGTGAATTCTTGTGTCCCAGTTTCACTTATAATAAAAATGGTTCAGTTCCCCCTGAAAACAGACCCAATTTGTTGATCATATTGTTCAGTGATTTCATATTTAAAAAGCAGAAATCATTACTTTATATAAGATCATTTAAAAATTATGTCATTTTTGCCACCCTCTGTCCCCTTCTTTTTTCTTCTGCCATTATTATTGCTAAAGGGGAGCTACAGAGGACTAAGGCCTTTTTAAAATTTTTCTTTGTTTCATGGGCTGCTGTGATCATTATAATAGTAATAAGCCTCCGTATTTACTCAGATTGGTCCTCCCCAGTCTGTTGCCAAAATTATGCCTGAAACCCTCCTAGGTTGCAAAACTTTCCAAAAGAACCTGTCCACTTATAATAGCAATATTGTAATGATAATCAAGTATAAAAGACAACTTCTCTGATCAATATTTTTTAAATCTTTACCTTCCATCTTAGAATCAATACTGTGTATTGGTTTCAAGGCAAAAGAGTGGTAAGGGCTAGGCAATGGGGATTAAGTGACTTGTCCAGGGTCATACATAGCTGGGAAGTGTCTGAGGCCAGATTTGAACTCTTGTTTCTAGGCCTGGCTCTCAATCCACTGAGCCACCCAGTTAACCCCTCATGAAAACTCTAAAGGATCCATGATGAAATGCTATCCACCTCCAAAGAGAGAAACTGAGTACAAATAAAAGGATTTTTTTTCAACTTTTTTTTGCTAATGTGTAAATGTGTTTTGCATGATTTCATATGTATAGTGGGTGTTGTATTCTTTCCTATTCATTGGGTAGAAGGGGGTAGAGAGAGAATTTGTAACTGAAACTAAAAATAAAAAATCAAATTAAAAAATAAATAAAAAAGAACCTGTGCTCCTAAGACATAGCCTTTGACAACCCAGCATCACTATCTTGCCTCTAACAGGCACCAAAGCAGGACCTTCTTAAAGGTTACAAGAAAAAAGAGAAAAATGTGCACATAAAGAAAATAAGCAGAGAACAACATGGAACAAATCTTGGAGAAGATAAATCAAAGACAGAATTTAGAGGAGAACCAGGAAAGTTTTATGTCACAGAAACCAAAATAGATTTCAAGGAAGACTATACCAAAAATGAATATAAAAGTTACATTCATTATTTAGTTACAAAGAACATACCAAAGAGCCTGAAAGAAATAATCTTATGAAAAATAACAGGTCAAGAATACTAATAAGTTGCAGAATTGTTGCAAATACATAAGCGAAGAAAAGAGCAATGAAGTTGGCAAGAAGGACATAAGTCATCTTTAAGATGGCAGTGTCGATAGAGTGGCAGCGACTAGATCACAGAGGTTAAGATGAAAATTAATCAATAGCAAGCAGAGATAGAAGGGGTGGATATATTCAATAGGAGTACAGAGGAAGGGAGGAAGGAGAGAAATTAATATTAACTAGAAGGGAAAGCAGAATCAAGTGCATCTTTTTGGAGCACATCTAAATACATGTGAAAGTAGAAGGGAAGGAGCTTTGAGGAAGGTAATGTTAAAGAGATAAATTATAAGAGAAAAGGCCAAAAAGACCTAGTGAAGAATATGTTCAAATTACAGATGAAGGGGTAGATTTTAATAAGGAAGACAAGTCTCTTTAACATAACCATTCTGATCTATCAAATATTCCTTTACCAAGAATAACGCAAACCAGATGAGATTTCTTAGCCTCCCCAGAATGGTCAAGATTCATCCAGGACCTGAATTACCAGAGTCACTTGAAACTGAACTGGACTCTTGATAAAGAAAAGCAAGAGAGAGGAAGAAAGGTCTGTATCTACCTCCCCAAATCATATACTAATTTGGATTACTTTCTTAGAAACCTCATCAAGATCTAGGTATGAAGATATGACCCAAATTTATGGAGAAAATAATGCTTTTGATGTTACCTGAGAGATCCCCAGTGACAGAAGAAGTGCCAAAGAAATAGCCCCGAGGCAGGCGGACTCCAGGCACATCAATGCAGTCCCTCCATTCGTGTTTGCCATCAATGTCCAGCATAATCTAGAAAAACACAAAAGGATGAATGAAGGGTCCTGCTATGAAAAAACAACAACAACATAGAAAAAGGAGAGATATAGCCCACACTTACTTTCTCCAAAGCCAAACTGTCAGGGACGGGGACTCACCGTCAGGCGCCTTTTGACATAGCGAATCACCAGGAAAGTATCATGGTTGAGATTTCGAACCATAGCTGTGCAGCCACCCAATTCCGTGGGCCTCCCATCCCGCTCATGGTCATAGCTGAGGGAGCCATTGCTCACCATGGCTGAGACATATGGGAACACTCTCTAGAGAAACAATGGGGGAAAGAGCAGGCAACCATATTGGCACAGTTCTTTAAAGAGTACATGAAGACAACGTGTGCACAAAGACACCCAGAACAATGGGAAATGCACATAAAAGCAGCAGGAGCCATACAACCTCATAGCAAATAAGAAGGGCATCATCATAGTCAACCTCTACATTTCCATGCGTTAGGAAGGCAATCAAAGTACAGACATGAAAGGAAAGGTCACCCCACTGCATGACATTCATTTCAACTTGTCCCCGGTCTGGAATGGATTTGAACTGGTGGCAGAGAATTGCTCTGAATCTTCAGTCCTACTGGTGCCTCCCAATGGAAAAAAACACTTCAGACAACATTGCTTTGATACTTTATATGCTGCCAGAATGTGCCTTATGTTTCTATTTGTGTGATTTGTCTTCCTGACTTAACAAACTCCTTGAGGATAGGGATTGTGCTTTATGTCTCTTGGCATCTCCAGTCTACAAGTCTACTACAGTGGCCAGTATCCAAAAGTACCTGACAGTTGTCTGACCAGTTATTTATGGAAACTGTTCTCCTTTAAGATGATTCCTTCCAACTTTAATACTGGAGAATACAAAACAGGTTCAGGTCTAGAGATAGCACTACTAGTACTGGTATCTGGTATTGCTGAGTTATTACTGTTTGACAATATCTTATTAATGAAAACTCTCTGTTCTCCCAAACCCTTTTAAATCCTACTCAGAAATAATTCTACCCAGAAGACTTCCCCACAGGATGTTAAACACTGCCAGGTTCCTAACAAATGAGATGCATTCCCATCTATTCCAGTTTCTGACCTCAAAAAAAGTTGAGAAGATGCCATCGCTTAATGCCCAAATAATCCAACAAAGATTTCTATTAGCAATTCCTTGAATAAAGATGGATGGATGCACTCCAGAACAAGGCAAGTCTGGAGATGGAGAGAGGCAGGGATAATGAGATGGTTACAGGAACATAAAACATGCTATCTTTTATCTGATAAGCATCCCAGCTGGAGCTTGATGTCAAAAAGTCAACATGCAGGTTTGTGCCTCAAAACAAGGCCAAGGATTAGTGGCACCTGGTACACTAACACAAATTCTATACAAGACCAAATGTGGAAGAAACATTCATGAGGATGAGGGATGGGAATGATGGGTCAAGAATTGAGTACCTGGACTCCTGGAGAATATCTCCTCTTCTGGGCCTGGAGGGGTCCAGCAGTTATTACAAAAGAGAGGGCATAGAATAGGAGACAGGGTCAAAAAGAACTGGCCACTGAGGAAGCATGGTGAAATTATGGAGGATGAGTACCTTAACCTTAGCCCTCTTCCCCACAGGAGACTAAGGGATTCACCAACACATTCAGGGAGTATAAGAGAGTCTAGTCCCCTCTACTAAATCTTATAGGATCAGAAAGTCTGAAGCCTTTACCGAGATTGGAGTATTTCCACACTAAAGGAAAGAACTGAAGTTAAGCTGAATTATTCTGACACTGAAATGTTCTTTATTCTTTTCTTTATCCTACTGATTAGGTTCCAGTCCTAGTCTAGAACACAAGAATTCCATAAGAGTTTTTTAAAAAAACTGTTATCAGCAAATTAAATCCAAAGAGACAGCTCTTTACCCAATTGAGCCACAGGGGCTCAATTCTGATTACTATCATTCTGTCCTATACTACCTGCAGAAGGATGAAATTCAAGTTGAGAAAGCCATCATGGCAGATTTTAAAAAACTATCAAGTACCCAGCTTTGATTCAGAAAAACTGTCACATTTTTGTAACTATGTAGAAGAAACTGAATTGAAAACTTGGACTCATTCCAAGAATGATAGAGCAAGCAATAAAACTGGAACTAACTAGACAAGGGCAGAACTGGATTACTTAGAATTAGAGCATCTCATCCCCATGGTATACTAAATAAGTTGGGAGTCTCCAATGACTCATCCAGGATTAACAAGTGGGAGGATCACACCAACCATTACTGTGTGTAAGGTTGATCTAACATCTAAAATATCTAGTTCTAGAAAGTGGGTTCTATGATTATATGGTTGGGTCTGATCTACTCTAGCATTCTCATTACTTTATCTTAATCCATAATCGTAGAGTTAATATGAAGACTTCAAATGTTACCCAATTTACTGAAACTAGCTAAGAGGTCTGATATAAATAGGACACCACTGATCCCTTCCATGATACAGTTTGGATTTGTTGCTCTATCCAGTCTGATTTTAACCCCTGTTAATAGGATATAGGATCAAGCTGCATCTAAAAGCCCGTATGTGTAATTGTGTGCAGAAAGACAACTTGCATCAAAAGACTCACTGAGTGGCAGAGATATCAGACCTAAAGAAGCTCAGAAATCCAATGAAGTGTGGTAGAGTATTTAAAACCCATAAAACAGAGATCTTCTCAGGTCATTTAAACATGACAAAATTATCTCTAGACCTGATTCTTCTGCCTACTCTGACATGGATAGATCTTGTTGGGATTGCATTATTCCAAAAATTCCTTAAGTCAAACTTTAAGGATCCCTGTTACCCTCTACTGGAATTCAGAGAAAATCCAGAATGAGATATAGCAATTGGCACATATGAAGAAGTATGAAAACAAATAGTCACGCCTATGAAAGCAGGAGCATATTTCCATAGGGATAGAGGCCCTTTTAAGCAGAAATAATGATAGAAAGGATAAACAATCTGAAAGTAGATGCTGCTAAAGAGTCAAAGGATCAAGAGAATCATATAGCTGAAATGCAACAGTCTGCTGCTAGCACATATGAGTCGATATAGATCAATGCATACATTCATATGTCTGTGCACATATGATTGAGAATAATGAATATGTATGAGTATAGATATCAATATATAGATATAGTTAGAATGTATATCCAGAGGCATTGTTATCCTAGTTTTTCTTTTTTCTACAAAGAAATTATTACTCAAGTCATTGGATAAAGTCAAAGAGCAGAGTTTAAGTGTGCAGTGGAATATAGTAAAAAAAAAAATACTTATTAATTTCTTGATCTGTAAGAACTAAAAATAAATCCTAATTTAGGTCACAGTGATAGTCTGGAGTTTGGCAGGGCTAGTCAGCTTGGTTTATTAGGAGCCTTGAAAAGGGACTATTTTTTGTTTTGGTAATTTCTATAGAAATGTCACCTCTTTTCCCCATGAAACCCAATATATGCTAAAAATATGGAGAGCATTTCTTGAAATTAGCAGCATATGTTTATATTATAATATGAATAATCTACATAAAAACCAGTTAGATGTATACTTAGAAACACTGTTATCCATGGGTACTAGTGGGTCACTCATAATGTAACAATTAGAAATTTTTAGAGAAGAATTCCACAGCCTATCAAGGTTAAGTAATCATGATAACCAGTATGCCTGTGATCTATGACTTTGCTAATAAATGAAAATGAGAGGCATTCTCAACCTTATTATGGTATAAAGGTAGAAAATGAATGATTTTCATTTGAACATAACTCTGAAAAAAATAAAGTATTAGACTGGCTAAAGAAAATAATTATGATGGAATCCTTGACTCTGAACTCTTATGGAATGGGATGTGAGTTGGACACAGAAGAAAAAATTCATAAAGAAATTACCTCAAATGTATGTCTCAGAGAAGGTGACTGTAAGGTTATGACAAAGTGCTAAAAAAATGGTATTCTGGTTTGAAAACTTGGCAAAAAATTTTTTTAATTTAAATTATTGTAATTTAGATTTTTTTAATTTAAAAAAATTCAAGCACTAAAAATGAAATCAAAAGGAGCAAACTCAGGGGACAGTGATATAACTGGGGCAATTCCTCTATTCGATACAATGGAAAGCAATATGGAAAAATTAGCTTCATATTGAACAATTTTTTGCCATACTACAATAAACTCAAAATAGATACATAACCTAAATAGAAAAGGTCACATCGTTTTTTAAAAAGTAGAGAAGAATGAAAGGAGGAAAATTTTTAAATAAAGGTGATCATAAAAGAAAAAAATAGGAAATTTTGATTACATTAAATTAAAGAGCTTTTGTAGGAGTAAAGCCAATACAAATAAAATAGGAGAAACAGTTAACTGGGGGGAAAATCTGTGTAGCAAATATCTTTTTGATAAAGGTTTGATATTCTAGATAATTGGAAAATTAACTCAAATATATAAGATTATGATACAGTAATAAGCAATCTGGCTCAGCTCTCACCCAAATACTCCAGCAAACAATAAAGAACACCTGATGGGTCACCTGAGCAACAGGAGGAGGATTATACATTTTCTCTGATTGCTACAACCTTTTAAAATCTCTCCACAACAAGAATTTATCCTCCAAAATAGAGCAACTTCAGATGTCTCCGTGATCTAGGATACCCGGAAACCAAAAGAAGGGTTAAAAACCCCCCATGAAATAATGCTCACTGACCCCGAGTTTCCTGACCCCTCCCTACCTCTCATGCTATACCTGTAGTGAGGCTGCTCTAGCCGACCCAAGGACGTGATTTAAGCTTACAACAAAACCTATCCCACATCTTGTCCCCTCTCCCTCCTTCCAGAGCTGTGAGAACCCAGCTCCAAGCTGCAGAAGTCTGTCCAGGCCCGGAAGCACCAGCATACGAAGTTCTGAATTGTCAGTAGCCAGGCATATACCTCCTTAGCACTAATGTAGCAGTTCCCTGAACTGTTAGGACAGCCAGCTCCTACTAAAGCACCCAAAAACACTTGTACAGATTCAGTTACGAAGTACTCCTTAAAGAAATAAAGAATAAGGGGGCAGCTTGGTGGCTTAGTGGATTGAGAGTCAGGCCTAGAGATGGGAGGTCTAGCCACTTCCTAGCTGTGTGACCTTGGGCAAGTCACTTGACCCCCATTGCCTGGCCCTTACCATTCTTCTGCCTTGGAGCCAGTACACAGTATTGATTCCAAGATGGAAGGCAAGTGTTTAAAAAAAATGGATACATGACCTTAATATTAAAGATCATACTATTAAAAAAATCAGAAGAAAAACAGATGATCTACCTCACATCTAGAGGTAGATATATTCTTAACCAAACAAGAGAAAGGCAATAAGAAAAGATAAAATAGTTACCTTTGGTTACTTGAAACTGAAAAGCTTCTACACATACATTCATGCACTTGGGATAAGAAAGAAAATGTTTTACTAGGGAAAAATCTTTAATCAAATTTTTCTGATAAAGATTTGGTATCTAAGATATAGCAATAATTAGTAAATATATATGACTATTAGTCATTCCTCAATAAATAAGTGGTCAAAGTATGTGAAGAAACAATTCTCAAAAGAACTGCCACATTCATAACTACATGAAAGAATGTTCAAAATCACTATTAATAAAAAAAATGCACATCAACACAATCCTGAGGTTTCACTTCACACCCTACAAATTAGCACCAGAAAAAAAAAGACAAAAAATGGTAACAGATAATGCTGGAAGGGTTGTAGAAAAACAGGTACACTAATACACTACTGGCAGAGCTTTGAAACAGTGCAACCATTTTAGAAAGCAAAGTGAAATTATATAAATAAAGTGACTAACATGCCTATACCTTTTGAACCAGAGACTTGATTACTGAGTTTTACCCTAAGGAGGCCATCAATAAGGAAAGTTTTTATATACCAAAATATTTATAGCACCACCTTTTATGATAGCTAAAAATTAGAAACAAAGTAAATATCCATCAGTTGGGGAATGGCCAAATAAATTATGACACATAAATTTATACAGGCATATATGTATATGATGAATACTGAAAAAGCATGGAAAGATCTATGTAAACTGATGTAAAGCACAGTAAAAGAAAATGTACATATGCCAAAAAAAATTAAAAGTAAATGTAACAACATTATAAAGTTTAAGCAAGACTCAAGTAGAGAAAAATAAGGACACCTCCAGATCCACCCTTCATAGAAGTACAAAGTCAAAAGGCATTATAATTGCCATATTTTCAGACTTTTTCAACATATCAATCAGTTGTGTTGAATTTTTTTCCCTCTCTAAAATATACTTTCTGGTATATGTGATGGCTCTGAGGGGGAAAAGGAGGGATACTTGGGATAACTTTAATGATATAAGAAAGAGAAGATAGGGGACAGCTGGGCAGCTCAGTGGATTGAGAGCCAGGCCCAGAGATGGGAGGTCCTGGGTTCAAATCTAGCCTCAGACACTTCCCAGCTGTGTGACCCTGGGCAAGTCACTGAATCCCCATTGCCTAGCCCTTACTGCTCTTCTGTCTTGGAATCCAATACACAGGTAAAGGTTTAAAAAAAAAAAACAAACATAAAAGGTGACATTATAAACATGTTAAGAGGAGCAAAGAAGAAACTACCTTTCAGATTTATGGATAGGAAAAGAGTACAATGACCAAAGAAGATAAGAAAGAATCACAGAAGACAAAATGGACAGATTTAATTATAGAAAAAAGTTTTGTACAAACAAAACCAAAGCAACTAAAATTAAAAGAGAAACAGATAATTAAAGGGAAAAGATTTTGTAGGACATTTTTCTAAAGCATTTATATCTGAAATATATAAGGAGCTGATTGAAATTTTAAGAATAGCCATTCCTCAAGACATATTGTCCAATACAAAGTTTTCAAAGGAATACATCTAAGCTATTAATACCCAAATGAAAAAATGCTGCAAAATGCTAAAAATTGGTGAATGTAACAGCATATAATAACATAACTCTGTGATTGTACCTGACATCTATCATATAAGAAAAAATAAATACATAAAAGTTAGTTTTTATATAGTGCTTCAAAGTTTGCAAAGTGCTTCATAAACATTTCATTTTATCCCCACAACTTGGGAATTGGATCCAATTATTGTCCCCATTTTACAGATGAGGAACTTGAAGCAAACAGTAGCTAAATGACTTGCTCAGGGTTACACAGCTAGTAATTAATTTGAGGCTAGATTTGAATTCCTGACACCAGACACAACACCATATCCACTCTGCCACAAAAAAATAAATAAATAACAAGTACTGGGGGGGAGGAAGGGCAGTAGGAAAACAACATTATAAAGAAAAACAACTTTAAAAGACTTGAGAACTCTTATCAATGCAATGACCAACTATTGATTCAAGACTAATGATGAAACATGCTACTAATCTTCTGACAGAGGTGATGGAATCAAGATGCAGAATAAGACACATTTTCAGACACAGAGTGGGAATTTGTTTTGCTCGATTATGCATACTAGTTAAAAGGCTTTCTTTTCCTCCAAAGCAGGGGATTTGTTTGAGATAAAAGAGGAAGAAGATGGAGTAGCAAAAAACAAAGAGTATAAAAATATTTCAAGGTATATTTTTTTAAAGGAAGAAAAGAATAGGAAGACCAGGAAGAAGTATAGATAAGCAAGACAACTTTGACAACATCATGCTGAACTTATATATATAAATAAAAAGAAAGTTGTACATAAGAGATCTACAACTTTATATACAATCCTTATAACTCTATTTTTATATATGGAAATGCAAATATTTAAATTACAAATCAAAATTAAAAAGGATTTCCATATCTTTCCATCTATGCTGCAGCTGAACTTTTTTATGTGCTATCTCCCCCAATTAAAGTATATATTCCTTGAGAACAGAGGCTATCTTTGTCTTTTCTATCTGGAAATCTAGTACTTAGCATCATTTTGCAAATAGTAAGCATATGATAAACTGTTCTCTCTCTTTTTTTTTTACTTTCATTCATTCATCTGTCCCCAGCTTCTTGAAGACAGAGATGAAGTTAGATCCTATAAAGAGCTATATTTCTGTCTTTTCAATCAAACAAAGTCTCTTATCCTAATTACAACATTCATTCTCTAAAGTAATACTTTTTAGTTCACTGAAACTTTGAGTAAACTTCCCATTTCCATGTAAGAAACTGATGACCATCAACTGATGGCTTTGTGAATGAAAAATAAAGAGGACTGAGTCAAGTACTAATCAGTATTTATATAGCACTTTATGGTCCTGGTAATTTCCATGTGACCTATATAGCTAACAAATAACCCTTCTCATTGACAGAGAAATAAAGCTATTAAAGTTTGGGTGATTTGTCCCTATGCCAGAGACAGGCCTTAACTCCAGGCATGCAATGAGCCCTCAAGTAGCTTTCTTATACAAGTTTTTGATCACTATTATCTTCTTTGTACTATAACTCCAAAATCATAATACGAATAGCTGATATTTATGCAGCTTTTTAAATTTTGCAAAATGACTTGGCATATTATCTCATTTGATCTTCACAACCTTGGGAGGTAAGAGTTATTATTATCCTCACTTTACTTTGAGGATGGGAATTGGCTTTTCTCAGATATACTTGTGACTTGGAAACATATAAAATCAGAGAGCTAGTTTTGGAAGAGGGTCATCAGCTCAGATCATTTAGTCCAACTCCCTCACTTGAAAGATGAGGAAACTGAGGCTTAGAAAGATGAAGTGAGTTGCCCCTAGTTACCCAGCTAGGCAGCTGGGGATAAAATGTGAATTAAGTGCCAGGCCTAGAATTGGAAAGGCCTACGTTCAAATCCAGCCTCAGACACTTACTAGATCTATGACATGAGGGGCCAGTTGCTTAATCTCAATTTGCCTCAGTTTCCAAATATATAAAATGAGAATAATAATAGCACCTACCTCCCAGGGTTGTTGTGAAAATCAACTAAGATAGTAACCATAAAATGTATAACACAGTGCCTATAACATGGTAAGTATTATATAAATGTTAGTTATTATTATCATCTGAAGCAGAATTCAAACCCAGGTCTCCCCTATCTTCACTATACCACATTTCAGAGAAGAGAACAAGTCATGTGTTCTTAAAGAAGAGTCTCAATCCGGAACCTGGCCTGGGGCAGTGATAGGCTACTTCCCACCTGTCACTAATCTTCTGTACTTCTTTCTACTGTAAGGAAAACTCAGGTCACAAGAGTCTTGAAGTTCATTATATATCACCTATCTCTTCTCTGTGTCGGTTGACTTTAGATAAGTACACCTTGCCATGAACAGAACACATGGGTTTTTTGTTTGTTTTTGTTTTTTTGGTCATAAAAAATACTTTATGATCAATTTAAATTACCTTAATAAGCAGTATACCAAGACATGAATATAAATTCTAAGTTCAGATAGCAATTATCTACTCAACATCAGAAAGTATCATACAGTGGAAAAAACACAAATTCTAGACTCAAAGGGCATGCCTTCAAATCCCTTTTCTGATGATTAATAACTGAATTCCCTGACCCTCAGTTTCCTTATCTGTTAACTAAGGGACTGGACGAGATGATTCCTGAGGTCCCTTCTAGTTCTAGTCCTATGCAGCTTCCAGCAAATTAGCAGTATGTCTAAAAAAAAGTCAGTCTCAAAATCTCAAGGGGAGTGCTGACCCTGCAAAAGTAAAAATCAAATGGAGAAAAAAAGACCTGAGTAGTTACAAAATAATTCTCAAGCTAAAAAAAACAAACAACTAAGGAAAGAACTAGTAACTGTTATCTGGCCTGTTTGATATTGAAAATACTGATGACAACCTTGAAAAAAATTAGAGAAAAGTCAACTAAGTAGAAGGGAAATCCTGATAACTGACCATTAAAAGGACAAGATGCATAGTGATTTGACTCCCCATGAACTTGGATGGTTTTTTTTTTTTAAATAGCAATCCATCTCAGGCTGACATACTCAGACTCTGGACATCATATTTTAATGAAACTGACCTATTTCTTGCAACTACTTGAGCTATAAATTGCATTTCCCACTGCTGTGCCCTTGCACAGGCATCCCCCATAACCAGAATACACATCTTTCCCATCTCAACTTGTTAGAATCCTTTTCTTTCTCAAAGCTCAACTCAAAAGAGTTCCTAAGGAAATCTTTCCCCAAATTGTTCCTGCTCAAATTATTATGAATTTGCATGTACGCATACATACACGTAGTAATAGCCTCTCAGTAGAATATAAACTTCTTATAGGAAGGAACTGTATTTCATTTTGTCTTTGTACCACAAAATCCAACACATAATGCGTATTTACTGAATGCTTATTGAATTAAATTGAAATTCTACCTCTCAGAATCCTTTTTCACGGCTAACAACCCTTCTCATTGGTATATAAAATAACCTGACCCAATGATCCCCAAAATGGAGCATAAAAAGTCTACAACTTAACAGCAGATCATCCCACTGCTTTATAACCAAATAAGTCCAATACTAAGTTCTCCCTTTCCAATTTCTACAATGAGCTTTGGTCTTTACTGTCATCCCTACCTTCCTTTTTATATTATCTTCTTAGATAATCAATAAAAGAAATCAAATTACACTATATTTTTTGCCCCAATATCAGGTCCATATAGCAGATATGGACAAATCTATTGCCTGATACCATTTAAAGAGAGCTAAGGCAGGGCAACTGGGTGGCTCAGGGGACTGAGAGTCAGGCCCAGAGATGGGAAGTCCTGGGTTCAAATCTGGCCTCAGACACTTCTTAGCTATGTGACCCTGGAAAAGTTACTTAACCCCCATTGCCTAAACCTTACCACTCTTCTGCCTTAGAAACAATATAAGACAGAAGTGTTAAAAAAAAAAAGAGAGCTGAGAAAACCTGTAGAAAATTTTCTCATGTTATCATATCCTCAGGCAAAGAACTGCCAGGGTTATGTAGGTTTTCATATGGAAGATAAGAGTTGCTTCTCCACTTTGAGGATATGAAGATGAGGACAGAAGCAAAAGAGAAAAGATCATTCATGTTAGTTTATATCTGTGTGCGTGCATGCACTCATGAATACAAATGTGGATAAAGCATAGTTATTAATGAAAGATAAATAGGAGTTAATAAGAACTATGAAAAACAGTTCACATATGAAATGTGAACAATTGTGAATACAAGAGAACAAACCCCCAACTACAACCACTACACCTTCTCCTTTACAAAAAGTATATCTAAAGCTCAGCAGACTAAGCAAATAAGGTAATCATTCTCCATCCATTCATTTTCCCAAATCTTTGCCAATCAACTTTCCTAGGGATTAAGAATTGTGAAATCAGTAGCATCAATACACGTTTTGCCACTTGTCTTACCTCTTGCTGTTTTTCCTCATTGGGGTAAGTATCTACAAAAACTCCCAGTCCTACAAAGTTGTCCTTGCTCCCAAAGACAGGCCCTAAAAGAATGAAAAGACAAGAGATCAATCAAAATATGGTTATGAATGCTTTAAAGAATACCTCTCACTCTGGAGTGGGAAAAGGGAGCTGAAGTAAGCCTCATGCTTTACTTGGAGAGAAAAGCCAAGGAGCAAAAGAGAATGGGATCCTAACCTCATTTAATCCTACAGAAGTTCCCTAAGATATAACCCTTGTTGCTAAAGATCCCTAACTTCACAGACTTCTGCTTCAGAAACACTCAGGGAAGACTATTCCCCAAAGAAAGGAAGGTAAATTCCCAGTTCTAAATTGTGACAAAGTTTTTTTATTCTTAGAGGTTGAACCAAGTTAAGCCTATCCTCTTCTTGAAGAAGGGTCACATAAGCAACAATAGTTTAGATGGTTTAGATAACAATAGGCTAGTTTTTCCAATCTCCACAACCTCTCGGAATTCTCTAAGATAAAAATTATGCACAAAAGAATTATCAACTTCAGCTGTTTCCATGGACTAAAATGCCCAGAATCTAAAATGGGAAAAAAAATTCCCTCAAATCCAAGAACTGTCACTCAATCAGCACTCCTCCACTGCCTCTTGCTGGTAATGAGGCTGTACTAGCAGACCCAAGGACATGAAAGAGTCTTACATTAAAACCCATGCCTGCACCTTGTTTCACCCCCATCCTCTATCCCGGCTCCCTCTTTTTCCAGTGCTGTAGAGAACCTGGTTCTAGGCAACAGAAGTGGGCTCAAACCCTGGCAGTCATCTTGGCCACAACCCTTGAGGAAAAAAAACCTACTGGGGGCTGAAACTCAAAAGCATCAGTGCTACAAAACACTGAACTGTCAGTGCTGGTTTCAAAGGCTCTAAATTGATAGTACCAGTCAAAAAACTAAGGAATAGAAAGAGTAGGACACATCACTGGGATAGGACATGGTGTGTGTGAAGAACTATGCAGCACTCCACTAAGCCTGAGGAAAAGAGCACAACATCCAGTAAAAGTCAGTTCTGACCACCCAAAGATGAGTCAGGGCAGAAACCTAAGCAGATGAACCATGAATTGTTCCATGTTGGAGAAAGCTGAGATAATTTTAGGAAAACGCAATCAAAGGGGAGGAAATCAGAAAAAGAGTAATTAGGAAAATAAGTGGGGGTGGGATGGGTTTTGAGATTGCCAAAGATTTCAGGAAGAAGAAATCTCAAAGACCTTGCATATAAACAGAGAAATCCAGGGAAAACAGTACTAATAGAAGAATATCTAGTAAACAGGTCCAGGCATCTCTGAATAAATACTACAAAATGAAGGAAAATGATCCATCTTCTTAGAAACAGTAGGAACAATGGCTCTAGATCCACAAGAGGAAATCACTAATTTCCTTTCTGACTTAGTTTTGTTAAGATTATTCAGGGGTTAAAAAATTTTTTTTTAAAAAGCTAAGGGCAGCTGGGTAGCACAGTAGATTGAGAGCCAGGCCCAGAGATTGGAGGTCCAGGGTTCAAATCTGGCCTCAGACACTTTGCTAGCTATGAAAGTCACTTGACCCCCATTGCCTAGCCCTTACCACTCTTCTGCCTTGGAACCAATAATTAGTATTGATTTTAAGACAAAAGGTAAGGGTTTAAAAAAAAATAAAGCTTCTTCAGTATATGCGACTATTAGGATTGGGCTCTTCCCTCACCTTTCACCAAGCTATAACGTGAAAATCTGTACTTTCAGCAGTCAACATGCCGAGTGGCAGCAAAAATAAAACCTAGAAACTATTAATGAATAAGAAGTCTGGGGCAGCTAGGAAAGCTCAGTGGATAGAGAACCAGGCCTAGAGACAGGAGGTCCTGGGTTCATATCTGACCTCATACACTTGCTAGCTATGTGACCCTGGACAAATCATTTAACCCCCCAATGCCTAGCCCTTATCACTCTTCTATCTTAGAACCAATATATAGTATTGATTCTAAGATAGAAAGTAAGGGTTTATTTAAAAAAAAAAAAGGGAATTTGGAGATTAAGCCAAACTCATTTGTTTAGAAAGGATTTCAGACCCATTCTAAAGGTGAATAAACACAGATGCCAAAGTAACTCATATCCTGCAAAGAAGCTACCTTCTAAGCCTTCTGCAAAGATACAAATCTTTCCATACCCCATACAAAGAGACTCTAGACTAAGATACTGATACCTGGCTGCATCCGATCCTTTGTATACCAGATTGCAAAGCCATCCCCATTCAGATTTTTCTTTCCTTGTCCATGGATTTTGAAATGGACTTGTAGTTCCCAGTCTCTCAAATAGCAAGGCTGCAAAAGGAAAAGGATAAGAGTCAGGCTTTCAGTTCTCCAATAGCAAGCTACAGGTAGGGAAAATTAACAAGAAGTGAACACAATGACAACTAAACTCCCGAGAAACTAGGACCTGAGATCTAAGACTTGCTAAATTTGTTACAAGTGAAATCCTGTTACCTGTATATATATATAGCATTAATATGAGAAATCTGACTAGAGGCAAGTTCTCTCAGTCTCTATAACAGATATGCCTTGCTCCTTTCACTCTAGGTATAAAGTAGTCCTAGAAAAAGTACAATACTTGTCATCCACCTAAAGTGTCACCCACTAGACTATCTCCTGAATGGAAGCAGGAACTCAGAGCTAGGAGGCAGAAAAGCCATGCAACACCAATTTGCCATTCCGATGGTATGGTGCTGTAAAAGCAGCAACAGATTTGGCAAAAGGAACTACATTCAAATCCTACTCTGCTTCCTCATTAGTTATGGGACCTTCAACAAGCCACCTAACTCCACTGAGCTTCAGTTCCCCCCTCTCTAAAATAAGGGAGTTGAAGTAAGATCCCCTCCACTTATGGAAGGTCCCTTCTAACTTATGATCCTATAAAGCTATGACCCAGGAAAACATTTCAGGATATATTGCCTGGCCTGGTCATATTCATTCCACACATGCAAGACCTGCTGAATCAAGGCTGAATCAATAAAGTGAATTAAGATTACCATAAATTATTGATCCATTTGGCCTAAGCCAACCCAAATTTGCTCAGTCATCTAGCAAAAAGTCAAGAATTAGGACTCAATCCTAAATCCCCTGACTCCTCTACTTCAGTATTCTTTCTTCTGCATCATGCCATGCACTCCTAGACAAGTCATCCAACCTTGTGGGGCTTTAACTGTCTCATCTGTCAAAGGGAAATCCAACCTTCAGTATCCTCAACCTCAACTATCAAAGGAAAAACAGATAGCTCTTTGGAAGAGTTGTTGTTCGAAGAGTTGTTTTCAAAGAGGGCTATGATATCACAGGGTGATGTCTTAACTCATACATAAGTTGGATTTAAGTGAAGTAGAGCTGTACAAAATCATTGGCTTCACTCTCTCTTCTAGTCATCAAAGTCCAGTGACAAGACAAAAGTCAGGACGATATTGTAAATGATCTTGTCATGTTCAATGTCTGATCAAGCTCTAAGCACTCCACAGAGCCTGCTTCAGCCACATCATGGCTGTTAGAACAACAAATTGTTCTCATCTACCCATTCCACTGCGGGTAATCTTCACATGCTTAGGGTAGACATCCCCTTGCCTCACTCCAGGTTACCCTCAACTTGGTTTAGATCCAACCTGATTTAGCTGTCTTCCCAGACAGTTTTACAAGGATGTGACCACTTCCCATGCTTCAGCTTCTTGGAGTCACAGATGACAGCCAGGTGACAGTTAAGACACTAAAAATGAATGAGCTGAAGAATGAACATGGCTCAGTAAGCCCTCACACCAGAAGTGCTAGTTCTCCCTGAACTGGAGTCAGGAAGATTCATCTTCCTGAGTTTAAATCTGGCCTCAGACACTAGCTGTATGACCTTGGGCAAGTCTCTTACTTTTTTTTCCTCATCTGTAAAATGTTTCCTCATCTGTAAAATGAGCTGAAGAAGGAAATGGCAAAAAACCTCAGTATTTTTTATGGAAGAGTATGCATTATGGCACATTAGAGAGAATGCTAGGTTTGGAGAGGGCAGTTTCAAATCCAAGGTTTATATGACTACAGGTCAAGTCATTTAATCTCTCTCAGTCTATTTCTTCACCTAGAAAATGAAGGTGCTTTAGACAACATGACTTCTTAGGTCTATTCTAGCTCTATACCTACATAATCCTTTGAATAATTTTTTTTTTATCTCAAAGTAACTCCATTAATCTCTCTTTGTTCAAAAACTCTGAAGAACTCACATCTTCCTCTGTTGATCTTTATTTGGGAAAGCTAAAGGTTTACTTATTAAAAAAGAACCAAAAAAAGCTAAGTCAAGGAACACCTTGTCTCATGAAGTGATTTCAGGACTTACCAGATGGTATAAACAACTCTAACCAGATCTTGGTCCATTGCCAAGAGAAGTAAATTAAAGTTCCTAAAATTAAATATAGACATCATAAGGCATCTCTGCCTATTACATATTCCCTCTCTACTTCCTTCACCAAAGGAGCACCAGAAGAGAATATTATTGAACAACTTGTCTACACAAACAGAGCAAAGGAATTGAGTATTTTGGAGAAAAGAGATGTGACTATGAAGAAGGTATAACATATAAATAAGATATGATGTTTAAACAGGGACCCCTGAATCCTAACTGTACACCATAACACAAAAATATCTGCAAGCAGTAGAATAAAAGTATTTTCAATTGTAGGGTTCACTTAAAAGTAGGAATACAATCATTTTCTCTCAAAGTTCACAAAGGCTTATAGATTGTCTTGATACTCCAGGAAAAAATTCAAAGACAAGTTTGATTAGATGTATTAATTAGAAATCTTGTACTCTTGGACTCCATCTCCCAGAATTCTTTTTCATCTCCTAGCATCCCTTTCCCTTCTCCTCCACATAGTGTGTTCCCTTTGTATATAGTTTGGAGGCTAAGTGAGCTCTCTGTTTCTCTAGCCTTTATTTTCCTTTTTGCTTCAAGTTAATCTTAATAAATCTTATTAAAGATAATACTTGGAGTATTGGATATTAATTTTAAAATCTACACCAAGTATCCAGGTTATGAATGGAAATGGAACTTTAGAGGGAAACAGCAAAGGCAGACCAATCAAGTTCATCCCAGAAGATTTGAAAAAACAGGTTGCTCTCTGATTCTTATAATATACTAGGTCAATTTTTTTTTAATTTATATTTTTATTTTAATAACAAATTTTTACATAAGTTTTCCAAAGTTATATGATCCAAGTTGTCTTCCTCCCTTTTCTCCCTCCTCCTGGAGTTGACAAGCAATTCAAACTGGATTATACATGTATTATCATGTAAAACATATTTCTGTATTATTCATTTTTGTAAGTGAATAAACTTATAAAACCAAAACCCCAAATGTCTACTGAATATAGAATTCAATTCAAAACTACCATTTGATGAAATACTATGGTGCTATAAAGCATGATGAACAGGGTGATTTCTGAAAGAGCTAGATAGACCTACATGAACTAATGTAGAATGAAATAAGCAGAACCAGAAGAACATTATACCCAGTAAGTGAAATATTGTGAGACAATCAAATGTGATAGACTTTGCTACTAAAATCAATACAATGACCCAGGACAATTCTGAGAGACTTATGAAAAAGAATGTTACCCACTTCCAGAGAAAGAACAATTATAGTAAAAATGAAGATGAAAACATATGATTTATCACTTGTTTATTTGGGTATATGATTTGGCACTCTATCCACTGTGCCATTTTGCTGCCTTGTCTATTATGGTTTTTATTCTAACAATAAGCCCTGTGAAGCTAAAACAGGTATCATTAATCCAATCTGATAGAAAACTGAAGCATAGAGAAATAACTTCCCTAAGATCACATAGTAATTCAATGGCAAAATTAGAAGCAGAACCCAGGTCTCCTGTCTCCCAGACTTATCACATTGTCACTGGCTATACCTAAGAATAAGATAGGGAAAAAAAGTGGTTGAGAATTACCAAAATTTAAATTAATGGGACAGCTCTTAGATAAATGAACTCCCTCACCCCTCTGTCACTTTCCACAAGATTGGCCCAAATAGAAAAGGGACACATTGCAATTGCTCTACTTTGGGGAGACTTATTTCACAAGGTTCAGTATTTGTAACAGACATGAAAAAGGAAATTCTTAGCTTCACAGGAGTCCAAGAGAAAGTCTAAAAAATATTAAGAGTTATGCAGAGAAGCAAATTAGTCTTAAAGGATATGAAAGGATATTTGATACCAAAAGCTTCATTTTACACTGGTGTGATACAAATTGAAGCCATTTAGTACTTTAGCATTAAATAAGTAATAAATATGTCAAACCTGTTACTCTAACAGGTTTTACAAGATCAAAATAAAAAAGAGCTCAAGAAGGATTTAAATAATGTCACAAATGAAAAACCCATACTGGTCCAGTTGGGAAGAATGAAGGATGTTCAGAGTATTCTTCTAACCACATAAACAATGTCACACAATTGTTATTCTCCAGAAAAGGTTACTTGGAACTACTGTCAGAAATAAAACACTGGGCTGAATGGACTATAGGGCTGAGCCAGTGTATGACATTCGAAACTTTTCACATAGTGTATTTAATCACCAACAGTAGAAAAAAAGATTCTTACCACCCGGTTCCACAGGGCGCCCTGTTTGCTCTGCATATCTGGGGTAAGACGGATATACTGGGTCATGACCATGGCATTCCCCATCAGGGTCCACAATGAAGAACTGCTAGTACCCACACCTATTGGGAGGAAAGTAGAATTCTCATAAACCAACAACACTTTCTTTCTATTATATCAATTCCTTGCCTCCTCCTGTCTTATTTTTTCACTAACTTACCTCTGCATCAAATTCAAATCCCTCCTCAGACAATAGCTGTATGACCCTGGGCAAGTCACTGAAGCTCTCTCAACCTCATGTGAAAAAATGGAGATATCACCTACCTTTCAGTGCTATGAAGATCAAATGAAATAACATATGTCAAGAGCTTGGCTAACCTTAATGCACTATATAAATGCTAGCTTTGTCAATATAGTTATACTGAGAAGCAATAGTAAAGGCAGACAACAAAGGCTTCATTCATCCTAAAACTAGATTTTACATATATATATGAAAATGATTACTCCCTTTTATACACTCTACATTCCAGTCAATCTAGACTATTTGCTGTTCCCCAAACTTAGCCTTCCAGCTTCCTGACCAAGGCCTTTTAGAATCCTTATATTTCCTTTAAATTTGTTAATCTCTCTAGAGATTGGTGCTCTCTCTTCACATTATGTTTTATGTGTCTAAATATTGTATCCATTGTGTAGAATGTAGCCTCCATGAGGGAACTGCTTTTCATTTTTACCTGTTTAAAAACTGGTATCACAGTAGTTATCAACCTTTTTACCCTCTTAATGATTTGGCACCCCAAAGAGCTTTTGTTTAGGTGAGTTATAAATTACAACTTGGTATCATTATGAAAATAGTTTTGACCATATACATTCCCTGAAAAGGTCCAAGGGCCCTCCAGGGGTCCAAGGGTCACACACTTTGGGATCCAATGACACTAGTGGGATAGGATTAGACCTGTGATTTAATTGGTTTTTGGAAACTTCTAGTAGAGAAATACCCACCACCTCCAAAAGTAGACAATTATGCTGCAAATATGGTTTAGAGTTGTTTGAATTACACTAAGAGGTTAAAAATTTTCCCTAGGTTCACATAGTATCAAGTTAAGAATTTAATCTTGCTCTTTGTGACTACAAGACATCTCTCTCAGCACTGTCATATTAACTTTCATGCCTACCACAAGCTATGTGCTTAATAAATTGCTTGAAAAATAGGATGAATTGCACAATTTCAGACTTGAATCTCTGAAGCCATCTAGTCCAAGCCTCACATAAAAAAAAAAGAAAGAAATTCCACTACCAAACACCCAACAAGTAGAAATCCAGGCTTTGCTTGAACACCTTCTACCAGAGTTTATTTGCCTATAATTTATCCCCAATTCCCAAATTATAAACTCTCTAAAACTAGAGACTCTTGGGGATTTTTGTATCTCTGTGTCCCTTATACTCAGTATGTAAACAAATGTTTGTTACATAAATGAAACTCTCCCTTTCCTAATAATCATGGACTTTTCACTTGTTAGGTGGTGATAATAGAATTATAGACATAGAGCTGAAAAGGATTTCAGAAGCTATCAAGTCCAATCCACTCATTTCATAGATAAGAAAATTGTGAGCCAAGGAGGTTATAACTTGCTCAAGCTCTTTCTACTCCACTTTGTTTCCTGACTGGTTATGCTTAGTGATAAGTTTCTTTTGTCAGCCATCCACATATTCTCATCTGGCCTCCCTTGTCACCAAGAGCATTCTTTTATAAATACTGGAATCATACAGAATCACAGGTTTGGAGTTGTAGGAAGCTTAGAAGACAATCAGGGATTCTTAACCTGGATTTCAAGGTCTGTGATTTAGATGGCAAAATTATACAAACACATATACATAGATACACACACATACATACATACATGTACACATACACATACATATATGTATATAGACATACACATACATATATTTTTTTCACTAACCTCTAAATAAAATATAGCATCATTTCCTTCACTTATGAATTTTTAAAAAATTATTCTGAGAAGTGGTCCATAGGCTGCACCAGACATGGTCCTGGGTCCAAGACACCAAAAAAAAGATTAAGAAGCCCTGATCTAAACCAATCCTTTCACTTTAAGAGGTAAAATGAAGTAGTAGTATGGTAGTATTGGTAGTAAGTAAAAGTCAAAAATATGAACCCAGGTCCTCTTACTTTAAATACAATACTCTTCTCATTGTTTAGCTGGCTGTGTTGGAGAACTAAATAGTCTATACTCACTGAATAAGTCAAAGAAAAAAGTTAAAATCAACAAAACGTGTCTCCCATGGAGAAGACATTTTGCTAGCTACTAGGTGTACAAAGATGAAATGGGTAGCTTTGACTCATGAAGTATTTATAATCTTAAGAGTGAGAAAGATAAAGGACCACAGATGAGGAGCTAAAAGAAAATTTTAGGGTCACCTAGGCCAATCCCTCAATTAAGTCTATGTAATTTCAAAAGATCATATAGACAGATTCAGGATCCAATATTTCTAACTCTTGATCACTCTTTTCACTATAATCACATTATCTCCCTTCACATAAATAAAACCAAAGATAGTAGAAAAGAAGTGAGGCAATGTTCTGGGAAAGTAGGGGGAGGGAGAGTAATGAGGGGCATGTTCAGTTTATTTTTTGATCAAGTTTTTTTTCCCTTGCTCCCCACCTCATCACCCCTTTAAATGAAGGAAATAAAATAAAAACAAAACCTTTGTTAAATATGAAGCCAGGAAAATTCCCACATTGTTCATGTCTAAATGCATGTTTCATGCTATACCTTGAATCCATCACTGCTGTGAGAAAGTAACATGGGTTTAGAATCCTGGTTGGTTACTGTATTAATCAAAGATGTTAAATCTTCCCATTTATTTGGTTTAATAATACTATTGTTATTGTGTAAATTGTTCTCCTGGTTCTTCTTACTTTATTTTGTATCCTTTCATAGAAGTCTCCAGGTTTCACTGAATTAATTACTTTTCATCATTTCTTCTTATTTATTTTTTCTTAATAACCCTTGCTCTCTTAGAATCCATACTAAGCAGAAGAGTGGTAAAGGTTAGGCAATTGGGGTAAAGTGACTTGCCTAGGGTCACAAAACTAGGAAGTATCTGAGACCAGATATGAATCCAGGTCCACAGGACCCCAGAATTAGCTCTCTATCCACCTAGATGCCCCCTCCTTTTCCACAACCTTCACAAATTGAAATTTGTTCAACCATTCCCTAGTTGATGGGCACTACCTTAGTTTCCAGTTCTTTGCTACTATAAGAGGAGTTGGTATAAATTTTATGTACATATGGGTCCATTTTTTTTTCTTTTTTGAGATCTCTCTGGAGTATAAGCCTAATAAAGGAATCACTGAGTCAGAGGATAGGCTTAATTTATTGACATTTTGTTCAGAGTTCCAAAATGCTTTTCAGGAATAGCTTCTCCAATTCACAGCTTCAAAAACAGTGAACTAATGTACCTGTTTTCCCATAGCCCCTCCAATATTAGTTATTTCCCCTTTTTTGTCGATTTGATGGCTAGGAAGTAGAACCAGAGTTATTTGCGTTTGCATTTGGAGCTTTTTTTTGACAGCTTCCGTGAATTGCCTATTCAGCTTCTATGAATGGGAAAGTTTCTAACTAGCTTATTTGTCATTAAAAACTGAATCGAGCATTTGGGCTCATAGATCTGGTGCTAAAATGGACCCCAGAGGTCATCTTAATACATGCCCCTCCTTTTCTAAAAGAAGAAAAATGAGGCCCCAAGGGGTTCGATGCCTTGGCCAAGGTCACGCAGGGTAAGTAGCAGAGCTGGGATTTGAATCAAAGTCTCTTGACTCCATATCCAGGGATGCCATGTCACAAATAAGCTCCAAGGCATCTCTCTTTATTTGTCTCCGCAGCTGGCTCGAAACCCGGTAGAGACCAGGGGTCTGGCCCAGGGGTGAGCACTCCAAAAACCTGCACCAAGTTGAACTGACCGGGCCACCTCTGCTTCCTTGCCGGGCTCGGGCACAATATGGTCCTCCTGACCAGAACTGGGGGGTTGGGGGTTAGGGGTGGGATGAGGAGAGCCGCCCGCCCCTTGCATCGAGCTCCCTTGACCTCCGTTCAGTGACCTCTCCCGCGGGCCCGCCCTGCGTCCACACCGCCGCCCGCGCCTCCCCCAGCGCGGCCCCGGCCCCCTCACCCTGGTACGGCTTGGACAGCGAGTGCTCCCGCTTCAGGTACTCATCGGTTTGGTCCGCCCCGGCCGGTCTCAGCCCAGGCCCAGATCCCAGCAAGAGAAGCAGGAGCAAAGTGCCGAAACCCGCCCGGACAGGCCGAGTCCCCGGCCCCTGCCATAGCCACCGCCGGCCGGAGAATCTGGGAACCAGCGCCATCTTCCTCGTCGCCACCGCCTAGCCCAACACCCGCCCTCTCTCCCGGCCCATTGGCCCAAAGGGTCATCCGCCCCGCACTTTATTGGTTGTCAATGTGTCCCCGCCAGCACAGGTGAGCATCTCTCTGATTGGGTACCTTGGGCATCAGTTGCCCTGCCAACCCGAGGAAGGGAGTATGGTAGTACAAACAGATGGGCTAAATTTGCATTTTCGTGGAACTCGCAAAGTATGCTGGGGAATGAAGTCTTTTATTTGAAGTCTGTAGTAATTCATTACAGTTAGAGACAGAAGGGTATATTTTCTACCCCATCAAATCTCAAGGGTCCCTGTGAAGGGCTATCTAAGTATGCTTCAAAACTGCTTTTGCCTCTTTTGGGAAGGATGAGAGGAAACTGAAGTGAAAAGGATCTTTTTCATTGCCCCCACATATAACCTAGAATTTAAAAATTAGAACAAGAAATTGACTTTTTGTTGTTCAGTTGTTTTTTAAACAGTGTCTGACTCTCTGGCTCTTAGTGACCCCATTTGGGGTTTTCTTGGCAAAGATATTGGACTGGTTTGTCATTTCTTTCTTCAGCTCATTTTATAGATGAGGAAACTGAGGCAAACAAGGTTGAAGTGACTTGTCCTAGGGCACACAGAGAGTAAGTGACTAATGTCACATTTGAATTCAGGAAGATGAATCTTCCTGACTCCAAATGAGACACTATCCATGCCACATGGCTGCCAAGAAACTAGCAATTTTTTGTTGCTGAAATAAAACATATTTAAGGACTTTTACACTACTCATTCCCTAAAAAGTATGTGCCTGTGAGTGTGAGCCTATGATTACATCCTTGTAGTAAAACTCCCAATAAGAAAATTCCCTCCACTTTAAACCAAGCCAATTTGATGTCAAATCCTGACAAAATTGTAGTCTCTATTATTAAAAATAAAATTATTGAACATCTATAAAAGAAAGCAATATTTACAAAGAGCCAGAATGATTTCACCCAAAACAAGCTAAACTACTTTTCTTCCCCTAGTTCAGACCTTCACTGTCTTGCTTCAACTATCCCAAAAGCCTACAGGACTGTTTTACTAACTGTACATGTCACTGTCCTTTATCTGCTCAAGCTCCAGCATGCTTCCTATGGCCTCTAGGAGAAAATATAAATTCTTCTGTTTGGGACTTAAAGCCTTTCACAACATGGCCCCAATTTCACCCTTCCAGCATAATTATACATAACAGTGATTCATGGACTCTAAGATCCAAACTCACTTATTTTGACTCTTACATATGATATTCAATTTCTTGTCTCTGAGCCTTTTCATAGGCAATTTCCCATACCTAGAATGTGCTCCTTGCATATATATCCACCTCTTAGAATTACTAGCTTTCTTACTTTCGTTTAAGTTCAACCTAACTGCTTCATTTTACATGAAGCCTTTCTGTTCTCCCTCTGGTGTTAATGCCTCTTCTTCCAAATTACTTTGAATTTACTTTGTATCTATTTTTTACATATTTAGATTTTATATGTTGGTTCCTTTCACTAGACCATAAACTTCTCAAATTACGAGATTGTTTTGATTATGTCTTTGTATCCACAATGCCAAGCACAGTGCCTGCCTCGGAGTAGATACTTAATAAATAGTTGTTAATTGACTAAATAATTAATTCTCAGCATTTTGTCTAAGGTGATACCAGACTAATGTTATTTTATGAGATCAGAATATATGACCTAGATTTTATTAAAGTGTTTGATGAAATAGCTCATTATTCTATTTTTATTTATTAATTTAATTAATTCATTTAGAATATTTTTCCATGGTTCCATGATTCAGATTCTTTCCCTCCCCTCCTTCTTTCCACCTCCTTTAGTCAACAAGCAATTCCACAGGGTTTTACATGTATCATTGTTCAAAACCTATTTCCATATTATTACTATTTGCAATAGAGTGATCATTTAGAATCTACATCCCCAATCATATTCCCATCGACCCATGTGATCAAGCAGTTGTTTTTCTTCTGTGTTTTTGCTCCCACAGTTCTTTCCTCAGGATGTTGGATAGTGTTCTTTCTCATAAGACCCTCAGAATTATCCTGGATCATTGCATTGTTGCTAGTAGAGAAGTCCATTACATTCAATTGTGCCACAGTGTATCAATCTCTGTGTACAATGTTCTCCTGGTTCTGCTCCTTTTGCTCTGCATCAATTCCTGGAGGTCACTCCAGTTCACATGGAATTCCTTCAGTTCATTATTCCTTTGAGCATAATAGTATTCTATCACTAACAGATACCATAATTTGTTCAACCACTCCCCAGAGGGCATCCACTCATTTTCCAATTTTTTGCCACCACAAAGAGTGCAACTATAAATAAAACAAACAACAAACAAATATCAAACAAAATTCACAAAGGGAGATATCTAGAGGTCTCTAGAATTCTAGAAGTAATGAATTCCTTCTCTTTGGAAGTTTTTCATGCAAAAGCTAAAGGATCATTTGTCAAATATGTTGTAATGGGTATTCTTAGTGAGGCACAGCTGGATTAAAAAATGCCCCTGAGATTCTTTCTAATTCTGAATTTCTTTGACTTTACTCATGATCATTTGATTCTCTCTCTACAAGTCTCAATTGATGAGCTTTATCCACTCACCTCTTTTCTCACTGCTATTGCTATCACCAGTATCTTTTGTTTTGAAGGGCTTCCAGTCCTATGTCTTTGACAAACATTTGTCTAAAAGACAAGCATGAACTATAGGGCAAGCAGAGAATCTCAGAATATTAGAGCAAGCAAGATGGTTCTTTAAGTTTATCTAGTCCCATTTCTTCATTTTAAAGCCAAGACAACCAAAAATCTTTAAAATTAAGGAAAGGCAGTGTGCCACTTTAGTAATTATCCAGTGAAGGGGTGTAACCTGAGTTGTTCAATAGATGGCATTCTTCTTGAGCCATCAAGCCAGCAAGCACCTGGATTCCTCTGTAACACTTAGACTTATCTACCCCCTTACAACAGCCTTCTGCTTTCTTTTGGTGGTGCTGGTTGACTTCAGAATTCAATTAGGGAAAGACAAGGAATATTACCCAAAGTATCTTTTTAAGAAGAAATCTGTGATGGGTACATGACCGTAATCTTTAAAAGTACCAATTCTTAAGCTTTTTGGTCTTTTTTATACTCATAGGGGCCCCCAAAGAATTACATGGGTTATATCTATCAATATTTACTTAATTAGAAATTGAAACATGTTATCATTATTAAAATATGAAATTTATAAAAATTATTATAGAATAATTATAAATAATTATGGAAATAATGTTGACCTTACAGATCCCTCTGAAATGGTTTCAGGGCCTCCTGGGGTCCTTGAACCAAATTTTAAGTATTACTGTTCTAGAACACCTACCCCACCTCTGGCATCCTTTCACTTTCACAAGACAGAGATACTTAACCTCCTGTGACCACAAAATTTAGTTTTGTTTATATTCTAATTTAGAAACATTAAAAGGGGAAAGTATATACACCCCTACATAGAGTAATCCAACCTCTCCACCATGTCTCACGAAAACTTCTTGTTGGCCCACTGAGATCTCTGAGGTGCCAGGAGAACAGTAAAACTACATATATTCAGAAGTGTGCTGGTAAAAGTTTAACTACTGGCTAGGTGCTGGAGTGGGGAAATGTGCCCAGGAATATACTTTTAAGTTTAATCTGCATTTTCAACATTTTCTTAAGTGTAGGAGTCCTGATTTTATAGTTTGCCAATTTCCAAAATGCAAATGTTCACACTGAAAATTTAACAACTGGCTCTCCCAAGTCAGTTCAAACCATCTCTAGCATACTTCTTCCTATACCCTACACATCATAGAAAAGATTGTCATGCAAATGCTATTATGATTAGAGAATCAGGGATTGTAAATGAGAGAAAGCAATGAAAACACAGTATAAGATAAATGATAGAGAAAGGATGAGGAGGGTTTATATATCACTATGTATCGGGAACTGTGCTAAGAGCTTTTTACAATAATCTCATTTGATCTTTATAACAACCCTGCAAGATAGGTGCTTATTATTATCCCCATATTAAAGTTGGGGAAACTAAGGCAAGCAAAGGTTTAATTATTTGGCCAGGTTCACACAGCTAATAAGAATCTGAGACTAGGACCATTTCCAATGTGCCACCAGCTGAAAGACAGAGATAGAGAGACAGAAAGAGTGGGGAAGAGAAAGAGGACAGGGAAAGAAAAAGAAGAGTCAGGACAAGAAAGACAGACAGACAGGGAAAGGAGAGAGGGTCCTCAAGGACCTTACATTCTAATGGAGGAAGAAAACACTCAAAACACTTTCCTCCTATTTAAGCTAATGAGACATTCAATAGCTGCCACTCCCAACCATTCTGGCCTCCCACTGCACCAATTATCTTGGTATCTGTGTGCTTCCAGTTCAGGGGAATGCTGGCTATTGTCTTGGCTCTTCCTTTTCTTGCTCTGCTCATTAGCAGATTGGACATCAGGCCTTTATGGTTTTGGCTGTGGTAGCCAATAGTCCTAATCTTAAGGTCAGAGTACAATTGCAATGACTGCCCATCTCCATGCCCTCCTCCATGATTAGAACATTTGAACCTCAAGGGCAAATGAAGAAGAGGCCCCCGGGGCCTGTATGACCTGGTAGAGATCTCATAATTTCCCTTGCTCTCACATGACTTCTTTTCCATTTCAAGAGTGTGCTTCAGTCAGTTTTACTTCCTACTCCTAAAGAAGATTGGGGCAGTTTGACATCTCATATAATTGTCTCACAGATTCTCTCTTCTTCTGTAAGCAAACTTCTGGAATCTTTTGGTCTAGCAACAAAATGAAAAGATGATAAAAGCACTATCTACATAGGAATTTAGTAAATATATCATTGAATAAATATTTTTAAGCCAGCCCAATCTGAAACAGCAGGGTCCTTCTAAAAAAGTTCTTTAAGAAAAAGACAGAACTGTTCCTTCTACTCAAACCCAAGGGAAGAAAACTAGGTTCAGACTCAGTAGTAGGTATGTTGGAATCAGCTCATTGTGGATACAGAGACAGACAGAGAGGCAGAGAGGAGGGGAAAGATTTAACAACAGTTACCTTTTCAGCATTACAGCGCCCAGACAGTTTGCGCATTTTACAATGTGAGTCCTCTTAGAGATCCATCTTATTTGCAAACATTCCAGTCCTGCCTGGACAACAAGCTGTCTGCCAAGGGACCACTCACTGGAAGTTCAACGGAGAAATGGAACCAGTTCAGAGACGCAGTGAAGGAAACATCAAAGGCAGTCCTAGGCCCAAAATAACACAACCACCAGGACTGGTTCGACAAGAACAACACTGCTATTGAAGACCTATTGAGCAAGAAGAACAAAGCCTTTATGGAGTGGCAAAATAACCCAAACTCTGCTCCTAAAAAGGACAGATTCAAGTCTCTCCAAGCCACGGCGCATTGTGAGATCAGGAAGTTGCAAGACCGATGGTAGGGAAAAAAGGCAGAAGAAATCCAGCGGTTTGCTGATATGGAAAACTACAAACAATTTTTCAGTGCCCTCAAGACTGTCTATGGACCATCAAAACCCACCACCACTCCCTTGCTATCCTCTGACGGTGACACTCTCATAAAAGATAAAAAAGGCATCAGCAATAGGTGGAAAGAACACTTCAGTCAGCTTCTCAACCAACCCTCTTCAGTCGACCAAAGCGCCCTTGACCAGATCCCCCAAAACCACTCCATTGAACAACTTGATGTCCCTCCTTCAATAGAGGAAGTCCAAAAAGCCATTAAACAAATGAGTGCAGGCAAGGCACCCAGTAAAGATTGGATCCCAACCGAGGTGTACAAGGCCATAAATGGAAAGACACTCCAGGCATTCCACATAGTGCTGACCAGCATATGGGAAGAGGAAGACATGCCCCCAGAACTCAGAGATGCCTCCATTGTAGACCTATACAAGAACAAAGGCTCACGAGCAGCCTGTGACAACTACAGAGGTATCTTACTACTCTCCACTGCCGGAAAGATCCTCGCCTGTGTTATACTCAACAGACTCCTGTCATCTGTTTCAGAGCAGAACCTGCCTGAATCACAATGTGGCTTCCCACCAGATCGCAGCACCATCGACATGGTCTTCACGGTGAGGCAAATGCAGGAAAAATGCCTTGAGCAGAACCTGAGTCTCTACATTGTCTTCATAGACCTATCAAAGGCATTCGACACAGTGAACAGGGACACATTGTGGGTGATCCTCAGCAAGCTCGGTTGCCCAGCAAAATTTGTCAAACTGATCCAGCTCTTTCATGTCGACATGACAGGGGAAGTCCTATCTGGTGGAGAGACTTCCAATCGCTTCAACATCTCCAATGACGTGAAGCAAGGCTGTGTCCTCGCTCCGGTACTATTCAACCTATTTTTCACCCAAATATTACGACAAGCTGTGATGGATCTAGACCTGGGCATCTACATCAAATACCGACTGGATGGCTCACTATTTGACCTTCTCCGCCTGACTGTAGAAACAAAGACAACAGAGAGACTCATCCTGGAAGCTCTCTTTGCAGATGACTGTGCTCTCATGGCCCACCAAGAAAATCATATCCAAACCATTGTGGACAGGTTCTCTACCGCAACAAAACTGTTTGGCCTGACCATTAGCCTCAGCAAAACAGAGGTGCTGTTCCAACCTGCACCAGGGAGGCCAACTAACCAGCTGTGCATTACAATCGACAGCACGCAACTTTCTAACGTCAACACCTTCAAGTACCTGGGCAGCACCATCGCCAACGACGGGTCCCTAGACCACGAGATTAATGCCAGGATCCAAAAGGCCAGCCAGGCACTCGGGCAGCTGCACTCCAAAGTCCTCCAACACAGAGGTGTAAGCGCTGTGACAAAGCTCAAAGTGTATAACGCAGTGGTCCTCAGCTCGCTCCTGTACAGTTGCGAGACATGGACACTGTACCGGAAGCACATGAAACAGCTGGAGCAATTCCACCAACGCTCCCTCTGGTCAATCATGAGGATCCGATGGCAGGACCGAATCACCAACTAGGAAGTCCTCAACAGAGCCAACTCCACCAGCATTGAAGTAATGGTCCCCAAAACCCAGCTACGATGGTCTGAACATGTCATCCACATGGACCCACAGCGAATACCAAGACAGGTATTCTATGGTGAACTGTCAGCTGGACTCAGGAAACAAGGCCGACCAAAGAAAAGATTCAAGGATTAGCTAAAGTCCAACTTGAAGTGGGCTGGCATTAGCAACTAGAACTCTCTGCCTCTGACAGAAGCAGCTGGCGAACCCACATTCACCATGCTGCCACCACCTTTGAAGATGAGCGACGTCGATGTCTTGCCGCTGCGCATGAACGCCGACATCAGGCCACAACCCCACCTCCCCTAACCACTGGAGTCCCATGCCCCATGTGCCACAAACTCTGCTCCTCAGCCTTTGGACTCCAAAGCCACATGAGGGTACACCGTAGATGAAACTGCACAAAGACAATAGTCATTCTCGATCACCAAGAGACTACTATACATACATACATTTATTTATACCTAGGAAATTGGTAAACTATTGTGAGGAATGAGAAATTAGTGTGATATCTTAAACAGTACTATAAAGCAGTGGTCATCAAAACAATATGGTACTGGCTAAGAGACAGAAGGGAGGATCAATGGGCTAGACTTGGAGAAAATGTCCTCACCAAGAGAGTGAACAATAAACCCAAAGATCCCAGATTTTGGACAAAAACCCACTATTTGACAAAAACTGCTCGGAAAATTGGAAAATGATATGGGAACTCCATTGCAAATATTAATAGTATGGAAATAGGACTTGATCAATGATACATGTAAAACCCAGCTGAATTGCTCATTGGCTACAGGAAGTGGGAGAGAGGAGGGAAGGGAAAGAATACAAATCATGTAACCATGGAAAAATATTATAAATTAAATAAATAAATAAATTTTTTTAATTAAAATAAAAAACATGGGAAAGATTAGATTTAGATCAACATCTCACACTATATGCCAAGATAAATTCAGAATGGCTAAATGACTTAAATATAAAGAAGGAAACTATGAGTAAATTAGGTGAACATAGAATAATATACCTGTCAGATCTATGGGAAAGGAAAGAATTTAAGAACAAGCAAAAGATAGAGAATATTACAAAATGTAAAATAAATAATTTTGATTACATTAAATTAAAAAGGTTTTATACAAACAAAACCAATGCAACCAAAATTAGAAGGGAAGCAACAAATTGGGAAAACATATTTATAACAAAAACCTGACAAAGTTCTAATTTCTCAAATCTATAAGGAGCTAAATCAATTGTACAAAAGATCAAGCCATTCCCCAATTGATAAATGGGCAAAGGACATGAATAGGCAGTTTTCAGATAAAGAAACCAAAACTATCAATAAGCACATGAAAATGTGTTCTAAATCTCTCATAATTAGAAAAATGCAAATCAAAACAATCCTGAGGTACCACCAGACACCTAGCAAACTGGTGAATATGACAGCAAAGAAAAGTAATAAATGTTGGAGGGGATGTGGCAAAATTGGGGACATTAATGCATTGCTGGTAGAGTTGTGAATTGATCCAACCATTGTGGAGGGCAGAAGAATTGATTGATCACATGGTTTGGTGGGGATATGATTGGGAATGTTGACTTTAAATGGTCTCTGTATTACAAATAGTAGTAATATGGAAATAGATTTTGAACAATGATACATGTTGGCTACAGGAAGGGGGAAAAGGGGAGGGAGGGAAAGAACATGAATCATGTAACCATGGACAAATATTCTAAATTAATTAAATTTTTTTAAAACTTCTAAAAAAAGAAATTAGAGTGTTATTCTCAAGTTATTAATTATTAAAATCTCAAGGTAATACTAAGTTAGTAAAGCTGATTCTTCCTGCCCCACCTCTTCCATTTCTTCCTTCAAGATACTACCCCCAGGGGGGCAGCTGGGTGGCTCAGTGGATTGAGAGCCAAGCCTAGAGACAGGAGGTCCCAGGTTCAAATTTGACCTCAGACACTTCCCAGCTGTGTGACCCTGGGCAAGTCACTTGACCCCCATTGCCTAGCCCTTACCACTCTTCTGCCTTGGAGCCAATACACAGTGTTGACTCTAAGATGGAAGGTAAGGGTTTAAAAAAAAAAAAAAGATACCACCCCCCCCATTCTTACCAGGGCTTTCCAGCTTTAAGTGTGTCTGGAAATTGCCCTAGGCAGGAGTCTCTGGCGGATGATTTTAAATCCTGAAGTACCCCAGATCAAATCTTGTGCCAATCTTGAGTATCCTTTTGTTTCATAAGTCTCTCCAATTGTGTAAGCTTCTTCCTGGAGGTCAGGCCCATTGGCTGGGCTGATCCTCTCATCAACCCCAGCCAAATAAGCCAGTCCCAAACCCTTTTCTTTGTATCTTTCTCCAGCTTCCAGCTCATTTCTTTAAAAATGTTAAAATGCTTGAATGTACCCACCCACAATAAAGCCATTCTCCAATTTCTTAAAGATGTTAATTAGTTTGAATGTGTCTATTGTAAAGTCATCATAAAATTATTAAGCATTCTGTCTCTAACCATAGTAAAAATGTTATAATCCCTTAAGGATTGTATCAGAATTCTCCTATAAAGAAGATATTTTTCTGTGAATTTTGGGGTGGTCATCTTAGGTTAATGACTTGAAGCAGTGCCCCCCATTTCTCTCTCTCTCTCAATAAAGCAATGTTTTAAGTGATGATTTTCCCTGTTCATATTTTTTTTTGTAATGGTTAAAGTAAATGTATTTTGAAATTTTCAAGTTCCCCTTAATTTCCACTTCACACACTATAAAGCAGTAGGAAACTTGTTGGGTTCTCAGTGGATAGAGAGAGCAACTGGGTCTAGAATCAGGAAGACGTAGGTTTAAATGTGCCCTCAGACATTTACTGGCTGTGTGAGCTTGAACAAATTAACCTCCTTTGCCTCTGTCTCCTCATCTGTAAAGTAAGCTGGAGAAGGAAATGGCAAACTACTCCAGGATCTTTGTCAAGAAAATCCCAAATAGGGAAGTAAGAATGGAGCAATTGAACAACACAACTGACTATCTACTACATAAAGAGCTTGTATTTTATTATCTTTTTTCATTATGTTGTGGGGTGCAGAGGTGAACCTCTGGGGTTCGGAAAGGATACTTTTTGTAAGAATGCAAGACTCGGAAACTTAGCTTAAAATTAAAAAGAGAAACATATATTGATAATGTTGAATCTGGCCAGGAGGGCAGCGTAGGTGGAAGCCTGCCTCCTAGGGGGAACAGCTGCTCCACGGGAGGACATCCATTCTGGGGATTTTATACTCTCTACAACAGTGAGGGAGTGACTCTGGAGCAAGGGGCTGGGGGAAGGTTTACCAGAGGGCATGGGGTGGTTCTCTTGATAAATGAATGAGGTGTATCTCCTGGTCCATCTCAAATCAATGAGGCAATCTTCCAGGTCCGGTGTTTCAGGGTTGGGAGTCACGAGGGCTCAAGGGAGCAGAGGAATTTCCCTGATAATAGTTTGCCTGAGTTTCTGAGGGGTACAATGCTCGTGCAAATATAGTATTCATTTAATAAATATAACATTTAAAATGTTTATAATTGGGCTTTTTAAAGGAGTGGTTCGTTTGGGTTTCTTTAAGTACAGTCTGAAGGAAAAGCACAGTAGGAGGAGACTCCTCAACTGAGGTAACCACAACTATGGGAAGCCAAGCTCTTGGAGCCATTAGGCCATAAATAAACAAAAGACACTCATTTACCTGGTGGCAGCTTACCCTAATTGCTGCTCAAGAGACTAAGGGTTAATAAGCAGCCTCTCAAGTACTCTCCTCAGTCACCTAAACCTATAAAGTGAAATGAAACCCTACAGAGACAAGTTTATAATATCTCTCAGATTCATCACTTCTTCCTCTATTGCTAGGCTTGTTTTGAACCTTCCATTATCTCTCAACTATTTAACAAGCATTTATTAAGCATCTTCTGTGTGCCTAGCCCTAGCACTTAGCATTCTGTTAAGCACAGAAAAGACAAAGAAAGGGAAAGACTAAACTACTCCCCAGAGAGACACAATAGGCAAACAACAATGAACTAACAAGATAGAGACAGAATTTTGGGGAAATAACCACAAAGAGTAGGCAATAGCAGTAAGGAGAACAGGGAAAGTTTCTTGTAGAAAGCAAGACTTTAGCTAGATTTAAAGTAAGCCATGGAAGCTAGGAAGTAGAGATGAGGAGGGAGAGAGTTCCAGGCTTGAAGACCAGCCAATGAAAATGACTAGAATCTGGAGATGGAACATCAAGAAATCCCTACAAGGACCTAAGATATTAGAAAGCAAGAAAGGAAAAGGAACAGCTAAATGGCCTAGTAAATAGAGTAAGGCCTTCACTCTAGAGGAGCTGAATTCAAATCTAGCCTCAGACACTTCCTAGAGGTGTGACCCTGGGCAAATAATTTAACCCAATTGCCCAGCCCTTAATGCTCCTCTGCCTTGGAGCCAATACTTGTAATCCATTCTAAAATAGAAGGTAAGGGTTTAGGGAAAGAGAGACAGAGTCAAAGGGGGGGGGAGGGGGGAGGAAGAGGAAGGAACTGTGTTATTGGCAAAAGTCCTCAAACAATAAATTGTAAGACATCTTTGTTAATCTGGAAAACTTAACTGGAAGCTCTCCAATCTAGGTAGATGACAAAAGGAAACATTTCTGCCCTCAAACTGCTTCTGTTGTATTGAGGAAGACAACACAAACACTATAAATATAAATATGTACAAAACCTATGCAAAATAAACCAAGGCAATTTAAAAATGGGAGACATTAACAACTGGGATGGACTGATGGCTGAAGTCATGATGGGCTTCAAAAACCAGTGATTTTTTTTTTAAACCCTTACCTTCTGTCTTAGAATCAATACCAAGTATCAGTTCCAAGGCAGAAGAGCAGTAAGGGATAGGCAAACATGGTTAAATGAATTACCCAGGATCACACAGCTTGGGAAGGGTCTGAGGTCAAATTTGAACCCAGGTCCTCCCATCTCCAAGCTTGGTTCTCTATCCACTCTAGTAGGTGCTGTGAATATCAAAACTATTCCACCCTAATCAGACCATTCTTTAGAAGATGTGATTTAGCTATTTCCTGATCAGTAACAATAGAGATACTTGGAATAACAGAATCAGGTCTTGGAAACTACATTTCTCCTCCCTTCTTAGTTTAACAAGATTAGGAAGGTTTGCATTAAACTCAAGATTTGATTATCTGAGAAAATGGCCTTCAACAGACATGTGCAAAAAAAGGACAGACCTCTGGGCTGTCCTAAGTCAAGCTTGAGCCACCATTGGCATGTGTGAGACACAGGAAGTAAGGTAGAGAACAGCCTCTGGAGTTCTCATGACTTCCTGTGGAGAGGGCTAGAGTTTAGTTCGATCCTGAAGCTTGAGCTTGGAGGAGCCCTGCAGACAGCTTTCTTTAAGCTGGTCATGTGAATGATAAGAACTGACCCCTTTCTCTGCCTTGGCTTTCCAAGGCCTTAACACCCACTTTGGCTCAGCCTGAGTCAGAGTGGTTCTGAGTTAAACGCCTTTCCTTCTCTCCCTATCTCTCTCTCCCTCTAATATTTTCTTTCTCCTGTTGTAATTAAATCACCATAAAAATTTGGCAGCTGACTTGGGTATTTTATTATTTGGGATTTCCCTTGGCGACCATTTAAATTTAGATTTTTTTCAGTTTCAACCATAATATTCACCCTTTACAGTGCTTAATAGATTCTAACTGACTAATCCTGGAGGTGTTAGGGAGACTGAAGTTCATTTAAAAGAAAGCTGACGTGAGCAAATCTGTACTCTCCAATTCATCCTTTGAATAGGTGCCAAATTTTATTACAATACAAATGTATCTATGATCTAATTGATATGGGTATTCCCTCTGTGGCTGCATTAAAGATCTTTTCATTCCATCTGGGCTGAATAATATTTCTAGATTCAAAAAACCTTCCAGACTTTTCCCTATTTGAAGGGTGTAGAAAGCCAAAGAATTAAGGGCAGAAACCTCTGTAACATCTATTGAATATGCACTTTTAACACTCTAGTTCAGGCCCTCATCACCTAATGCCTTGATTATTGCAACACCCTGGGTCTGCCTGCCTCAAATCTCTCTCTACTCTAATCCATTCTTCAATGAGCCACTTAAGTGATTTCCCTAAAATTCAGGTCCCAGCATGTCACCTCCACCACCCTAAGCACCACCACTCAATAAACTCCAGTGGCTTTCTATTGCCACCAAGAGCAAATACAAAATTCTGTTAGAGAAACAGCAATATCATATGATGAAAAACTCCGAATGACTTAGCTCAGCAATATAATAATATCCAAGACAAATCCCAAAGAACTCATGTTGAAAAATGCTATCTGCCCCCAGAGAAAAAACTGATGAGTCTAAATGCAGACAAAAGCATACTCTTTTTTACTATATTGTTTTTGATTCATAATTTCCTCCACAAAATGACCAATATGGAAATGTTTTCCATTATTGTACATGTATAACCTATATCAGATTGCTTATCATCTCAGAGGAGGAGGCAGGGGAGGGAAGGAGGAAGAGAATTCAGAACTCAAAATTTTTAAAAATGAATGCTTAAAATTGTTTTCACATGTAATTGGGGAAAAATATTTTTTAAAAATCTGTTTGGCATTGAATGCCCTTCATAACCTGACCTCTTCCACTCTTTCCAGTCTTCTTAAATATTATTCTCCAATTTGTACTAGGCTATCCAGTGACAATGGCCTCTTGGCTGTTCCAGGTACAACAACACACTCCATCTCTTGGCTTCCAGCATTCTGGCTATCTCCCATACCTAGAATGCTCTAACTTCTTTATTGGGACTACTGACCTCCCTGACTTCTGTTAAATCCAAACTAAAATCCCCCCTTCTACCATAAATCTTCCCTAATCCTTTTAATTCCAGTGCTTTCCCTCTTTTAATTATTTCCTAATTGTGGGGTGTATAGCTTGCTTTGTCTGTATTTGTTTGTTGTCTCCTCCATTAGATTATGAGCTCCTTGAGGACAGGAACGATCTTTTGTCTCTTTCTGAATCCCCAGTGCTAGACACAGTGCCTGGACCATAGCAGGCATTTAATAAACAAATATTGATTGATTGAAACCAAACTTTTAACAAAAAATACCTGTGTTCTCCCTAAAATCCTGTACTTCTCTATTTCCAGAAGAGATTATGCTTCATCTCACCTAAGGACTTTGCCCTCTTCAACATTCAGAAAGGATTAAGATATTGATGGGAAGGAAGAAACCCTTTGATTACTCAAAAAGAACACTTATGGGGAATGATCCAGGAAAAAACATTTTAGTGATACAGTAAGGATATTGTTCTGGAATGTGAGTCCCAAAACTCTGTTTTTAATATATTATAACCTTTTTTTCTGGTTCAAGATTCTTTATAAATATTACTTCATATCCTCTTAGGTGAGAGACATTTCCAAAAGCATGGGGTGCCTGTGCCAGTTTGGTCATATTTGTAAACTGGAAATAATTGTATATTAGATCGATTCAATAAAAGTTTCTTGAAAACTTGTGCATAAAACACAGAGCACAATACATTCCAGTGGTGGCAAACCTATGGCACACATGAAAAAAAGGGTATGCAGAACTCACTGTGTAGGCATACCTGCAGTCACTCACTAGAGTTTATTACTAGAAAGCCAGAGGAACTTAGAGCAGAGTTGCTCCCCTTCCCTACTCCATGTGGCTGAGGACATTCCTCACTTCCCTTGCCCCTCTGCTCAGCAACCCAATGGGAACCCTTCCTCCCTCCCCTGTCTGGGGTAAAAAGGGTTCCTGGGGGTGAGGGGGGTAAGGGAAACATGGCACTCAGACTAGGGGTGGGATGGGATGAGGGTGGAATGGGACCCAATACTCTGTCTCTAAAAGGTTCACCATCACTGTTATATTCTCTCTGACCTTTAACCTCGGCCTCTCAATTTCATCCCATGGGGTTTACCCAATGTATTTAAAGTATTTTCCTCCAATTCAACCAGGACAGTTCTTTCTTTTCTTTCTCTCTCTTCTACATCACATGTACATACACACACACAACACACACACAGGAAAGTACATCCTATGCTTATCCATATTTTTCATATTCAAATTTCATATATTCATAAACTTTGAGGTTTTATTTTCCCAAAACAACCTATTGTCATTCCATCTCTTCCTCTGCTTTGCAATTCCAAACACTTTTCTTCATCCAGCCCATGACTTCTTCTACCCATTGGTCCAATTCATGCCTAGGCACTTACTCCCTGGGTGTGACCTTAAGGAAGTTACTTCACCTCTCCAGGACTCTACTTTCTCATTTATAAAATAAGGGGATGGAATGTGGTCATTATAATAGTCAAAAAGGAGAAAAGGAAATTACAGACATGAATATTGATGTAAAAAGATTGTGTTTTTTTTTTAATTTGTAAAATATTTACAAAGAAACTACAGGAAGACATCACAAAGATTACACACCATGGCCAGGCTGGATTTAGAATAGAAATGTGAAGCTGGTTCAGTATTAGGAAAATTATAAACACAATTGACCACATTATAACAAGAATGAGAAGTGGAACTAGAAGAATTCTAAGTCTAAATCCCTGCATAATAAATAGAACTAAACCTGAAATCAGGAAGACTTGAGTTTAAAATCAACCTCAGACATTTCCTAGCAGTTTAACCCCCAGCAAATCACTACCTCAGCCTGCCTCAGTTTTCTCAACTTAAAATGGTAATAATTATGGTACCTGCATGACCCTGGGCAAGTCACTTAACCTCAATTGCCTTTATACTCTTCTGGCTTGGAATCAATATTTAGTATTGCCAACTTTGTTTATGGAACTTCCAAGTTTGCTCCTGTACCTAGGGAACTTGTCTTAAGGGAAGTCCCAGGCTGACCTTATCTCAGAATGAACAATAAACCTTAAAGTACCCAATGATCTCAGCTTAGGTATAGAATTAGTAGATATAATCAAACCTTAAGTATCTTTTTTTGTCTTAGAATTATCCCTTTGTATCAGAATCCTCTCCCAGGTAGTCCAGCCCTTGGCTGGAATCATCCTTTCCTTGTATCCATTGTAAAACCTATCAATTGAACCTGCCTGTTCTATATTCCCCAAAAGTGCATATAAGACCCCCAAGTTCTTCAGCTCTTTCGAAAAATCTCCTTTCCTTTCAAGGTGCCTTTTCCCAGAGACATTGCTGCTAGTCCCTGAGCTTTGGTTCTGTGTAGTATCTGGAACTTGACTGTGTAATGGATAATCTGAGCATAATCTTCCTTGTCCTGATTAAAGACTTGTTCTTTAGGTGTGGGATGAAATTCCGTGTGTAATTCTCAGAGTAGTATTTGAATTATAACCCCAGTTTTCAAGAAAACTGTCCCTCTCCCATAGAATTTTTAATTTTCCTGACCTAATTTCAAAAACCTTGAGAAGAGTTTATCTGTAGCCTGGGAAACATGCCTGCTCTAGGATGGGGGGTTAAGATAAGCTGAAAGAAGAAAGCACAAGGTATTTCAAGTGTATCTTTACTGTCCCAGGCTGAAAATCCCATGATAGTCATGGATTTTTTTTTTTATCATGGGGGTTTTTAGGGGTATGTAATGTTGAAAATCACATGTTCAAGATTTGAAACGTCATAGCATCCCCCACCCCTCTAGGATTGGATAGAGGGAAGGAGAATCTTGCATCAGGATTATTATAAAAATCTGTGATTGTACATAGGAGAGAGGACATTTATTTTTACCCCAAGAAGGCAGCTTGAGTGGGCAGAATACCTTTTCTTCCCTTCCCCTCACCCTTTTCCCTCTTCCCCTCTGTCTGCTGTTTTCTCCAAATAAAGCAGCATCTTCTCTGCCAGCATCTTATCTAAGTCTCCTGTCTGATCATTAGAGTGATTTCTGGGGTTGCAAGCTCCTCCCAAATTCTACTCCGCACATTTCTAACTACTTTAAGATAGAAAGTACAGGTTTTTTAAAATAATAATAATGGCATCTATTTTCTAGAGTTGTTATGAGGATCAAATGAGATAATATTTGTAAAGTACTTAGTGCAGTTTCTCATAAATGTTTGGTCCCTTTTTTCCCCCTTTCCTTCCCCCAAGAAGGGATACCTTTGGGGTAAAATAGAAACTCCTCTTTTTGATGCTTTAAAACCTTTCAATCTCTCTGTCCAGGTTAATGACTTATTACTTCCTCTCATGTACTATAAATTGTGATCAAAATGGCCTCCTTGTAGTTTCTCATATCAGACATTCCATTTCCTATCATCATACCTTTGTATAGACTGTTCCTTATCCCTGGAATACTTTTCCTTCCTCACTTCCATCTCTACCAACTCTTGGCTTCATACAAGTCTTAACTTACATCACTTCCTACAGGAGGCCTTTCCTGACTCCACACCCCAAATTTACTGTGTGTATCTATTTTGTAAATATAGCAGGGGATGAATTAGAGCCTATCCCATGGTGCATTGGTCCATAGGAATCTTAGCTTAAGTAGGTGGAGGAGGTGTAGCTCATGGGAAATTAGTATATTGAGAAATTAAGAGGTACTTCCTGCAGCATCTATAATATTTCTAAATGAAGATGACCTCCAATAGCAGAATGAGCCCAAACCCTAGACTGGTTTGCCAGGAAACAGGCCCAGGCCCTCATCTCTTCACAGCTGGACTATTACCTCCTGTCAAAAGTCTTTCCTCACTGTATCCTCTACTCAGGTGTCAAAGGGATCATACTAAAATAAAAGCATTGATCATATCACCACCACCACTCAATAAACTCTTGTGGCTTCCTATCACTTCTAGAATCAAATATAAAATTCACTCCCATGATGAACTAAGAAACCAAACTACAGAGAATTAAGAAAAGAGTAAAAGAAGAGAAAATAGCAACTTCTACTGTAGAAGCTATTCTTGAGGAATTTGGCCACAGAACTGAATAGAGATATGGAATGGTGGCTATTGGAAATGGATGGATCAAAAGAGGGTTATTTGAGGATGAGGGAGACAACCTGGGAATGTCTATAGGCAGCAGAAAAGCAGCCATAGATTACAAGATAGTGGAATGATCCAGGCAACAATCTGCTGGAGAAAACAGGATAGAATGAGATCACTTAGGTGTATAGATGGTTTCCCCTTGTCTAGTTGCTCTGACAATGAGGAACCAAAGGAAAGGAATATTCAGGAACTCACTAAATGTCTCACAAATTGAGTGTTCAAAATGTCAACTTCATAGAAAAGTTTGGTTGCTGAATCAGGTTTTAAGTCTTTGTCAATGTACATTTTTGAGTCACTTGTGTTTGATTGCCTTTTATACTTCCCTTTGGGGAGACTTAAAACATGAGTTAAACCTAAACTTTTTAAAAATTTATTTTTTTCAGTTACATGTAGAAACAACTTTCGACAATTGTTTTTCTGACATTTTACAATTCAGATTCTTTCCTGTCTTCTCTCCCCTGCCTCCCTGAGGCAGCAAATAGTCTGATATAGTATATACCAGTGTTTTCATGCAATACATATTTCCACATTCCCTATGTCATGGCTGAAGACACCTATCATATATAATAAAAAACTGATGAAGGAAATAAAGTGAAGGATGACGTGCTTTGATCTGCAGTCGGATTCTAACAGTTCCTTCTTTGGCTGTGGTTAGCAGTTCTTTTTTTTATCATGAGTCCTTTGGGGTTATCTTTGAATCCTGTTTTGCTAATAGTTTAGTCCTCCACAATTGATCTTTTTAATATTTGTTACTTTATATACTATTCTCCTGGTTCTGCTCACTTCATCAATTTTGATACAACTTTGAATCAATTCAGATAAATCTTTCCAGGTTTTTCTGAGCTCATTTCTTTTGACACAATAGTTTTTCATTACAACCACATACCACAACTTGTTTAGACATTCCCTGATTGATGGACACCCCTTAGTTTCCAAGTCTTTGTCACTACAGCTGCTAAAAATATTTTGTGCAGGTGGGTCCTTTCTGGTGTACTTCTGATCTCTTTGGGTTAAAAACCCAGTAGCAGTATGGCTGGGTCAAAGGGAAGACACAGTTTTATGATCCTTTGGTAGTGGTTGCATATGCTCTCAAAAATGGTTATATCAGTTCACAGATTCACCAACCAGGCATTTGTGTCATTTGGAGTTTCTTGGCAAAGATACTGAATTGGTTTGCCATTTCCTTCTCCAGCTCATTTTACAGATGAGGAAACTGAGGCAAATAGAGTTAAGTGATTTGTCCAGGTTCACAAAACTAGTAAGTATCTAAGGCTGAATTAGAACTCATATCTTCCTGACCCCAGGCTGGGTGCTCTGTCCACTGTATCATCTCGCTGCCCATGTACATATGTATGCACATATAAATAGATATATACATATATGTGTATAGAATATATATTTGAATATATCATATGCATTTATGTATAAGTGTACATATTGTTTTGCCCCCCAGTAAAGTATAAGCTTTTCAAGGACAGGGACTGCTTTAATTTTTGTGCTTATCTCCCTAGTTACCTGAAACAGTAAGTACTTAATGTTTATGGTTATTTAATTGAAGTTACTTCTGAAGATAATTGGAGTCCAAACAGAGTAAAATCTCATTCTAGCCTAAAAGAGGTAAATTCCCCCAAGAGGATACATCTTTTCCCCCATAATAAAGTTAGGGTTTTCCTTTCTTTTAATTGAAGTCTCTGACAAGAAAATGATTCCTCTCCAACCTGAGGCTTACTGCTGTTGCTTCCCCATTTTGAACAATTAGAGCATCTATGATATCAGTCACCTTCCTGGAAACTTGGAAGAGAGACTCCAAAATGCCTGGGATGACTTGAGTTGAAATTTGAGCCAAAGGACCATTCTCTCTAATTCCATTCCTCCTGTTGAGAAATATACACACACATACACACACTCTCAAATGACCTCATGCAGGTCATTCTCCTCCTTCGACCTATGAAATCATAACCAGCTCTGCCTCCCTCTGACGACTTAATAACAAGGGTGAAATCTATAAATATTTAGGATTATATCCTCCCAGCCAATAAACAGGTCACTTTACTTCATCATGGTCTCATCCTTCTAGCCACCAAATATATACCAAGAATCCTATCCAGCCCTCAGGCCTATAAGGCTAATGGTATTTCTACAGGAACTGTGTCCAACTGAACAGAGAATGTATGACCTTAATTAATCTCAGATGGCTACAAACATATGGGGACATCCTGCCCAAACAACCACTCCCAGGTTTGAGGTGCCCAGAGGTTTAACAGGAACTGAGAAACCACTATGGAATGGTGTATGGAATTACCACATCATAGATACAAAATAAGAATCAGTATCATATAAAGTGGAGAATGCTGGAATGGGTTCCCTGGTTCTTATTGTAGATCTCTTTCCATATTTCTATATGGGTTTGAAACCTTCTCCCTAACAGTCTCAGTTTCTTCTATAAAATGAGGGGCATTAGACAACTTCTAATATCTCTTCCTGAGCTAATATTTAGGATTCTTATGATGGTTATTAGTCAATGCCCTTCACTGGCATTCTTGATATGACACATTAAGGTCTACAGAGTACTTTACACATGCTCTTACTTGTTCCTTGTAATAACCCCATGAAATAAGTGCTATAGTTAATATTATCCTCTTTTTTATAGATGAGGAAACTGAGACCAAAAGATAGTGACTTGTCTGGAATCATAGATCTTGTTAGGTATCTGTAGCATGATCCTATTCCAGGTCTTTCTGTTTCCTGGTCCAGCATTCTATCTGGAATGCCATTTTTATTTCTTTTTTTTTTAATTTGGAAAATTTAATTTAATTAATTACTTTAGAATATTTTTCCATGGTTACATGATTCATGTTCCCATCCCTCCCACCAACCCCCTCCCATAGCCAATGGGCAATTCCACTGGGTTTTACATATGTCATTGATCAAGATCTATTTCCATATTATTGATATTTGTATTAGGGTGGTCATTTAGAGTCTACATCCCCAGGCATATCCCCATCAACCCATGTAATCAAGCAGTTGTTTTTCTTCTGTGTTTCTGTTCCCACAGTTCTTTCTCTGGATGTGGAGTGTGTTCTTTCTCATAAGTCCCCTAGAATTGTCCTGGGTCATTGCACTGCTGCTAGTAGAGGAGTCCATCACATTAGATTGTACCACAGTGTATCAGTCTCTGTGTTCAATGTTCTCCTGGTTCTGCTCCTTTCACTCTGCATCAATTCCAGTTCACATGGAAATCCTCCAGTTCATTATTCCTTTGAGCACAAAAGTATAGAATGCCATTTTCTTGAGGCTGACATTCAATGCTCAGCTAATTTCATTAAAGATGATTATAGATTCTTAAACATTCCAAGAATGGACTATTTAGAAATAAGACATATGTCTACTACCTGTGAGTTTAAGATCAATTATTAAAATATTGCCAAAACATTTCCAGAAGAAATGAACAATCAATATTCTTGGAGACTGGATTATTTTACAAGCAAAGGAAAGGGCCCCATTTCTGAAATGTTTGCTTGGTGGTCTAGGATATTTAGTTATCTCCAGGGATTCTATCTCTTGACATTTTATAGGAGATTCTCCCCTAACCCCATAAAAGTGTTACTAAATCTGGGCTTGAAGAAGTTAACTGATCATAGGTTTTTATAGGTTGATGCTTTACCTGTGTGACTGAGTTTAAAAGGGGAGCCCCTGATGAATTTAAGCCCCCCCAATGACCTTGACAAAAGTACAGGTCCTGAATCTTGGTCAGAAGGAGACCCCCTATGGAGGGAAACCTGTGCCATAGCTCCTTGCAAAGAACAAACTACTCTGATTGGTCCCAGTGATTAGCGTTGCCTCCAAGAATCTGAATCATGAATAATGGGTATCATATTGCTTGCCCTCTTAGTGGGTGAGGGAGAGGCTGGAGGGAGAGAAAGAATTTGGACCTCAAAATTAAAAAATAAATGTTAAAATGTTTTTAATTTAAAGAAATTGGTGAATGAGGGTCAGGGGGAGACAGATTCCCATCAAAAGAGATTTCTTTTTCCCATTAAGAGGAAGGTGTGATACAGCTTGGCCCTTTTTTCTTCTTGAGTGTGTTTTCTTTCTCCTGGACTTCCAGAACGGTTCATTGAAGTAAGAGGAGAAAGGAATGTAATAGTCCCTTTCTAGGCCCAAGGAACAGAAACTGGCCATTTGCCAGAGAAGCACAGGGTCAGCAGCCTGTGGTTGCCCAGGCAAATCTGAAAGGGGAGTGCCTGGATCTCCTGACTGCTTTCTGCTTTTTTATTTTCTTTTTTGAGTCCAAGTCAGAGAAGAGAAAACTTAAGAAAGGATGTTTCCCACCTGGGAAATTATGGATAATCCTGAATTCCAGCATTCTGGAGTTTGGAAACCTCCCAGAGGTAGGAAATCTCCCAAAAGGTGCTTCTTAGAGGATTCCCTACAAATAAAAGATTAGTGCCCAGGATGTGGGAGGGGCCAGAAAACTATGGCCCAGACAGACCTCCATATTTCAGTGAGTTGTTTTATGGTGTGGGTCTAAGGTGAATGAGGAGTAATTTGTTTATCATTCACACAAAATAGCTGTACTATGGTGGGTGGGAAGAAATCTAATATGCTATTTGGGTGAACTTTGTTGAATCCTTTAGATCTTAAGCATTTTTCTGTGGTGGAAGAAATAAAGGCTACACAATATGTAATCCCTATACTGCATTCATTCAGTCCTGTCTGAGTCTTCATGTTCCCATCTGGGGTTTTGTTGGCAGATACTGAAGTGGTTTGCCATTTCCTTTTCTAACTCATTTTATAGATGAGGAAACGGAGGCAAGCAAGGTTAGGTAACTTGTCTGGGATCACATAGCTAGTAAGTATCTGAGGCTGAATTTGACCTCCGGTCTTCCTGACTCCAGGACTGGCCCTCTATCCACTGTAGCACCTATCTGCCCAATCCCTGTATTGTACAGAGTACTTATTCGGGGAGAGGAACGTGTTACAAAAGTTTTGGAAAACTTAGTCATGAGCAATAGCTAACCTTTATTCAGATTTTACTTTTTCATTAATTAATTTTTTTTTACTGTATTTCAGTGTTATTCTGGCATGTGAACATTGAGTCACAGAAAGAACTGACCATTTGTTGTCAGGAGTCCAGGATTTACCCTGTGTATAAATGGAGATTTTGAACCCAAGACTTCAATCCCTAGAAGTCCTTGGTATTTCCCAGAATTCCCTATAATCTCACCTGAGTCTCCAGGTAGGCAAGATCACAATTGGTATTTAACTGGCAGTAATGCCTACCACGCTCTTCTCTGCCATTGCATTGCAATGATGTAGCAAGTAAGCTAATGGCAACCACTATAAAATAATTGTTACACCTGGGCCAAATGAACCCAGAGATTTTGTGTGGGCTTTGGGCAGTATCTGTGCCTAGGGTTGGTAAGCAGCCATTATTTAATTGGCTTGATCTATATTCTATCACAAAAATCATAGGTGGATCCTACATTATTATCATTAGTTTTTTTTTCTTTTGATGTCGGTAATTCCATTTGTGATTTCATTTCTTGTGGACAAGTCAAACCCAAGTAAAAAAAAACCCAAAACATCAGAAATAGATCCCATGAGTAGAAATACAGAAGAAAAACATATGATTGATTACATAGTTTGATGGATATATGACTGGGGTTTTGGCTTAAGAAAAACACTATTACAAATATAAATAATATGGAAATGGGTTTTGAACAATGACATATGCTCTTGGAGGGAGGAGGGAAGAGGAGAGGGAAAGAACATGAATCTTGTAATCATGGGAAATATTCTAAATATTTTTTTAAGTTAAAAAAAAAGAAAGAAATCCTACAAGGAGTTCCATCTTCCCTTGTCTCTCCCTTTTCTACCCCAAAAGAGAAATTAGAGGTTTCATAATAGCTGACATTTATGTATCATCTCAAGGTTCCCAAGTACTTTTATGCTCACAGTGATGAAAATTATAAATGCTTATTGGTGGAGTTATGAACTGATCCAACCATGCTGGAAGGCATTTTGAAACTATGCCGAAAGGACTATAAAATTCTGCATACCCTTTGATCCTGTAATTCCACTCCTGGGTCTGTATCTCAAAGAATTAATTAAAAAAAGGGGGAAAGGATCTACTTGTACAGAAATATTTATAGTAACTCTTTTTGTAGCATTAAAGAATTGGAAATTGAAGGGATGCCCATCAGTTGGGGAATAGCTAAACAAGTTGTGATACATATTGGTAATGGAATACCATTGTGCTATAAGGAACGATAAGCAAAATGATTTGAGAAAAAGCTGAAAAGATCTTCAGAAACTGATGCAGAGCAAAATAAGCAGAGCTGGGAGAACATTGTACACAGTAACAGCATTATTGGATGATGATTAACTGTGAAAACTTGACTACTCTCAGCAATGCAATGATCTGGGACATTCTTGAAAGACTTATGATGGGAAATGCTTTCCACCTCCAAAGAAAGAACGGTAGGAGTTGTCTTTCACATCTGTGTATTTATGGTTTTATTTGGAGATTTTGGTTATGTATGAATATTCTTTTACAACAGTGACCAATATAGAAGTATGGTTCACATGACAATAAAAATAAAATTTTTTAAAAGATTCAAATTCTTTTCATTCACAAATTATTTCTTCCCATTTTAACTCATGTTCTTCCTGATCTCTGTACAACATGCTTTCGCCTCATTGCCCTTCAGAAGTCGGCCACTTCAAAATCAAGCCAGTGTTTGCATGTGAGTCTCTTGGGCATCCCATATTACTGTGCTTTTCTTTGTGTATTTCCTAAAATGACATCTTGTTATATTACTTACTGTTGGGCAAGCCAACTCCAGTTGACAGAGGGTGAAATCAGAGCAGTATCTCAGTATTCCCTTTATCACTGGGTCAGGCAAGGAAGGAGATTTGGAGGGTCAAATGGAACAGCAAAAAAGCTTATGGATTAGAGAAGAGAAGAAGAAAAGGTCATTTATTCAGTAAGCAGACAGTTTCCAGACTCTTTTCTCTTCTCTGGATCAGAATGTTCAGAGTTCAACAATGGGAAGAATCCCAAATTAGCAAACATTAGGTGAAGTAAGGAGTTATGGGTGTAGTGAGGCCTCAGGCAATACGGAGTAAGAACTAAGGAATTTATGAATGAAAAGTCCTTTAGGTGGAGTAATCCAGTTAATGTTTGAGTTGGCAAATACTTTAGTTCATTTCTAAGGCTCTAGAATTGGAAGGGGTGACTGAGGCCATCTTATACCACAATGTCAATTTATAGATGGAGAAACTGAAGGCCAAGGAGGTTAATTGATTTGACGGAGCTCACACAGGCAGTGGGGGCAGCTAGGGGGTGAAATGGATAGACCCACAGATCTGGAATCAGAAAGCCCAGAATTCAAATCCAGTCTCATGTCTATGGACAAACCACTTAACTCTGTTGGCCTCAGTTTCTTCACCAGTAAAAATGACCTGGAGAAGAAAATGTCAAAGCACTCTAGTATTTTCGCCAAGAAAACCCCTAAATGGAGTCACAAAGGGTCAGACACAATTAAAACAAGTGAGCAACAACCACAGGGAGTGTCAGAAACAGAATTGTTCTTTCCACCGTACTCCACTACCTTCTCCTGATCAATTCAATTAAAAAAAAAAAAGATTTTGGGGGGGAGATAGCAAACTAGCACAGTGCATAGATTACCAGGTCTGAAGAAGGGAGGTCTTGAATTCAAATTTGACCTTAGACACTTCCTAGCTGTGGGACTTTGGGCAAGTCTCTTGTCCCTAATTGCCTAGCCCTTGCTCTTCTGTCTTAGAATTGTTACTAAGACAAAAGAAAGGACCTTTTTTTTTAAAGGTTTTTTCCTTCTCAGTCATTTCCCAATGACTTCTCTTCTGTCACTAAGTACAGCTTTGGAACACAAACCTATCTGCCAGCCTGAATTAAACCCCAAACTACCAGAGTAGTAATAAAAAAGGGTCTTCATTAGAGGGCAAATAGATTATATTCTGGGGTCCCACAGCACCTGAGCACTGAGGTAGCCAAAAGGGACCCAGGGAACTTGATTAAAATACATTTGGAAGGTTCAACCCAAAGAAAGGGGTTGCCTAAATTGTTTTACTTAATAACCAAAAAGTCCAAAGACTGGACTAGACTGCCAGTGGCTTTGTGGGTGGGCATGGGGAGGTGGTATGATCCATCCTGTCAACTAGAAAAAAACACTATTTGACTATTAAATAGTCAAAAATCACTTTAATCAAGGGAAAAGGGGTTAGCGCTACTAATACGACAACAGAGCTGCTTTCCAAGACTGCTCAGAGTCAAGACGCCCTGGTCACCAGCCCCTGGGAGTGCCACCGACTCAGGATGGACTCTGGGGAACAAAAGAATTTGGGGAACCTATATACTACTCTAGATGACCTGGGGGCTTGGAGTGAGAGGGACAGTTGATTGACTTTACAATGGTGAGAAAGGAAAATGAGGAGTTACAGACAGGAATAATAGTGAGGGGCTGATGCCCTACAAAGGACACAAAAGGGAAAGACCAGACCCAGGGCTGGACCACCTTGGTCATGGACCTTAGCCTAGGGGGAGAAACCAGGGACAAAAGGGATGTTTAATATTGGATGGGAATAGCTGTTCCCACCCAAACTACCTGGAAGTTCACTGTCTGGTGAAGAGAGACCTTCCCTCATGGGGAAACCTCTCCTGTGACAACGTCAAAACCTGGGGTTTCTACCCTCAAACTAAATAAACTGGGGATCTCTATATTTCCATGTTGACAATCCTAAGGCAATTTGTTGCTCTGAGTCAGAGCAAGATCAGCTGATGGTCAGCTGCAACATGGACTGCTGCATTGGCCATTTCTATTATTTCCAGTATATCTTTATACAGCGCATTTGTACATAGCTGTTTATGAGTTGTCTTCCCCATTAGATTAAGAGCTCTTTGAAGGCAGGGACACTTTTGTCTTTCTTTGCATTTGCCCTGTGGGATAATATAGACTTCATCCCACACCTATCATCCATACCACCTCTCTTCTGAGAAGAGGGAAGTTTCACCATCATTCCTCTGAAGTCTTGTGATGTCTGTCTTTTTCCTTATATGGTAGTCACAGTGAAAATATTCTTATGGTTCTACTTACTTTATTCTGTATCTATTAATGTAGATCTTCCCAGGTTTCTCTAAATTCTTCTTATTTTTTATAGCACCATCATCATCTATTGCATTCATATATTACATATTCTTTAGCCTTTCACCAATTGATGGTGAGAGTCCCATTACTGACTCCCCCAGGGTCTTAAAGAAAAAGACTGAAAGGACTGAATTGACTATGAATCAGTCTTGCCTCCCCACCAGAAAACAAGAGCCGGAAACCCACTTCCAGCCATCCTAGCCTCTGGCTACAGCATCTTTCCCAAGCTTTTGTGGTCTCTATAATAGAGACCTGGCTTTTGCCCCTTCCTGTTCTGAAGACTATTTAATGGCTTCTTTTATGTCCACTTCAGTGAAAGTCTGCCTGGATTAAAGACCTTTATTTTAACTACTTTGGAGGTTCAGCAAGGTGTCTGAGTGGATAGAGATCCAGACCTGGAGACTGTGATTTCAGATACTTCCCAGCTGTGTGACTCTGGGCAAGTCACTTAACCCCAATTGCCAAGACCTCACCACTCTTCAGCCTTGGAACCAATACTTAGTATTGATTCCAAGATGGCATTTTGTAAGTTTTGCTGTTGTGAATGAATGAGAAAACATTCTTTTTTTTTTTTAATATATTTTATTTGATCATTTCCAAGCATTATTCGTTAAAGACATAGATCATTTTCTTTTCCTCCCCCCCACCCCCCATAGCCGACGCATAAGAAATGAGAAAACATTCTTAAGCATTGTATTAAGTGCTAGTGATGCAAAAACAAAAAATTAAGATAACTCCTTGCCTTAAAGGAGCTTACACTTACATTAAAAACAAAACAAACAAACAAATAAAAACCTGTACTGGTTCCCTCTTAGAATCAACACTGGAGGCAGAAGAGTGGTAAAGGCTAGGCCATGGGGGTTAAGTGACATGCCCAGAGTCACACAGTTAAGTGTCTGAAGCCACATTTGAATCCAAGACCTCCCTCTCTAAGCCTGGCTTTCAATCCACTCACATTTTAATTGGGGAGACAAAATACATAGGAATAGTAGCAAGGATGAGTATTTTGTCTGTCAATAAGCATCCACCAGGGACAGCTAGGTATGGTGGCTAGAGTACAGGGTCTGGAATCAGGAAGACTGGGGTTCAAATCCAATCTCAGCTGCTTACTAGTTTTGTGACCCTGGACAAGTCATTTAACCTCCATTTGACTTAATCCATTGGCACTGGAGAAGGAAATGACAAACCACTCCAGTGCTTTGGTCAAGAAAACTCCTTTTACGATATTGGCCTCCTGTGGTCCATGGGGTCAAACAGTCATATGCAATTAAATGAGGGCACAACAATCAAGCTATTTATAGCTATCTCCTGTACATTCTTCTCTAATCCACATCTTGACTTCTTGGCCAAACCAATTCAACTTTACCCTGTCTTCTCGGGAATCTCTAGACTCCTTATTTTATCATATTGAAGATTACACTCAGCCAAACCTAAGCCCTGGTTCACTCTCACCATTCAAAGGTAGAGAAAATTACATAATTATTCCGACTGCCTCCACTGCTGCTAGGCAATCCTACTATATCTCTCTTATCAACCCATTTCACTTTGCACAGTGACTCTTCCAAACTTTCTCATTCCTCTTCAGACCTCCCATAGCTCCCCGCTCCCCACTTTCTCAGCTGAGAATTTTACTTCTTATTTTACAGAACAAAATTGAAGCCATTCATTGAAAGCTTCCTCATCTCCTGTCACTCAAAACTCCTCCTTCACCCACGTCTCACATGAACAGCTGGCCTTATTCCTTTTTGTCTTCTTCAATGGATTTTCCTCTCTGTCAGCCCCACTCTTTCTTATTTTAAATCTTTCCTTGTCTACTAGTTCATTTCCTACTGCCTACAACATGCACAGCTCTCCTCTCTTGAATAAACCCTTCATTTGGTCCTTCTGTCCCTGCTAACTATTATGTCTCTTTTGCCTTTTGTAATGATACTGGAAAAGACCATGTATATTGCCTCCCCTTTCTTTCCTCTGTTCTCTTGCAATGGATTAAGTTTACTTATTTAATTAATTAATTTAGAATATTTTCCCATGGTTACATGATTCATGTTCTTTCCCTCCCCTAACCTGTAGCCAACAAGCAATTCCTCTGGGTTTTACATGTGTCATTGATCAATATTATTGATGTTTGCACTAGGGTGATCCTTTAGAGTTCACATCCCCAATCATATCCCCATCGGCCCATGAGATCAAACAGTTGTTTTCTTCTGTGCTTGTACTCCCACAGTTCTTCTTCTGAATGTGGATAGTGTTCTTTCTCATAAGTCTCTCAGAATTGTTCTGGATTGTTGCAATGGAGTTTCTGACCCTATCATTCTACCAAAACTGCTCTCTCTCCAGAGTTACCAATGATCTCTTAGTTGCTAAATCCAATGGCCTTTTCTCAATCTTCATTATTCTTGACCTTTCAGCATCTTCTGACCCTGTTGATTACTCTCACTGTGATACCCTCTTTTCTCTAGGTTTTCTGGATATCATTTTCTCTGGGTTCTTCTCCTGCCTATCTGACTATACTTTCTCAGCCTCCATTACTGGATCATCTTCCAGATAACTCCCTATAAGTTTTGGTGTCCTACAGGGTTCTGTCCTGGGTCCTCTTCTCTCCTCCCTTCTCTCTCTACATACTTAGCTTAGTGAACTCATCAGGTCCCATAGATTTAATTATCATCTCTATGTTGATTCTCAGATCTGTTTGTCTTGCCCTAACATCTCTGCTGATTTCCAATCTCACATCTCTAACTTCTTTTTAGGCATCTAGATGTCCTGAAGATATCTCAAACTCAATCTGTCCAAAACAGAACTCATTATTCTTCTGTTTAAACTCTCCCTCCCTCCTACCTTCCCTATTTCTTTTGAGTACATCCTAGTCCCTTACCATCTTCAGCTCCTCCTTATTTCTCACCTCCTATGTAGCCAATCTATTGCCAAGGCTTCTTGGTTTCACCTTTGCAATATCTTTCCTCTGATAATGCTACCACTCTGGTGGGGGGTTCTTATCACTCCACCCTTGGACTATTTATTCAATAACCTGCTGGTAGGTCTACCTGCCTCAAGTCCCTCCATCTTCTGAACTGTCAAAGGGATCTTCCTAGAGCAATGGATCTGACCATGTCATCCCTCTACTCAGTAAATTCCCTCTACCCAGTAGATGCTTTCCCAGCTTCCTTCAAGGGGCACTAAAATTCCATTTCTATAGTAAGCTTTTCCTAATTCCCCTTAATTCAATTTATCATATATCAATATATCATATATCATATATACATATATGTATATATATATTTTTATATATAGTCCTTTTAACTGTGGATATTTAAAATACAGTTATCCCTACCACATCTTGGGAATTAAGAATCAATGCATAATATTGATTCTAAGAGGGAAAATCTCCTTGACAGGAACTACTTTTTCTTTATACCATTCCCCTTTCCAAATAGAGTAAATATTTTTAAAATGTTGTTGGATGATTAATTAAGCCATTACAAAGTGCAGGGTTGAAGATACAAAAGCAAGACAAAAGACAAGTCTCTGTTCTCAAGGAATTCATAGTCTAATGGAGACCACATGCAAAGGACTATTAACTTGGAAAAAAATTTGAAGATAAATCTGTTTTAAAATCCAGGGGATTGGGAACTGTTTGGTGGCTCAGTGGGTTGAGAGCCAGGCCTAGATAAAGGAGTTCCTGGGTTCAAATATGACCTCCAATGCACCCTAGTCGTTTGACCCTGGGCAAAGTCACTTAACCCCCATTACCTAGCCCTTAGCACTCTTTTGCCTTGGAAGCAAAATACAATATTAATTTTAAGTCAGAAGAAGGTAAGGATTGTAATTATTAAAAAAAAATTCAGAGGAATTTATTGAGAAAGAAAAGTTAATCATGCCTGTAGGGCTAAGTCCCTCCCCACGGGAGGGTAAGGTGAGCAGGGCTTTAAAAAGATTTCAAAGCCCAAAGCTGGGAGGGGATAAAAGGCTAATGGTTGATGAGCATTTGAATTGAGCTAGAGCCCAGGATACCCAAGAAGGAAAAGGGGATGGGGCTCTTTTGCATATCAGCTTTTTCAGGGAAGTTGTCTGAATGCCAATATATGGTTAAAGGTCATCTGTTCAAACAATTTCATTGGGGCTGCTCGAAGTTCTAGGCTGGAAGTCTTGGTGGGTTTCCATGCCTGCATTTAGCCTCAATTTCTGATAATCATACTCTACTCTATTACAATTCAAACATTTAGGATTATGCCATGTTATAGATTTTTATTTTTAAATGGATGCTTACTTATATATTATGTATTTATTTAAGCATGTGTTTATTTTTTAAAATCCTTACCTTCTATCTTAGAATAAATTACTAAGTATGGGTTCTAAGGCAGAAGAGCAGTAAGGGCTAGGCAATAGGGGTTAAGTGGCTTGCCCAGGGTCACACAGCTAGGACATGTGGAGAGAGAGCCAGGTGTTACCCTGTTGGGAGGTTGGGAGTATCAGGGCAGAGTTCTGACCCAGGCACAAAGTCATTTGCAGACATTGTAGGAGGTGTGAGGTTATGAATCAGAGCCTAGCAAAGGAGGAGCTCTTTCTAGTCTGCCTTCTGGTTGCTTATTTTAACTAATTATTGTTCTCTAGGTCTTAAGCTCTGGTATTTCTTGACTGTTGGGAAATTGTAGGTGCTGCCATTGATCTCCAATGAAACTCACCTTATTTCTAGCTTTGTCAGCTGTCCACAGTAGGAGGGAAACACAATGGAGTAATGTCAGTGGAGTACACCACTCTGGATGCTCAACAAATGAGCCTAAGATAGAGTTCTAGTGCTAACCTCAGTAAGACCTCAGAAACCAAATCTTGCATAAAGCTAGGCATATGCCCTACATATGCTCCAATCATTAGTGCCCTCCCTCCGTAAATTGCTTTAGGTTTATTTTATATCTGTTCTTGATATATTCATTTCATTTCCCCTGATCCTACTCTTCTGCCTTAGATTCTAAGACAGAAGGTAAGGGTTTTAAATATATATATATATTATTTCCCTGAGGGGAATATAAGTTCCTTGGTTTTAGTTCTAAGGCAGGAGAGGCTAGGCAGGTAAGGTTACTTGATTTGCCTGGGGTCACACAGCTAAGAAGTGCCAGAGATTATATTTGAACCCAGAACCTCACTTCTCCAGGCCTAGTTCTTTATCTACTGAACCACTTAGTTACCCCTAAATATTTAGTATTGATTCTAAGACAGAAGGTAAAGGTGTTTGGAAAGAAGGAAGGAAGGAAAGAGGAAGGGAAAGAAAGAAAAGAAAGGAAGGAAGGAAGAAAGGAAGGAAGGAACAAAGAAAAAGAAAGAAGGAAGGAAGGAAGGAAGGAAGGAAGGAAGGAAGGAAGGAAGGAAGGAAGGAAGGAAGGAAGGAAGGAAGGAAGGAAGGAAAGAAGGAAAGAAGGAAGAAAGGAAGGAAGGAAGGAAGGAAGGAAGGAAGGAAGGAAGGAAGGAAGGAAGGAAGGAAGGAAGGAAGGAAGGAAGGAAGGAAGGAAGGAAGAAAAGGAAAGAAGGAAGGAAGAAGGAAGGAAGGAAGGAAGGAAGGAAGGAAGGAAGGAAGGAAGGAAGGAAGGAAGGAAGGAAGGAAGGAAGGAAGGAAGGAAGGAAGGAAGGAAGGAAGGAAGGGAAAAAACTTCTTTGAGTTAAGGAACTGTCAAATTTTTCTTTGTATCCCTAGCACTGGGCACGGGTACATAATAGGTGCTTAATAAAAGCTTGTTATTGATAAGAGTGTTGTTTTCTGGGAGAATGCCACATTCATCAACTTTGGGATATAGCTAAAGAACAATACCAAGCATTAGCTCTGCCTGGTCTCTGAGGTCCCAGACCTCCATTACAAACCCTAAGCTGCACCAATCAGTTATCTATGAAGCACATGATATGGATTTCTAGCTTTAAAAGTGCCTACTATGTGCCAGGCACTAGGGGATTTAAATACCAAAGTGAGAAAGTTACTGCCCTTAGGAGGTTTACATTCTACTTGGGGAAGATGCAGGAAATAAACATACTTACAGGAAATACATACAACAAAATATCTAGTAATTGTAGTATGCATTGCAGTGGGGTGTATTTAGTGTTTGCAAAAGGAATTCTCATAATCACTGCTGCTCTTAGTCTTTATAGGTCCCTACCCAAATGGCATATTCCAAGATTCACAACTTGAAAATTCACACAGCCTATTTTATTTTATTTTATTTTATTTTATTTTTCTTCTTTTTTTCCCTGTACATCTTATTTAAAAAAAAAATACTCTTACCTTCTTTCTTAGAATTAGCATAAGTATTGATTCCTAAGCAAAGGAGCAGTAAGGACTAGGCAACTAGGATTAAGTGACTTGCCCAGGGTCCTATAGCTAGTAAGTGTCTGAGGTCATATTTGAACTCAGAAGTTCCTAATTTCAAGTCTGGCTCTCTATCCACTAAATCATCCAGCTGCCCCACACATGCTATTTTCTTTTTTCCCCTTTTATTAGCAAAATACTAGAAAGAATTCATATTCAATACCTCTACTACCTCATCACCCACTCAAAATTTCAACCTCTTGCAATCTGGTTTCTTATCTTACCATTTCACAGAAACTTTTCATTCCAAGGTTGCCAAGGATTTCTTAGTTGCTAGGTCCACTGTTCTTTTCTCAGGCCTCATTCTTCACCTCTCTGTAGCTTTTTTAACCCTTACTTTTTGTCTTATAATTAATTTTGTGTTGTTGGTTCCCAGGCAGCAGAAAAGTAAGAGCTAAGCAGTGGGGGTTAAGTGACTTGTCCAGGGTCACACAGTTAAGAAGTATTTGAGGCCAGATTTAAACCAGGACCTCCTATCTCTAGGTCTGGCTCTCCATCTAGTGGGCCACCCAACTGCCCTTCTCACTATAGCTTTTGATACTGATTCATCTTCTCTTCTTTGCTTTTGTGACACTGACCTCTCCTGGTTCTCTTTCTACCTAGCTGACTGCTCCTTTTTATTTTCCTTTATAGAATAATCATCCATCTCTTACTCCTTAAGCTAGGATGAGCCTAAGACTCTGGACTCACCCTTCTTCTCTCTATATACTGCCCTTGGTGATCTCAACTGCAGCTGTGGTTTCCAGCCTTATCTTTAGACTGAGGACTTCCATATCTCCCTATCTGAGGTCATTTTGCTCATGCTATACAATGGACATGTTCATCTTAGATGTCAGGAGGTATCTCAAACTCAACATGTCTGAGACAACTCATCCAGACTTCCTTTTCTCTGCTGAAATAGCGTCATCATCCTAATATAGCAGTCCTAAATCTAAAACTTTGCAGCTTCTGCCAATGCCCATTGATCCTAGTCATTATGACTTCTGTGGCCAAGTAGAAGAGGTCTAATCCCTCTTCCAAATGATAGTCTTTTCAATAACTGAAAATAAGAGTAGCTCAGAGGAAAAAGAATCAGGCCTAGAGATGGGAGGTCCTAGGTTCAAATCTGGCCTCAGATAATTCCTTGATGTGTAACCCTGGGCAAGTCACTTAACCCCCATTGTCTAGTTCTTACTGATCTTCTGCCTTAGAACCAATACTTTTAATGGATGCTAAGACAGAAGGTAAAGATTTATTTTATTTTTAATTTTAATTTTTTAATTTAATTAATTTAGAATATTTTCCCACAATTATATGATTCATGTTTTTTCCTTGCCCTCTTCCCTCCCCCTCCTGTAGCCAATGCGCAATTCAACTGGGTTTTACATGTATCATTGTTCAAGACCCATTTCCATATTATTAATATTTGCAATAGAGTGATCTTTCAGAATCTATATTCCCAATCATAGCCCCATTGAACCATGTAATCAAGAAAATGCTAAAAATTTATTTATTTATTATTTTAAAATAAACCCTTACCTTCCATTTTGATTCCAAGATGGAAGGTAAGGATTTATTTAAAAATACTGTGTATTGGTTCCAAGGCAGAAGAGTGGTAAGGGTCAAGTGACTTGCCCAGGGTCACACAGCTGGGAAGTATCTGAGGTCAGATTTGAACCTAGGAACTCCCATCTCTAGGCCTGGCTCTCAATCCACTTGAGCTACCCAGCTGCTCCCTGTTTTTTAAAAATTCATTTGTATTGTCCCATTAGACCATCTCTTGATTGATGATTCAAAGGACAATGGAGAGGTAGATGGTAGGTGTGAATAGGCTGTAGGATAAAATATTGCTTAGGAGAAACTGAATAAAAGGATATGATCAAAGTGGTATATCAAAGAGCATAGAGAATAACTGATAACCTGAGTGTAATGTCAGGAGGACAGCTATATGGCACAGTGGATGCTCTTGGCCCCAAGTCAGGAAGACATGAGTTCAAATGCAGTCTCTTAGACAGCAAAAGTCTCTTAGACACTTACTAGCTGTATCATTCAGGGCAAGTCATTTAACCCTGTTGGCCTCAGTTTCCTCGTCTATAAAAATGAATTAGAGAAGGAAATGGGAAAGTACTCCAGGTTCTTTGCCCAGAAATCCCAAACAGGTGCCCTGAGGAGTTGGATACAACTGAAACAACTAAACACTTCATGTCAAAAAAGGCAGGTGGTCTAGAGGAAAGCCACAGCTTGTTGGATGGATCTCCTATGAATATTTTATAGGGAGATATGAGTAAGATTCATAAAAGATAAAAAAAAGTATATCATGAAAGGTGCTACTATCTATACTGCTGGGAAGTATATCTATATCATGGAAGCACTGAAGTACCTAAATATCCTTAGTCTGGCATTTGAGGCCTTCCACAAAGCAATACCTACTTGAATTTCTAGCCTTAACTCATACTATTCTCTTTCATGAATTAATATTCTAGTCATATCGGACAACCAGTTTCCCAAACTTGATCCTCCCATTTCCCATTTTGGTGTATTTCCTCCTCATCTTTGCCTATGAAGATCCCATTCTTTAAGGGATTATTATGCCTAATATAGTTATCTCCTAGTTAAAAAGAAGTTGTAGATCTTGGGTGTTGCATCCCCACAGGAAAATTGAAGTTCTTTGTGGGCAGGGTTTATCATGCCTTTGTATTCCTGGTGCCTAGAATAGAGGCTTGCACAAAGTAGGTATTTAATAAACTTGTTAAATGGAATGGAAACAGGACTCCAATATCTATTTCTGGGTAGATAGTCTCTACTTAGTGCTTAGCATAGTACCTGGCACACAGTGGGTATTTAATTAATAGTTATTGACTGAATGACTGGTATTCCCAATCCATTCATATCTGCTGATCCTGTGAGACTTTGGTCCATCTTCACTTCCAAGTTTGGACTCTGTCTCTCTGTCTCTCTCTGTCTCTGTCTCTCTCTGTCTCTCTGTCTCTCTCTGTCTCTGTCTGTCTCTCTCTCTGTCTGTCTCTGTCTCTGTCTCTCTCTCTGTGTCTCTGTCTCTGTCTCTCTCTCTGTGTCTCTGTCTCTGTCTCTCTCTGTCTCTGTCTGTCTCTGTCTCTCTGTCTCTGTCTCTCTGTCTCTCTCTCTCTTTGTCTCTGTCTCTCTCTCTGTCTCTGTCTCTCTCTGTCTCTCTCTGTCTCTGTCTCTCTCTGTCTCTCTGTCTCTGTCTCTGTCTCTCTCTCTCTGTGTCTCTGTCTCTGTCTCTGTCTCTCTCTGTCTCTGTCTCTCTCTCTGTCTCTGACTCTCTGTCTCTGTCTCTGTCTCTGTCTCTGTCTCTCTCCCTCACCACTGGTTTCAACCACTTGCTGTGTGACTCAAGAAAAGTCACTTAATCTCTGAATTTTAGCTTCCTCTTTTATGAAATGAGGCATTGAATTAGGTTCCTCCCAGCTCTGACTTGCTATGACTTTTTCAAACTCTTTGTATACAACTCTCCCAAGAATAGCCCTCTATAAATGTATGATGATGGTGATAAGATGGGATGTGCCCATTTATTTGTTGCCCTTTAGGAGTGGATGTTAGACTGAATTTCATCAGGAACTAAATTTTCTTTGCCCTTTGTCTTGGAAAGCCAACTTTTTAAAAATTTAAGTATCTAAAATGCCCCTCTTCCCTTTTTGTTGCTACAAATAATGTTGATATCTGAAAGCTTCTCAGGTTAGTAGATGTTTGAAAAGGATGAAAATATATTCAAACTGCCAATAATCACGTTAATCAAAGAATTTCTAAATCTTGTGGGAGAAGAAAAGGACAGCAAGCATTTGTATAAGGTCTGCTCCAAATCCCGGAGGATAGCCGGCTTGGAGAATCCTTGGGGCTTGAACCTGGCATTCTGGAACAGGGTCAACTCTCAGAAAGTAATACTTGTAAGGGCCCAGTGTTAGGGCCTGTTGGAGTGGGGGAGGGGAATGATTGCTGTAAGGGTCAGAGGTTGTATCTACTTACTCTAGCTGTTTTCTCCCCTCCCCAAGCCAGCTCTATTCTGTGAGCATTCCTCAAGTTAACTAGCAGCTTCTTGCTCAACAGGACAGGAACTAGACAAGGGCAGTTAGACTTGATTAGGTCAGGCCTTCTCCACTAAAGACCAGCACTCCTGTTGTCCTATTGTCTGGGCTAGCCAATAATGCCCTACCCAATGGAAAGGTGGGAATGGAACCCAGGGGGGCCCAGTCCATCCCTTCTCTTCCTCCTCCTTAATTAAGGACCACATGACAATGAGTAATTGCTTCTTCCTTATCAAAGTCAGCATTTTGCCAGTAAGCCAGGAGTGGGAGAGTAGAATAGATTTTATGCCCATGGGGAGGGCCTGGAAAATGCCTCTTGAGTGGAGCCCTTAAGGTACAAAGTCTGAGCACCAACTGGAAATTAATGCATTTATGTGTATTGAAGCTCCTCAGGACTGATTTTATCTGGGCAGGTCTGCCTTTTAATTCACCCTATAAGTGCCCAGTGCTCAGTAAACAATTGCATACTGGGAGAGGAAAGGTTTCCTTTGGAAAGCAGATTTTTCTGGTCTAAACTACCACCTTTCATTCTGTCTGCCTACTCACTGTCACAGTTCTTCAGTGGCCCAGTGAAGATGGAGGTGGGGGAAAGAGAGAGCCAGAGCCAGAGCCATAACAGTGCTAGCAATGGCAGCTCACACTCCTCTAAGCACTGGGAATAGCATTGATATTGATAGTATACATACATAATATTATATGATAATATAGAATACAATAATATATAATATGTCATAATATTATATGCTATATAAATATATTGATTATTGTGAAATTTAATAATAACAATAAGATATAACACAATAGTATTAATAGTATTGATATCCTGCTGATAAAACACTTGGTGAATTGCAAGGTACTCTCTGCTTAAGTATAGACAAATGGAACTAAAAGGGAACTTCTCTTTATATACCCAGCCTTTGCATAGTGCCTTGTACTTAGTAAATGCTTGTTTACTTACTGTTTGGGTTTCCCTGTCTTTGTCACTTACTGCCTTGCCACCTCTGTGACTTCAAGTAAACCACCAAAGCTCTCTAAACCTCAGTTTCCTCACCCTATAAAACTGGGGTGAGCAGTGGTTTGGATAAGGCTTCCAAGGTCTATTCATTTATGCTTCCATGATCCTAATTTTTTTTTAAATTTCATTTAGTCAATTTAGAACATTATTCCTCGGTTACAAGAATCATATTTTTTCCCTTCCTCCCCTCCCCTCCCTCCTGTAGGCAGCACAAAATTCCCCTGGGTTTTATATGTGTCCTTGATCCATGATCCTAATTGTAACAGAATCTTACCTGTGGGAAACAGGCCCTAGTCTTGACCCTAAATTAGCCCAATGAAATGGACTTGGGTTTCCTAACTTCAACACTCTCTATTTGTAGTTTTGACACTTCAAAAAATCTCTGGCCTCACTGAGTGTTTAATTCCTATTTAGAAACAGGTGACCAATTCTTCCTTGCTTCCTCATTCTGAGTCTTGTCCATAGTGTCCCATAAGGTTGACATAGTTTTCTTGACATGGGAAGGAAAAAGTAGAACATAAAAGTCTTTATCAATTATTCCTCAAATGTATTTATTGATGGACATAACATAAATATGAACTATTAACTTTGAAATAAAAGGGAATAAGCTACAGTTGGATGGAGTCCTAGAGAGGAGGTATAAGGGTATAAGGGTATAAGTGAGATACATTGAGGTAATTTTAGTCTCCCTGATTCCTGGCTCTTTTCTAGAAGGGTGTGTTCCTTTTTGTGTTGCAAACATACATTATGATAATGAAGAAAATGGAAAATACAATGGAATTTTGGGTAAGCTAAAAAAAAGAACTCTAAAAGGGTAGTAACCAGGCATTATTCAATTTTTGTGTCTACCTCAGCTTTTAACACAGTACTCTATCCACAGCAAGTGCTTAGTAGATATTATTTGTTGAACATAAGGAAAGGAATGGGGGGAGGGGACATAACAATGTCATGGAAAGAGTGCTGAGTTAAATGTCAGGAAGCCTGAATTTTAATCTTGGTCTTTTCTCTAAAAAATAAGGGATCTCAGATTTAAGACTGGAAAAAATTTCATTCTACTCTTCTATCCCTCCTAGAGAAGTAAAGTTATTTGTTCAAAGTTACTCAGGAGATAAGTGATAGAGTTGGAATTTGAAGCTGGCTCCTCTCTAGGGTTAGCATTCTTTCCCCTCTAACATAGCTACTATGTATTTGGGCATATGTAGGCACACACAGGTCATGGATCATCAATTATCTCATTTTACAGATGGGGAAACTGAGGCCTAGCAGGACGAAAGGTAGGATCATAGATTTAGAGGTGTCTCTTCTGGTATCCAAGTGAGGTGAAGGAATAGAATCATAGGAACTGATTTTCAAATCCTGCTGCTCCTCTAGTTTACTTGTGATCCTTGGGCAAAGCATTTACCTCTCTGGGTGGACCTCAATTTCCTCATCACTCAGCCAATTCAAATTTATTAGGCACCTAATAGATGATGGGCAAATCACTAAGAATGGGGCAAAAGACAGGCAAAAATCAGTCTCCAGCTCTCAAGGGTCTTAGTCTAATGGGAGAGATAACATGGAAATAACTATAGACAAATAAGATACAGACAGGATACATTGGAGATAATCAACAGAGTGAATACCCTAGAATTTAAGGAGATTGGAAAAGGCTTCCTTAACAAGGTGAGATTTTAGTTGGAACTTGAAGGAAGTCAGTGAAGCAAGGAGGCAGAAACGAGGAGGGAAAGAGTTCCATCACCATCCCTGCCTGAGCTGGGAAATGAGTGGCTAGTTCCAGGAACAGCAAGATCCAGAGACACTTGATTGAAAACATGTTGTGGGTAAAAGGTTTGACAGCTGTAAAGGGGACTGGGGACAGGTTATGAAGACTTTGAACACAAAACATAGGATTTTATATTTGATCCTGGAGGTAATTAGGAGTCACTAGAAGGCTGGGAAAGCTGTGTATGACACAAGTCAGAACCTGTGCTTTCCGAAGATCATTTTAACAGTCCAGTGCAGGATGGAATTGACAGGGCAGAGAGGTAGAAGGCCAGACTTGCAATGGTCCAGGTTTAGACTAGATGACTTTCAAGGTCCCTTTCAGTTCTAGGGTTCTATGATCTTGGGATGATTCTATGGAGTAAATTAAAAGGAGAGGTCGAGGTGCCAACCTGTCCCAGGTTCAAATCTTGATCTTGTCTCTCCTTGTGTGACCTTGGGCACTTCTCTCCAGGCCTCCCTCCCTTTCTTTAAAGATACAATGATGACCTTTAATACCCTTTTCACCTCTTAACTTCAAAGATCTTATGATCCCTACGCGGTCCAAATCCACCTTAAAGTCCAGACCCCCTTAAGCAAGGGCAATAGGTTCCGGCGTCTCCGAAGGGAGGTAGAAGGAGGAAGAAATGTTTCAAGGGGGCGGCACTTCGCAAATGAGGTGGGCGTGGCTCCAGGAGGAAGGGGCGTGGGAGTGAGTGTGTGTCTGTGGTCCTGGGGGTGGGGCGGGCCGGGCCGCCGGTGTGACGTCAGGCCCGCGGCCCGGGCAGTTGGCTCGGCGGCAGCGGAGCAGTAGGTGCCTTGACGCTGAGCGGGGCCGCGCGGCGTGGGGCTAGGGACGCTGAGGCGCGGCGGCGGCAGGAGCAACATGGCGCCGGGCAGCGGGGGTGGGGGTCTGGGCCCGGGCCCGGCGGGAGGACTGGCCCGTGGGCGCCTCCTCTTGGCGGCGCTGGGGCTGCTGCTGCTGCTTTGGTTCCCGGGCACTTGGGGCGAACTCCAGCCCAAGATCTTGGGCATGAGGCTGATGAGATGCAACAAGTCGTGCGGGTTCAACGCCGATGGCATCCTCATAGTTTCCGAGGGCAGCGAAGTGCAGCTGAGGCTGTATGGCCTCAACCTGGACCGCCTCTACAATGGCTTCCTCACTTTCACTGAACTGGAGAGCTTGCAGGAGGTCCAACAAGCCGCCTTCTGCAACGGAATCACTAGAGACCTGATAGTTCACAACTTGGTCAACCTGAGCAGAGACAACTCCAACGGGATGCTGGTGGTGGAAACCAAGTACCTAAGGAGGAGCGAAAAGTCAAGGCTTTATGGCCTGTGCACCTGGACTGACGGGCACTGGCACAGGTGGCCAGGGAAGGACTCCTTGCTTTTCCTCATGGAAGAGGAGCACATGTTCCTGCCCATGTGGCTGCACATTTCAGTGGTCTTGGGGCTGCTGACACTGTCTGGAATCTTCTCTGGTCTCAATCTAGGTCTCATGGCCTTGGATCCCATGGAGCTAAGGATCATACAAAATTGTGGGAAAGAGAAAGAGAAAAAGTATGCCGAAAAGATTGAGCCCATCCGAAGGAAGGGGAACTACCTTCTCTGTTCTCTGCTCCTGGGCAACGTGGGGGTCAATACTTCCCTCACTATCCTTCTAGATAGCCTATTGGGATCTGGCTTGATTACTGTCATTTCCTCCACTATTGGCATAGTAATCTTTGGTGAGATTCTACCCCAGGCATTATGTTCCCGGCATGGCCTGGCTGTGGGGGCCAGCACAATCAAACTCACTAAATTATTTATGCTGCTCACCTTCCCCTTAAGTTATCCCATCAGCAAGATGTTGGATAAAATTCTTGGTCAGGAGATTGGTACCATCTACAATAGAGAAAAGCTGATAGAGATGCTGCGATTGACAGAACCTTATAATGATCTGGTGAAGGAGGAGCTCAATATGATCCAAGGTGCCCTGGAACTAAGGACCAAAACAGTGGAGGATATCATGACCCAACTCCAGGACTGTTTCATGATCAGAAACGATGCCATCCTGGACTTTAACACTATGACAGAGATTATGGAAAGTGGGTATACACGCATCCCAGTGTTTGAAGATGAGCATTCCAATATTGTAGATATCCTCTATGTCAAGGACCTGGCCTTTGTGGACCCAGATGACTGCACCCCTCTGAAAACCATCACCCGCTTCTATAACCATCCGGTTCACTTTGTCTTTTATGACACCAAACTGGACTCCATGCTAGAGGAGTTCAAGAAGGGTAAGGCCTAGGGGTCTATCTTCTGTAGAAACTTGATTATGCTTGCTGTGACAAATGTTTGTGTGTAGCTTGTGCTTTCTTCTCCATCCCCTCCTTTACTCTGAGAGACTGCCTAGAGGGGGACAGAAGCATTGAGGAGAAGCTATCTCTTGTTTCATTACTTTATTTAGGTAGTAGAAAGGGAGGAATTCCAAATCACACTTTTTTGAGGGTTTTAAAAATTCAATGGAATACAGGCAGATTATTCAATATTTGGAATAGTAGAGTCACAGCTTCTTAGGCCAAAGACATCAGCCTCTTCATTGGTCTTTTAGGCATATTTAATGGGCCTTCTCTTGCTCTGTACTTTTCCGCCTCATCAGTTCTTGGCCACCTCTCAAGAGACTGACTAGAAAGGAAGTAGGAGAATTTTACTCACCAGTCCCAATCCTAATGCACACTCATTTACTTCCTTCCAACAAAGGAACTTTCATCTTGTCTGTCACTCTGTAAAGAAGTAATTTACAAAATAGAACATTATCCTAGGAGCTAGGAGGCTGAAAGGGAAGGAAACAGGCCTTTTTTTTTGGAGGAGATGAAAACAGTTTTCACCTGAACAGGCAGGCGTTTTCTGAGACTTTATGCAAGTCTTAGTTGTCACTCTTTCCAAGTCTCATTTTTCATAGGCAGGGACATCTCTTTTTGAACTCTTCCCCTTTCTAGCCAAGGTCACTGTAGATAGATTGAATTCCATCCATTATCCTTGGAATGACTTCTGAACCTTAGTTTGGGACTGGGAGGTACCCAGCAGGACCCAGTAAGTTATTTCTGGAACATGGAGTGGAGTCAAGTTGAGAAACTGACTGGATCACTGGTGTCCTGCTAAAAGGGAGACTATAGCAGGAGCTGAAGATGACAGGAAAATGCAATTGGATGTTGGGAGCTGGAGCTGCAGTGGTGTTTTGTTACATTTTGGAGGGGGTGGACCTTTCCCACACCCCCAACCCCCCAAAATGTGATTTCTTATAGATTTGACACTAAACTCATTGATTTTTGCCTGGGCTCAGTCAGTCAACAAGCTTTTATTAAGTGATCACTGTTTATCAAACCCTCTTTAAAGTATGGGGATTGAAAGATAGACCTAGTCCCATGCCCTCAAGGAGCTTACATTCTAAAGGAGGAGGCCACAAGTATATAACAATGTAGCCATACATTGAAATAGCATTAAGAATGCCAAGATGGGACTTTAACTGAGACTTGGAAGAAACCAGGAGGTGGAGATAGGGAGGGGCATGGGGGACAGCCAGGGAAAAGGCATGGAGTGGGGAGGGAGATGGAGTGGTTTGTTTGTTTTTTTTCCAGGAACAGCAAGGAGACCAGTAACACTGGATCTTAGAATACGTGGAAGAGATGAAAGTGTAAGAAGACTAGAAAGGTAGGAAAGGGGCCAGGTTATAAATAGCTTTAAAAGCCGGGATGCATCAGGGGGGACTTTTAAACCCTCCTAAGTCTTCCAGACTCCAGGGATTTTCTTTTATATAGTTAGTCAGATTAACTCCACAGATTGGGATAGAGGTACAGTGGAAAGGGTATTGGATTTGGATAAGAGGACCTGAGTTCAAATCCTGGTTCTGCCAGTAACTGTGACTTGGCAAACCATTTAATTTCTATAAACTTCTCTAAAATGAAAGGATTGGATTAGATTAGGGGTGGGCAAGCTTTATTCTTTGTATGGCCCGAGAACCATTCTTAGTTTTTTTACATTTTGAAATAGTGTTATTGCTGTTAGAAAAGCAAAAACTATTTTCATTTCATGGGCCAAGGTCTAGACTTGACTTTTAAGGTTATAGTTTGCCAACCCCTGGACTAGAAGATCTACTTGAACCTATCATTTGTAATCTATAATCCCATGATAGGTTTGGCAATTAAAAAAAAGAAAAACAGGAGAAATTGGCCAGGACCTACCCACTACAGATGGGACATTGTCTTCCTGGAGAGCTTCTCACTGTGAATTAGAAACCAGAGTGTGAAATTCATCAGAGAGAAACTAGCACATTCTCTGGTTCCTTCAGGTCATCTAATGGCCTGAGGAGGGTTTTTTAGAAAGGTATAAGCTTGATAACTAGGTCTTGCCAGGTCCTACAAGTTTATAATAGGATTTAAAACTGGAAAGGAACTTTGACCTAGGACAGTTTTATACAGGTAAAAGAACCTAACAACCAGAGAAGATCAGTGACTGGTGTCTCATAGATAGTCTTTAACCAGGATTGGAACCAGGTCTATAGCTATTCCATTGTTATTGCAGTTACCATCACCAATCAGTCAATAAGTATTACCTTTTTTTGAGATAATAATTCCCCTCCCCACCTTACCTCTAGACCCAACTAAATGTCATATTAGGCCAATGAATGACCTTAAAGATTTTGTGATTGTATGTAGATTTCTTGCCTTTTCCACTGATGTTACTTTATTTTTAAAATTTTATTGATATAGGGAACTCTTAGTAAGGGAAATCCTTCTATAGAGGCAGATCAGGTCTTCCTCTGGACCTTATAATCTTAAAAGAATTGCCTGTTTGTTTCAGAGGAGTAAAGGTTTAAGCTCAGGTTTCCTTTACACTCATGCCAGTGCTTTAATCCACTATGTCCTAAAGCCTCTCAGGATTTGACTTTATTGAAAATATTTCCCAGAAAGGATCCAGAATGTTCCCTTCTCCCATGCCTATCCCTAATTACCTTTAGAACCTCCTGGGACCAACTAGAGTAATTCACAAAGCATCTTGTTCTCTTTACATTCTAGATAAAGTTTTAACAATTTTGGATTGGTCCTTCTCATGCCCCTATATTCAGAGGAGCTGAATTTGGACACTTAACTTAAGCCCAGTTTGGTTAGTGAGAAAAATATCAAAAAGCTCTAAGCTCTAACCTCCTAAGGAAAATCTAGTAAAGTTTCCTGCCATGGCTCCCCACCCCCACCCCCTGGAACTAAAATAACCATAATAGTTAAAAAGACAAAAATGAGCCAAATTCAGATTCTCTATAGTGCTGTCTTTTCCCCATCCTAGATTCCTAATCCCTCTTTTCCTAGGATCTACAGTAGTTCAGCTTTGAAGGGAGATGGTAGCATAGTATCATAGTACCTAGGATCACAAGGTCTTAAAGCTAGAGCGGAGCTAGAAAAGAGGATCTTAGAGGTTATCTAGTGCAACCCCCTGGTCTTACAAATGAAGCTGGAGGTCCAAACTGGTGAAGTGGCTTACCTAAAGTCACACAGATAGTGAGTGATGCTTACTGGGAGTAAGTGAATCCTGATTTAAACCCAAGTTCTCTTACTTCAGCTCCAGCCTCCTATCCACTGTACTGTACAGTAGAAAAGCCAACTCTATCCCCAAGAAAACATGATGCTGTCATGTACCTAGGGGAGGCAATCTGCAGCATCACTTCAGAAACTTTTCTAGCCCTTTAGAAGTCTTTCAATCCAGGGAGGATGTTCAGGGAGCTAAAACACCCAGGTTTTTCATCCAAATATCCAAAATAAGGGATAGGAACTATGTAGAGCATAGTGGCCCTAAGAAGGAAAGATGCAAGGGACAGTATTGGGGAGTAGAGAAGAGGAGATGATGTGGCCATAGGGAAAGGCTGTAAAATCAGTTTGGAAGCCTCTCCAGGTATTCTAGAAATTTAATGAGCTGAAGATGATAGATTTTTCATGTAACCTAGCCAGGCTGTGAGACAAGAAGAGGTATTATCTGGAAGAAATATGTAGAAATATTTGGGAAAATAAACATTTTAAAGTTAAATATACATTTAGGGCCAGACATTGAACAGTAGGACTGAGAGGTGTCTATCTTTGCTCTTTGGATTTGCCCTCTTTATGACTTTGTTTCTCTTAGGTGGGTTTAAAGAAACCTCAACAAACAGAAGCTTTATAATGCTTTATGAATTAGTAATTAAGGGGGTGAAGTGTGGGTTGGGAGAATTGCAGTGTGAATTTTGAATTTAATATCCTGGAAACTGTTTTGAACAGGTTGGAAGAGCCTCCATTTTTATTCTTCAGTCATTCAACAAACATGTGGCTGGCACTGTACTAGAGGCTAGGAATATAAAGACAAAAATGAAGCATTCCATTCCCTTATCATCTATTGGGGGAAATAATAGGTACACATAAATGTGTGAAATAAATATATATTCATGGGGGAGGCCCTAGAAGCTTTTGAGGAATAAGAAGAACCCTTGGGTGGGAGTTGGCACTCACTTGAATTCTGAAGAGACTGAGATGAGGCAGTACATTCTAGGCATGAGGAATAAACCTCCTGTGTGCACCCTGTGGGTTAGCAGCAGTCATCATCAGCAAACACTTATTTTGTCCTTGTCACCTTTGCAGCATCTCTCAATCTCCTCTAACACTATCACTCACCACTTTAGTGCTGGCTCCCATCTCCTCACATCTGGGTGATTGAAATATAGCCTGATGGTGGATCTGCCTGCCCCAAAGCCTCTCCCCACCCTAACTCCCCCTCCATTCAGCTGTGATCCCCCATCCCCCAAATCCATTACCTCCCTAGTGATTCCAGCATGGAATACAGAATGCTCTCTGGCATTCAAACTCATCATGTATAAAGCCCTCTACAGTTTTCTTACACCTCACTCCCTGCCATGTAGTTTTCAATCCTGTGACACTGCCCTTCTGGCTCTAACATGTCCTTTTTCCTCCCCTCCACTTACTGCTTTCTTTTAAGTCCTGACTAAAATCCCATCTTTAATTCTAATGCCTTCTTTCTTTTTCCTATTTATCCTGAATATAGCTTGTTGGTATATGTCCCTCCCCTTTAGATCTTGAGCTCCCTGAGGGCACAGGTATCTTTTGCCTCTTTCTGTAATCTTTAGCACTTGGCATAGTGCCTCAAACATAATAGGTGCTTAATAAATATTGATTGACTGACACATGACTAACAGGGCAAGGTGATGCCTCTTAGATGCTTAAAATAATTAGGGAAAGAGGACCTAGCTAGTCAGTCTTTGTGGAGCCTGGCTGAGTTCTGCAGTCACCACTTCCTGGGATTGGAAGATTTGCCTGAAAGTATCTAATTTCAGAACTAAGATTAGGAAGACTTAACTGCTACAGCCCAAATTGTGGAGGGGTGGAGGGGTGGAGGGGTGGGATGGGGTTCTGCCTCAGACAATGCCTGGTCAGGTCTCAGGCCCTGAGGGCACTCAAGTGGAATGAACCTCTCCACCCTGCAAAAATAGAAGTCTAAGGCTCTAGAGTTCACATTTCAGCTTCTGTCACAAGTCTGCTCTCCCTCTCTTCCCCGACACTAAACCCATCATTTGATCATCTTATCTGTCTCCACCCACCCATCTAGTCCAGTGCTGGGTAGAAACTTTGTGTCCTCTGCCCAGCTGTGCCATTGACTCACAATGTGACCTTGGACTTGTCTGCTTCTCAGCCTCCCTTTCTATAAAATGTCAAGAGTAAGTCAAATGGAAAGAAACCACTTATGAGTATTATAATTACATACTCTTATCTCTTCATTGGGGAGTTTCACTTCATTTTCCCAATTGCTTTGGATTTTGTCTCCTGACTTTTCTTCTACTGGCTAGCTTTTTCTGTAGAGATATTTTAGCCAGACCTAGACCAGAGTTGTCATACAATCCCTTAACATTCTTCAGTGGTCTGTGATGTGATCTGAGCTCCAGGAAAAGTTTCTTTGATACAGATTTATCTGAGAAGGTGATAAGACCTACCCCCTCCTGGGTAATTCTCCTGGATCACAGGGCACAGGCTCTAGCTCTGAGCAGCCAACATGTATCCAGCAAGTGGGTCAGAGTTACCTTTGGTGGGGGTTGAGGGGCAGACAGGCAAGTGGTGATATAGAAGCTGACAGCAGCCTCCCTTGATCACTGGGAATCAGGGTTAGGGTTTATTTATCAGTTTGTCCAGGGCAAGGAAGAACAGTGAGCAGGTCTATGAATCTTTCATTTATATTTCTGTCCCAAGCTATTTTTTTTTAATTTTTATTTGGTCATTTCCAAACACTATTCATTGGAAACAAAGATCATTTTCTTCCCTCCCCCCTCCCACCACCTCTCCCACAGCTGACTCGCAATTCCACTGGGTATCACATATGTTCTTGATTCAAACCCATTTCCATGTTTTTTGTATTTGCATTAGAGTGTTCATTTAGAGTCTCTCCTTCGTCATATCCCCTCCACCTCTATAGTCAAGCAGTTGCTTTTTATCGGTGTTTTTACTCCCAAGCTATTTTTTTTTAAACCCTTACCTTCCATCTTGGAGTCAATACTGTGTATTGGCTCCAAGGCAGAAGAGTGGTAAGGGCTAGGCAATGGGTGGTCAAGTGACTTGCCCAGGGTCACACAGCTAGGAAGTGTCTGAGGCCAGATTTGAACCTAGGACCTCTCGTCTCTAGGCCTGGCTCTCAATCCACTGAGCCACCCAGCTGCCACCCAGCTGCCCCCCCCCCCCAAGCTATTTTTTTAAGTAAAAGATTTTTGTCCCAGGTTATAGACCTTTAGCCATTGAATTTAAAAAGTATATATTTTGCAAAGGTATTTCAGTTTTATGAGTTGTGCTTTTACATCAGGAAGCCAAGCTTAATTTTTTTTTCAGGTGATATTTCTGATCAATGCAAAAGACTTTATATAATTACCTCAAAATTGGAAAGTATAAGGGCTAGCTGGTGACTCAGGAGAATGAGAGCCAGGCCTGGAGATAGGAGGTCCTGGGATCAAATCTGTGATCTCATATACTTCCTAACTGTGAGACCCAGGGCAAGTTCCATAATCCCAGTTGCCTAGCCCTTACCCCTCTCCTGCCTTGGAATCAACACACAGTATTGATTCTAAGACAAGAAGGTAATGGTTTAAAAAGAAAAAAGTGTGCTCTTGGGCATTATACAATGGAAACAATGCTGAATTTGAAGTCAGAGAATCTGGAATGAAATTTCAGCTTTGCCACTTATTGTCAGGGATCTTCACTTCAGTTTCCTCAAGGAAGAAGTTGGACTTGGAGGTTCTTCAAGATCTTTCCAGCTCTGGGTCTAGGAAACAATTTTCCTAATCCTTTCCTAGGAACACAAGTTTTGTGTGTGTGTGTGTGTGTGTGTGTGTGTGTGTGTGTGTGTGTGTGTGTATGTGTGTTTTACATGTCACATGTCACACAAGAGGTGCCAGAAGAGGGACTTGAATTCAGCTGGTTGGACTGCTGGTTTAACCATCTTCCTGCAGTGCTGTAGTGCCTGTCACATTGGAAGATGGTCCTGTTCATTATAGCTTACATCAGGATGTGAACCTACAGAAGGCAGCTGAGGAGTTGGTGAGACCTGGCCAGGTTCAGGCTCTGTCCTAGCTATGGGATTTTCCTGCTCCCTGGTAACCCTGCAACACGTTTTGAGCTAGGGTTGCTGAGCTATGTTTGGTGGAAGGTGTTTCTAAATGGAAATATACATACTAGAAACAAGGAGGAAAAGTATTTTACCAAGTGGTGGTTTCTTTCTGTGGCACTGTTGCTGAGAGAAACAGCCAGGTGAGTGCAATAGACAGAGCATGGAGCCTGGAGTCAGAAAGACCCAAGTTCAAATCCAGCCTCAGACATTTACTAGCAGTAGGGCTTGGGCAAGTCACTTTACCTCAGCCTCAATTTCCTCAAGTATAAAATGGGAACAGTAATAGCACTTATTTCACTGGGTTGTTTTTGAGGGTCAAGTGAGATCTTATCTGTGAATTGCTCAGCTTAGCTCCAGTAAGTATAGAAATACTAGCTATTATGAATTATCATATGAAGTTACTTTGGCACTTCTAAGAACAGAAACTGGAAAATTTTTTTGTATGCCCTATACTAGGACTCTCCTGGGTTTAAGATTGGACACTTTTATATGAAGCATCATACTTAGAGGCTCACCCAGAGAGTCTTCTTGGGGCTTTGGAGTCAGTGTCCTAGAGCCTCTGACTCTTAATTTACTATTTGGATGTTAGACAAGTTACTTTAACTTCCCTGGGTTTCAGTTTCTTTTTTGTAAAATGAAAGGGTCATACTAGATGACTCCCAACAGTGTACCTTTTAACTATGATCTAGTAACTGAAAATTCAATTTCTCCATCATGAAATTTAATACATTTGGCTTTTTAGCAAAATCAAAATGTTCCTTTTCCATCCTTTTTACTATAGCAGCTTGCTTGTATATAACAGGAAGAATCCAGACCCAGGCTACCTTGTACCTACTTCTTGAGTCACTGGGAAGAGTAAGGTCTTTTTTTTTTTTAACTCTTACCTTCTGTCTTAGAACAGATATAAAATTTCAGCTCTAATGCAGAAGAGAGGTAAGGACTAGGTAATTGAGTTTAAGTGTCTTGCCCACAGTCACAGAGTAGGGAATGTCTGAGGCTGTGTTTGAAACCAGGACCTCTCTGGACTTGAGTCTTGGCACTCTAGTCCCTATACCACCTAGCTGCCCAGAGTAAAGTCCTTTTTTTTTTATTTTAGAAATTTTTATTTAGTCAATTTAGAACATTATTCCTTGGTACAAGAATCATATTCTTTCCCTCCCTCCCCTCCCCCTACCTCTTCCCATAGCTGATGGGTAATTCCATTGGGTTTTAAATGTGTAGTAAGGTCCTTTTTAATGGCCAATGCTTTCTTCCCTTCACATGCTATAAAGCACTGGTTCTCAAAGTACCTTCAGAAGAATGATGGCGGTCCCAGAATTAGAAGATCTTACTAGGCTGAAATTATTTTCATAATAAAAGTGAGCTGTTTTAATTTCTAATAATTTCCTCTCTTCTAGGCACTGTGCTAAGTGCTGGAGATAGAGAGACAACATGCATATCCATATAAGTAGGAAATAAATGACTGAAGGAAGCCACTAGAATTAAGGGGAGTTGGAAGGTTTCCCGTAGAAGATTGGATTTTAGTTGGGACTTTAAAGGAAGCCAGGAAAGGCAGGTAGATTTGAGGTAGAACATTCTAGGTACCAGAGGACAGACTAGAGAAAATCCCTGGAGCTAAGAGATGTCTTTGGCTTTTTTTGTGGAAGCAGCCAGAAGGCCAGTGTCACTGTATTAAAGGAGATGTTTTGGGAAGTAAAGTGTAAGAAATCTAGAAGGATGGAAAGAGACTAGATTATGGAAGGCATTGAATGCCAAATGAAGCATTTTGTATTTGATCCTAGAAGTGATAAGGGGCCACTGGAGTTTATTGAGGAGTTGGAATGACGAAGGTTATACCTATGCTTTAAGAAAGTCACTTTGATGGCTGAATGGCAGATAGATCAGAGATCAAACATACTAGGGTTATGACTTCTTGATGAACTTTTGTAGGTAGAGGTAGCGATGGGAACAAACCACAATGTATTGATGATTAAAGCCTTCTCTCTACTTTTCCCTCAAACATACACACATTTGAAGTTTTCTCCTGGCTAAGCCAGATTATAATGAACATCAAGAAAAGTAGTCTAGAGGGGGATAATATGGAGCTGAAAAAGGAGAGTACCAACAAATTGGAAAATGGGAGATTTCAATAACAATAAGACACTAAGTACATACATGGCATAGTGGACAGGAGAATTCACTTCACAAACAGGAAGAACTAAGATCACATCCTTCTTCATACTATATACTGGCTGTGTGACTTTGAGCCACTTCCATAGCCTCCCAAGGCTCTAGGGAGCTCTTCTAAGACTAAGACAGAGTGCTCTTTACTGATAAAGGGAATCTCTGCTCAGAGGCTCCCTAGTGAAATCACAGGTCTAGTCTCTTACCTTATGTGTAAGGCCCTGTATCAAGCACTGGAAATACAAAGAAAAAAGTCATACTTGCCCTTGGGGAATATAGATTCTGCTGATATGATATGTATAGAAGTAAACACAAGATATTTTGAGAAGGGAGAGAATACCAACAACTATCAGAGCTCACCAAATGCTTCAAGGTAATGGCTTTTGAATTGAACCTTGAAGGGAGATAGACTTAGGATTCCAGTTGAAGAGGGAGAGTACATCCTAAGTATTGAGAGTAGATTATGTAAATAGTCAGACAAGATGTAGAATTTCAAATTCTGGGGTTCATCTGGTCATCCAACTGAATTGAATGAATAACAGACTAAGAAGAGTACAGCATTAGAACATTTTTGAATGGTCTTCAAAGCAGACTGAGGGCAATGGGATGGTACTGAGGATTTTTTTTTTTGAGGAGGGTGTGTTTTAGCCATGTTCCTTGGGTACCTGGAAGATGGATAAGAGGGAGGCTTTTGGAAGAGGCTCTAGTCAAAGGTGATAAAGAGTGGCTGTAAATAAGGAAAGAAGCCCTATGAGAGATACTATGGAGTTAAATGAATAGGACTTAGCAGTTGGTTAGCTTTTGAGGAAGAGAGATAGGAGAGAGAGGAAAGGGCCTGTGGAAAGGCCTGTTGCACCTCATGATTTGTTTACTTTAGGGGGAAGGTGCTGGCGTTTGAGGAGTAGTAGATATCTACTTCCACTCAGGCCCTACCCATGAGCCTAGACCGGTGTTGGAGAACCTATGGCACTTGTGCCGGACTGCTTCCTTCCCTTCTCCATGGGTGCCTGGGAAACATTTCTCTCATGACCCATCCTTCTGCCTAGCAGCCCAATGGGAGCACTTCCTCCCCTGTGTAGGGCAAGACTTGGGGCTCACATGGGTGAGAGGGTGCAATTTTGATCTCTTAAAAGGTTTTCCATCACTATGCTGATTCTCCTTCAGGAGCTTTTGAAATCTAGTCTTCTCATTTCTTTTGGGGGCTTTCTAGACTTTTCCTTAGCAGAACTAGGAAGGACCAGATACCTTATAAAGATGATTATAACAATAATAATTGAACTTTATGGAGCACCTTAAAGTTTATGTAGTTCTTTATATCCATTTATTTCACTTACACATCATCATAACCATGTGAGGTGAGCACTTCAAGTAGTGTTATGATCCCCTTTTTAAGAATGAGGCACCTGAGTCAGCCAGCAGGTGTTGGATGCAGGATTCAAGCCTGATTTCAACTCCAGAACACTTTCCATTACACTACACTATATCTCAGGGTCTGAGATTTGTGACCTTACTTTTTTTTTTTTGTTTGTTTACCAGGAAGACCAATGTTCATCACATATAACTTGATTGGCTTAAAGAAGAAATGGATAGCTAGAGCTACAAACTGCTTTTTTATAGTCCCTCTCTTATTATTTTTTTTTAAGAGAGGGAATCTTTACTCATCACTATTTTTAGCCTATATTTATATTTGTGAGATTCTTCAAGTAGGTCTCATAAAACTTGATAGGTACCCATCTTGTGCCTAAGTTTTTCCTTTCTTCAAGACTCAAATGGGCCATAACATCTTATTTGCAAAATATTTTGTGGTTAGAGCACTCCTGTTTTAAAGAGACTGCTTTAGTAATCAGCATGACCTAGTTGGTAGAGCATTGGGCCAGTCACACTTAAGTACGTCATGGATATGCTGATCCTGGTAGATTAATTTTACATTGCTTCTTTAGATTCCTTTACTGAAAAATTATACTCTTTCCAGCTTCCCAGGTTGTAGGGAGTATAGGTGGCTGTAGCATTCTGTTCACTTGTCCCTCAGATAGGTGTTCTATAATTTCTGTCGTTTATCACTAAGAGCTCTAGCCTATTGTAACTAAAAAATGAGACTAAAAAGATTACAGCCAGATACCCTTTTGCTAGAGATTCATTCAGTCTAGGAGGGTCTTTCTGTTACAATTAGACCATGACCAAGGCAGGCAGGTTACTTGGTCAGACTGGTTTCACAGTCTGGAAGTCTTTGGCTTCTTTGAGCCTGCTGAAGACATTGACCAGGGGCTTGGAGACTGCCAGGGTCTTAAGTAAGCATGGTCCCAGAGAGAAGATGCTGAGTGGAATAGAAAGTTCTAAGAGCCTTTTTTCTTTTGTTTACTGACAGACTAGCACAGATAGCTATCCCAATCCATCAATCCCAATCCATCCTTGACTCTCCTGTAGAACCTTGGGGAAAATTCTAAAATAATATTTGAGACTGGGACTGAGATTTCTTTACAAATCAGACTTGTTATTTCATTGGCATAGGGGACTCTCAGTGAGAAAACTCATCCTACCAGTGCAGATTCACAACTGGTAGAATAATTTATAATATCCAAAATTTGCCACTGAAAGGTAATTTGACTTGTCCCGAGTCATTCAGTATGTCAGGCAGGACTTGAATCCAAGTCCTTTTGACTTTAGGATTGACTGTTGATCCATTGCTCTACTCTGCCTTATATTTTTGTTAAGATACAAAATCATGAAATACTGAGATATTAGGTGAATTTTGTGCCATGTAAGTCAAGACTGGTAATTAATGTTAGTGCTTCCTTTCTCTTTGTGGTCATCTTGTCCATTCTTTTTTAATCTCTCTTTAAATCCATCCCTCTCATAAGACTTTTGTCACAAATGAGCGACTCTGTATTGACAACAGAACAACCTGTTGGCTCTGGACCAAAAAAACAAAACTTGCTCAAAACCTTTCACCAGAAGATTGTTCAAAGAAGTAATTAGCTGATTTTGTCCTCCTGAAATGTCCTCTGGCTTTTTGTGTGTAACCTTCACTAGAACAAGGAGAGACCTAGACTGAATTTCCTTGCCATTAAGAAGGGTGGGATGGTAATAGCATCTTTTATTTTAGAAGTGACCAATTTCTCTCCTGGTTTAAGAGTGGAGTTAACTGAGATTTAGGATTAGGATGGTACCAATGTTTGAATAAAGCCTCAGATACCTGTGACCTATGTGACTCTTGACAAATCTTTGAGCCTCAGTTTCCCCATATTTTAAACAAGACCACTACTTTTACCAGTTGTCTCACCTCCAGTAAGGTAGTAAACTTTTGGTACCAAAAAGCCATGCCAGTGGAATATGTAGGTCTAGGAGTTGACTCTGTTTGAGTTTGCAGAATTTAGTGAGATCCCCTGGAATGGATGCAAGGTTTGGCCACAGTGGCACCTGAAGAACTAAGTCTTGGGGAGGTTTCTCTCTGTGATGTGAGAGGCAGGATCAGTATTGAACTGATAAGAGTAGTGTTGAGGAAAGCATTTTAGAAAATGTAAGTGGGAGCTCTTTCATACCCGTAGTTACTCAATCAGGGGAGTGCTATGGACTCTGGACATCCAGAAGTCAGCAAAGCATTTGGTCCTATGATACTTTCCCAGACATGATGGGAAAGGCTGGTTTGCTTTCTAGTATTGTTGGCAGGCTTTCCCACTGGTTGTACAACTTTACCTTGTAACTACTTGTTGCCTAATTGCAACAAATGTTAACTTGGAAAATCTGTAGTCAAGTTCCATAGGTCGCTTATCTGCTACATTTCCAATCTGAACTGGTTTACCCCTGCACAGACAATCTGGTAGCAAGACACTCCTGAGGGGTAGGGGACCTTATATTAATGCCAGACTTGGTGGAGGCACCCAATCAGTCTCCAAACCAGCTTCCCACCAGGGCAGAAGAGATTACAGACCAGGCATCAAAGGCAACTCTTTTTTGTCTTAGAATATAGATACTAAGTATCCTAAGGCAGAAGAGTGATAAGGGCTAGGCAACTGGGTTAAGTGACTTGTGCAGGGTCACATAGCTAGGAAGTGTCTAAGGCCACATTTGGAAAGCAGTCTATTACTTTTAATCTATTAAATTATAAAGGAGTTGCAATCTTCACTCTTGGAAAAAAAATGAAATCATGATTAAGGAATCTGCAGCTGTCAAATTTCTGTCAGTATGCATACAGCTCCTAATAACCCCAGATCTTTGTTATAGACACCAGTCTCTTTCAGTACTTGTTCAATTGATCTTTGAAATTGAATGTCATAGACACTTATGCCTGCTAAATTTCATCTCACTAGAATCATAAATGATCATGGATTCATAGATCACAGGCCAATCTATTACCATGAATCTTGCTTCTATCATTCATTATCTTAGCTCCCTCTGAAAATTAACTTTGCCTTCTATATCACCATATAATCAGTGACAAAGTGAGATTGGGCCAGTAAATAGTCCCTTCGCTTCCAGCATGGACCCAGTCTTTAAAAAAAAAAAAGTTGCTTTTGCTGCCAGGTTGGTAAATTGCAAAGTTAGCCAGGCTGGTCCTTGGGCTCTGCCAGGGGTGAGGCTTGGCTGCTGACCTAGCTGTCAAGAACCCAGTGACACCTTCCTTTCATGATGAGTCAGGCTCATTGAAGAATGTCAGTGGAGGAACAATGTTGTATAACAACAATAAAGATGGGGTAAGGGGCAATACAGTAATAAAAAGGGTGAGTCCTGGCCTAGGTTGCATTATATTGTATTAGAATAGTGTTCTGGGCTCCGCCCTAGAGATCTGATTAAAGTGTGTTCAGAGTAAGGCAGCTAGGATGGTAACACACCAGGAAACCCTGTTTTAGGCTTTAGTAAGTATATGGAGATTTAAAAGGGCCTTTAGAGTTCATGTGGTCCAACCTTCCCCCTTCCCATTCTGTAAAAAAGTTAAATGACTTTTCCAAGGCCATTCAAGTTGTAAATAGTACAGCCTATGTTGAAATCCCAAGAATTTCCAATTGAGCCTTTCCAGATAGCTCAGTGTTGGGGAAATTTACCTTAAGTTTTTGAAGTTTATCTAGATAGTTTTTTTAAAAACTGACCTTCCATCTTAGAATCAGTACTGTGTATTGGTTCCAAGGCAGAAGAGTGGTAAGGGTTGGGCAATGGGGGTTCAGTGACTTGCCCAGGGTCACACAGCTGGGAAGTGTCTGAGGTCATATTTGAACCCAGGACCTCCCGTCTCTAGGTCTGGCTCTTAATACACTGAGCTACCCAGCTGCCCCCTATCTAGATAGTTTATCTGTCCTCACCCTTTTACTCCATTACATTCTATTCTCTATCAAATTTATTCATGTACATTTCTTAATTCCTCAGAAGAAAGTTTTTTAAAGTTAGGGACTGTCTCACTTTTGTATTTGTATTCCCAATGCCCGAGCCCAGTCCCTCGCATATATAGTAGGCACAATCTCTTTATTAAATTGAATCCACTTAATATACACATTTGTGTCGTGAAGAATGAATGATAGCAACCCTGAAATACTTCACACCAAGAAAGAATGCTAGAGGAAGGAACCTAGTTCATCTTCCCAACATAAGAAAACTCAGACATGGACGTGTGGAGCCTAACCCTATGTGACAAGGAAATCACTTTAAAAGACTGATATATATTAAATTAAGGTCGCCAAGGAATTCAGCTATGTAATTCCTAAATGAAAACTCAAGTCAGCAGTCAATCTTTTATGGAGTTTAATTACAATAGGAGGAAGAAAGGAATTAGAGATAGAGAGAGAGAAAAAGGGAGAGAAGGGAATAGGGCTTAAATACCCCTTCTGTTTAGGCTGGGCCAAAAGGCCCAAGCCCTTAGATAGCTGGGGCAAAGAAATGAGATCAGTCCCTATTACTCACATGACCAAAATGGAGAAACAGTCTCAGAGGCCCCCACTTTCAGCTTCCTTCAGAGCAAGCTTCTCAGAGCACACTCCCACCACTCCGGCAAACTCCTCAACCACCACCTCCAGTCTTCAGACCCCCCTATCCTTAAGGAAACCATCCAAGTTCCTTCCCCTCAGTCCTCACATCTACCAATCACGTGTCCATCAATTTCCCTGTGCCAATGGAGGCTCTAGCTTAACCCAGGACCGCCCAGAGGTCTGGCTTTGCACATGTCTGTTGAAGGTCATATTTTCAAATAATTAAATCTTTGATCCTTTGCTACAGCCCTTTCTAAATCCTGAATCCTGTTAACCTGAGTAGGGTAGAGATTGAAATAATTAAATTTTGATCTAGGCTGCAGCCCTTACTCAATCCTGTTAGGACTGAATAGGGTGGAGATTGATTCCAAGTATCTCCATTGTATCAATTCTAAAATCAATCATGACTCAAAGAAATTCCTGTTCTATGCTTAAGCATAGGTCAAAGTCCTTTCCATTGTTCAGCAAAGGGTTTCTGTCCTAAAGTAATCTTAAGAAGGAAAGAGAAGGAACCTCCCATGCCAATGGGGTTCACATTCCAATAGTCAAGACCCACTATCAATAGGAAATTTTTCAAGTATGAAATTTCCCAATGGTGAAATTTCCAACATTTATAAGTCTAAGAAATTTTGAGGTTTACACCTATATTGAAATACAATTGTTCTATATAGTTTTAGCCAGCAAAACTAGATATTACATTGAGGCCAATTTTACATCATTAAAAGGAAAAGCCTTCTCTAACAAGAGATGTTCGCAAGTATTGTGAGATTAAATTGATGACGTCCAGGGATGTTTCCAACTCTTAGATTGTGAGAAAAGACTAAAGATGCTAAAAGATTAAAATAGAAGAGCCCAAACCCAACTGAAAAATAGGGACTGAAGTTTATCAGGGTGGCCACAAAAAGCTAATGGTAGTACTCGTTATATTGGCAATTAAGTATAATATTACAAACTCAGGGAGGAGTTTGTGATCTGATCAATAAGTGATATCTAGGCCTGTGGCTATGTTCTCCAGAGACCTGTACTTTGGAGGTGACAGTTCCCTTTCTCCTTTTGAGGGAAATACTGTTTTAAGGCCATAGAAAGAACATAGCAAGACAATAGCATCTTGTTCACTTTCTCTCTGTGAGTACTTTGATATTTGATGGCTGTCATTGAATATTTTCTTTAACAGAGGAAAGAGAGTGCTGAATTTTGAATGAGAGAACCTAGATTTGAATCCTAGTCCTTACTTGTGTGGACTTCATGCAAGTCACCTCATTTTTCTGGTCCTCATCAGTAATAAAATAATACACTAGATGGACTTTAAAGTCTCTTCCAGATTCAAATTGATTATATTTTGATCTTCCCTCTGGATACTCACTCTAGTGATACAGCTTGCTGTTCTTCAGGTCTGTGGGGGGTTTGTGCTATTTATAATTCTATTTCCTTGTAAATCTACAACCAGGAGTCCATCATAATGCTGGGAATCTTTCTGGAGAATTTTTGACAGTACTTGGTACCTGTGGTGTCACTGGCAATTCACCGATTTTTTCCCTCCCTCTCCCTACATGACTCTTCATTCAGTTTCTCTTGCATAAATTAACAAAAGTTCTTTTTTTATTTAGGATATAAATAGTACCTTTTTATTCCTGTGAGGCTGGCAGCCACTTTACCAGCTAACTCTCACTTTCTGATTTTGTTCATATCCCAAATTACAAAAGGACCAAGAAGAGATTGCTTGTAGCAATATCCATTTTACAGTTGAGGAAACTAACCAGAATTAAATTTAATTCAAGTGTTAGAAAATGCAAACTTCAGATTATTATAAATTAGCAGGGAGGTGGCTTTATCCATCACCAACAAAATAGTTGAGTGTCTACTCTTCATGTTTAGTATATGTGCTTTAGGAGGCCACATTCTTGAGGGAAACCAGTGGAGGTTTGGGGCTATAGTTGGGAATTCTCCAGGTATTGCTTCTTTGGGGCACTCCTGAATTTTCTATTCCTGTTTTCCAGCAGATAACTGGGGTTGAGCCAGAACCTGGATAGAAGATAGTCAGAGGCAGAGACCTGGGTCATAGTAGCTGAGGAATGGGTAGGCCCAACCATTTGAACACACTTTAGGTTTCTCACACTTGATGAATGGTAGCCTTCTTGTTTCCTTGGGAGGATAAGGACTAGGAGAGGGAAAAGAGCTAGAGGGAAAGGGGTGTGACTCAGTCTTGCATCAGTGCTGGGAATGTTTGAAGCTTGTTGTAAACAAACTCTGGATCCTGAGGGTTTCCTCCAGAGGAGTTAGTCTGGTTTTCCTGTCCCCTAAGGGTTTATTTACTGGTTATAAGAAAAAATGAAAGGTCTGGCTGGCTTCTGGAGAGCCCCAGGCGCTGGCTAGATTTCAATTAAAATATTTTCCCATTGTACATTGTATAATCCTTGCCCTTCATCTAACCACTTTCCCTTATAATCAGACTACCTCTCCTAGAGATTGCCTTTTGGGTTTAAGGATGTTTCTGGGAGGAACTCCCCAAGCCCCAGCATGAGTCTAAGTTTCCTTTGAGAGACTAAGATTTAGAATCAGGCCATGCTCCCATACCTGTGTTATTCTCCCCAAATAGTCCAGAGCTTTATGGCCTTATATTTCTTAATATTTGCATTAATGGAAAATGTTTACAGTGTACCCAAATCTCTTCCTTCTCCAAGGCTTGAGTTTTGCTGTCTAAAGCAATTCCCCCCCCTAAAGTCTCTCATACTTATAATCACTATGCAGCCCATCAAAAAAAGAAAATTTATTTTGAACAAAGTTCTATAGGAGGAGAATCCTTTGTCTGACCATGCAGCTAATTGTTGGGTTAGGAAAATGTGGTCTGCTTTGTTCTTCAGAGTCTTTATCCAGGATTCCAGTTGGGAAAAAAGGAACACCTTCTCCCCCTCCCATATTGATAGGCTCAGACAGATGTGGACCTGACCCTCTCTAGATTTTGCCTTTGGCTTGATTTCCTTTGGTATTCATTACCATTTGTGGTACCTCCTTTTGTGCCTAGTTACTAAAATGCTGTAGAGCTTTTAAAAGCCTTTGGGGGTGATAATAATGATAGTAATTTACATTTGTGTTGGATCCTAACCTTTGTCATGCTTTACCTGGTCACCTTGAGTGGAGGAAGAATGGTGGTGCAAATGGTATTATTCTCCTTTGACCCACAAAGAATCCAGGAATCCAAGTGACTTGCCCAGGGTTACAAAGAGAGTAAAGGGCTTTGGAAGTTAGACCACCAAATCCAGTGCTCTATCCATTATACATACTGACTAAAAGGCCACAAAAAAGGAGACCTTGTGAAACTCAGTTTAAGTTAACAAATATTTTCTAAGCACAGTGTGCTAGCACTGTGCTTGAGATACAAAAACAAAAATAAAATAGTATCTGTCCTCAGGGAGCTTTCTGGATGGAGACAGCACATACACAAGATAAATACCTAGGAGTTTGGGATAGAGTGGAGTAAGGAAGAAATCCATATATTAAAAATTTTAAATATTTTTAAACCCATATTTTTTTAAATTGATATCATTCCACAAAGAATGGTAAGGACTAAGCAGCAGTGGTTAAGTGACTTGCCCAACATATCATAGTTAGGCAGTATCTGAGGCCAAATTTGAACCCAAGATCTCTCCTGTTTCCAGGCCTGACTAAGCACTGAGCCACCTAACTGCCCCTCCAAATAATGTGTGTGTGGGGGCGAGAATCTGAGGAGGGAGAGAGAACCAACAATTAGAAGGATCAGGAAAGGTTTCCCAAAGGAGACAGTCTGATCTGAGCCTTGAAGAAAGAAGAGAATTCCCAAAATTGAGTTAGAGGTGCTACAGCTGTCTGTAGTCCAGGCTTCACTGGACTGCAGGTTGTATGAAGTTGGATGTAGCCAGGTCATGGTGGGCTTAGCTAAGTGTCCAGCTGAGGAGTTTGTAGTATATCCTGGAGGCCATGAGAAAGCTACAAAGATTTGTGAGCCCAGCAGTGAGTGAATTGCTCATATTTGGGCCTTAGTAAGATGATTTTGACTGAGTTGAACAGGGCCTAGTCCTGTGCCTGACACATAATAGGTGCTTAATAAATGTTTCAGTGATTTATTGATTGATCAAGAGGGGAAGACTGGAGGCTAGGAGTTGATTCTTATCAGTTTTTCTCTCTGTGTGCTTGTATATTTCTATTTCTGTGTTGTTCTAGCCTTTTTTCTTAGATGCTACTCTCTTTTTGTATTGATGAGTCTGCATCAGAGTGTTTCTGTCCTTCCTTTTTTCTTCTCTTGGTGTTTCTCTCCTAACTTTCAAATTCTTGCCTTTTTCCTCTTTCCCTTAATTAGCTATAACATAGAGCCAAATATAATGCAGGTGGGTGGTATTTATGAAAATGATTTGATGTTTAAAGAGAATAATAGGGGAAAAGTAGCTTCTCCACTGCTTTTCTTTTCCTGTGGACTTGCTTAGGTCCTTAGTATATAAATAAAAATGAAAAAGATGCCCCTATTTCTCTCCCCCCATCTTAGCTATAAGGATTTTGTTCTGAAACCCTCCTTGACTCTTGTGGAACTAAAATGGACAATCTCCTGTTAAAATACTTTTTCTATCCAGAAATAATTTGCCTTCTCCGGATTTTTCCTCCAGATCTCTGGTGGGGCTTGGGGGTGGGAGAGACCTGCCCCCAGGTTTTTGCAGTGCCTGGCACACTTCTTTAGGAGCTGGTGATTCTAAGGTTTTCTTGCCTCTCCCAGTCTTTGATTACAGCTCACAAGGCTACCAATAGACTAACATAATTGACCAACTTGGAGTTTCAGAGCTTCAGGCTGCCCTTGGAGTCTTGATTACCTGCTGTAGGCACTCTCTTTGAATTTTTCTTGTGTTGGGATTCCTGCATGTCCTGGTGATGTCAGGTCAAGGGTCAAGACCAGCCCCAAAGGGGTTTTCCTGAGCTTTTGGGGGGGGGGGGGGAGGGGAACCTTGGCAAGAGGAGTGACTATGGATTTATGTTTCAGTCCAAACCTTTACTAAGCACTCTAAACACTTGTTCTGCTGCTGCTGCTCTAGGTTCTTGCTAGTTTCTTCTTTTCCTTTGCAACCGAAAGGCTTTCTTTCCCTGAAAGCCTAGGAGAATATGGATTGGGCTTTGTTTGCAGACTCACATCAAAACCAACCTGAGGAATAGCCTAAGAGATCCAGGTTGAGGCCAGAAAGTAGAGAAAGGGAGCAATAAAAAGAAGAAGAGCCCAGGTTCTCCTTTCTTTGGGCCCCCTCCACCCTCTGAGCTGCTTCTGCCTCCTTGTAAGGAGCCCATTTCTCACTGAGATGGACCTCCCAGCCTTGCCCTCTTTTGCCTGCCTGCCCTCCTGCTGGTTGAGGTCAGTGCCTATTAATAGCCTTGGAGTTAGCCAGTTTAATTCTCTCGACAGGCTGGAGTGAAGAAGGTAGGGAAAGGAGGGGAAAGTCCTCTGAAAGTAGAATGAGTCCTCTGTTTGAGCTTGTACTCTATGGTTGTTGCCATGTCTTCCTACCACAGGGACTAATTCAGGTTCATCATTTCTTAAGGGATTTGGAACTAAAGCACAGATCTGGTCCAGATCATTGGTGAGAGTACAGGGTGTGCTGAGTGAATTCCTGCATTTTGTGTTTCATTTCAAAGTTTAGTTACTTTTTAAAATTAATTTTAAAGTTTCTTTAGTTTGACAAAAATACTTTTTATGATTAATCATTCGATAAATGTTCAATTTTAATGAAAACTTAGAAAATAAAAATCTGAATGCATACTCTAATGAAACATGCCAGAGGTTGGAAACCTTTACCCTTCTCTTTACCCCCCCTCACTAGGGTAACCCAAATGATGTAACTCTGATAACTCTGGGTAACTCTGATGTCCTAGCCAGGTAAGGGCAAAGTCAGAAATTGAACAAAGGGATCTTAGATGCCATAATGGTCTCCAGGGCTAGGCAGGGATGTACCAGGGAAATAAGAACATGGTAAGGGTTGAAATACCTCCTTCCATACCCAGGAGAGATGGAGGGAAGTGGGCAGGGCCCTCCCAAAGATATTGTGGACTTTGAACACAGTATCTGATAATTTCCTCTCTACCCCTTGACTATTTGTAAAAGATTTTACAGGGAAAGGGGCTGGGATTCTAACTAGGCAGGAAACAGAGACCATCAGGAATGGTTCACCACACCTTCTCCTCCCAAGGTATCTGGGGTAGAAGTTACAGAATTTTATTTTATGAGATGAGAAGGAGTCTGGAATATTTCAGGTCAACCTCTTTTGTCCCTAGTTCTTACCCTTTATAGTCCCTCAATTCTGGCAAGAAAAGGAAGACTAGCAGACTGGGTCACTACGAGACATTGGGCACTGGGGTTGGGGGAGAGGGCCAAAGAGCAGGACCAACCTGGCAGAGTTCAAGTTCCCACCTCTGATGCTTTCCATTCTTGAGTGACCTTGGAAAGGTGATTTTACCTCCCTGGGTCTCTGTTTCCTCATCTACAAAATGAAGGGGTTGTACTACATGGCTTCTGAGCTCCTTTCCAGCTCTAATGCTAAGTCTAGTAGAAAAGCTGGGAATTATAATTTCCTCCTTTGATCTGATTGATTTCCTCCTTTTCCCCCCTTCCCTTTCTTCTGGAGAATTTAAATTGGGAGATCTAAAGGCCAATGTGATGCAGTGGAGAGGGCAGGATTTGGAATCCAAAGGTTGAGTTTTAAATCTTACCTCTGCCACTGTGTGACTTGGGGCAAATCCCCTTACTGTTAGAGAAATGACTTCTAATTTCCTTTTCTTAAGTCTGTGATCCTATGAATAAAATACTTTGGCTAGGGGCCTTATGAGGAAGGGGTATTTCCCTAGCTCTGTGGGATTGCCTGTGGGATTGTAGTAATTCTTCTTCTTCTTTTTTTTTTTTTTAAACCATTACCCTCTTTAACCCTTACCTGTGGGTTCCTAGGCAGAAGAGCCTCTGTTGAGGGCTAGACAATTGGGATTAAGTGTCTTGCCTAGGGTCTCACATCTAGGAAGTGTACTGAAGCTGAATTTAGGCCCTATTGAGTCCAGACTTGGCCCTCTAACTACTGTGTTACCTAGCTGCTCCTAGGGGCTGACTCTTAAAAACTGTTAGATGAAAGCTCACTTTAGATTGAGAAGAAAGTGGATGAGGTCTCCTAGTTGCAGAAAGTCTAAAATAGGAAATATTTTCCATTTCACATACTGTATTAAACTAAGATACAAAAGACTGCTAATTGAAATTGGCTAAGTTCATTAAAATGACCATTATTAGAATTCAACAGTTATATTCATTAAAGTCTTGAATAATGCCACATATTTCATACTTTTGCTGAGTGATGGATGCCAGTGCCAGGATTTGCATGAATTCTACTTCTAGTCTTACCACAGTTATATTTTGTTTGTCACTCCCCTCCTTCACGGGGATGTTATTTGACCAGATGTTTGTGATAAAACTTGTGAGGTAATTGTGGTATAGCAGAAAGAGGACTGACTGGACAGGCCCAGGACACCTGGGCTCTGCCTGCTTCTACTTCCTGCTGCCTATGACTCTGGGCTTTAGGGGCAACATGGTATGGTAGATAAGAACACTGCCCGGCAGGTCGGCAAGACTTCAAATCACACCTCTCACACTTATTTACTGTCTAACTTAAGGGAAAATGTGAGCTTCATTTTCCTTACCTGCAAAGTGGAGCTAATAGTCCTTGTATTGCCCACATCACAGCTGTGGGTTTACATGAGATAATGTAGATAAAGCCCATGGATATCAGCTATTACCCCTGAGGAGGTTGAATAACACGACTTCAGCTCTAATGTTCTCCGATACTGAGTGTAGTGAAATCTGATGGTGAAAAGCAGGCTTGGATGTGCAGTAAGGGGGTGCCTAAGGTGCGCTCCCCACATTAGCCCTAGCCCATTGATGCTGTACCTGTACCAGGGGGAGGGAGGTGTGTGAGTGGGGCAGTGTCTTCCCCATTGGGGAGGAGGCCTTTCCAGAGGATATACAGGGTCTTGGGTTTAGAGCTGGAAGGCACCTCCAAGTCCTTCTATACCAGCCTCCTTATTTAACAGTTGAGAAAATTTGGAGAGATGAGCCTCAGAAGATCCCACAGCCAATAACTAACTGTCCCAGGGAGAATTTGAACCCAAGTCTTCCTGACTCCAGTCTGGCACTCCATGTAGCACACTACATGGACCAAAGAGTAGGCAGAATGGCTGAGGACAACAAAATGATCCCACAAAAAGAATTAGCTCATTTCAACTGCATAGGGTATAATTATTGTCATTAAAGCTGAAATCAGAGCTTTAGCCAAAGACCCGACTCAATTTTAAAATTGTTTGTTTGTCCTGGTGTATCTCCCCAAGAGCCTGTAGGATGGTGGTTTTGGGGATGGGAAAGGGGTGTAGGGGGGGGGATGAAGTATCAGCAGATAATTGAGGCTTGGGATCAAGTCTAACTCTAGGATAAGAAAGATCATTCCCTCCCTCAAGGACATGCTACTCTAGGTAGTTCTAGGTCACTAGAGCCAGAAATTTCCTTGACAAATAAACTTTAGTTTGGGAAAAGGAGAAACTGTCAACAAAGTCAAAACCATAAATAAAAGGAAAGATTTTAGTATGACAGAAGAAAAGAACAGAACAGACTCAAAGTCTGGAAACCTTGGGCTTTAATCATGGAACCAGCCAGATCTGCTACCTTGTGGGGCCTTGGACATCATCTCATTTCCCCCGACCCTCAGTTTCTTCATACATAAAATGTCTGGATAGCCTCTGAGGTCCCACTCAGATGTAAAATATATATGAAAAACAAAACAAAACAAGAAAACTAAGCTGTCTCTGGAGCCACTAATGAGAGACTCCTCACTTGCCCCTCCCCCCACTTACCCAGGCTTTTACTTTTTAGCCAATACTTCTCTATCCTACTTAGCTTCTCAGACCCTAAGTTTCTCTTTCTTTTGGGGGGCCCCTCCCTTATTAGCAGGAGGTAGTGATAATGGCAGATTGAGAGACAACACCCTCTTTTTAAAAAAGTTAATTTTTAGATCTTTCATTTGTTATCTATTTTTTCCTCCATCCCACCCTCACCATCAAAAGAAAAATCTATGGAACAAATATACATAGTCAAACAAAACAAAATTCCATATAGCATGTGTCTAAAAACTATGGCTCAAAAAAATTAGTTAAAAAAAAAAACTTGTTCACTTCTGCACCCCAAGCCTATGACTTTTTTGTCAGGGGACTACTTCGCAGCAGTCTTCTGGAATTATGGTTGGTTATTTATTTGATCAGAATTCTTATGACTTGGTTGGTTCTGTTCTGTTTGGTTCTGTTCATTTCACTGTGCATTAGTTCAACAAGCTTTCCCAGCTTTCTCTGAAACCACCCTCATCATTATAACCTAATGGCACAATAGTATTGTTATATTTGAATACTGTAAATTATTTAGCTATTTCACCCCACCAAGATAGGCACCTTCTTGATTTCTAATTCTTTGCAGCCCTTCATTTGTTGCTACCTTGCTGTGTGATTTTGTGTACCATAAAAATGAGTTAGAGAATTTTACCAATCTATCTGTGAGCATTTATTAAGCACTTAGTGTGTGCAAGGCATTGGGATTACAAAGACAAAACAATAACAATTTTTTCTCAAGGAGCTTACATTCTATTGTGGAAGACCTGTATCAGTCCATCAAGCATGTGTAAGTATATTCAGAACAAATAAGAAAAACATGTAAGGAAATTAATTACAAGGCCATTATTGAGGGAGAAGAGCAATTGGGTACCTTGTAGAAGGGGGTGTTTTGAATTATATTTTGGAGGGATTCATTGAGGCATAGGTAAAGAATTTGTGGGTTTGGGGAATGATTAAGGCAGAGGTACAGAGTTGAGTGATTGGACTGCCATGTATCAGCCTTCTTGGACCCAAGAGAGTGAGAAGTAGAAGTAAGTATAATGAAATGGGATGGATACATTAGAGCTAAACTGTCAAGAAAACCAGATATGTGTGAAAGTTGCTGCCAGCACATATATATATATATATATATATATATACATATATATATATATATATATATATATGAACAGTTGGCAAGTTAGTTCTAGCATCTGGGGGGTGAATAGACTTTGTTAACCTGGGAAACTTAGAAAAAATCCATAATGAACATGATTAGATTGTTGTGATCAAATTGTCTTCCCTGCAGACTTGACACTGGAATTCTCTTGGTGCTAGGACAAATCAAGGAAGGCCTCTAGCTTTCTGGCTGGACTTCTGTGGTGAACTTAAGGAAAAACACAGATGCCATTCCCGCCAGATAGGCTGGAATGCTGGGGCAAGTCCTCTTCTCTGTGTATGGGTGCAGTTTACACAGCTCCATTTGGGGATTAGGCCAATCCTTATTATCTGTTTTCCCTCCCCAGTGTTCTGGGTCAACCAGAAAAATGAACTTTCTCTGCCCTATGAATGAAGGGCTATAGAGTGAGAAATCTTTCAGAGACAAGCCTCTGCCTGCTCTCAGGACCCAAGCTGGGGAGCTAAGCAGCCTCCCTCCTACAGCCCTGGTCATTTGCAGGCTACTCTGGTTCATACCTACTCTGGTTATGTGAAGTGAACAGCCCCCTCCCTAACAGAAGCCCTTCAGTGTTCTAATTCCAGCCTGGGCTAATTTCCTAGATGCTTTGGGAACTAAGAAAATGTGTCTTGGGCCATCTACCAGGCATCAGTATGCAGCTGTGTTCGTGCTGTGGGAAAATGATGTGTGGAAAATGAAGACAGGGATATTTAGAACTGTGTCGCCTTAACCACATGGGCATCCAATAGAATAGAAACTCCTAGAGGTGACTCTTGTATCCCTGCCCCCAGACTAGTACCTGGCTTATACTTGGTGTTTAATCAGTTCCTATACAAAAGTGAGATAGTTTATACCCTCATGGAGCTGAAATTCTACCAGGAAGATATATTTGGGGGGAGGGTGTGTGAATGAAATTCAGACATCGTCATGAGAACTAATGATGAAAGGCAGGCACCATGCTGAAGACCTTATTTTGCTTAGACCTGACCTGTGTACACATTCAGTAGGAACTGATTAAACACCAAGTATAAGCCAGGTACTAGTCTGGGGGCAGGAGAGATTTTTTTGTGTACACAGGTCACTTTTGTATTTGTATTGCTAATGCTCAGCATAGTATCTAATAGACACCAAATAAATGCTTGTTGTTCTGTTCTGGTTCTGGTTAAGGCTACATATTCTTCTATACAAATAAATGATCCTCCAAAGGAGAGATTTTTTTGGAAGGAAATCTGTGACCTGGCAGGTAAGTTTAGCCTTTGATCCCTGTTATTTCCTTCTCCTCTGATTCACTGTCTTGTTCCCTAGGGAAGTCACATCTGGCCATTGTGCAGAAGGTGAACAGCGAGGGGGAGGGTGACCCTTTTTATGAAGTCATAGGATTGGTGACTCTGGAGGATGTCATTGAGGAGATCATCAAATCAGAGATCCTGGACGAGTCGGATATGTACAGTAAGGCTCACCATTTCCCTTTTTTCTACCCTCAGAGAGGATCTCCAAAAGTTCTTACCACCCCCCACACTCTGGCATTTTTAAATTTATTTTTTGACTTTTGCCTTCTGTCTTAGGATCAATACTCAGTATCAGAAGATTGATAAGGGCCAGCCCATTGGGTTTAAGGGAATTGTGAGATCAACTGACTGAGGGCATTATTAACACATTTCCTCCTATTTTCATAAAGTAGCCATAGCCTTGGGACAATGAATTGACCTAGTACTCCAGTTGAGAGTGGGTCATAACATGTGAAGAACAAATTCCTTTCTTTTTGGGCAATTTATGGTAAAAAGCCCATCAGGGCAACCTGAACCCAAACCTCTTCTCTTGCAGCTGACAACCGGAGCCGGAAACGTGTAAGCCATGCCAGGAACAAGCGAGATTTCTCAGCTTTCAAGGATGCTGACAATGAGCTGATAGTGAAAATCTCACCTCAGCTGCTACTGGCTGCACATCGATTCCTATTGACTGGTGAGCCCATGAGGAAGGAAGGGATCGGTGGGTTACAGAGGGGAGGGTGTTAATTAATGAGATATAAGGTGGGATTTCCAAGGAAGACAGAGGTGGTGATAAAACAACAACAATTTAGCCTCTAGCCATCTCTGTGATCCTGGAGTTAAGTACATAATGGGGTAAATAATATGTGAAGGGTTAAGGATAGTATATTTACCTCTGGAAAGGATAAAATTTGGTTTCCCCCTAGGATTGCAGGTTGTTTACAATTTAGAGGAAATATCTCTTTCACACTCGCTGCAAGAATCTTGAATTGGAGGGTAAAGATCATGAGGAACCATAATGAAAATAGTTCCAGTGCAAGATCTACTGGGGAGGAGATGAAGTTGGCTTCAGGCAGGAGATGGTCTATGAATGTCCCTTGGTGACAAATGGTTTTGAGTAGCCCCATACAAAGCCATGTTAAAGAAAGGGAAAGAAGCATTTACCATCCTAATTGGTGCCTGTGAATATAAGATACATGTTCTCACACTCATGTAATATTTTTGCTTCCCGTGACAGGCCCATTTTCATTCCTTGAATTTATAAGATTTCCTCTTTGTTTTTCTTCCCTAACCATCTCCTCTCTTATAGTTCCCCTAGAAAAAGAGCTGACAAAATAATGAGACATTGTTAGCTTCTTACCCTTATCTCAGGGAGTTGTTGTTCCCTCGTGCTCCTGTTCCACCTTCTCCCTTTCCCAATTCTCTTCTCCATGCCTCCAAATTAATTCCCTCATTGTTCTTTCTACAGTGGTTTCCCTGTCAGTTCAGCATTACATGGCCCTTATTAGTGATGGGAGGCAGGTTCTTGGGATCTTGAGCCATTTTTGAGGGCCTAAACTGAGGGTGAGGCCAGTTCCAGTACTTTCAGATGTAGACACTGTTTTAGACAGGATGCCTCATTCTGGAGGTTTTTATAAAGAACTGCCAAGAGAAGGGGATTCACACCGTTATGAAATAGATTTCTCTCATGTCTTCCATAGAGTTGCCCCAATTCTCTTCCTCAATAATATCTGAGAAAATTCTCCTTCGTATGCTAAAGTACCCTGGTGTCATTCAAAACCTGAAGCTTGATGAAAAACGTAGACGTTCTGCCCGGAATTATCTCTATATGCGAAACAAAGTTACTGACTACTTTGTCCTCATATTACAGGTAAGCCCTCCTTTTTTATCTCACAGGCAGGTTCCTGATGCCTGGTCTCACTCCTTCCTGTCCCCTATCTGTGCTTCACTTCTCACTGTCCCACTGTCTTATCCTTAGGATAGCTAGATACTCCCAATCCTTGTCGCTTTTAGGTTCTAAAAATATTCATTTTATCTAGATGGAATCAAATTTACCCCCTTTTTGCCTTTCCTTTTTTTTTCTGGTCTTGTTTTACTCTTTTCTTTTATTGTAGCCCTCATACCCATGTCCTTTCAGGGAAAGGTAGAAGTGGAAGCTGGGAAGGAGAACATGAAGTTTGAGACAGGCCCATTCTCCTACTATGGGACCATGGCACTTACTTCTCCTCATCTCTCAGGTGAGTTGACATATTGTAGTTGGCATCCAACTTGGACCTAACTAGGGAATGTCAAAGCTAAGCAACCATAAATTTTTATGTGTATGTAGAGAAAATAAGAGTTTTGATAGAGACAAAATAATACATGAAACAACAGCATATAGTACATGGTGACAGATAATTAAATGCTAACTTGGATGGCATAAAGTATTAGTATAACAGGAATTTAGAGGAAAAGGAAGTCTGTTAAAGTCAAGAGTAGTCAAAGAAACTGTCAAGTAGATGGGACTGGATAATAGGCAGGATGGTCTACAACTGGGAAAGGTTTGGCTAGATAGAAGAAAAATGAAAGGTCAGAAGCATAGTGTGAGCAATGGTTTGGAAAGCAGTAGTCCTCAGATAGGAGAGGTGATCATTTGAAATAGAAAGGGCAGTGGAGGAGTGGGAAACAAGGTTGAGAACAAGGCAGAGAGAAGGTTTGAAAATCAGGAAATGGGGTTTAGATTAAAATTGATGTGCTGAAAGGAATTAGGGAGCCACTGATGGGTTTTTGAAGACAAAAAGTAACATAAGAAAGGCAGTGACTTATCTATATGCAAGATGAATGAGAGGTCAGGAGAGGCTCAACAACTTGGGGAAATGATCTTTTGAAACAACACAAATCTAAGTAAGTGAGGACTTAATATGTGTTGATAGATTGATATTAAAGACTTATAGGATTATCAAGATTGAGAAAGAAGGCAAGGATGACTCCCTATTTTCAAGCCTAGGTTTCTGGGAAAATGGTTGATGACAGAGACAAGGGGATTAGGATCAGGGCTTGTCAAGTGGATTCAGATAAGAAGATAAGTTGAAGTTTCTAGTTGGCTTGGGTATTTCCTTTGGCTAAAATTTTATTCTAGTGGGGTAAAAAAAACTTAGGAAAATAAAACAGGCAGAAATATAAAACAAAACTAAGGATTTAGAAAGGCTCAGTGAAAGAACATAGATGTGAAGATTAAAGGTTAATGAATAAAGAAGGAACTAGACATTTGAGAAAAGGAATTGAATGTCTAGGTCAGTGTTGACAAAGTATTGGCACTCTGGGAAGCTGCTCTGTTCCCCCTCTTCCCAGCTCCCTAGGACATTTTTTGCATGCCCCACCCCTCTGTCCAGTCACCCAAAGCAAGCACTTCCTCCCTCCATTCTCTGGGATAATTCCATGAGCTCACAGGCAGCTTGAAGTTTCAGTTTGGGTATGATAACTTGAAAACCTTCCACAACACTGGTCTAAGTTGTGTTGGGTTAAACTTGAATAAGTCATGAGACTTCCTTTCTGTCTCCCTTAATACTCCTTGGCACCATGCTTGATGTTGTCTGATCTGTACTCTACTAGTTTAAGGACAGCCTATAGAAGGAGCTGGATTTGGGGTCATCTCATAACTTTGGACTCTTAACTCTTTTGGGTCTGAAATTTGTTTTGAACTAGATGATCTCCAAGGTTAACAAGAAGCCTCATTATATGATTCCTTTGAGAACTCTTTTTAGGAGGTAGAGGGTGATATTGAAAGCATTTAAAAATACATTTTTAACATTCTTTTTTTTTTTAAGTTTAGAATTCCAAATTCTTTTCTACCCTTCCTCAATCCCCTGCCCCCCCCACCTCTCCCTTCTACCTGAAATGGTAAGGTGATAGATTTTACATATGCAATCATGTAAAACATTTTTCCACATTAGTCATTTTGTGGAAGAGATTGCAAAGAAAGAAGAAAAAGGAAGGTGAAAGAAAGTGAAAAGTAGTATGTTTCAGTCTGCATTCAGACTCCATCAGTTCCTACTCAGAGTGTGGATGGCATTTTTCATCATGAGTCTCTGATCTTTGATCATTGCATTGCTGAGAACTAGGCCATTCATAGTTGTTCATTAAAAAATATAGCTGTTGCTCCTTCACTTTGCATCAGTTCATGTAAGTCTTTCCAGTTGTTCTGAAATTATCCTGCTTGTCATTTCTTATAGCTCAATAGTGTTCTTTCATAATCATTTGACATAACTAGGTTTAGCCATTCCCCAATTATTGGAAAGCCTCTCAATTTCTAATTCTTTGTTACCACAAAAAGCTACAATAAATATTTTTGTACAAATAGGTGTCTCTCCCCCCACCCCCCTTTTTTAATCTCTTTGGGCTATAGATCTAGTAGTAATGGTATTGATGGATCAAAGGGTTTGCCCAGTTTTAAAGTTCTTTGAGGATAGTTCCAAATTGCACTCCAGATCAGATCACAACTTTATGAACAGTATTTTAGTGTCCCGATTTTCTCACATCTCCTCCAATACTTTTATGTCATATAAAAAATGACATAAACATATATATGACATATAACATATGGCCAGTCTAACAGTTGTGAAGTAGTACTTCAGTTTTAATTTGCATTTCTCTAATCAAGAGGGATTTAGAACATTTTTTCACATGAGTTTAGATGGTTTTGATTTCTTCACCTGAAAACTGTCTTTGACCATTTATCAATTGGAGAATGACTTTTATTTTCATAAATTTGACTTTTTCTCTAGATATTTGAGAGATCAGACCTTTATCAGAGATACTTTAAAATTTTTTCCCCAGATTTCTGCTTTCCTTCTACTTTTGTTTGTTTGTTTTGTTTGTTTGTTTATATTTAAAATGCTCTCTATCTATTGTTTGGTCCTAAATTCTTCCCTTTTCCATAGATCTGACAGGTAAACTATTCCAAGCACTCCTGATTTATACTATCACCCTTTATGTATGTTTAGATCATGTACTCACGTTGACCTTATCTTGTTATTTGGTGTTGATCTCTTCTCAGTCTCTGCCATACCATTTCTAATTTTCTGAACAGTTTTTGTCAAATAGTTGAACTCATTTCTAAGGTTTGATGCACAGAAGCACCCTCTACTGGGGGGAACTGCATACTGCAATTTTTTCAGGAATTTTCTTTTGTTAGTCAATCAACAGGTGTTTATTAAATGCCTGTATGGGTATGTGACAGTCACTGTGCTGAGGGAGGATGAAGTGGGTGAAGGGAAAGAGACAAAGACAGGAATTAAGCTATCCTTGCCTAGAGTAATTTGTGTGATCCCTTCTTTGGCCACGAACCTTTGGAGACTTTCCTTTGACCACACACAATTCATCTCCTGCACCTGGGGGCCGTCAGAGAAACTTCCATCTGTGCTAGCACAAGAAAACCTTTACCTCCCTCTGCCAGGCTGATGTGGAGGAAGAACCCCTGGCACAAAAAGACTCACAGGCCTTTCACTTTCTCCTATACCTGTCGCTGAGGGAAGACAAAGGAAAGTCAATGGGGACTGGGACTTCATCTACCGCTGAGCAATTTCTTGCAGAATCTCCAGCCTTCAGGAGGAAGAGCAGTAAGAGGGCCTTCCCTCTGACCATCTGCCTTCAAGTGCTCCACTTGTGTCCAGCCCCATTTCCAGTCTCCTGAAAAGAGAAGCACCACTTTTCACTCACATACTAATTTCAGTTACTCTGAACCCTTGTTGATCATCATCCAAACTCCATCATCCATTATTCTCCTCCCCTCAACTCTCACAACTGTGCCTTTTCTCATGCCTATCCATAGGCAACAAAATTCCCCTCATCCTAAATCTTCATCTCCCACTCCCTCCATCTTCCAGCTGTTGCTGGCATGGGGCTCCTTCCTGATGACACAGCTGCCTTGATCACCCTTTCCAGGCCTGGCCACTCCTTCTCCTCAGTTTGCTGGATGAAGTCGGATGAATCCTTGCTTCCCATTGTCTCTCCAGATTCTCTTCCCTTCCTTGGGTAATGACCCAGTATTTAACCACCCTGTCAAAATCCCAGGCGTCGTTGTCTACAGGCCTCTAGTCATGCCTCCTTCTTCCTCAATGAGTTTGCTACCTGAGTCAGACTTTCCTCCTTCTCTAGGAGACTTCCACATACATATTTGACTTTCCCTCAAAAATCCTAATTAACTAATTTCCTGCGACCTCCTTCTCTATTTCACTTCAGTTACACACACAGATGGTTGTACCTGCCCATAACTATTAAATGTACCTTTTCCATACATGCACTGCTGATCGGAGTTGGAGAAAATCACACAACCGTTTATGTTCAGAACCTCAAGTGGACTCAGTGCTGCTGCTGGGCCATCCTGCCATACCTCCCCCATATATTCACTATCCTACTTTCCACAGCAACTCTTTCAGACTGTTTCATTTCCTCCTCAAACTTCCCTTGGCCCTCCCTCTCAGCCAAGCATCTTGCCTCATATTTTGCAGGGAGAAAAAATTCATAAAAAGCTCCCTTTTCTCCCCTTTTACTCATTTTATATCACTCATATCCCTTCTGCCATTCTCTCCTCCTTCACCTCTGTCTCACAAGATCAGGTGATTCCATTCCCTCCCATCTTTGCCAACAGATTGCCCCTCTATCATCCCCACACTATCATTTATTTCCAGTCTCTGTCTGCTGGCTCCTTTCCTCACAGGTCCATGTCTCCCTTTAAAAACATTCACTTGATCCCTCCACCCACTCTGTCCTTTTTGCCTTTTGTGGTTAAAGGCCTTGAAAAGGTCCATCTCTAATAGATGCCTCCCCCTTCTCTCCTTGCAGTGGAGCTTCTGACCTCCTCATTCCGTCCAAACTGCTCTTTCTCTCCAGAGTTACCAGGGATCTCTTAGCTGCCCCATCCACTGGCCTTTTCCCAGTCCTCATTCTCCTTGACACTATTAACCACCCTGTTCTTGTCACTCTCTTCTCTCTAGATTGTCAGAATACTCTCTGTCCTGGTTCTCCTCACCTGCCTGACTGCTTCTTCTCCTTCTCTTTGCAGCATCCACTTCTAGATCATCCCCTCTAACTGTAGGTGACCCTCTTCTCCTTCTCCCTTTGTACCTCTTCCTCTCATCAGCTCCCATGGACCTAATTATCATCTCTGTGCTAAGGATTTGCAAATCTCCCTGCATTTCCCCTCTTCCATCTAGTCTGCTGCTAAAGTCTGTTGGTTTCACCTTTTTAACATCTCTCCTGTGACAGTGCCTCCAATCTAGAACTCATGCCTGGATGACTGCAGTATAGCCTGCTGGAGGATCCATGTGTCTCTAAAGCCTCTCCCTACTCCAATCCATCCTCCATTCAGTCTCTAAAGCTCAGGTCCTAGCATGTCACCCCACTCCCTGCCCTCAGGGAACCCCACCGGGCCTCTTTGCCTCCAGTTTGCTTGGTCTGACTTTCAGAGCTCTTCATGACCTCACCCCTCCACCTTTGCTTTCTTCTTAGATCTTGCTCCATGTTCTGTATTGTTTGATCCAGTAATGCTGACTTCCCAGCTGTTCCAGGACTAGGATTATTCCATCTGTTGGCTCTACAGACATTAGGTCCCTCTTTGCGCCATGTCCAGAATGCCCTTCCTCCTCCTCTCTGCCTCTGCTTTCCTGGGTTCCTTTAAGTTCCATCATCTTTGGCAGGGATCCTTTCCTAAATAAACCATCTTAATTTTAGTGCCTTTCCTCTCAATTATTTCATACTTAACCTATATGTAGCTTGTTTGTATATATTATTTATTAGATTGTAACCTCCTTGAGGGCAAAGACTGTCTTTTGCCTCTTTCCATATCCCCATCACTCAGCACCTGCTTAAAGACCTGCTTCAGTCTTGGGATCAATAAACGGTATTGATTCTAAGACGGAAGATATGCATGGCTAAGGGAGACCCTTCTTCTCCCTCTGTCCCTTCCCCTTCCCCTTTAAATCACTTGCCCCCTAGGCACCTAGGTAGTATAGCTGAGTCAGGAAGGTCTGAGTTCAAATGCTACCTTGGTTTCTTATTTAGATGTTCAACCTCTCAAAGTCATTTAACCTCTGTCTGCCTAAGTTTTCTTTTTCTTTTTCTTTTTAAATTCTTACCTTCTGCCTTGGAACCAATACCCAGTATTCCAAGGCAGAAGAGTCTTGGGGTCAAGTGACTTGCCAGGGTCACACAGCTAGGACATATCTGAGGTCACATTTGAACCCAGGACCTTCTTTTACTAAGCCTGGCTCTCAATCCACTGAGCCACCTAGTTTCCCCCTCATTTGACCTTTGTAACAACAAACTAAGTGCTATTGTTATTCCATTTGTTTTCTTAGTTGTAAAATGAGAATAATAATAGCACCTATCTCCCAGGGTTGTTATGAGAATCCAATTAGAAAATATTTTAAAAGCACTTAGCACAGTTTGTTCCTGGCACATAGTAGGTGCTGAATAAATGTTTATTTCCTTCCTTCCTTCCTACCTGGATCTTAGTTAATTTCTCAAGAGATTTTTAAAATATCTTTTGTATTTTCCATTACTTCTTAAAATGTCTTCTTATCACACAAAGAGCCATCCATTGTAACAAAGAATTAAAAAGAAAAAAAATAAATATTTCAGCAAGATGAACCAACATAATAGCCAAGGCTAATGGTATATTCAGTGTTCCACACTTGTAGTCCTCTGCTAAAAAGGAAGATAACATTTCTGATGTCTTCAGTACCAAGCTTTAGTATTATCATCTACAGTTTAGTAGTTTTCATTCTTTCTATTTCTATTGTTACCATTCTTTTTCTGCTTTTACTGATTTCATTTTTAATACAAATTTTCATATACTTCTTTTTATTCTAATTTTTTCTTACAGTTCAATCAAAGTTTATTCCATTACAGTTCAAAAAGTTTATTCCATTCATGTATCACAATGTGTTTAACCATTCCCCAATCATTGGGCACCAATGTTATTACTAGTTGTTTACTTCTACCAAAAAAAGTTACTACATAAAAAAATGTTACTACAAATGTTTTGGTGTATCTAAGGTCTTTCTTTAGATCTCTGAAGTTCTTGGAGTTATACAACTACCAATGTGATCTTTGAATCAAAGGGTCTTTGATTTACTATTTTACCATAATTCCAAATAGCTTTAAAAATGACTTTACAAATGGATGGGCTAATTTACAATTTTACCAGTACCTTCTTAGTGTGACCATCTTTATATAACCCCTCCAATATTATTTCAATATTTTGTTATCTTTGTCAATTTGCTGAATATGTGATAAAACATTGGAGTTGATTTGACTTAAAATTCTCATTTTATTAGTATTTGGAGAAGTGTTTCATACTTCCCTTCCAGTTTTGTTATAGGCCTGCTTTTCTATTCTGTTAATCCTATTTGGTTGCTCTTCCCAATATCCCTTCCAATTTATCTACAATATACTTCTTATAATAACATCATAATAAATAGCTAGTATTTCTATAGTGGTTTTTTTTTAACTCTTTCTTAGAATTCATAGTAGGTATGGACCTCAAGGCATAAAAGTGGCGTTATATTTGCCCAGAGTCATACAGCTAGGAAGTACCAGAGGTCATATTTGAATCTAGGATCTCCGTTCCCTAGGCCTGGCTCTTGTCTGAGTCACCTAGCTTCTCATTATCCACATCATTCTTAAAACTTGGAATCTAGTTTCTAGATTCACTTAGGGACCTTATGAGGAAGGGTTTATTCTTCCAACTTTGGGGCCTCACTGTGGATTGGTACCAGGCCTTGAGATTTCAAGGGGTGAGTGTAGGGTGCTCTGCTGTTGGCTTAGTCTGGGTTCTAGGATCCCAAAGTTGGATTCCAGGCTCATGCATTGGGGGGCGGGGTGGTCAGCCAGCATTCCCCTGTGTTCAATTTTACTTCCAGTTCTTCCCATTCTTTCTTCCCTTTTCTGGACAGTCTCTGGCTTGTCCTTTTCTTTCCTAAAGCATGACACCCATAATTGAATGCAGCATCCCAGATTTTGTCTGACTAAGGTAGATTGCCACCTCTTTATTCCTGGAAACTCTTGCAAGCACAAGAAAAGAGGACTGAGCTTTGAATCAGGAAGATTTGGTTCAATTCCAGCCTCAGATACTACCTATAGGACTTTAGATCTAACCTCTGGCTGCCTCTGTTTCTTAAACTGTAAAATGGGAATAATAGTAGTGTGGAAGTGTTGTGAGGGTCAAATGAGATATTTATTTGTCAAATAGATGACACATATTAGATACTTAATGAATGCTTGTTCCTTTCCTAACCCCAGTTCCCCATTTCCATCTCCCCGTTTAGTGGAGCCTAAAGATCATATCAGATTTATCTTTTGTTTGTTTTGTTTTTAATCTGTGACCATATCACATTATTAGAGCTCAATCTTTTTGAAAATCTTTTTATTTTTCTTAAATTTTAAATATTTTTCTGGGAAAATTCCATGTAGCTTTGCTTCCCTGTCTTGATTGTGTGAAGTTGATTTTTTAAAATCTTAGTACTAAAGTTGACATTAAGAATTATTTCCAGATCTTTTTCATCTACATTTCTACCAGCTTAGGTTTTTATCCCATGTGATCTGTGCATAGGTTTTGTTTTTTTTTTTGAAAATTTTATTTAATTAGTCAATTTAGAACATTTTCCCTTGGTTCCTGTAGCTGACACACAATTCCCCTGGGTTTTACATGTGTCCTTGATCAAAACATATTTCTATATTGTTGATGTTTGCACTGGGATGTTCATTTAGTCTATATCCCCAATCATATCCCCTTGACCCATGTGATCAAGCAGTTGTTTTTCTTCTGTGTTTGTACTTCTACAGTGTTTCCTCTGAATGTGGATAGTGTTTTTTCTCATAAATCCCTCCAAGTTATTAAGAATCACTACATTGCCACTAATGGAGAAGTCCATTACATTCGATTGTACCACAGTGTATCAGTCTCTGTGTACAATGTTCTCCTGGTTCTGCTCCTCTCACTCTGCATCAATTTCTGTTCCAGTTCACATGGAATTCCTCTGTTCATTATGTACATATGTTATTAATGCTTTTTTTCTTTACTATATATGCTACTATTAATATTTGATCCTGTTGAACTTCCTCTTATTTTTTTAACTATTTCTACTCATTTATCATTTTTATTTCAGTTGCTGTCTTTTGAACTGTTAATAAGAATTTACTAAACAAATCCATAAAAAACACGTTATATTTTTGGTATTAAAGATTCTTCTGGGATAATTTTTTAAAATAATATTTTATTTGATCATTTCCAAGCATTATTCATTAAAGACAAAGATCATTTTCTTTTCCTCCCTCCCACCCCCCATAGCTGACACGTGATTCCACTGGGTATCACATGTGTTCTTGATTCGAACCCATTGCCATGTTGTTAGTATTTGCATTAGTGTTTCTTTTAGAGTCTCTCCTCTGTCATGTCCCCTCCACCCCTGTAGTCAAGGAGTTGCTTTTCCTCGGTGTTTCTACTCCCACAGTTTGTCCTCTGCTTATGGATAGTGTTTTTTCTCCTAGATCCCTGCAGATTGTTCAGGGACATTACACCGCTACTAATGGAGAAGTCCATTACATTCGATTATACCACAGTGTATTAGTTGGGATAATTTTTAACAAGCTGTTAAGTGAACTTTTTAATTTTTTTAATTTTTTAATTTAAATAAATTAATTTATTTAAAAAATATTTTTCCATGGTTACACCGTTCATGTACTCTCCTTCCCCTCTACCCTCCCCCATCCTGGAGCTGACAAGGGGGATATATATGTATTAAAGTGAACGCTGTTTTTGAGTAGCATCCATCTTTTGTAAACAGAAAAAGATTGTCCTCCAAACTTAGTTAGTCTAATTTTAGAATGAGAATCAGAAGCTTTACTGCATCCTAGATATCGAGCTATTTTCTACTCATTTATAAAATCTGTCATTTGCTTACAACCATGTTGGTTTTACTCAGTAACTTGTGTTTATCTAAATATTTCCTAGATGATTTGCTCTAATTTCTTTATAGAAATGGGGCAGAGCCATCTCTCTTTTAACTCTCTCATACCTTTAAAAGTATATCACTGTGTCTGGTAATTTTCTTTATCTAATTCGTGCTAATCTATTTACTAATAATTTTCAAAATTCATAGCCAATGTTTTGCCAGCAATTCTTCCCAGTTCTTCAGTAGCCATGAATACATGTCATTTCAAAATAATGGGGGGGGGGGAGGGGGCGGCGGCGGAGGCGGGGGAAGCTCCTTACTCATTGACTTATTATCTAGTTGTTTGGTCTTGAACAAGTTATTTAGTCAGCATATAAGACTGGAAGGGATCTTAGAGGTTATCAAGTCCAACCCTCTCATTAATGGAAAGAAACCCTGGAAGATAGAATTCAAGGCCATGCTATGCAGTGGCAGAAATAAGACTAAGTTCTTTTCATTGCCTGCCCTTTATCTCAAGGCTTAGTTGACTCACCTATAGAAGAAGATTAGAATATTGGTATTGTATGACAACAGAGATTTGGGGAGGAAAAAAGATTTGTAAATCACAAAGCCCTTTATTAGTATGAACACATTAACTACTGTTCACAGGTTGGATATTTAAAGCCAAGGAACCAGTATAAAACCTTTGCTGCCGACTAATGCTTGAGGCAACTTGAAGGAGAGAGAAACTGATTTAGATTTGATGTGAGAAAAAACTTGCTTACAGCTGTCCAAAAGGGGAATGGGCTTGCTAAGAATTAGAGCTGTCCAAAAAGGGGAATGAGTTGCCTTAGGACACTGTAGATTACTGCTTTTGACAGTTGGAGCTTTGGGGGTAAAGGTTGGATGACCAATGATCAGGAATATTAGGGATTCTATTTCCAAAAACAGTCAGACTAGAGGGACCCTGAAGATACTTGTCTCTGAAATTCTCTCATTTATAATTTTACCTCCCTGCCTTTCTGCTTATTATTCAACCTACCAAATCACAGTCTTAGAACTTAGAGATTTCCTTAGAGATTACCTCATCCAATCTGTTTTTTGTAGATGAAAAAATGAGCTTTAGAATGATGAAATGACTCCAAATCATATAGCTAACTACTGGAAGAACTGGTACAAACAAGAATTTATTTATCTCAGGCCAGTGCTCCTTTCACTATACCATCTTGCTCAATTTTTAGATATGGAAATTAGATAAGGAGAAGCTAACCCAAGTCATCCTGTGTTTCAGGCTCTGACCTAGCAATAATGATTAGGGATCCTGTTTCTAAGAATGAAGAAGAGAGATAAACTTGTAGTAAACTATGTAGAATGCCTAATGTTCTTCTTTTTCTGTGATCAAAGTACAGGTTATTCTTCCTCCTAGAAAAGAAGGCCAAGGGCTCAAAGGAGGCTCATCACTGTCTAGGTTCTCAGGAGGAATGAAACAAAAGAAGAAAAAGTATCTGGAGGGTCAGAGAGGGAATTTTAGCTTACATCAGATCAGAAGATGTAAGATTGTAACACAAAGTATTTATAAGATGTCAGGCGTAGGACTGAAGGGGACCTTAGAGGTCATGCAGTCCCATCTGCACTGAGAGCTAAGAAACAGCTCTGGTCCTCTGCCTGAAAAGTAGGAAAGAAGCTCCTTCCTTGTCCCTCAGTGAATGATGCAGTAGATAACAAGGGTCATCAGGTAAGAGACTATCCAGTCGAGTCCATGAAGGGGAGGCCAGGAGTGTTGGTCAAGAACTCCCAGCTGAAAGACTGCTCAGGCAGTATTTGTTGAATGAATAATAACTACCGAGAGGCCTATTGGCATTTCTCTACAACCTGATGGAGAACTTTCCCAAGATTCGTCTGACTACTTCTAGGGATTCCTGGGGGCACCAACAAGATAACCAGAAAGAATCTAGTAAAACATTGCCAGAGTAGAAGATGTCAGGCAAGAAATTGAAGACATTAGGAGTACAGATGGTGTTTTCATCCTATATGGCCGTTGAAGGCAAAGATTTTAGAAGATAAAGGCAGATTTGGGATGTGAGCAGCTTTTTAAGTAGGTAATATCTGAGAAGAAGATGTGAATTTATGGACCACAGTTTAAAATATAGGGATGTTAGACTCTTGGTCAGAGATGGAATGTACTTCATAAGGGCTAATAAAGATATTTACCTGGCATCTTTTTTTTTTAAATAAGCCCTTACTTTCTGTCTTAGAATTGATACAAGATTTGGTTCCAAGACAAAAGAGTGGTAATGGCTAGACAACTGGGGTTAAGTGATTTCTCCAGGGTCACACAGCTAGGAAGTATCTGATACCAGATTCAAACCCAAGACTCTAAGCCTGGTATACCATTCATTGAGCCACCTTGATGCTTTTGTTTTCTTAGATTCTTAAAGATCTAATCAGAAGAGTTTATAAACCAAAAAGTAAAAGAGAGGGAGAAAATCACACATGACTATTATCAAACTAGATGTTATAGCTACACTGCTGCCATCTAATGCTCAAGAGTGGGGCAGCTCAGGGCAGTGAGGAAAATTGACTTAAATTTGATATAACAGTTGTCCAAAAGAAGAATGAGCTCGCTAACAATTAGAATTGTCTAAAAGGGAAGTGAGTTGTCTTAGAAGATAGTGGACCTCATTGGGGTTTTTTTTTTTTAATAGCAACTGTATGACCAGTTATCAAGTGCATTGTATTAGAGATTCCTAGAAAAGTAGGCTAATGGCTCAGAGAATGGCTTTTTCTTCTCTAGGTTATCTAGGTAATCAGGAAGTATCAAATGTTCTCATAGCTGTCGACATATCCAGACATTCTCAGGAAACAAAATAGAAGAAAAGAGTCCACCATAAAACCAATAGCCTCCTTTAAAAAAATATTGAAAACCAATTTTTCTTTGTAAGAACAATTTTACTGCCAAAGAGCCAATGATATCAAATGAGAAATTTATACACAAATGAACAAAGGATGGATTACAAGAAGATGAACTAGAGTTCCTAATGCAAGAAAATGTTTGACATCATGGATGTCATTTAGATTTGGTAGCATAGGGACTGACTAGAATTGTTTTATGTATATAGATGATGCCTATGGGGGACTTAGCTGGAAGCAGGACTGGTGATCTTTGGAAGGTGTTGGCAACTCCCATGGCTGTTGTGGCTGTTGTGGCAGTTGGTCAGAAATTGTGGCCAGTGGTGATGAGGAAGACAGGCCCTCTCTATCCTCAACAGTGCCTATGAGGGCTAGAATAGGAGCAGCTCTCATGGTTTAGGAAAATCCACTATTCCCAGGGCTCTTATGTTCAGGATCCTCAAGATGGTGGTGGTATATTAAGAAGATAAACTTACATAAGGAAATCCAAGAACCAAAGGGGGAAGGTATGGTAGAGAACATATGGATGAAGTTCAAGGGAAACAGAGCAGAAGTCATATTATCGTTGAAGTATTTATTCCACAGTCTATCTAGAGAAAAAAAGGAAAACTACTAAGAAGTCCATGATGTAGATCACAAGTTTGTCGTGGTGGCACAGTATGATGGTGATGGGAGACTTCAATTATCTGGACATTTATTGGAACTTTCTTCTTCTGCCAAAAGTTGATCTACTAATAATTTCTTGACTTGCTTTAATGATACTTTCATCATTCAAAAGGTGGAGAAACCATCAAGGGAATCTATTCTGGATCTGATTCAGATGATCAAGAAAGAACTGCTTTCTTGGGTGGAAATGATGGGAACCTTGTGGGTAAGTGACTACTCTATCTTAAGAGTTTATGATACAGAAGAAGAGGAAAGTTGAACTGTCTGAAAGGAACATTAGATTTTGGAAGAGTGGATTACTAAGGATTCAAAGATAGCTTAATTCCCTCAATCTAAAATTGTACAGGGAAAGTCAGTTCAGGAAGGATGGAGAAAGGTCTTTAGAATGAAATTCTTTAAAAAAGAAGACACAAAAAGAAACAGTTTTGATATGGAAGAAAAGGAACTGTTGATTTAAAGAGTGATATAAATGCCAAGGAACTCATTAACCAACTTAGATGTTTAAAAGACATACACAAAAGATGAAACCAAGGATAGGTCATTGAGAATGAATATAAAAACTTACACATGGTTGGTTCCATTAAAGAATCAGGAGTGCTTAAATACAAAATGAGTTGAGATTGGAAAGGAAATTTGACATTAACAGAAAAATCAGAATTTTTTTTTAAGCTAAAGAATATTGAAGAAAAGTGGTGCTGTATCAAAGATAGAGCTAAGACAACCTTTTAGAGTAGGTTATTGAAATTAGTGCCACTCAGATATTATTTTCTTGATATTTTCTGATAAGAAGAAAGATCCTGAGAACTAAGAAAATAATAATAGAGGACACTGCTGCCCTTAGGGAATTCAAGTCATCTGGTCCATTTCTGAAAGTATATTCTTGGGTCTTGAAAAAACTAGAATATGTATGCATTGAGCCATTGCCTGTGATATTTTCAGAGCTCACCAAAGGCAGTGATCTATGAAGATTTAGAACTATCATGCCAGACTAACCCCATTTTCTTTTTGGGGGGGGGCAGGCTTATTATATTGCTATAAATCTAGCTTGCTTAGATTTCAGCAAAACTTGTGACAAAGTTATTCGTGTAATTCTTTGAATAAAGGAAGAGATGAGGGCTAGGAAATAGTATAATTTGGTGGATTCAGAATTGGCTTGAATGATCTTATCAAAAAAGTAATCATCAGTGCTTGAATTTCAACTTGGAGAAAGGTATATAGTGATGGTATCACAAGGTCCTTCCTATTTAACACCTATTTTTTAGTGACTGATTGCTCAAAGCATGTTGAAGGAATATATTTATCATATTTTCAGGTCTCTCATCTGATTAGCAAGAACTTCATAGGTACTGTTCATTGTTCTAGACACTGGTGATACAAGGTACAAAGGAGTTTATGTTCTTTAGAGAGGCAAAATGTATAAGCATGTCTATTCAAAGTAAAATGAGATGCATTATGGTGCAGCAGCTAGAGAGTATCCCAAGATTCAGGATGACCTGACTTCAAATTCTGTCTTTGATTCTGGGCTAGTCATCGAACCCCTGTTTGTATTGCTTATATTCATCATCGAGGGAGTTTTCTCACCCAAGAGTTCTCTATACCAGTAAAATCATAGGTACTGTTCCTATATAAAATAAATGCAAGGTAATTGAGAAGTGGAAGTGGATAGATACACTAATAGCTACAGGCAGTGAACAGGAAGTGCCTCATGTAGGGAATGTTTGAAGTAAGCTTTCCAGGAAACTAAATTTTACTTATCAAATTTGCAAATGATACAAAGTTCAGAGCAGTAGAGAATATAGTAAGGTTCCAAAGTAACCTCTTTTTTTTAAAAAAGGCAGAAATCTGGGTTTTGTTTTATTTTTTAAATTTTATTTACATATATATAATTTACTTATCAATTACATGTAATAATGAATTTCCACACAAATTTTCCTAAATTATATGATTGAACTTATCTCTCTCCTCCCATCCTTTCCCCCTCCTGGTGCTGGCAGGCAATTCTATCAGGTATACGTGTAGTTGTCATGTAAAACATTTCTAAATTGTTCATTTTTGTAAGTTATCTTATAATAAAACCCCAAAACAAACCCAAATAAAACAATTGAAGAATTGTATGCTTTCATCTGCATTCTGAGTAAAAGAATTCTTTCTCTGGAGATAGTATTCTTTGTCCCTAAGAATTGCCCTGGATCATTGTATTACCATTAATATCTAAGTCTATCACAGTTAATTGTCCCATAATATTGTTGTTACTGCTTACCATGTTTTCCTGATTCTGCTTATTTCACTCTGCATCACCTCTTGTGGGGCTTTCCAAAGCTTTCAACACCCACAGATTCCTTTTCTAGCCTAACTTCATTACCATCTCCTAAACCATTGAGGCATTTACAGCTACCTTTTCGAGCTTTCTAGGGAATTTGGTTATTTCAGATATGAAGGTTAGTTTAAATTGTTAGCAGAGTTTAAAGTGATTATGCAAAGAATGCTTCTGTGGAAGATAGTCTATCTTAGAAAATGATCTGTAAATAAGTTCCCTGTAATGTTCCTTTTTCATACTTTCCTCAAGAATACTTTCAATATTGGTTAGGTCTAGCCATTCATCTCAATTTAATTTCTTAAAATCCATTTCTATTTTCTTATATACTATAACAAATACTGAGGTTCAGATGTGGTAATTCCACTGTTTCTGTAAAGAATAAGTTGAAACAGAAATGCTTATGTCTCTTTTTTGTTTATGTTTGTTGTCTTTATTCCATTATCATCTATAAATGCTCTTGAAGATGGGTAGATTAGTTGTATCCTGCCAAACTTTCTGCAGGCTTGCTTTCCTTTTCATTGCTTTTTCATGTTTTGTGATATGATTTAATGTTTCATAAATAAATTTGTATTCTAAACCATGTTTTTATTCTAAATTGTTACCCTTGGCTGTTGTTTCACTCTATTTGACAAAGAGATTGTGTGTCTGCCCACTGAACCATTTTCAGGGCTGTTTTGGCCTTAGTGGAAATCATTTAGTGGTATCATTTAAGCTTCTGCAAGAAATGACAATAACTAGAGTAAATGTTTTTACTTTTATCCATTTCCTATTGTTTATACTCAACTTATTTAATTGATCAGATTGCACACAATATTTTTCATTTTTAACATTCTAATTTGGTATTGATTTTGACCTCTCTGACTGCTGGATCACCAATTGGGAAATGACCCCCACAATCATTTCCTTTTCGGTAAGATAAGTCACTTTGAATGTGAGACTCTCCTATGGTTATCATTTGTTGATTATAGAAAAGCAGAAGAAAACACAAATATAAATAAATGCCCTCCATCAGGGTTTTACCTTTGTATGTATTAAATCATACAAGATTCCATGATAGAGGCAACCATTGAATGAATTTTATTTAGTGGTCCTCTGATTACAAATAAATATTTTGTAAGGCATAGAACAGAGAAGTTTGCCTGATAAAAGTGCTCACCAGTGTTAGGATGGCGGATGTCCTGTGCAGACTCTGAATAGAAGAGAGACTTCTGAGACATGGTCAGGTGTTCCAAATACTCCTATTTGTCAGTGATAATAGATTGATTGCATCAATCCACAGAATACTTTTCAATCTCTTCTGTGAGATTCATGGCCTTTAAAGTCATCTATGTAGGAAAGACCAGGTAAATAAAGAACCCAAACTGCTTAGCTAATGACATATAGTTGGCTATGTAATCATTAAACTGGTCCATTAGTTCCTGTAGCATGGATAGGTCCTGCTACCTGTAAAATGAATTGGACCCAGAAATCAACTCATTTTCCTGAGTTCAAATCTGGCCTCAGATCACTAACTAATGGTGTGACCCCAGGCAAGTCATTTAACCTTGTTTCCTCATCTGTTAAATAACCTGGAAAAGGAAATGGCAAACCACTTCAGGATCTTTGCCAAGAAAACCTCAAATGGGGTAAACAACGATTTAAACATAATTAAACAATAAGAATTGGCACTAATAGATTGTATACATTATTATAAGACATGTAAAATGGAAAAATTGCATATATTAAAGAACATTTTGTTAATAGCAAGAGCAATGTGATTAAATATGCATCATTATGTTTGAAAAAATCTGCATATATTCTGGGGAACAGGATGAACTTGGAGATCGTAATTGTTTATCAGTTACCAACTAATTCAACAGTTAATTAGTTCAATATAGCTAAATCAAGTAGATGAATTTCAAAACTGAAAAATCACTTCTTCCCACAGTAAAGGAAACCTGATTAGCTAAAGTTCTTCTTGGCCAACGGACTCATTGGCTTCTGTCCTGATTTGTACAGCCAATTGAGAGAGTGACTGCTGCTAAGCAGTGTTTGCTGGGAATTTGGAAGGGAGAATTTTCCCAAAAGGGTTGCATGTTGCTGTGGGTACATGCCCTGGATGGACCTTTGTCATAAGTGTCCTGAGCAGCCAATGCTTAGTGCATTGAGATTTGAGAAGAGGGGACGTTTGAGACTTTACAGAAGAAGGGAAGTGGTTAGTTCATAACAGTACCATGAAGGGACAGAAATAAGGTTGGTTGGGCAATAATGAGTGAAAGGGGTGGTAGGATTATGCTTGTCAGTTGGCTAACACCAAAAGGATGAGAGAGGCAGTCCATCTTCTGAGTGAATAACACCACAAAGCTTTCTGCAAACCATTATTGAACCAAATTCTCCACAGTTATTGCTCCAAACCTACTGTCTATCCAGCCTTCCATGGTTCCCTCTCACCTGACATCCTTCCAATTGTTGTTTTTCAGTTGTTTCAATTTCTCATACTCAGTATTTGACTTTGTCTCACACTTCCTATTCTCCATTGTCAAAGCCATTTGACATTGTGGAAGAAAATTCTGTTTTCTTTATGTGGTACCCAAGCCTGCCATAAATAGTTCATTTTCACTTAGATTATTATATCTTAATCTAAGTATCTTCTGCTTAGAGGGAAGGTTCCAAAAATTGGACAGTTTTCCTCTGACTTTGAAAATTCCTAACAAAAGCTATTATTGAATTGACTTTTAATAGTCTCAAATAACAGAATTCCACAGTCAAGATTAAGCTAGGGTTCAGAATCTAAGCAGTTTAGTTAATAGTTTTCCTCATCAAACAGGGAGCATTAACTTCTGGCCTAGAAAATAATTTTCCTTAAAAGCAGTTCCCTGCACCTCTCTTTTTTCATTGGTCACTTACTAGATATCTGGAGATACTTCCCATTAACTGAAGTAATCAAAAACTTCTGCCTTCCTTTAAAGTCTGCTCATTACCCAATTCCTAACAAGTTTTGTGGTAAAGAGAGTACTACTTTGAAGTGGATTCTCTTCTCTGGGAGATTAGTCTTCCCTGAATTTGAACACTGTTTCCTCTAAGAAAGTGGTTTTTTTCCCTTGGTATGGGGGCTGGGGTTGGTAAAAAAGACTTAGTATAGGGCTCTATATTGAGAGTTAAGGAAAAATTGACATATAGGGATTACCAACAACTTTGGACTAATTTGGAGCCTAAAGATGGAAAGGGTGCTGAAGTCTGTGTGCTTCCAGGCTGTCGTCCCCAATTCTCTGCTCCTTCACTGATGCTTCTCACCAAGGATATCCCCTCTGCTAGGTTGGTTCCAGAATTATCCACTAATATGCTATTTCCCCCTTTCTATTGACTCTTTCTCCGATGCCTACTTACTAACAGGATTTGGTCTATCCTCTTCAAAAACAACAATCAAAAATAACCATTACAAAAATACCTTACTTGACCATACTATCTTCTCTTTTCCTTTGTCTTTCTTCCCTTTCATAACTAATTTCCTAGAAAAACCTGTCTATAGTCATCTCTAGGTCTTCTTACTCAGTTCTCAGTTCTTTTCAATTTGCCTTCTTATGCAGTCCCTATTACCTAGTCAGTCAGCTAAAATTATTCTTTCCAGCATTGCCAATGAGCTCTCATTTGATCAGTCAGTGACCATAACTACTCATTTTTCTTGACCCCTGCAGAATTTGACACTATACCACCCTATTCTGGATACTCTCTTCTCTTTTGTGTTGTTGCTTTCCCAGTTAGCTATACTTTGATATTTGGCCCCTCCTTCTTAGTCTCATTTACATTGTGCTATATTGACCTGCATCAAACTGGATCAATCAATCAATTAATATGGACCAAGAACTTTTTTAGGCATTGGAGTTAATAATATCTGCCCCCAAAGAGCTTAAATTTTAAAAAAGATTTTATTTTCCCAATTACATGTAATAATTTTCTACATACTTTTTCTGAAGTTATAAAATCCAAATTGTCTCCATCTCTCCGCCCACCCATCTCCCTTCCCTCTCCCTTCCTGAAGATGGTAAGCAATTTGATCTGGGTTTTATATATATATATATTGTCATGCAAAACATACTTCCATATTGGTCATTGTCATTGTCATAAGAGCACATTCAGACAAAACCAGAATCCTAAAACAAAACTGCAAATGAACTAATGTGAAAGACAGTATGTTCTGATCTGCATCTGGCTCTAACAATTCTTTCTCTGGAAGTAGATAACATTCTTTGTCATGTCCTCCATAATTGATAATTGCCCCAGATCATCATATTGTTGAGAGTAGCTAAGTCTTTCATAGCCGATCATCATACAGTATTACTGTTACTGTGTATAATGTTCTCTTGGTTCTGCTTATTTCACTCTGCATCGGTTCATGTATGCCTTTCCAGCTTCTTCTGAAATCATCCTATTCATTATTTCTTAAAGCATAGTAGTATTCCATCATTATAATAAACCACAATTTGTTCAACCATCCCCCAAGTGATGGACTTCCCCTTGATTTCTAGTTCTCTACTACCATAAAAAGAGCTGCGGTGAATATTTTTTACAATTAGGTCTTTCCCCACCCCTCCCTTTTTTTTTTTAATCTCTGGCACACAACATAATAGTATTACTGAAAAGGAACTTAAATTTTAATAAGGGAGAAAACATACATGAATTTGTGTAGAATGAATATAAAGAGAAGAAATACAAAATGACCTTAGAATAGAGAGGAAGAATACTAGCAGTTGGGGGAGATAAGAAAAGGCTTCATATAGAAAATAGGGCATGAGCTGCAATCTTGAAAGAAAAGAAGTCTGAAACAAATGAAAAAAGTATACATTCTAGGCATGGGGGAGAGCTCATGGAAAGACACAGATATGGATAAATGTTATGGGTGAGGAACATGAAAGAAAGCCAGTTTGGATAAATAACTGGGTGCAAGAGGAGACTAGTTGGGAGCCAGTGTAAGGGTTTCAATGCTCAAACATGAATTTATATTTGACTCTAGAAGCAACAGGGAGGCACTGATGTTTGAATGATTGATGACTGAAGAGGGGAGTGACATGATCAGATCTGCTTTTATGAAAAACCACTTTGGTAGCAGTGTGTAGGACAGACTGGTGTAGGGAGAGACTTTGAGGCAAGAAGATCAGTTAGAAAGCCATTCCAGTAATTTAGGCCAAAAGCAATTAGGACTTACTTGGTAATTATCTGAGCAGACTGAAGAGATTAGATGTGTGATGGGCTAGAAATAGAAGTGCTATAGAAGTTAGAATCAAGATTTGGCAAGTGATTGATTATGTGTGATGAGGAGTTAGAGACAATATTTATTGTCAAGATTTTGAGGGAAGCTGGAAGAAGAGTGGTTACATAGAGGTTCAAATCAGAACTCATCTTTTTCGTAAAACTAAGCCCTCTACCAAAATTTCCTTTTTTCTGCTAAGGAAGCTCATATTCTTCCAGTCAATTCCCCATGCTCCTTCCTTCACCCCATAAAATCCATCATTTGCCAGATCTTGTGGACTCTGTCCTGCTTTCTATTCACATGATCTCTACCCTCATTTGGGCTCTCATCCCTTCTCACCTGCTTGACCATAAGAGCTTCATAATTGCCTGACATATCTCCTTTCCAATCGACCTACCCTCAACACAACTGCCAAAGTAATAATCTTCAAGCACAAGTTTGTGCAGCTCACTGGAAAGCAAGGAAAGGGACACCAAAGCAAATGTGAGCCACTTGGAAGAATAGAGAGGATTAAGGAGAATAGAGGCCACAGTGAATTGAATAGGTTTGATTTGATATGGTTTCAAGGAATATTTTTGTAGGCAGGATCCGAAGTTAAAATCAGAGATGAATTTCAGAGTCCAGGCTCATCCCTGAAGGGAATGCATTTATATATTAGTGACAGTGAGTTTTAGGGTGTGATTTAGTGTCATCCCTGTGAATTGAGAAAGTTGATGAGCTGAGAGGCTAGAATGTTTTCAAGGGCTTTCATGGATATGTTAAACTCCCTCAATATTAGGGCAGAGGTTGGAATAGAGAGGAAGACTATAATCAAGATGATAGCAACCAGGGTCTGGATTGGGGTGTTGATGTATAGATAGGCAGCAAGGTGGTCCAGTGTTGGGAAATAGGATCAGGAAGCACTGGAAGGGCAGGCTAGGCAAGGATGCATTCTGGAGAGAATCTGTGAGTGTCAGGTGATAAAGAGAATGAAAGGAAGATTTTCAGTGAAAGACAGGCATTCCAGAGGTCACAAGTAGAAAGGGTAAGGGAGGGTAAGGGACTGGAAAAGGGCTGATTTGAGTTTGTTGGTGATGATAGTTCAGTGAGAGGTATCAGAGGAAGTATTTTCATCATGGGAATTTGAAGAAGAAAAGCTTTGAAACCATTGAAGTGAAGAGAGGATTAGAGGATCAGTTGGGAAGAATAAAAGTTTCCCTGAAGATTGAAGTGCCCAGTTGAGATTTGATAACATGAATTTGTAGTTGACCTTGGCAGCATGGGGGCGCCAGGTGATATGATCATCTCCATGGAGGTTCAGTAGCTCAGGAAACAGATCAGAGTGTGGATGGCAAGGAGTAGTTAGGAATTAAGGATCAGCAGCCACATGTGAGTGAAGTAGGTCGAGAATGCCAGAGAACAAAATGGCATTGCATAGTTAAATTGGTTATTAACTAAGGTTTAGACTGAATGAAAGTAAGGTATCTGATTGGGAGAACAGGAAATTGTAGTTTCTAAGAGAACAAAGAATAATTTGAGGAGTAAAGGAGAGAGATAAAGGAAAATATCAGGGATTATGACCAGAGAATAGAATTTCAGAGTTTAAAATCATAGGGATAGCACAGGTATGAGAAAGGCTGACATTTATGTTATTATTATCTTTGGGTGACAGTTATGAGTGAAAGTTTATGTGCTAAAGGGGATGAAGAACTTGAAGGCCCAGAAGGTGTGAGATACAATGTCAGTGCATATATTGTTAAGCCTATTTCTATGAAGCCAGTAGGAGCTGAGGGGAAGGGGGAGGAAAGGATGAGCCCTGGATGGAGCACCTGCAGAAACAAGGAGGCATGCCCAGGATATCTAGGAGGTGGTAGCAACAGGGATTCCGATAGGATAGTATAGATTGATAGAGCTTGAAGGGGTCTAAGGGGCTGTTGAGGCAGATGGCCTCATTTTTCAGAGGAAGGCTAAGTGACTTGCTTGCCCGGAGGCACCTAGTTCCAGCATCCTACCTTCCCAAGCCACCTCAGGATCGAGGCCTGGCAAATGCTGGAGGACAGCCAGGGGTATCTTTTGGATACCTGATGCCTTTCAGGAAAAGTCAAGCAACCCTGATCCCCTTAGATATGAAAGGTATGAGAGAAAAAGTCTAGGAGGAAGACAGGTTTCAAAGGAGAAAGTGATAGGAAGATTGTCTGAGTAAAAGAAATGAAGAAGAGAGTGACTGACTGGCATCAGTCTGGTCTGATTCTGGGTAGCCCCATTTGGGGTGTTCTTGGCAAAGATACTTGAGTGGTTTGTTATTTCCTTCTCCAGCTCATTTAAAAGTGAGGAAAGTGAGGCAGACTGGTTAAGTGACTCATACAAGGTCACAACAGCTAGTAACTGTCTGAGGTCAGATTTGAATTCAGGCCTTTCTGACTTTAAACCCAGTGCCACCTAGCTATTGCCTTCAAGGAATAGATTAGGAAAAAAATGAAAAGGATATGAGCTGCTAAGGCTGAAGTAGAGCTAAGCTGGGTAAATAAAGAGGTGGACACAGTAAAGAAAGCAGATTAGGAAACTTAAAATTCTGAAGGTTCCTTTCTGGATAACCCTGGAAAGAACTTGATTGCTAGACTGGTGGATAGAACACTGAACTTGGCATCAGGAAGATCAGAGTTTACATTCCACCTCTATCATTTAACTAATTTAGGCCAGAAAGTTAACCCCTGAGCCTCAGTTTCCTAATTTGTAAAATGGGAATAATACTACCTTCCTTGCAGGCTTGTTGTGACCCTCAAATGAAATGATAAATGTAATGCATCATGCAAATATCAGTAATTATTACTGTACTCTGTTCTCTGCAAAGATACAGATTAAGTTAACCAGTTCAGATTAATGCCATTCATCTCCCATTATATTGTAATGTGGAAGTGTCCTAGAGGGATGTAAGATGTTTTAACCCACTTAGGAACTCCTCAAGGCCAATTAAGCACCAAACCCTTTGGTTATGAAACAAAGTTTATTTTAACAAAAGGGATGAGGAGAACTGGTAGGTATGACACTGACTCTTCAAACTACCTCCACCCGACTCCTAAGTCTCCTGCCTTCTGTTCTTCTTTAGGCCCTAACTATACCTCCTTATGCTATCTAAAAACCTTTCCCAGGCTATCTGACTGACCCATATCTTCCCACAAGTAATTAATAAAGAAAGAAAGGGAAACCCTCTGGGTTTGGCTGCTGTACTAAGTAACTCAAAGTTATAGATGGAAAGCTTTGAATTACCTTAGCCAATAGGAATTCTGGTAGATGAAGACTGGACTCGGAAATTAGTTTCCTCCAAGTAAACCCTCTACCTGTATGCCAAAGATTTCTCCATGAAATCCCAATTTTCCAGGGACAATCTCTTAAAGAAAAACTCCTCCTTCATCTTGATATTGTAGGCAGAGAAACAAAACCCACTCCCAGCTCAGATCAAATCCAAGAAGGAAATGAAGTTCAGTCATTTTCAGTTTTAGACTCCCACAATTCCTTTCCTATCCAGAATTCTTTCCCAGGGCTTATCACAAAATCCCTTCTTTCAACTAACCCTAGAAAACCAGACCATCCCTAACTTATATTCCTACAATATCCTAAACACTGTGAATAATGCATACAAAATAAAGGCTGGCCCTTTTAGGAGCATCCTAGGGAAATATAGTAAGCAAAAATAAATCCTGTCTACATATCCTATGACATAATTTCTTTATCTAAAGTTCTCACTACTAAATATCTGGATAGATTTTTGGCCTTGTTGCTGTCACTTATTAGTTGTGTGATTTGTGTTAAGCCATTCCACTTTTATAGTTTTCATTTTTCCTATATGTAAAATGGGAGAGGTGATTAGACTTGTCCATACCATTGTGATTTGCTCTGGTGAGGCAGTGATCTCATCCATCTATCAGCTGAGATCCCACAAATGTATGGATTGATGGTCAGAAGGACACATAGCTAAGCCATGTTGATGGAGTGATTTGTTCATTCCTTTGGATTCTTCTTCCTCTTCCTCCTTTTTAAATTTAAAACCAGTACCTTCTATCTTAGAATAGATACTAGATGTCATTTCCAAGGAGACCAGAGGTAAGGGAAGTGACTTGACCAGGATGACCCCTCTAGGAAGTCTGAGGCTAGATTGGAACCGAGGACCTCCCATCTCCAGGCCAGATGCTCTATCTACTGAGTTACTTAGATGCTCCTCCAAATTCTTTTAGACTCTCTGGAGAGGCTGGGGATTTGTGGTCAAGGAATAGTGAGCTATATTTGTCACTGGAGGCCAGATTCCTCACGCCTAGGGATGTTGTGTAGAGGCAGGCTTTCTGTCTGGTTTGGAGAACTCTGTGCTATGCATTTTGGGCCAGTGAATGTGGTAATTATCATAGATCTTTGTTAATGAGGCCCACAGACCCTGAAGAGTTAAGTTCCTTGTGTTAGGCAAAGTTGGCACCTCTTTGCTCTCTTACCTGCCAAGGGTTACCAAAGATCTTTGTCTTGATGCTTCTTATTCTGCTCACAGATCGTGCCATAGCATCCTACCCGTCTAGCCTCAGCCGTTCAACTTCCCTCAACTACCCAGATCGCACGGATGGCTACTTTTTTCCACAACCCACTACTTCCACCTTCATCAACCAGTACGTGTCGGACTTCAGTGTCCGGGCTCTCACAGATCTGCAGTATATCAAGGTGAGAACCATGCCCAGCCCAGCACCCCTTGCATCTCCCTTCCTCTTTTCCCTATTCAACTAGATCTGGCTACATGGGGTTCTTTATCTTTTTATGGAAATCAGTATCTTGCCTGATTCTAGTCTTGAGCTATTAAAATCTTCTTCCTTATATCTACTTTCTTCTCTATTTGGCTCCAGATGGCTATACTTAATTCTTGACTAGCCTATTTATCCCTCTTTTCCTCTTGAAATCCATTCATTAGTGACATCCAATGATTCTCTGCTCTCTTCAAATATGGCACTTTCCCTTCACAGATCACCCGGCAGCAGTACCAGAATGGGTTGATGGCCTCAAAAATGGATACCTCCCAGGTCCATACTTCCACAGACAACCTGAATCCTGATCCCCCTCAAGATCAGCGTATGGCCAATGAGAACACAAACCTCAATGATCAGAAATACTCAAATAAGTTCACCCAGAACAAACCTATGTGACAGGGGGGCCCGGGGCCCCCTGCCAATCCCTTGGGGGCCTTCCTAGTGGGCCCACATCCACAGAGGGAGCAGAGCAGACAGGGGAGCTTGGCTCTGGCCACCCCCTTGATAACCTGTCTAGCTCTCTAAGCAGATGTTCCCTAGCCTGTCTAGGCAGGGAGGAGACCTCCCCACCACAGGGGGAGCCCTACCAGAGCTTCCAGGGATTGCCTGGGTAGTACTGCCCAGGGGCAGATCCAGGGAGCAGTTGGGAAGGGGTGGGGATTTTTTTTTTAACTGAGGATTTCTAAAGAAAGCACGCTGCTGTTCTTTCTAAAATTCATATTGGGGGGGTTAGGGGCTTTTATTATTTTTTTTAAAGAAAATTTTGGGGGTCCTTCCTCATCTGAGGTTTCTTCCCCAGGAAGCAATATCCACAGTCCTATGCCCTCTAGTCTTGAGCTTCTAGCTTATTTTCCCTGACTTTGGGATCTCCAGACCCCAGCTACCTCCTCTCTAGGCCTTCCTCCACAGATCCCATCCTTAAGGGCCTTTGAGAGGATGGGGTCATACCCTGTTCATTAGGCAAGGAGCCTAAGATGTTTAGACAGAATTACCTCAGCATGTGCCTGATGGATTATTCCTGAGAACTGGGGAAGATTAGTGCTTCTGACTGCCCAAGATTCAGCGTCTAAAAGCCTTTGATCAAGGATGAAATAAATGGAGCCAGGATGGGGTGCTTCCATAAAGTTAGGGGCTTGAATCCTCCAGAATCCAGAACTCCTTGAGCTGTGTAAAACTTTTCTATTGCATTTGGTGAGCTGGGCTGGAATTTTTTCATTCCGTTCGATAACATGGCATCTCCCTCATACCTTCCCCTCTTACGAAGAGAATTGAAAATGTTAGGGTCCAGAGTCATTAACATCAGACTCTGCCCTGACTTGAACCAAAGACCAGGCTAAATGGGAAGAACGTCTGAACTGAAGGATGCCTGTCTGGGAATAACCCCTTCAGGAGTGAGATTGTTTAGGGACATTTGTGTTGCGGATAACGAGTTCTTGCGGAGCCAAGTCAAAGACTGGCTTCTGACCTGGGAGGAGCCATCCCAGATTACATTATTCCCTAGTTTCAGTCCAGGTTTCACTTTCTGCCAAGACAAATACCCCCTCCCTCCCCTTCCAAGTGTTGGATATGAGAACTGTAAGGTAGATGAGGTCCTCTTGTCCCTTAACACTAGAGCACAAGGCAGGATGTTCTTCCATGCTTGCCAGCTTCACTTCCATGGGGGGGAGGGAATTGATCCATCCACAAAGTATACAGATCCCTGTCCTGTCTGGGTAGTCTTATTCTCAAGACAGCCATCCTGGATTCTCTGGATATCTATAATGGTACTATGGTCCTGGAAGCTCAAATCTTTCCCAGAGGCTCTCTGCAGTTCTCTTTTTGGCCCCATCCTAGACCTTTAGATCTCCTTATTAGGGATGCATTGGGACCAAGTCATGCATTGCCTGTTGTGCTGGCAAAAAGAAGAGCTGGTGCTGAAGCCATCTAGAGAACAGAAACTTTTTTGGAGGTGTTATTTATTTATTC